>NC_079970.1:11124782-11812282 GCF_029852145.1 Microplitis mediator | reverse complement strand
TGTCGGTAGCCATTTGAAATTTCCCATTTAAATAACATGCAAAAAAATTTTATTTTATTAAAAATATTATAACTTTTGAACCGTGTGAGATAAAAATTCGGCTCTAGAATATTCTTGTATGGCATTAAATTTAAAAAAAAAAAGTCCTGGGAGTCGAATTTGTAAACTTGATATTTCGTATACTAACAGGCCATCAAAGTCTAGAGTAAACAGAATCATACAAATTTAAGGCTTTGATATTAAAAATATCAATACTACGAGAAAATTTGTTCTACATGTAGTGCAATGAAATCACCAACAATATCCACGTTGTAACAATTAATATTTTGTTATCGATCACAATAAAAGAAAAGTATTTGGAAAATTCAAAGAAAACCTTAAATTTGTATGATTCTGTTTACTCTAGACTTTGATAGCCTGTTAGTATACGAAATATCAAGTTTACAAATTCGACTCCCAGGACTTTCTTTTAAGATATGTAGTGCCCTACAAGAATATTCTAGAGCCGAATTTTTGACTCACATGGTTCGAAAGTTATAATATTTTTAATCCAAAAAAATTTTTTTGCATGTTATTTAAATGGGAAATTTCAAATGGCTACCGACACCTTTTAAAATTGAGCTAAAAATTTTGCCCAATGGGAGAATTTTTTTCTCGATATACAGGTCCTTTTTAAGACGTAAATTCGATAGGTTGGTTTTTTTGGCTCACCCTAATATATATATATATATATATATATATATATATATATATTTATATATATATATATACACGGAGAAAAAAATCTGGTAATATTCGTTAATTTTCAAATAAAAATTACTATTTCACCGAGGCAAACTTGAAACGGTCCAATAATGTGGAAATTTTCCTTTTAAATGAGTAAAAATTATAATCGCTTAATCCTATGAATTACTAAATTATAAGTAAAATTACTTTCAGTTTTAGAGTACAAAACTAAAGCATTCAATAAAATTTACCATTTGATTTAGTAAAAAATCTATCTTAGAATAAAACTTTCACTGAGACTGCTATTGAATTTTTACTAATCCAGATAGTAAAAATTGTCTCCTTGTGTGTAATAATAAATTTTTTTTTCAACATATATATATATATACATACTGTCGGAATTTATCTGTATATATATTTATGTATATATCTCAATACCAATTTAAAATCCGCCATCTTTTTTTTTTTTTACCACTGTGGGATTCGAACCTACGCCTTCCGAATATTCCAGTTTAAGTGCAAGCATGCTAACCACTCGGCTACAGGTACCCTTCCAATATCTTAAAGTATATGCCAAATATAAATAAAATACAATGACCTCTATATTATATCTTACGCATTAAAAGTCACAATGGCAAATAGTAATTTTTACCCGCTAAGTAGCAATTCACGTTATCGATGTTTTAAAAACTGCAATACTTTAACAAAATTTATTTGATATTATAATTTTTAGAATACTTGAGTTCTTTTTACAATGTTTTCAGTAATAGTTTTAAAATGTTATAAAATAAAATTAATAATCTTACAAATTGTAATAATCGGGATATAAATGAATAATGTTTGCGAAATTCATGTAAACATAACTTGAGTCATGAGTGACTTTTCTGTTGTTTCCAAATGAAAATCACTATCTACTCTATACTAATATTTTTTATTTTATCTACTGAATTTTATGGAATAGATAAAAAGAAATATAAGTTTTATAGTAATTTATTTTTAATGAATTGTAATATTTAATTTATACACTTACAAATGTTTTTAACGAAGAATTGTAATATTATCAAAGAGATTTTTGAATATTGTTATTTCCAGAACGATCGTTGTAAAATAATTATGGATTATTACCATTCGTTATTCAATTTTTGCTAATCTGTATTATAACTTTTACAAATCGTAAAATTTACAATACTGATTGTAAGAATCAACAAAAAAATGTAATTTTCCATTGATAATAGTAATTTTTGGTTTGGGATTGTAAATTTCTCTTAGGAAAGTAATTTTTATTTGACGACTATAATTATTAGCTAATTTTGAGCTGCGCTTTTTTCCGTGTATATATATATATATTAGGGTGCTTCATTTTAGAGCAACATTTTTTTTTATCAAGTCCCACCTGAGAATCTTGTAGTCGGTGGGAAAACATAAATTTTGAGCCGCGTGGCAGCTCTTAATTCCGATTTTAACCCGTTGCTAATCCATTTTGTATATTTCCCATTGAAATAACATTGAAAAATAATTTTTTATAACTTTTTCCTTCTGCTCACCGTATTAAAAATTTTTTTTTATTTAATTTATTTTATTTCATAAATAAATTCACGAAACTCCATTTTACAAAAGCACGCGAAAACGCAGCGTCAGTTCTACCATCACTTATGCGTATAAAAGTAGCGCGACGATTTTTGCAATAACGATTGACGAATAAATAAAAACTTGTCGTCATTTTCCACCAATGACAACAATTTAATTACTCCCATCAAACATCAATCAAAAGTTTTAAATAGCCTGAGCACCATGTCTCCGGGCCTTAGTTGTTGATCAAATTTTCAGATCTCGAGTCCTACGGTATCGTGTAAACGGTGTCGTGGTTGTTGATCAGATCTTTAAATTTCGAGTCCTACAGTCCGCGTAAACGGCGTCGATCTTAGTGTAAAAATCTGTCCTAGACAAAACAATAAGTATCCGTCCTTAATAAAAGGTACTAGGCCCATAGCTCCTATCGTGTAGCGGTATTACTTTATTAACAGCGGTTTATCTTATATTTAAATTCACATAAATTGTAAATTGATTAAGGTACTTGGCCGATATTTTCATATCGTGTAGCGGTATTATTTTGTTATTTACAATTATTATAAAAATCACTCCGACTCGATCGAATAGTGACACAAAATCAAGTGTAATTGTAGTCCGATCTCGGGTCGAGATAATCTGCGCATAAAAAGCCATAAGGCTACATAAGGACGCATTTAAAAATAATTAAAATTAATAATAACCAAATTAAATGGTTTTATATCTTTTACAAGTGCAAACCATTGTAACAGTTATAGTGTATAAGTGCTGTAATTAGAAAAGTAAATAAAAAGACAAAAGATCATAATTTTAACTTAGTGAGTTCATTCGAGAATAGCCCATAAGATTCTATCCTACAACCCTAGCCGCGCCCATTCAACCAACGTCTTCAGGAAGAGGCCGAGTGAGCTGCAAAGTTCTGGAGGGATACAACCTGCCGTAATAGAAGAAAGACTCATCTAAAGGTAAATGAGAGACATTTAAAATATTTTCTCTCTATTGATCAATATATAAATGCAACGTGACCAAGCTCGAAGGTGTTTGGGTTCGTACTCTTCGAAAATCCCACAATAAATAATAAATATAGGAAGCGAAAATCTTCCTCGTATTCTTTACTGTTGTCCGCATCCTCCAAATCGCTCGTTAAATTTTTCTATCGCTACCAAAGGGAGAAATCCCGGATAATTAATTTAAATCTAAGCAACGGACATAACACGTAAAAATAACACTAAATCTCATCTAGCGCCCAAATTATTGATGATAGATAAAAAAGTAAACAACAATTTTGTAGAAAATTTTAAGCCCTACAATTATTTTAACGAAACGACTTGTCGTTACTCTCAAAGTTTAGTAACCACAGCCTCTTAAAATATAAAATCGAGGAAAAATTTAGTTTTTACGTCTCCGAAAACTAATTTAATAGATCTACGTGAAAAAAGCGAACCCAAAATTTGTATGCCATCGGACTTACTAAAATCTGACGGCAGTAAAATTTTTTAAGCCATTTCTTGTTAAATTACCATAGAAATTTTTAACAGTGTGTGTATACATAAGATTTTTTTAATTTTTTAGGAGTGTTTTTTAACATTTTTTTTTTTTTTTTTTTCGTTCTTTATTTTCCCTTTCGGGTTATAAACCAGACCTCCGTCCCACCATTACATATATAATTACATAAAATCAACCACAAAGAAAACAAAATACAAAATATATAAAATTTCAACATTTAGCACTGCCGCTTTACATTTTCTTTCTTAAACCTACATCATTCCATCTTATTCCTTACAATTTCTTATAATTCCGTTTCACACATCCTTCCATTCCCAGGATCAAAAAAGAAAAAGAAATTTTTTCAAAAGAAAAAACTCTTTTGCATCCAGCATTCCTCCTCTCCCTCTCACTCACTTCCTGACCTCCGCTTCCGCTGCTCCTTTCCTACCTGTCCTCCCCCCTATCCTCTCTCAATTTCTCGATCTCTATTAACCAATTTTCCTCTTGACCTTCCTCTCCCAACACCTCCTTCCTCATCTCCTGCCATCCTTTTTCCAACCCAAAACCTGAACAGACCTCCCATAAATGTTTCCATGTTTCCTCCTCTAAACCGCAAACCCTACATCTCTTTTTCTCCTCCTTCTTTCAGTACATCCCCCCATTCATCCCATCCACTAGCCTATACATCGCTATCCTTTTCCACCTCTCCTCCTTCCAGCCCTTTTTCAGATATCCCGGCACTCCTACCCCCTTTATATACTTATATTCTCGATTTCCTTTTACTTCCATGATCTTCTCCCACCTTTCCTTCCACTCTATTTTCCTATCCTCCACCATTATCATTTTCCCCCCTCTCCCACTTCCTCTCTACCTCCCCCATGCCCCACCCTCTTGTCTCATAATATTCTCTTCTTTCCCCTTCCCAACCTCCTATTCCTTTTCCCGCTCTAATTCTCTTTCTCATTTCTAACCTGCATCTCTTCGCCAGCACTCCACCCTTTCCTTCTTCTATTCTTTTCTCATACCCCCACGCCCTCATCCCCGCTCTTACTGCCAACCCGTCTCTACTTAATTTCTCTCTAAGCATAGATCCCGGCACTCTCCTTGATCCCCTAACACCCACTTTAGAAACCATTCTTGTAACCTCTCCACCTCTTCTCTTCTCTTCCACCCCCACACCTCCACTTCATAACTCACCACCGACCATACTAATTTGTCGAAAAGCCAAACCCTTCTACCCCAGTCATTTCCAAACTTCCTTTTCCCTATCCCCCATACCTGTCCTAACACACTCGCTCCTTATTTCACTCTCTTTTTCACATGCTCTTCCTGGTCCCAGTCGCTTTTACTACATACCCTAGATATACATACTTTCTCACTTCCTCTATCTCTTTCCCCATCCATCTCCACTTCACTGTTCACTATACCTTCCTCCACCCTTCCTACACCTTATAATTTTCGTCTTTCTCGTATTCACTTCCAAAACTTTTCCCGTTACGTACCTCTCAAGCGTTCTTATCATTCCTCTCATCTCATCTTCTTCCTTTGCCAACAACACCACATCATCCGCATATGCCAGCACATACACCTTTTCCCCTCGACCCAACTCTACTCCTCCCCATCTCCCCTTTTCCAACTCCTCATCCAAGTCCGACAAAAACATCACAAACAATAGTGGGCTCAGAGGGCACCCCTGTCTAACTCCCCTTTCCGTCCAAAACCTCTCCCCACCCTCTTTACCCACTCTAAATTTACTCACCGTTTCTCTCAGAACTGTCTCACACCTCCTGACTAACCCTTCTCTAACCCCTCTCTTTCTCATACATTCAAACAGTTTCTTTCTGTCCACCGAGTCAAAAGCTGCCTTTAAATCCACGAAAAGTAACATCATCTTCCCCTTATCCTTCCCTATTTCCCTATTCATCAAATAATTTAATACATAGATGTTATCCACTGTTCCCATCCCCTTCCTAAACCCAGCCTGACTCGGTGGCAGCAGCCCTTCTCTTTCCACTTCCTCCCTCAGTCTCTTTTCCAACACCCCCACATACACCTTATACGCCGTTTGCGTCAGCGTTACCCCCCTGTAATCCTCCACCTTACTTCCATCCCCTTTCTTCACTATGGGTATCACTACCCCTTCCTTCCATCATTCCAGCTATGCTTCCTCCTTCCATACCTTTCTACATAACTCCCATATCGCTACACTTACCTCCTCTC
This sequence comes from Microplitis mediator, assembly GCF_029852145.1. NCBI lineage: Eukaryota > Metazoa > Arthropoda > Insecta > Hymenoptera > Braconidae > Microplitis > Microplitis mediator. Next base: position 11,806,282 of record NC_079970.1, on the reverse strand, counting down.
CACCATATTTTCATACCTCATTTAGGATTCCATCCTCCCCCATCGCTTTATTTTTCCTCAGTCCTTTTAGTACCTCCCTTATCTCCTGAAGAGCTATGTCCTCCTCCTCATCATCTACGATCTCCCCCTCCCTTTCCTCCACACCTGTCCTATTCTCCATCCCCCCTAACAACTCTCTAAAGTAACTATCTTATTCTTTCATTTCAATACTTTCCTTAACTCCCATCCTTTTCTTCCTTCCCTTGTTAACTACCACCCACACCTGTCCTTCCGTCCTTATTGTTTTAATCTCTTCCTCCCATCTTAACTTCTCCACCCGCTTTTTTTCTTCACATAACCTTCTATATCTTCTTTTCTCTTCCTTGTATTTCTTTACATCCCCTTTCTTCTCCCTTACTGCCCTAAGACCCTCCCTTACCCTCATTTTCTCCTCCTTACACTCCTCATCCCACCATCCATTCGTACTCGCTTTGCACCTTGCCTTCTCCATTCCCTCTATACCCTCCCGTACCTTCCCCCTTAGCCTCTACCATTCCTCCTCTAGTCCCTTGTCCCCCCTTCCCATCCCCTGAGCTTTTCTCTAAACAACTCTATCCCACTCTTCGTCCATACCCCTCTACTCACTCTTTCACCCCTTCCACCTCTACCCCTAGCATTTTCTCTTCCTTCTCCCTTAATCCATACTACCGCTGGTAAGTGGTCCGAGTCCACTTTCTCTAATACTTCCATTCTGTCCACTCTTTCTTTCACCACATCACTCACTACTATGTAGTCTATCACAGAACACCCCCTCTCGCCCATGAACGTCCAATTTCCCTCCTTGTCCCCCTTCACACACCCATTTAGAATTCCCCATCCTCCTCCCTCTTTAGACTACACTATCTCTACCCATCTTTGTTTTCTACCTTATCTTTAGACCTGTATTTCACTCCCATTTCTCTAGCATCTATTTCCCTTGCAAACCTTCCTTCCTCTCCTGTTCTTGCATTGAAATCCCCTCCTACTATCACTTTCTTCTCCTCCCCTTCTTCTTCTATCCAATTTGCGATCAACTCTAGTTTTTTATCTACATCCCCATTTATATAAACCCCGACTATCCACTACCATTCCTTCCCTAGTTTCACCTCTCTTCCTAACCATCTATTCTCCTTCCTATTTCCCTTTCGTCCCAATTCTAATCCCTCCTTTACGTCCAACACCATCCCTCCTTTCGCTCTCTCCCTCCCTTTAATCTTTACCACGTCCTGCACTACCCACTTATACCCTTTTTTATATTTTCCATTCATTCCCTTCCATTCCTTTTGATCAAACCACGTCTCTATCAACACTATCACATCCCAATCATTCAAGCCCATCCAAAACTCTTCATCCTTATTTTTCAGTCCTGATACATTCCAAAACCCTATCTTATATACCTCTATCTTTCTTTCCCCTCTTTTACCCTGTATTCCCTCCCCTTTGCTCCCTTCCTCCCTATCCTTATTCGTTTCCCTTCTTCTCTATCAACTCCTCCCCTACTTCATCCCAAATTATCATCTCCCCATTTACCCACATTTTCATATATCCTACCTGTACCCTATTCCCCTTCAATCTCTCTTTCTGTGCTTCTCTTTCTAACTTCCACCTTGTCTTCCTGTCATCTACCGTTAGATCATCCTCTATTCTTTCCCGATCTCTTTTCAACTTGCTTTTCGCTTTCATAATTTCCTCTTTTTTTTCTATCCCCGCCAACTCCACCTACACCATTCCTCGACCCTCCTTATCCACCCCAACTACTCTTCTCACCTTTTCCCTTCCCCACTCTACTCCCATTTTTTCCTATATTTTTTCTACTTCTTTTACGCATTCTTCCCCTTCTCCTACTTTAACTCCTTTAATCACTATGTTTTTTCTTCTAGCCTCCCTCTCTCTCTTGTCCATTTTTACTTCCAAACCCCTAAGTCTCCTTTCCTCGATCCTATTACCTCTCCCCCCTCCTCCTTCTTCATTATCTGATTTCTTCCCACCCTCTGCATTACCTGTATTTTCTTTTTTCCCTTTCTCTAAGCTTCTACTTTTTTTCCAACTCCTCTATTCTTTATCCCATTTCCACTTTGTCCGCCTCCCACATCCTTCTCATTTCCTCCCTCTCCTTCCTCGCCTCTGAAGCCAGCTCTTCCACCCTCGCCTCAATCATTCCGCACTCTGACTTCATTATCCCCTCCACCATTTTTATCATGTCCTCCATTTTCACCACCTCCTCCTTTCCCTCTTTCTCTGGAGTCCTTACTACTACCCTACTTCTTTTGAACACTTCTGCCTCCTCCAATTCTTTCGATAATCTGACTTCCCCTTCTTGTTTCCCCTCTTTTCTTTTTCCTGTAAGCACCGCTTCTACTAACTCACTTTCACTACCCCTTCTTACTAATCTTACTCTTTTAATGCTCGGTCTCTTTATTATGCTACCTTCATCGCCCATACCACTACCTTTTTTACTCACCTACTCATTTCCTATCTTATCTACTCCCACTACTCTGTTACCAAGTCTCAACCACTTCTTCCTACCTTACCTTCCTCCTTGGATCTATATCTTGCCCTCCTCAGTGCCGCTGCCTGTTACTTCCTATCCTACCTTTTACTCTTTTTCCTCGACCCTTGCACTTTTTCCCTAACCTCACTTTCTATACCTCCTGCTATACTTTCCTTTAAAACCTTTACACCCACCTAAACCTTTTCACTTTCTATTTAACACTCCACTTCGAAACAATTTCCTCTCTCCCACCCTTGACTTTCTTCTTTGCTTTATCCCCCAGCTCTATCTAAAAACCCCAATAACTTTTTTACGTACTGAAATCTTCCACACACGTTTTGTCACCGGAAACGGAAGTGAAGAGTTTTTTAACATTTTCTGAGATTTTTTATTTCAAAATCTACTATGTCAAAAGAAAAACATTCAAATACGATTCAATGGAACTAGTTGGAGAAAAAAAATTACTACTGCTGGATATATATTATATATTTGAAAAAACTGGAGTATCTGACATTAGTTATAAAAATTAAAGGATATTTAAAAAATTTCAAATTTTTAAGTGATTTTCATCGTGCAGTAACTTGGAGGAAAATGGTCGTACAGTGAAAATAAAAAAAAGACAATTTTTGGTTTGAGTGTCTGAGTCTGAGATCTGGTCTTGAAAAATTTTTATTGCAATAAAAAAAGAGTAATAACAAGAAACCGCTAAAAAAAAAATTCCTGAATTTTTGCTCGTCTTAAAAAAGGTCTGAGCTTCAATAAATTGTTTATAATAATCTATCCGTGAACCTCTTTTGGTTAATTTAATTTGCCGCCCTTAAAAAGTCCCTACGATGATTTGGCGCAAATTCATCATTGATCAAAGATACAAAATCCATTTTGATTTTGACAGTCAATAACTCAGGACATCGAAGATATAAAATCTTTAGAGCCAAGAAAATCTCAATCAAGACAAAAATTTCTTGAAGCAAGATAATTGGTTTTCTACAGAAATAAATTATCGGCTAAAGAAAATATTTCTTGAGTCAATATAAATTTTCTATCAGTGCATACATCAGTTGTAAGCTTTGAACGGGTTTTCTCTAAAGTCAACATGCTGTTTTGTAAAACTACGACTCCTGTATAATAATTAAAAATTCTTGGGTAAAATTACAATGCACTCTGTAATTCTTCAATTAAATCCGTGATAAAAAAAATTTAGGGTTGTAAAATTTCAGTGATTTCTGTGTAATTTTATTTACAATATTTTTTTATTGTTTTACTAAGAATTATAGCAAATTGAATTATTCACATATCTTGTAAACTTTTATCGCTTTTTATTTAAAATCAACGTACTATTTTGTGAAATTACCATTCATGTATAATACATAAAAACTGATGGTAAAATTGCAATACACTTTGCAATTCTACAATAAAATTCGTGAAAAAAAAAATTAAAGTTTGTGAAATTTTAATGACTTCATTGTAATATTAATTACAATACGTTTTTTTTAATTTTACCAGAAATTGTAGCAAATAGACTTACAAACATCTTGTGTAAGCTTTAAACGATTGTCATTTAAAATCAACGTATTGTTTTGTAAAATTACAGATCGGGCATGATAAATAAAAATTAATGGTAAAATTACAATACGCTCTGTAATTCTACAATAGAATTGGTAAGAAAATAATTGAGGTTTGTAAAATTTCAATGACTTCATTGTAATATTAATTACAATACTTTTTTTCAATTTTACTAAGGATTGTAGTGAATTAAATTTCAAGTATTTTTGGTAAATTTTGAACGATTTCTATTTAAAATCAACGTACTGTTTTGTAAAATTACAGCTTGTGTGTAATAAATAAAAATTCATAGCGAAATTACAATACACTCTGTAATTCTACAATATAAATTGTAAAAAAATCATTAAGGTTTGTAAAATTTGAATGATTTCACTGCGATATAAATGACAATATTTATTTATAATTTTACTAAGAATTATTGCAAATTGAATCACAAGAATTCTTTGTAAACTTTCATCGCTTGTGATTCAAAATCAATGTACTGTTTTGTAAAAGTACAACTCGAGTACGATTTATATACAGAGATGGTAAAATAACAACTTATATTAGTAGTTTTCCTAATACATCATGCAAGATTGCTTAAATTGTGTTGTAATTTTGTATTGGCATACATTGGTGTGTATTTTTACCATACCCTTGTTTCGTAAAACTATTGTAATTTTACAAAAAATTTTAACAGTGTACTGTAGGCCCTTTGGTGGCTGAGTGGTCCAAAGCCTCGGACACATAGCACTCGAAAGGACTCGGATTTGAATCCAACTGCCGAACGATTATTATTATATTCTTTTATTTAAGATTTCTCTTCAAATTTTACGATGTTCACATCGTAATTTATATTAAAGAGCTTAAGACTTCGTATTATTGGTCTGAAGTATTATTTCTTAAATGAACTGTCCAACGCTACATCGTAAAAATCACGATGTTAAAAGTCTAGTACACCACTACAATAATCAATAAGACAATTTACGATGTTAGCATTGTAAATTTAACTAGAATTTTTTCCGTGTATACTGTTACATTCTTCGAACTCAAGATGAAGTAATTGTAAACATGGAAGATATTAATTTTAAAAGTGTTGACAGTAGATGAGTTTAACACATCAGTCGGCGATTGTTCCATCGATGAAATTGAGAGGCATCAACTGAACGTTTAAATACTAAAAACATACCGAGAAAGTGAGAAAGAGAGAAAGAGATTAGATTAGATTAGATTAGATAATAATTTTTATTGTTCAGTGTAAGTTGAACAAAACATTTTGGTTAACATTAATGAAATTAATAGCAAATAATTATACAGCAAGTAAATAGCAAAGATTATTCTGTAAATGTGATAAGTATAAAGTCATAATAATAATAGATAGGTAAGAGACAATAAGATTAACTAAAACGCAGTGGTCATCAGTCAAGTCATCATGGAGTACTGGAACCCAGAGAGAGAGAGAGAGAGAGAGAGAGAGAGAGAGAGAGAGAGAGAGAGAGAGAGAAGAGAACTGAAAATACTGCTATAGTTAGAAATGTGTAGGTTACTGACTAAGGCTGGAATTTCTCTTAATTTAAAAATATGTTTGTTTTCGAAATCATTAAAAATTATAGTCTAATAAAAATTGGTTATTACTTCACAAACTGATGTTTAGCTCTATAGCAATCATGAAATTTTTATCAAATTGTTGATTCAAATGTTTCAATGATGAGAGAGAAACAAAATCAAGATACGAATTTCATCCTTCTAAGTTATCAAGTTCTGTTAAAAGTTGACAAAAAATATTTTTCATGCGCTAAATACGAGAGCAATATTTATAGGAGGATTGTCAATAGATTTATGTAATAATAATGTACGCTAGAAAATATAAAATATTCCTTACCGTCCAGTATTCATAGATGCATTATAATTAGAAAATGGTCCTCCACCATAACGATAAGAACTGCTATTCCCATAGTACGACATTTTAAAACCTGTTGTTGTGATAAAATAATAAAACTATACTATGATAAAATTAACTACAATATTGTTAAGAAAACGAGGATGAATTTTTTTTCGAAACACATATACGAATTGCGTCGGAATCACGAAGATAGTTACAGTTCTCACTGTGCAAAGTGATAAAGCAAACTGAGTAAACTAGAGACCAAAGTATAATAATAGATTTTCTCTACATCAGGTTCCTCTAAAATCTATATATAAATTATTTAGCTATATAAATATGAATGATTTTTCTATATATCTATACACTTAAGAAGAACCCACATGTATATTTGAAACTCACGAACTGAGAAAATTTATCCTGTTGAATTTGTATTGATCTCAGAGTGTGTCGTTAACCATATTAAATTCTTAAATGCCTGTTAAATAAAATTTATCTATATAACTGAAAATATCTATTTTTTTATCAAATAACATTAAAGAAATTGTTAAAAATAATTATTTTCATAATTTTACATAATTATGTTGAGGTGATTTACTGCTACACATATATGTACATTAGGGTGATTCATTACCGCAAAAGTTTTTTTTTTAAGTGCTCAAGCAAAATCTCAATCTACATCGAAAAAAAAAAATTCCCACCAAATATGAGCTCTTAATTCCAATGTTAAGTACTTGCCATTTGATTTCAAAGATTTTCCATTTAAAATACACGTAAATTAAACTACTTTTTTTTTCACTATCTAATACTCAGCTGCGTTTTATGATATCAAGGTGGTTTTGGTCGCAAATTGTAGGGCATTCGGTGTTCTTCAAAAGTCCCCATAGTTACTTAGCTGTAATTCAAGCTGTTTCACTTGTGTCCGTTACGGAACTCATTTTTCCAATGAAATTGACCTTAATTGGCTTGCAGAACATAAACCGATGAAAGTAAATCAAAAATGTTAATAGAAATTTTATAGGAAATTCTATTCCCTTCGAAAAAAGTCCTATGCGTCAAGTCGCTAAAGTCCATAGTTTCCGAGTTATGATCATTTTAATGATTTGAAAAATAAAATATCAATTATAATTTTTTTTTTATATTATATTTTTCAAATTATTAAAATGATTATAACTCGGAAACTATGGACTTTAGCGACTTGACTCATAGGACTTTTTTCGAAGGGAATAGAATTTCCTATGAAATTTCTATTAACATTTTTGATTTACTTTCATCGGTTTATGTTCTGCAAGCCAATTAAGGTCAATTTCATAGGACAAATGAGTTCCGTAACGGACACGAGTGAAACAGCTTGAATCACAGCTAAGTAACTATGGGCACTTTTGAAGAACACCGAATGCCCCACGATTTGCGACCAAACCCGAGTCGAAAAATCAACCCTCATTTCAACCGCCTAAACCTTAAAACTACTGAGGTTTAGGCGGTTGAAATGAAGTTCAAATCTAAACTCATCAAATGTAATTTTCAACCTCATTTCAACCTCCATGCTACATTTTTTTCTCTTTCTGCAGGTAGGAGGTTGAGTTGAGGTTGAAATATAATCTCAATTCAACATCTTTAACCTCAAGATCGAGATGGCTTTGAGGTTGAAATGAGGTTATTTCAACCCCATTTTGACTTTATAAGCCTCTATCACAAATATTAAATGACTTTTAGCTTGTCCTCCATAATAGGTACGATCAATTAATTTATTGATAATGATAAACTTTGCTGTTTTTTATAGATAAATAAGAAATATCAGTTTATACTTTAACGAAAATTAATTAAGCTCACATACTTGTAAATAAATAAACTGATATTTTTTATTTCTCTGTGAAAAATAGTACAGTTTATCGATATCAATAAATTAATCAATCGTACCTATTATGAAGGGCAAGCTGAAGGTCATTTAATATTTGTGAAAGATATTAAAAAATCCAATCTTACCATAATATCGAGGTATGGGATATAAAAATCATAGGAAACAATCAAATAATTGAACATGACACTTCCAAAAAAAATCTTCACTCGTTTATTTTTATTAATTTAATATTATCTGATGCTGAAACATGAAAATTAGTACAATAAAAAATTACATCAAGTATAGTTAAAAAAAAAAAAGTCTGCATACGTAGACATAAATAATAATAATTATGATGCTCTAAGTAAGATCAATTGTTATTACTATTATTATTACTACTATTATTATTATTTATTTCATTAATAATTGAACGGCAAACGAATCCATTTTCATTCATATTTATTTGTGATATTTCGTTAGCCCCTCCGTGCTAACATCTTCAGACTAACTGTTAAGTTAATTTATATATATTAAAAATCAATAAATAAATTATTATTATTGTTATTATTTTCAATATTATTAATTTTGTTATTATCCAAGTTTGTCGATCGGCTCAAAGATTCGAAGATTAAAGGTGGTTCTGCAATTACTTCGGCAACTGTCTAAGCTGAATTTTTCAATGATATTTTATCTTCTTTTTCTTTGTTGTATTAGTTTTTTGCTTTTTAATAATGTCACTCGTAAAAATTTTTGATCCAAAATCTCTAACGTTTCCATTGGTGTCAAACGACATTCAAAAGCTCGAGATCTTTCTGATCACCTGAAAAATTAATAATACCATCAATATTCATGAACGTGAAAGTATATGAGTTTGGAATTAGCAGACAACTAATTTTTGAAACTTTGTAGATATTTGTTAATCAAATAGTTTAGAAAAAAACCTAAAAAATTGCGTAGTGAAAGTTTTTGAAATTTTATATGTGCAAAATAAAAAAAAAAAATTTACGTTATTATGTTTGCAACATGTAAATTGTTTATACATTAAGAAAATAAATTTATTTTTATGAATATTTTTTGCAATAAAATTAAAATATCTCATATTTGGTGCGTCTCATAAATAAATTATTGTTAATTATAGCAAAAATATTCATTCATCACAATAATCAAAACAAATGTATTATCTTCATTGAAAAATTAAAATTTAATTAATTAATTAAAAAAAGTTTGAAACTTTAATTGAAAAAAGGGCAACGTAGAAGTGATTTCGACGAGATATAGAATTTAAAAAAAATTACTTACAGTTGATATCAATTGAAAGATAATCAAAATTCGTTGAATAAATTTCGGTAAAATCTTCATTTCAATTTTATAATTCGAATTTTTGAATTTTTCAGGCTAAAATTTATTCAACAAATTACGTTTAACTTTCAATTGATATCAACTGTAAGTAATTTTTTTTAAATTCTATATCTCGTTGAAATTACTTCTACGTTGCCTTTTTTTCAATTAAAGTTTTAATTTTTTTTAATTAATTAATTAAATTTTGATACGGTTATGACAGTTGAAAGTCATTACCCAGTAAACTAATGACGTATACATGACGTAAAAGTGATGTCTGTGTGACATTCTATGACGTCAATATGACATATGGGTGATGTCAAAATTATCAATTCGGAAAAAATATTTTTGAAAAAAAAAAAAAAAAAAATGAAATACCGAATTTTTGATTTGATTATTACCGCGCGAACGCATTGTGAATTCAGAAACAAGATTAGGTAACGTTAAGTGATGAAAAAATCCTGGGCGTCTGCTGGGTACGAACACAGCTCATCTTGGCTGGTAGTCCTGAACGTTGCTCACTGGTCCACATCACGGGAGTTCAAATCTCATGCTTAATTGATGTATTTAGAGTGAAATGCCAGCAAAGACAATGTTCATAAGTTTTCGTGAAGGATTTTTACAAAATTGAAAAAACTTTATGAACTTATATGAAAATTTATCGAAACAACATTTGTCGGCCTCGATGATAATTGTTTAAAATTTCATTAAGTTTCATCAAATTTTTCAAATTTTTGTTGTGATGTGAAATTTAAAAAATCTTATATAAAATTATGCGAAACATTGAATAATTCCACAAAATCGTATGAAATTTAATCGATTGGAAAATCGTAATTCTAAACTTTAGAATCATAAAATCAAGAGTTCAAACTGTCGTTACATTTTCTTTGTCATCCTAAATGATATTTTTGATATATCATTTAAAAAATTAAAATTAATTTTTTTATGCTCACGCTAATGTTTAAATCTAAAACGTCTGAATAATCTATTATTGGGTTTATCGATTACTCTGGCCCCAGCAACGTTCGACGTTTAGTTGTTATTTTTACACATTTACACATTTTTGAAAATTCATTCTGTAATTGTTTTATTTTAATAAATAGATGATAAAAAACTATGACTCGGAAATTACATCAGCATTGCGTAAAATACTGACTTGTCACTGATGTAAAGATATGATTTAAGAGTGACATTCATATTACGTATAACCGTGACTTTGCTACTGACAAAAATGTATGATTTTAAAATTACGTCATTATGATATACGAAAATGACTTTATTACTACGTAATAATGTGATGTAGATTTTATGTCAAACGTACGTAATACATAAGTCATAACTCTGACGTCATACAAGAGTCATGCTTACATCAATATGATGTCACAAGCTTTGCATCATATTAAAGTCATGTAAAACGTCAGATTGACATCAAATTTACATCAGATGCCGTGACATTTCTATGACCTACGTATGACGTCAAAATAAGGTCATGTGTTCACTGGGTACATGTTTTTAAAAAGTGGGGGTACTGTCTGAGAATATCCTTAAGTAAAAATAATAGAATTAACTTTGCAAAAAATCATTTGCTATATACCTATATGTTACGTCCCAGCCTGCTCATCAGATGGCTCTGCCAATTTTTAAATCTTAAATAATAATAGACCGACCTGAGACCCGCCAAATCGATATATTTAAATAATAGAATAATAATATATTTTCTTTATAATAAATATTAATAAGTATGCACTTAAAAATGATCAAGTAGATAAGATATTTTTAATGCATTATAATATTTATTCATCATCGACAATTTCTCTAAAAGAATGTTAATGAATAAAAATAGATAAGAATAATTGTACGACAAATAATGACTGTTAAAAGAATATAAAAAGTGAAATTAGTTTTTCCACGAAAAAGTGAAAACATTAAAAAACATCGTCCGACTGCTGACGCAACAGCATCCGCGTCGAACGATGATAACGAACTCCCTCTTTTTGGGAATAAGGCCCTAAAACCTTATCCCACTTTTCTCAAGGGTGTTGGCTCATGTAAAGATATAAAAAGCCGATGCCCAATGCATCACCAGCTCAGCTCACACTCGTACACTCTCACATCAACCAGAAATTATAATAGTGCGGCTTATAACACGCAAGTAAACTCCCGGTTTAAATCGATTATATTATTCTTTTGACACGAAGTTATTTGTCACATAATAATTGTAAACCCAAGTGTATATTTATCCAAATTCTTCGACTATTCTATTTTATATGAATAAATCAAACATATTTATTCTTTAAATCACGACCAAGTTATTTCGAGCTTTCGAGAACTACCCCGTATCCGAAGATCTACAGTCACGTCCAATTCAAATAATTCGCGCCGGCAACTCACAAGCCGACACGACTCCAGGACGTAACATATATATAAAATATTTACGGTGAATTTTAAATGCTTTTTTCAATTTAATAACATATACTCTGATTAGCTATTAGTCACTTCAAATCAAAAGATCGAGAATATTCGAGAATACAATACTTGGTCTAACCTCGAAAATTTAATTTTATTGCAAACATATTTTTTTTTCATTCGTTTGATAATACTAATTGTTTATTATACAGTATGTTATGAAAATAATAAATTACTTACAGTTTAAGGCTAAAACTCGGATTCTCCTTTTAATACTGATATTTTTTTTTTATCTTCCCATTTTTAAATTGTAAACAGCGTCTACAGTTTGTTTTATTTTAGGTAACCTCGAGGTAAAAATAATTTCTGTCTCTTTATAATCAATTCACCAAGTAACGCAAAGGGAGGAGTTGTTTTGGATATTTTGCACAGTATAATTTTGATTAATTACGCATCAGTAGCAATTAAAAAATATCTATTAGGCGTCACTTTCAACCATATTTTATTTTACGTCTTTATCTCGTAAACACCAGAAACCAATGCACCACGCTTGGCGGCTTGGGGTACTAATTTCTAGTTTCAATAATAATAATATTAATAATAATAATAATAATACGAGTTGTTGTAGTGAGGTTATTGAAACTTTAATATTAAATATTAGAGTCATGATGTATTATACGATATACTATAGTATAATTCAAAAGGGTACTTGTAGTTCTGTCGAATGACAGAAGTGTATCCGAACAAAATCGTAATGAAATTAGGAATATAACACTTCTGAAATAAATGGCTTACCAGGGACACTACATGTCGTAGGCGCGACCTCGTGGCGAGCACCGAACTACTCCCGCTGCTGCTGGCTAGCACCGGTGACTTTCCCCTTCTCCATATCGATCTTTTCTCCCAAGAAATTTTTTTCTTGGCTTAAGCAACTTTAGTTTTCTTGGTCGGAGAATACAAAAATACTTGCGTAAAAAGAATAGTACTTGTTCCGAGAAATTTTATTTTCTTTAACCAAAAAAATGCAATATTGCTACAAAACAATAATGTATCCTACTCCAACAAAAATATCTCTTACTTTAAGAAATATAAACTCTTGAAACAAGTGAAAATTTTTTGATTTAAGCGTAAAAATATGTTGACGTGAGAAAAAAAATTTTGATTCAAGATAAAAATTTGAAGATAATTGTTTACTTGGGGCAAGTAAATTTTTATTTTCCGAATTGATCAAAAAAAATTTCTTGAATCAAGAATATTTTCCTTGATTCAAGTTAACTGTTTTTTCTGTGTATGTTATGTCCAAATGATTTTTTTTTATTTAATAATTATTTAAAATAATTAATTCTGAGCTCCTCTTTGCAAAGCGCGCGAAAACGCAGCGTCAGCTTTTTCACCGTTTTATGCGGCAAAGAATAGTGGGAAGACAACTGCAATAAGTTTAACGAATAAACAATAAACTGTTGTCACTTTCCAATTAATGACGATAATTATAAATTCCCCATCTAATTGCCATGCAAAGTTTATAAAAAGCCTGAGCACCCATAGATAAGGGCTAGTCGGTTTTGAAAACTTACGGTCCGCGAAGATTTGAACGTCGAAATTTCGTGCACTCTTATTGCAAGAATCCGCCCTAGGCGTTGAAAAGTCAATAAGAGGATTTTTAATAATTTTTAACCTAAAGCCTATTGCAGGAATCCGCATCTGCGTTGAAAAGTCAATAGGGCACTTCTTAATTTATCTAGACTGATTCTTATTGCAGGAATCCGCTACGGCGTCGAATAATCAATAAGAAATAGTCGAAGATCGTGAATTTCATTAACCTTACAGCAGGAATCCGCCCTAGGCGTAGTATAATCAGTAAGGCATTTAAACTAAAATCGTTTGTATTCAATTATTGCAGGAATCCGCTTCGGCGTTGAATAATCAGTAATTGAATTCAAATTATTATTAAAAATCCTTAAATATTGATCAAAGATTCGATCTGACGCAACTGTAGTAATCGTTCGTCTAGTACAATATTTGTCGGATTTTAAAAACCATCCGGTACGATCGAACCAGTGACGCAAATCACGTGAATTTGCGATTCCATCTCGTGCCGAGTTAATTTGCGCATAAAACCACTTTTCGGGTGTGTAAAAAGGACGCATTAAATATAAATTAATATCTTATTAAAATATCTGTTAAGGATAAATAATCCTATAGTATAAATTAAGTATAAAATTGCGAAACACTAGAGTGAACAAGTGACGTTCAGTAAAAACGCTGTAATTTGAAATACCTAATAAAAGATCAAGTTTATCACTCCAACTTTGAGGTTTCATTCGAAAGTAGTATATAAGATATCATTCTACCAACCCAGCCGCACCCATTCTACCAACCCTACAGGAAGGTCGAGTGAGCTGTTTAGTTCTGGAGGGATAATAGCTGCCGCACTAGAAGAATTGACATCGAAAGGTAGGTGAAAGAGCTATTTTTCTATCATTCATAAAATACTTTTGGCTTAAACAAGAGCCCCAGTCTCTTCGAAGACGTTTGGGTTCTTAATTCTCGAAAAGATCCACTATAAATAATAAATTGTAGGAAGATAATTTCTTCCTCGTATTCTTTATTGTTGTCCGCACCCTCTAACCTGCTTGTCCAAAATTACTATCTCTACCAAAGGGAGAAATCTCAGATAAATAATTAAAAATTAAGCGGCGGACATAACAGCTATATGTAATTTCTATGAAACGACAAGTTAAAAAATGAAAATAATTTGAAATGAGAAAAAATTCAACAGGACAATGCATCGGAATTATTAATTTGAAAAGAATAGAAAGTACCGAAGAAAATGTTTGAATAAGATACAGTGTCAGGATAGAATAAATTGGAAGTAGAATATAAAAAATAAAAAATTTCTGCAATACGAAATAAATTCGAAAAAAAAATCCCATAAAATACAATTTTATAGAATAAAAAAAATGCACTTAAAAAAAACTACGAAATGTTTAGGTTTTGAAATTATAAGCTCTTGAAAATATATAATAAAAAAATATATTTGAATCGAGATTGAATAGTATGGATATGATTTTGCATCGAAATGGAATTTGTTCGAAATCAATATTTAATATATTTATAGGCGGGAATTGTTGAATACCTTATGTGTGTAGATGCAAAATAAATAACTAGATATAAAATAGAAATAAAGATATACAGACATACCCAGTGAACACATGACCTTCATATGACGTCATAGACAGGTCATATAGAGATCATAAAATTTTCACATAGATATGACATAAAAATGACTTTATTGAAGACTTTGAGATGATGTTATATTGTGTGACATAATTATGACATAGAACTGACCTAAAATTTGACTTTTATATGACATCATAATGGTGACTTGAATATTACGTAAATATTATGTCCTATCCCTATTATACTGTGACGTCATAGTAAAGTCATAAATTTATGTATTATTTACGTAAGAACTAAATCATACAGTTTTATAAATTACAAGTCATATTCTGACGTAAAAGTGATATAATAATACCGTCATATGCTTACATAAGAAACGGCTCATATTTTTACGTAAAATTAATGTACGATGAACGTCATACTTAAGCATTAGCTTCAGGTCATTCTCTTACATACAACTGAGGTAATATTAATGTCATGACTGCATAAAAATAAACGGTATTCTTATGTTAATAAACGGTATTTTATACTATGTATTATACTATTTTATATTATTTATCGATTTAATAATCGATTGTGTAATTTCATGTAAAATTTATTAATTTTTATTTTTATTTGTAGTGTCCAAATTTTAGTTACAACAAATTATCTTTCAATGCAAACATTAAATATACTTTTAACTTTGAAAGGATAAGGATTATTATATAAATAAAATGTATAAACTAATTTCAAAATCAATTATTATATTGTAATAAAGATACAGTAACAAAATAATCACCATTAACATATGAAAAATATAAACATTTCGACTTTACAACGTTCGTTGTAACAGTTATCAATTCTGGATTAATACGCTTTTTTATAAAATAAATATTCAAATCTTTAGAGTCACAGGGTTTTACAAATAGCGAATGAAATTTAGAAAAATGTTCGCCTTGTATTGTTATTTGATCATTGGTAGCATTTATGTGATTAATAATTAAAATATTATTATTTGATAATAAACAACAATTTTCATTTTTTGTTAAATTCAAGGTGAAACCATTAAACTCTAAAGATTTAATTATACCATTATCTAATTTTTTAATCAGTGGATATGATGGAACGAAATGATTTTTTACTGGTAATGCATCTTCTTCATGAACACAATTATCTACTTGTTCCAAAGGTTTTGGTGCATCTTTGACTTTACTTTTGATGTTCGACATAAAACTTTCAAATTTAAAAGCATTAAAATCGTCCAGCGGTCCAAATTTTTTGGCATCCTTGGCAAGATGAGTTAAATTATGGACATTATATGATATTGAATCCGAGCCGTATACATTTTTGTACTCCTCAACGAACCACCTTAATAATTCATCAGCATAACTGTTATAAACTAGATATCTTCGAGGGTCACATAAAATTCTTATCGCAACACTTAGAGCCATAAAGTGATTGTGATATCGTGGTCTCAAAATATTTTTTAATATTATTGGACCTGTATATAATAGAAATTGACGACATTCTGTGGCTTTCCACTTTGCGACACTATCTAACAGTCTTGGTTTTCGGGCAAATTCAAGCGGAATACAAGTTTTCATAGCTTCTAGCGCCTCATTCAAATCTTCTATTTGATCATTTGTTAGTCGATGAGCCCTGGAACCATTAGCCAAGCGAAGTAAATATCGTTTTGCTACACCTAAGCATACTAGATATTGATAATCCAAAGGGATTTGGGATACCATTCCAAAATCCAAATCAAGAAGTAAGGATTCACCTAAGTGATGTTCTTCTTGCATTTGATTTTTAAATGATTCGTCTGTTCGAAGCGGACTATTAATATCTGGAAAATTAACGCTGTTTCCCCATTCTCCTTGTTAGGTACATTTGGAACACCCAAAATACTTACTGTGAGACTTTGTTAAAGTCAAAGATGCTCTAGCTGGAGCATCATAAATTATAGCATTAAGTCGAACATTGAGTGTCTTACCATTGATTTTTATGCCGTTATCATGTAAATCTTTCATGTCATCAACGAAAGGATTTATGTAGACGTTAAAATTATTTGGTTTAGAGTGTCCGTGGAAAAGTCCAACTAAAAATGGTTCAGTGTAAAAATCAGCCTGAATTGCGGCCAGCAGAGGCGAAAATTGACTGCTAGACGATTTAATGAAAGACATCCCATCACAATTTAGTTGAATCAAAATGGTCGCAGGGCAAACATTATAATATTTATTTATTGAACGACTTAATCCATTGGTGATCCCAAAGTGGAAGTAAGATCCCCCATTGCCATTAACAATCTTCCCAGTCACATCACGAGGAGTTTTCATCAGAGTACGAACGTCTTTCTTCAGTTCGTTTTGGTGTCCATGGTTACGAAAAATACTTATTAATTTATTCGCAGCTTGTTGCGAGATGCTATTTTCAGACAGCCAAAACCGCAAGTCTTCAGACAATGTAGTCGATGATGCAGACCCAACTTCTTGATGAAACTGTACGTATTCGAAAGTTTTAGGCTGTTCAATTTTATTATTTTCTGTAATTTGCTCCATTTGATCATTACAGTCATGATTAGATTGATTACTATTTTGTACCAGAATTTCAAGGTTAATGTCAATATCACCTTGTGAATCAGTGATTGACACTGGAACACTGTATGAGGTCTGTTGAATTCTCTCTGTTGTAATATTTACAGCTTGAATATTTCTTACAGTCTGAATTTCCTCTTGAATAATTTGATTGACTCTTCGTTTTGTCATAAATGTAATCGGTTTTTTAGGCATTTTGATGTATATTAAAAAAAATGTGAGGTGAAAATCGTCTGAAATGAAAAAAATAAAATTTTTTATGACATTGAAGGTAGTAGTAGATATTAGACAACAGAAACAAATTTTTTCAATTAAAAAATTATATCGATAATTTTCAGTTTATTCTCATGTAAAATGAAAAAAGAAATTATTTTTTAATTACTTATGTACATGAGATTTAAATTTTGTCAGATGTCTGCTTATTTTACTTGAAGTACGAATTAGTTTTCTGTTATCGTTTTTCAATGTCCACCATCTTTCAAAAACAACAAACAGACATGAAAAAATTTTAGAATTTCGCTAACAATTAGAAAAGTTACTCCTAATAAATATGTAAATTCGAAATACATGTAAGTAAAAACTAAAAATGAGTAAAAACTAATGAGGTAAATTTTTAAATTAATCTTTATATAAATGAAAAAATTTAATACTCGTTCTGTTATGTATAAAAGTCAGATATCCTTCTCGTTTTTTACAGAAACGAATAAACCCATTTCACAAGCACTTGAAATAGAATATTTATGGTAGTCAGATTGTAAACTATTATTTATAAACAGTAGTTATTAAAAGCTTGATGTGTATTATAAATATAAATAAAAATATTATGAAGGCTTGTGTGTATATATTTGCGTGATTGATTATTAAGTAGCCATCTTGCGCATTTTACCGCGTAATTCAACTGTGAAAAAACTTTTTTCAATTTTTTATAAATATGACCAACTAATAACAACATTATAATTAATTACTATTATTATAATAATACGTGAAGTAGAATTATTTTCGTAAAATTTTTTATTTAAAATTCGCGGGTACGCAGTAGGAAAATAAATTTTTGGAGATATAAAAGCGCGGGCCGCGCACTGCGCAGTAGTCATTATCCCCTTCTACTCATTGTTACCCACGGCAGTGATAAAATTATTATTTTGGTATAAAAAAGTTAATTATTATTTTTAAAAAATTACCGAATGATGAGCCCGATGTGAGTATATACTTATACATAACGTTTACTAATAACAGTTACAATAATAAAAGACTTAACCTAAAATTATGTTACCCGGGAAAAAATGGAATAGATCTACGGAGATCTACTTATAGTAGATCTCCGGAGATGTAATTTTTGGCGCTGATCAAAGTAGATCTCCTTAGATGTACGTAAATCTATTTATATCTATATTAATCTATTGTTATCTCCGTAGATCTTTGGATACCCGATGAAAAAAGATTTTGTCTAATCATATATGATCATGCATAATTGTCTATATATGATCAGATCCAAAAATTGGCCAGGTCTGATCATACATAACTTGATCTGTTTATACATGATCATATATGATTATATATAATCATGCATGAACGAATATAGTCATTTTTAGAATCTCATTTAGAATATCTGTAAATTATTAATTAAGTAGTCTAATCAGGATTTATTGTCTTCATTAATATCAATGTCGGTTAAAATTAAATAAAAAAAAAAAAAAAAAATTATTAACCATCGAGAATTATTTTACTACGAGGTCACCCATCCAATTAATGTCCAACGCCGATGCTGCTTAACTTTGGTTATCGATGGTTTGTAGTCTGATCCTCTAGTCTGTTATACACTTACAATTAAGATACGTTTATGGCATTACTTAACTCAAATAATCAAATTGATACTTTATACTTTTAAATTGCTGCCGAAACCTTTGAACATTTTTTAAGTATTGGGGATTTAAGTTTGATTGATAGTTGACAGAATAAAAATTTAATGACATTGATATTAAAAAATTGTCATATTATTTAATATATATATATATATATATATATATATATATATATATATATATATATATATATATATACCCTTATAAAAAGAAACGATTGAAACGATTAGAAAAAAAAAATTTTAAATACTTTTTAATGCTTTTGAATACTTTTGAATCGCCCTTCTTATAAGCATTTAACATTGCAAATCGTTTCGAATCATTTCTTTTAATCAGGTTATATATATATATTTAAATATTTATAGGCTTCATATCAATGAAATCTGATCAGATTTAATCATACATAGACATATACAACTACATATAGGTTTATATCAGTCACGTCTGATCAGATCTATTTATATATAGGCCTATATCTAATTATATATGGGTTTGTATCAATCATGTCTGATCAGATCTAATCATGTACAGACTTATATATGATCATATATGGGGTTATAACAGCTAGGTATGATTATATCTAATTATATATAGACTTATAGATGATCAGATCTGATCATATATAGACTCATATATGGTTATATATGGAGTTATAACAGCCAGGTATGATTATATCTAATTATATATAGACTCATATATGATCAGACCTGATCATATATAGACTTTTACATGATTATATATGGGGTCATAACAGCCAGGTATGATCAGATCTAACTATATATAGACTTATATATAAATAGATCTGATCATATATAGACTTATGTATGATTATATATGGGGTCATAACAGCCAGGTATGATCATATCTAATTATACATAGACTCATATATAATCAGATCTGATCATATATAGACTTATATATGGGCTTATAACAGCCAGGTATGATCAGATCTAATTATGTATGGGGTCATATATAATTATATATAATTATATATGACCCCATACATAATCATGCATGATTATATATAATCATATATGATCATATATATGAACATATATAATCATATATGATTAGACAAAATCTTTTTTCATCGGGTATCTATTGAGATTTATTCAACCATATATATACATATATATATATATATATATATATATATATACATATATATGCTTGTATTATGTATATGCATATGTAAACTAAGTTTTTTTTGTTTTTATTTAAACATTTAAATTAACACGTTTTATAGAATTTTATTAAAAAACTACAGATAGATACAGACGATATAAAAAAGTACTCTAGTTACTTATGGATTATTATTATTATTATTATTGTTATTACTATTATTATTATTTTCATTTTCAATAGTTTTTATGATAAATCTTAGTTTATTACTCATTGCCGTCGTAATCTGTCTACGGTCAGGGATTTTCCAATTTTTCACTTTTCCTCGACTTATTGCATGATCTGTAAAATCAGAAAAAAATATTATTACTATTATTATTATTATTATTATTATTATTATTATTATTTTTGTTGTTGTTGTTAAATGCTCAGGGGGTTATCCCCGGTAGTCCGACTCTACCGAGGGCCTCAGCTGAGCGCCAAATCGTAACTGCTGCGATGCTTCATCAACAAGATGATCAGCATGCGCAGCAGGCCAAGTTTCGTTGCCTAAGTAGACGGAGGGATCCAAGAATTACAGCCTTTTGCATCCTCGATGCCAGAAGCTCAACTTGCGCTGAACAAGTTGGTATTCTAGCCAATGCAGATACAAAAGACTGTTTCATTCCTCCAAGGACGCCAACAATGAGGACGACAAGTTTGACACGGTAGCCGGGGTAAAGTTTGCCAATTTCAAACAGGAGATCCTGATATTTCTCGCGTTTGTGCTCTTCTTTGACCGTGATGTTATATTCAGCTGGAGCTGAAAACTCAATGACATAAATGTCTCGTGTGGTTTTATCGAAGAGCACAATATCAGGTTTATTGTGATCTATTTTCCGCGTTGTTGCGAATGCCACGTTCCAATAAATACGGCAACGGTCATTCTCAACAACTTGCGGAATATCTCCTGGCAGATAAGGCAGCACTGGTGTTTTATCGATACCGTGCGTATGTCTAAGGTGGTAATAAAGTACTCGCAGAGCAGCATTGTGACGCTGGATGTATGCACCTCTTGCCAGCACAGGACATGCTGACAATAGATGCATAAGCGTCTCAGGATGTTGCTTACACACCCTACACGATGTGTCGGGTAGCTGCATCTGGAGGACTTTCGCACGGTATTCGAGGGTATTGATTACACCGTCTTGACAGGCAAAAATATATCCTTCGGTCTCGGACATCAGGCCAGCTGACTTAAGGAAGGAAAACGTCAGCTGGGTGGACAAGCCATGGTCACGCACGTGTTTGAAGAACACGCTGTGCATGGACTTGTCCATGTGTGTACTGAGCAGTTTTTGCTGCTCAGCATTCCTGACGAGACTCTTAAATTCCTCCTTAGGGAGTTCAATAAGAGGGTTTACTCTTCCGAGACCGAGGGATTTTGCCGCGTACTTTGCTGCCTTATATAAGAACGCTCCCTTCTGCAGATTCTCATGACTATGAACAATCTGCATAAGGAAGTCGTTCTCATCTGCTGTGAAATTGACAACTTATTATTATTATTATTATTATTATTATTATTATTATTATTATTATTATTATTATTATTATTAAAATGAAATAATCTTAAAACAAAACCGTGAAAGTTGAAATTTTTATCAGCATAATCCTTTACAAGAAGTAAATACAATGTCTATAAAAGGAAATTTTGTTCTCAGGTGTATTATTATTGGAGATGTAATACTAACTTATGATTATTTCAATGGCAGCAGGGTCTAAACAATCATACCGCTGTTGTTGACGCTCTCTTCCCTGAGCTCGAGGAGCTTGTCCTGTTAATGTACAGTTCAAAATATTTCGAGGATTAAAAATGCCATCCATCAATCTGCGCGCGAGTCCCGTGACTGTTTTAGTGGAAGCTATCGTTCTGAGATACAAGTCAGCGATACAATAGATTTCATAGGTCTTGCTTAAACATATCATCTGAAACAGTAATTATGTATAATTTAAAAGTGAAATTTGAATTAGCAAAATTGTGAACAATTACATTTATAACAAAGATGGATTTCTACCTGCTTCCCACAATCTTTTCCAAAAAGCTGAAGAGGAAACCGTGCTTCTGGCAACGGGTCGTGGTCATCTGGAATTTGAAGTATCGCGGCGTCTAGAAGGCTTTGCTCTCTGTCTTCTTCTCCGTCTTGTTCTTTGTCTTGTTTTTCGTCTTGTTGTACGTCTCGTCCTCCGCCTTCTTCTCCGTCATGTTCTACATCGTGTTCTTCATCTTCATCTTCGAATTTATCACGGTCTAAATTTTCATATGATCTATTATGCTCGCGGTTCACATTATTATTCTTGTTCTGTTCATCTGTCTTGGGATCGTAGTACTGACGCTGTCTGTGTCATCTGATTTTGTATCAGCGACGACGGTATGATTTTTCTCAGTAATCATGTTATTATGATTCCCGGCGGATGAATGAAAATTAAAATTTTTGCCAGCTAACATTGTGTTCTGAATTTGCTTCAAGTAGTTCAAATCGTTCTGTCGGTCAGAGTCACACTTCTGAAAAATTGTAAAAATTAATTAGTTGTGAAAATTGGATTAACAATATGGAAATAAAATAAGTAAGTTGTGGATATGTCACTGATAAAATCAATAATTAAATGATCGTAATTCCATTATTGAAAAGTTTACTTTAAATTACCTGCATCATTTCAATTTCACTGTAATTTTCTTTTTTTGTTATTTTCGGCTTTTTTGCAGCGTCTTTGTTTTTAATGACCGAACGAATAGTACCATTTCTCTTAAGTGAAACTTTTTGGTCTTTACTGGCCTACAATTTTGCAATATAAAAAGTTACGTATTTGTGTATCTTTGAAATTCATAAACATTATAAAAAAATGAAATTCATTATTCTTACTTTTTTTGTGTTACCCGATCCAAAGCCAGTAATAAAAGATGAAAATTTTTTAGGCTTTATTAGCCTTTTACCTTCTGTTACATTTTGGCTGGCAGCTTCATTTTTTTTCCCTTCAAATTTCAATATCACTGCTTTTTTACGTTTCAATTGTTCATAATTATCTGAGTGTAATTAAAAAAATAATTTAAATAACAAATTGCAAACGGTTCCAACAATA
Organism: Microplitis mediator; assembly: GCF_029852145.1. Lineage (NCBI taxonomy): Eukaryota > Metazoa > Arthropoda > Insecta > Hymenoptera > Braconidae > Microplitis > Microplitis mediator. The sequence goes on along the minus strand of NC_079970.1, from coordinate 11,782,911 downwards.
ATTATTGACGCTTACCTGATATCATAATAATAATGCCATTCGTTGTCTTATTGTTCACTAAAAAAGTCACTTCATCATTTTTTTTTATTTTAGTATGATCACAATAATCCTTATCGTTTGAGACGATATGTAATGATTTCTTTTCTAAACATTTCAATAAATACATTTTATAGTTCTTAATTAATATTGACAAATTAAAAGAAAATATTCATCTGAAGCTTATAAATATATGAAATGTAAAAATATATATCATATATATAAATATAAGTTTATATATTTAAGTATCGATACTGCTATACTATCGATCGAGATTATAAATGTATAGACAGTGACATTATCAATGGAGCATGTAGAGTTGATGCATTGTATATGTACAACATAAAATATATATACGTAACAGCATCAATATAACCTATTTTATTGGTAAAAATTTTTTTACAAAATTTCATCAAGAAAAAAGTAAATGGATATTGTTGCATCATCTAACAAAAATTTCTATTTTCAAATCATTTTTATACGCAGAATTTCATTAATACTGATTAAAACAAACATCAATTAATTGTTCGAATCACTGCTGTGTTATTATAACATTAGTTTGGAGTTCAACCATCATGTCATTGACAGAAAAAAGGAAAAATGATCAAAATCCTCAAGTGACACGGAAAAAATATAAAATTTGGAAGAATAATGCTCAAGCACAGGTAAAAAATTTCATCAAGTTTTATAATCAATATTAATGATTTACTTTCATTCTCTTATTCTATTTCTCATGCAATTTCTGTATTATATTTTTGTTCATTATTGTAAATTACAAATATTTATTGAAATAGTGATATATTTTATATTTTCTTATCAATAAAATAATTCTTTTTTCTATAAATCATGAACATACAGTTTTTATTTTGCATTACCAAGTTTACTGAATATTATTTTTCAAATATTTTGTACAACAATTCAATTTTGTCCAATAATTTTAAGATTTGTTTTCAACTTAATATCTTATTTGATTTACAGATTCCTCAAAGTACGTTACGGCGATGGGCGAGAAATCTTGGAGTAGCAGCAAATCTAGATGCAATTGCGGGTTCGATTTCTTCTGAAGACGTATTCTTTTACTCTCCAAGTAATATTTGCAGTAAAGACGCAACGAGTGAAAGTAATGAAAGTCACGAAGAAAGTGAAATTGTGTGGGAAGGAAATTTCGAGTCATCGAATACTGAAGAAAATCAAAACTTCGTTTATTATACTGTTCAAGAGGATACGAGTGATTCACTACCTGAAACAATACTTGAAGAAAGTGAAGATAAAAGTACTGTAATAACTGCTGATAATCTGTTTCAAGAAGTTATGAATATTTCGCTATATCATGATAGTAATATTTCCATTCCTCGAAGTATAGCATCATGACGTTTTACATAAAACATCGGCTTTCAAGGGCCGCTTTAAAAGATTTGTTAACTTTATTTCAGCATTTTTTACCTGAAAATAATTTGCCAAAAACTGAATTTCAATTACTTCAAGTTGTCAATGAACTCATACCACCTTGTGACATACAAAAATTTTTTTACTGTAAGGAATGTTTATGTTATTATGTATTAAATCCGAAGTTGAAAGTTTGTTCATCATGCCTCAGTGAAAAAGGTACTAATTTCTTCATAGAGCTCGATGTCATTGATCAAATAAAATTTTTGTTTGAGAAAAGAAACCTTGCGGAGAAATTACATGTTACTCCTTTTAAAGAAAACACCATTCAAGATATTACTGATGGATCTGAATATCGACGGGTAAATGCTAGAAACAACAGACAGCAATTTGATTTGACTTTAATTTTAAACACTGATGGCATTTCCTTATCCAAAAGTTCCAAAAGTCATTGCTGGCCATTAATGTTTAAAATTGCTGAAATTCCTGAACATCTCCGAGACTCTTTTATAATTATATTGGGCATCTGGTATGATACGCTTCACAAACCGTCCATGAATACATTTCTCAAGCCGTTCTGTGATAAACTCGAAGAATGTTTTAAGAAGGGCGTTTCATGGATTAATCCTGTAACTAAAAAAACCTGTAATTCAAAAATAATTGCACCATTGTTTATTGCAGATGCACCTGCAAGAGCACAGCTGCTTAATATGATTAACTTTAATGGTAAATTTGGTTGCAATATTTGCGAAATTGAATCTACAAGTATTAAATCAGCAAAAGGAAAAAGAAAAAAACTAATCTATCAATTTCAAAATGAATTATCTCTCCTTAGATCAGGAATAAGAATGAAAAAACAGGCCGAAGAAGCATTGAAAAAAAATGCGCTTACGTAAATGGTGTTAAAGGAGAATCTGTCATTTCATCTCTTCCTTTTCTTGATTTGGGAACATGCGTGGTACCTGAATACATGCATTCCGTTCTCCTTGGGGTCGTAAAACAGTTTTTATCTCTTTGGATGAATTCTGGTGGTAAATGCAGCATCAAAAATAAAGTTAATGATATTGACGCTATTCTACTTAATATTCGACCTCCTCAATTTTTTAACCGGATGCCTCGAACAATCACGGAATATGCACGCTATAAAGCTTCGGAGTTTTACAATTTTCTTTTATTTTATTCAGTGCCAGTTTTAATTGATATTTTACCAAAAGTATACTTCCAACATTGGTTACTATTGGTTATCTCAATCTTTAATTTATTAAAACAACCAATCACTATTTTTCCTGACTTATCAATTACAGAAATTCTCCTGAAATTATTTGTCAGGGATATTGGAACTCTGTACACTGATGAAGCCTACTCATACAATGTTCATCAACTGCTACATCTGGTGTTGTGTGTAATGCGATGGGGCCCTTTGGACGCTTCGTCAGCGTTTTGTTTTGAAAATTATAATAATTTCTTGGCTAATTGTGTACATGGCACTAAACAGTTAGGTATTGAAATGGTAAATAATTTGAGACTAGCACAAGCTGTACAAAATTTGAAAAAACAATGTGAGCTTTCTAATGATTCTTTGAATACTGCCGGAAATAACAAATTTCTCAACGAAATAAAATCAGATGATCCTATAATTGCTGGTGAAAAGTTATTTCTTATGTCAAAAGGTTTACATGTAGAAAACTTAACTATTTTTCAGCGATCTGAAATAAACAACGAAATTTATACGTCTTTAATTTATAAAGATGTGAAAACTAATAGTTTTGCAGTGGAAATTCAGACAAATTATGGAGTTTATTATGGAAATATCAAATATTACCTCAAAAATGGTAATGATTTAACATTGGTATTAGCTTTGTTCACAGTTCTACATAATAAAATGTTTATTCATGAAGAAACAAACACAGTAGTATCACATATTTTACCAGTTCAGGAAGAGAATAGAGATATTTTAATTAAGTTGACGGAAATTAATTTTATTTGTCATTTAATAAAAGTTAGAAATTTTGTATGCAAACGTCCATATTTGTTAAAGAAAATCAATTAATCTTCATACTGTACGCTAAAAATACTCTACAATTATTTATTAGTAGATAAATTACATCTTGTGTTTTGTTAAAATTTCTGTATCAAATATATGATAAATGGTTTCAAATATTTATTTTATTCATTTATTTTCTTTATTTTTATTTTTAATTCCAACATCAAAATACCTAACTACAATATTTATTTATAAACATGCTGAAACTACAATAATAAAAATAATAATTACATGAATTTTTTATTAGCAAAGTATTTTTATATCTTCACAAATCTATGGTGATTTACGTACATCAACGATGATCTGTAAGTCAAATAGACTAAATAAACTTCGGAGATCTCTTAATATCTCCTGAGATATATGCTACATTCGCTTTCCTTTGTCGGTAAATGTGATTTCTTTGTTACCGAATATGTGGAGATCTCCGTAAATCTTTTGTGATTTGCATACGCGAAGATTGATCTTCACAGATCTCAATTGATCTCTAGATTAAAAAGGTTTATTTTATCGACAGAGACGTACGGAGATCTACACAGATCAAAGTAGATATCAATGCGCCAAAAATTACATCATCGGAGATCTAGGAAGATCTACGTAGATATATTTTATTTTTTCCCGGGTATTCTTTTAGAACCATTAATTTATTATTTTTATTTTTTAGTACCCAAATAAAGACGAAAAAAGATTCCGCTGTGGTTTATTTTATCGAAGCAATGTCGTACTCAGAAGTACCTTCAAATTGGCTTTTAAATGACGATCGGTATAAAGATAAGATCGCATGTTGGTGGCCAGGGCCACGGGTGAAAAGTATCTTGCAGAAGATGAAGAACCGAATAACACCACCTGAGGACTGGCCTATTCACGCAGTACAAATTTTGAGATATTAAGGTAAATATTAGAATTATTCATGGTATTGAAATCAGCAGGTAACTACGTATATAGTTTTTTTAATTTTCCACTAAAAAAAAAAAAAATGTCAGGATTTTGCTAGCCTCCGAGTTAATTATTGAACGTTGCATCATTGATTTATATATGTATATTTTAAATTCTGTTCAGAAATTAAATAATTCATTAAATTCATCTGGAAAATATTTTACTATATATATTTCTATTAGCATATCCTGAAGATGTCTATGATTTATTATCCATTAAATAATAAAATTTTAAATTAGTTTAATACTCGAATAATTATATATATACACATATATACATAGTATGTATTGATTTTTATGAATATTTAATAGAAATGTTTTAATTCTATTTTTTAGTTCCTCCATTGCCAAGGTTTACCAAAAACTCCTTATCAAAAAGCATTAGTAATTTAGACAGGAGAAGCAGTGATTCGGAGCAAAGTTTCGGTAATGACATTGATTTAAACACAGAAATAGATAAGACTTTATCTAGTGTGAATGAAATTATAAATAATGTTAAGTCTAATAAAAACAAAACAGAAGTAATAACTTCAGGAAGTCGTGGAGTTAACGAGAGCACAAATGCGCAGGTCAATCGTAAGCTTGAAATTCTTAATGGTAATATTTTCACTCGAATATTTATTATATTTCTGTTAAGAGGGGGGGGGGGTAGGGTTTTAAGGGTGGAAAAAACCATATTTTTGTGATTTTTTCTCGGCGAGATGAGTAATATAATTTCATTAAACTTGATCACACATTATTGTACAACGTTTAAAGAATATCAGAAAAAATTTTCAACAAAAAATATTGATTAATAAGCCGGTGACGTTGAATCTCCGGAGGCGCCTCGAAAAAAAGTCGTTTTGCGGTGAACATCATAACTCGTTACCGGATCATCGGAAAAGAAAAAATTGATATGCATTTTAAAGTTGATGTATTTCTCGAGGTAACGACGAAGAGTTTTTTTTTTTTTTTTTCGATTTTTTAAAGCACTTGGAAGTGAAAAACGCGATTTTAGCTAAAAAAAAATCGCGGTTAATTTGTTATTAAAAAATCGAAAAAAATGAAAAACAAAAAAAAACTCTTCGTGGTTACCTGTTGATTTATGTAAAGAAGTAATGTTCAAATTTTCAAAAGGATCGGTTCAGTACATTTTGAGTTGTGATGTTCACGGACTTTAAAAATAACCCGAGTCGAAAAATCCACCCTCATTTCAACCGCCTAAACCTCACTAGTTGTGAGGTTTAGGCGGTTGAAATGAAGTTTAAATCTGAACTCATCAAATGTAATTTTCACCCTCATTACAACCTCCATGGTACATTTATTTCTCTTTCTGTAGGTAGGAGGTTGAGTTGAGGTTGAAATACACTGGTCACAGAAATTAAGGGATAGAAAAAAAATCCGAAATTTTTAGGTGATTTTCAACATGTTGTAACTCGGTGAAAAATGGTCGTATAAAAAAACTAAAAAAAGCAAATTGTAGCCTCAAGTTTCTAGTTTTCAGATCTGGACATCAAAATTTTTTATCATGTACGGTTCCGGAGTAATCATAAGAAAACCAACGAAAAAAAAATTTTCAAAATTTTTGCTGGTCTTTCAATACCTCTATGGGCAACAATAAATTTTTTTGAATAATCCGACTGTCTGACGTTTCTCGGAAATTTTATGCCCTTTAATTTGGTGGCCTTAAAAAGTCTCTACGACGATTTGGCGCCGAGTTATCATTGATCAAAGCAAAAAAGTCCATTTTGGCTTTGATAATCAATAACTCCGGATGTATTGGTCGTACAGAGAATAGAAGCAGGGTTTTGAAAACTGGAAAACATTCTCTATAAGGCAAAATTAGTGGCACTTGATAGAAAAATTTTTTTTAAAGCGATATTGTTTGGTAAAAAACAGGTCAAAATTCACAAATTTAAGGATATTCGGAAATCTTGCTATAACTTTGGATATAACGGATGAACAAAGGATATCTTCGACTTTTTTTCAACCTCAAAGTGTCCTGAAAAAACCCTGAAAATTTCAAATCGCTGCTATTTTTCTTTCTTAGTGCCCCGAAGCTTTAAATTTATCGATTTTGTCAAAAATCACCATAATTGGTAGTTTCTCGGTTTTTGTTCATTTTTTCGATTTGAAAATGGTTTTTTTTTACCGATAATCTTCATTTCTTTGATCAAAAAGATCGATTATCAAAAAAAATTGAAAAAAAAAAAATTTTGAAAAAAAATTTTTTTTTTTCATAATTTTTTTTTTTTTCAAATTTTTTTTTTTTGTTGTATCTGCAATGATTTATTACTGTCAAAAAAAATTTCTAAAATTTTTTTACCGCCGGCATTAAAGTTACCTAAAGCGTATGTTTGTTAAGTTGACATTTAAAGCAGATGCAGTTACAGCGGTAAAAAAAATTTGAGGAATTTTTTATTAAAATGATAAATCATTGCGGATAGAACAAAAAAAAAAAATTTTTAAAAAAAAATTTTTTTTCAAAATTTTTTTTTCAATTTTTTTCGATAATCGATCTTTTTGATCAAAGAAATGAAGATTATCGATAAAAAAAACATTTTCAAATCGAAAAAATGAACAAAAACGGAGAAACTACCAATTATGGTGATTTTTGACAAAATCGATAAATTTAAAGCTTCGAGGCTCTAAGAAAGAAAAATCGCTGCGATTTGATATTTTCAGGGTTTTTTCAGGACACTTTGAGGTTGAAAAAAAGTCGAAGATATCCTTAGTTCATCCGTTATATCCAAAGTTATAGCAAGATTTCCGAATATCCTTAAATTTGTGAATTTTGACCTGTTTTTTACCAAACAATATCGCTCTAAAAAAAATTTTTCTATCAAATGCCACTAATTTTGCCTTATAGAGAATGTTTTCCAGTTTTCAAAACCCTGCTTCCATTCTCTGTACGACCAATAAATCCGGAGTTATTGATTATCAAAGCCAAAATGGACTTTTTTGCTTTGATCAATGATAACTCGGCGCCAAATCGTCGTAGAGACTTTTTAAGGCCACCAAATTAAAGGGCATAAAATTTCCGAGAAAAGTCAGACAGTCGGATTATTCAAAAAAATTTATTGTCGCCCATAGAGGTATTGAAAGACCAGCAAAAATTTTGAAAATTTTTTTTTCGTTGGTTTTTTTATGATTACTCCGGAACCGTACATGATAAAAAATTTTGAGGTCCAGATCTGAAAACTAGAAACTTGAGGCTACAATTTGCTTTCTTTAGTTTTTTTATACGACCATTTTTCACCGAGTTACAGCATGTTGAAAATCACCTAAAAATTTCGGATTTTTTTTCTATCCCTTAATTTCTGTGACCAGTGTATATAAAATATTAACGGTGAATTTCAAATGCTTTTTTCAAATTAAAAACATATACTCTGATTAGCTGTTAGTAACTTCAAATCAAAAGATCGAGAATATTCGAGAATACAAAACTTGATTCTAACCTCAAAAATTTAATTTTATTGCAAACATAATTTTTATTTTTTATATATTTGATAATACTAATTTCTTAGACAGTATATTGTGAAATTGATAAATTACTTACAGTTTAAGGTTAAAACTCGGATTCTCCTTTTAATACTGATATTTTTTTCTTTTTTTTCTCATTTTTAAATTGTAAGCAGCGTCCACTTTTTGTTTCGTTTTAGGTAACCTCGAGGTAAAAATAATTTCTGTCTCTCCATAATCAATTCACCAATTAACGCAAAGGGAGGAGTTGTTTTGGATATTTTGCACAATATTATTTTTATTAATTACGAATCAGTAGCAATTAAAAAATATTCATTAGGCGTCACTTTCAACCATATTTTATTTTACGTCTTTATGTCGTAAACACCGGAAACCAATGCACCACATGTGGTGACTTGGGGCACTAATTTCTTCGCCTTTACCTATATATATATATTATCGCATAAAACCTATTAGTTTCAATAATAATAATACTGATAATAATAATAATACGAATTATTGTAGTGAGGTTATTCAGGTTGGAATGATGTTGAGAAATGTATGAAAAATAAAACAAGATTAAGATATGATGAGGCTATAGAAGTTTGTTTGAGGTTGAAAGCAGTTACAGCAGATCTATGAAGTTCTTGAGGTTGGAAAGCGGGTGAGATTCTCAACTCGGAATTTATAAAAAATAAAACGAGATTAAAATGATAAGGTTATAGAAGTTCAATTGAGGTTCGATAAAGTTATTGAGGTTGAAATTAGGTTCAATATTCAACTCAGGCAAGTTATGCAGGTTCATTTGAGGTTTCAACGCGGTTATGGAGGTTCAGTTAATGTTCTGTGAAGTTTTTGAGGTTGAAATGAGGGTGAATTTTTCGACTCGGGAACGTTTTCGAGAAAATCCATTTAAAGTTTTTTATTCGTGAAAATTTGAAATAAACTATCAATCAAAGAATATGAATTTTTATACTTATATTGAGTCATCAGTTTACATCCTTCGAAAGACACACAGCCGGAGAAAGGGATTCGGAAGAACAAAAAAAATTGCAGCTGATTTCTACTAGGGGTATATAGGGGCAGGTCGGGCAGGTATAAAAATCAGGTATACCGGCCGGTCATTTGAAACGCTGTAACTCCGTTTGTTGTACTCGGATTGATTTAAAATTTGTACACAATATTCTCGACATATTGTTCATTCAGAAAAATAATAAAAAAAAAATAATTTTAAAACCCTACCCCCCCCCCCCCTTAAGCAGTCACAGATAATGAATGAATATTCAAGTGTATAGAGAAAGAAGTATGGTCCTATCATAATGTAATAAAACAGTATTTTCCACTTTTTTTCTAAATTTTTTGATTATGAATGAAACTATGATATATAAATAATGCAATAATAATCAAGAATATTTTATGTACAAATGATTGAAAACTTAAAATAATTTTATGGATATTTTTAACTTACTTCAATAATAATATTTATAATAACATTTGTTCAATTATTTAATGACAATGATTAAATAATTATGAGTGAAATGAAAAATTTAAGAGTAAAATTGAAAATTCAACTAATTTAAATTAAAATTTTTTTTCACTCTCAGTTTTTAACTAATTGCAGTTGTTCTAAAAAGTTTAAAATTTTACTAATTTTGATTATTTCATATATATTTTTTTGATTAGATATTGTAGTTTCATTCAGTTAATTGCTAAATCATATTGAAAAATTCTACTGCATCGAGTTATTAGGAGAATACATTAATATGGTCTCCCATGAATTCAACATAAAATTTAATAATTAATAACATAAATTAGATACTTTACCATCTTTTGTGAATGATGCATCATTAGTTTTATCTGCTTTTCTTGGGACATTTGTTGAACCAATATTCAATCCTACTAAAATAATTGTCCATGACTACAGTTGTACCATTTTATTAAATATTTAAACTATAAAAGTAAATAACTTACCTGAATTAACATTTTCAACTTTTAAAATTTTTATATCCGACCTTTTTTTCGTTTTTTCATTCGTATTTTCAATAAATTTTTGGGGATCATTCTATCCTGATAAATTTGGTTCTATCTCATTGACGGAATGATCATTAATATCTGTTCGTGGTACAGTTATGAGCTGACTAAGTTCATTTCGATCCAACAAATCATCGTCATCCAGTGATAATAAGCCGAATGACTCTTTACATTGAGAGAACATATCAAGACAGCTGGCAAATTTACGGATTTTTGTTATTTCGTCATACCAATTACTGAAAGTTAATACATAATCAGTGTCGCTGTTAGCACACTCTTGATCAATTATTCTAAACTGTCCAGATTGCTGACAGTCTGTCTCATCACAATTACTATTTAAACCAGATAAATTACTTGGCTCATCATTAAGAGAGTGAAAATTAGTTGATGGTTCTGAATTTTTTGGTATTTCATGTGCTGAAAAAATGATAACAAATTTTAAAACTTTACAAAGATTTTGAATATTGGGAAAATGAAACTTACTATCCAGTTGCTGATATAAATTTACTGTGGACGGATAACTTAAAGTATTGTTTACATTCCTAAGCACCACCAAGTCATCTGAAAAATAGTTATTAGAAAAAAAAAATAAAATTCATGATTTATTATCAACTTTTAAAATCATGCAACTTATCCGACACACTCACAGTTGTCCAATAAAATGTCATCTTTCGCTCCTTTGATGGTTTCGTTCTTTTTGTCTGTGATAAAGGTACCAGCTGTTGGAGGTTATTCAGGTCTAATAAGTCATCATGAACAATGAATAATAAACCGAATGACTCTTTACATTGGGAGAATATATCAGGGCAGCTTGCATATTTACGAATATCTGTTATTTGATCATGCCAATTACTAGAATTTAATGCATGATCTGTGTCGCTAGCACAGTCTTGATTAATTATTTCGATCTGTGTAGATTGCTGACAATCTATGTTATCACAATTAATACTGGGACCAACTAAATTACTTGACTCATTATTGTGAGAGTGAAAGTAATTTGATGGCTCTGAACATTTTTGCATTTCATGTGCTGAAAAAGCCATAAAAAATTAAAAAACTTTACAAGGATTTTGAATATCGGGAAAATGAAACTCACTATCCAGTTGCTTATATAAATTTACTGTAGATGGATAGCTTAAAGTATTGTTCACATTTCTAAGCACCACCAAGTCATCTGAAAAAAAGTTGTTAGAAAAGAAAATAATAAAATTCATGATTTATTATCAACTTTTAAAATCATGCAACTTATCCGACACACTCACGGTTGTAAAATAAACTGTCATCTTTTACTCCTTTGATGGTTTCGTTGTTTTCTGTCTGTGATAAAGGTACGAGCTGGTGAAGGTTATTCAGGTCCAATAAGTCATCATTAACAATGAATGGTAAACTGAATGACTTTTTGCATTCGGAGAATATATCAGGACAGCTTGCATATTTACGAATATCTGTTATTTGATCATGCCAGTTACTAGAATTTAATACATGATCTGTGTCGCTAGCACAGTCTTGATTAATTATTTTAATCTGTGTAGATTGCTGACAATCTATGTTATCACAATTAATACTTGGACCAACTAAATTACTTGGCTCATTATTGTGAGAGTGAAAATAAGTTGATGGCTCTGGACTTTTTGGGATTTCATGTGCTAAAAAAGTTATGATAAATTCAATAACCTTACATAAATTTAAATATTCAGAAAAATAATACTTACCATCAAGTAGCCGACGTAAATTGAATGCGGGAGGATTGATTAAATTATTGCTTAATTTTAGAAGCAATGCTAAGTCATCTAAGAAAGAAAAGTTGTCAAAAAAAAGCAGTCAATTAAAATTTTCTATCAATTCATTAAATATAAGACAAATTATCTGATGACTTACTGTTGTAAAATACAACGTGGGCTTTGACTTTTTTTCCACTACTTTTTAAAGTATAATGGTATTTTTTTCTTTTTATAAGATCATTTTTTGGTCTTACATAATATCCATCAGAAGCGACTATTAAAGCAAACATTTTTTCGTCATTTAAAAATGTTATGCCCAAATAATTTTTTTTTATTTTTAATAATTATTTGAAATAATTATTTCTGAGCTCCTCTTTGAAAAGCGCGCGAAAACGCAGCGTCAGCTTTTTCACCTTTTTATGCGGCAAAGAACAGTGGGAAGAGAACTGCAATAAGTTTAACGAATAAACAATAAACTGTCGTCACCTTCCACCAATGACGATATTTAAAAATTCCCCATCAATTGTCAAAGCAAAGTTTATAAAAAGCCTGAGCATCATGGCTCAGGGCCTCAGTTTTATTTAAACTTCTTGGTCCGCGTAAACGGCGTCGATAGCCCGTAATCTTATTGCAGAAATCTTCCGACGTGGCAATAAGCAATCGTCGCTGATTTAGGTATCCGGCTGATTAATTTCGTGTAGGATATTATTTTATCAGTTACGGTTTCCCAAAAATTCAAATTAAATAAATCGTAAATCGATCTAGGTATCCGGCTGATTAAGTTCGTGTAGGATATTAATTTATTCATTTACGGTCATTATTAATAAATTAAATTGCCAATTGAGTTAGATACTCGGCTGATAGTCAACTATCGTGTAGAGTATAGTTCTTAATTGCAATTGAAAGATCTCAAAGATCTATCCGGTTCGAGTGAATTGTGACACAAATCACGTGAATTTGTGATCTCACTTTGTGCCGGGTTTCTGCGCATAAAAACCCCTTTTGGGTGTGAAAAAGGACGCATATTTATAAATAAAAATCTGTTTAAAATATCCGATAAGATAAATAATCTTATAATACAAATTATATAAAAGTTGTGAAAAACTAGAGTGAACAAGTGACGTTCAGTTAAAAACGTTGTAATTTAAAATACAATAAAAGATCAAGTTCTTCACTCCAACCTTGCGGTTTCATTCGAAAGTAGTACATAAGATATCATCCTACCAACCCAGCCGCACCCATTCTACCAACCCTACAGGAAGGTCGAGTGAGCTGTTTAGTCCTGGAGGGATAATAGCTGCCGCACTAGAAGAATTGACATCGAAAGGTAGGTGAAAGAACTATTTTTCTATCATTCGTAAAATACTTTTGGCTTAAACAAGAGCACCAGTCTCTTCGAAGACGTTTGGGTTCTTAATTTTCGAAAAGATCCACTATAAATAATAAATTATAGGAAGATAATTTCTTCCTCGTATTCTTTATTGTTGTCCGCACCCTCCAACCCGCTTGTCCAAAATTACTATCGCTACCAAAGGGAGAAATCCCGGATAAATAATTGAAATTAAGCGGCGGACATAACAAAACAATCTAAAAAAATACAATTATTATTTTACTTTCTACTATGATGCAGAAGTGATGTTTAATATAAATAAATAACGTATATAATATATATTTATATATACTGAAGTACGAACGTATATATTTTGTTTTCTCTGCGAGGCCAAGCCTCACAAGTACCCTTATACAGTAATAAGATTTTCGCAAAAGTAGGCCTCACAGAACATGTTTAATCGCAGAAACTTATGAGGCCAGGCCTCAAAAGTCTAAAATGGTCTCTTAAACACCAGTATAATAATGAGCGTGGCTTCATAACAACCATTTCATGAAGATACTGAAGTACACATGTATATATATATTTTTTTCTCTATTAACCATCAACAGTAATCAATGGTTCGATGTTACTGACGCTTAATAAAGTAAACCATCACATTATCATAAATAAATCATGAGCTTGAATAGATTGATTGATATAATATATATTTATAATCATAAAGAAAGTTGTCTGTCAAATAAAAATAACTCATAATGTTTCTCTTCAATTAAATAAATAATGGTAATTTAAAATTAAAGAAATATTAATGGTGGAAGTAAAATTTTTATTCTCCAATTAAAAAAATTTTTTAATTTTCAAGAAATACAAGTTGATATGATCAGCCTGACTCCTAAAAATCAAAATATTCCAGAAATTTTTTGCTATATCGAATATCACAGGGCCATCAAACCGATTAAATTTATTGTCAAATTTTATTAAAATATGAATATTAAAAATACAGAATGCCATGAAATTATATAATTATCAGATTAATAATTATAATTGATGTTAGGTTATGCTTGTTCATTTTGATATCTAGTGTTTATTATGAGGTCAGTCATTATAGTCAAAAGGAAGAATTATAAGCATGTATTAATAAAACAAAAAATTTAAACGAACAATTTGGAAAAACAATTTTTTTTAGTTTGTTTATTGATTAATAAACTGAAATAATTATCTATAGTCTTATCTAAATTTTTGAATTCTCAATTGCTTCAGTATATTTGAATCAGCTGATGGCCTGTCAAATACTGTTAATTAAAACAAGTATGAGATTGAAAGTGAAAAAAAAAAAAAAATTCCACCCATTACATAACAGAAAAGTGAAAATAATAATCTATATACATTAGGGTGGCGCAAAAAAACCGACTATTTTTTTTTTTTCAATCTCGCATGAAAATTTGTTGGTTTACGATGTTTTAAGAAGCCTCTCCACAAATCAGCTCGATAAAAAATTTTTAAGAGGTCGCTCACGGATTTTGAAAATATCGAAAATGATCGAAAGTAGGATTTTTATTAAAAAAATTTTTTTTTTCTCGTGGCAGCAATAGTTTATATTTGTAAAATCATGACTATGCTGAAAATTTCAGCCCAAAATTTAAATATTTAAACGGCGCTCAAGAATTTCGAATATTAACTGATAATATGTAATTAATAGTTTGAATTAGTTTTTATAACTCAATTGTAGTCATTTCACTTAAATATAACTTTTGCATACCCAAAAATATACAGAACAGTCTTAAACAATGAAATTCGGTCAGTTTTGAATAAGCGAAAAAACCTACAAATTGAATTAAAAAATAAAAAAGTATGTAAATAACTTATTATTTCTATTTCTCGGGTTATATTTCCATTCATTGTCATGCAAATTGATGGTGAAAAAATCGAGAAGCTTTATTATTAATATTTAAGGGTCGCTCAAAAACGTCCAAGAGACTGCGTTCGGAAACATTCAAAATTCTTGAGCGCCGTTTAAATATTTAAATTTTGGGCTGAAATTTTCAGCATAGTCATGATTTTACAAATATAAACTATTGCTGCCACGAGAAAAAAAAAATTTTTTTAATAAAAATCCTACTTTCGATCATTTTCGATATTTTCAAAATTCGTGAGCGACCTCTTAAAAATTTTTTATCGAGCTGATTTGTGGAGAGGCTTCTTAAAACATCGTAAACCAACAAATTTTCATGCGAGATTGAAAAAAAAAAAATAGTCGGTTTTTTTGCGCCACCCTAATATACATATAAGCGAAATACCACTGACTCATCACCAGATCTCCGAAACTATTGGACCGATTCATTTAAAATTTGGCATAGGTACTCTTTTTTCACTGTCGACGAGAGATAAGAAGGGATTTTGCGCAATTCCTAGCCAAAATGGATTTTTCGATAACCATCACGTATGCTACCCCCTCCCCTCCCTCTCATTTTTCCCCTCCCCTCCCGTGCCTTCTTTCCTATTCCTTATCTCTCTCTCTTTTTTTTAGGGGGGTAAAATATCATTTCGATTCTCCACTCTAAGAAACCATCAGTGGCACCCATCGATTATAGAACTCAACCCCACCCTACCCTCCCCCACAACCGTTGCCATGGTAACCATTGCCACGGTTACCGTTGCCATGGTTACTGTTACCATGGTTACCGTTACTATGGTTATCATAACCATGGTAACCGTTGCTATAATAACTGTCAAAATGAATAAATTGTAATAACAAATTCAGTTGTCAATTAAATTCAGAGGAATCATTAGAATAAAAGTAGAAAGTTATTAAATACTAATATTCTATAAATCATCTACAGTATTATTCTATATAATGTTAGGCAAATATATTTTGATTTCAAATTTCCTACCAGGTCGATTCAGTCTAAACTATTGGTTAGTTAATCATTTTTCTCCTGATAGTTATAGGTCAAAATTAACCCATAATTGTAAGATTCTAAAATGGTTTAAAAAAGTAACATTATAAAAAAAAAAAATATAAAAACGGTTGGCCCTAAAGGCCATCCCTGCAACTTCCCGTTAATTTTATATTTAAGCGCTCAAAATTGTACTTACTCCGAGCTCAAAAATCTGGTAAAAGTTTAATAGAACATTATTTCTTAAATTCTAAAACCAAAATACTTTTGAATGAATTAACCGATTTTTACGCGATTGGTGGCATTCGACGCAGTTTTTCAGGCCTCATAAAGAGTCTTTGAGTTTTAATCGATCGAAGTAGGAATTTCGATGTAATTCCGAAAAAACATTTTTTTCTGTTTTTTTTTCGACAACGATAACTCACAAACGAATGAATCGATTGTGACCGGGCTAGCGGCGATCGACGTGGTTTCTTGATGTTAAGAGCTGATTAGTTTTTGGAATTGATCAGTAGTCGTTGAAAAGTAATTCTATAAAAACCACATTTGAGAAATTTTTTTTTTTTTGTAGTATTTTTGAGATTTCTCAAAATATACCGGTTCGAATCGGTCTAAATTGTATTCAAAATCTAAGTTTGGTCGAGCCCTTTCGGATGGCACCAACCGAGATCAAATCGGTCGAGCCGTTCAAAAGTTATAAGAGGTTTACATACGGCCACACACACACACACACACACACACACACACACACACACACACACACACACACACACACACACACACACACACACACACACACACACACACATATACACACACATACATAAAGATATACGGACATCACCGCGGAAACATTCGGGGAGACTTCCTAGGACCTCAAAACGTCAACATCCGTTAAAAACTCGATTTTCTAAAAATGGAGTAAAATTAATAACTTCCCGATTTTTTAGCGGGATGTTAAAAATGCTGTGTGAAGTACGCGATTAACTTTGAATTGAAGACTTGAACATAAAACGATATTAAAACTATTAGAGATCAGAAAGAGTATATCAAATAATAATAATTATTCAATTTTATTTATTTCAAACACACTTTCTATAAGTTAATGAATCTGAGATTATTAATAATCATAAAATGGTATTTGACGCGATTTATTGTAACTAATTCATTTGCGATTACTAATAATTATTAGTAATCGAAAATGAATTATAATCATAATGATATTGAAGTTGGCTTTAGACAAATGAATTATATCATGATATGCTTGAGAGAATAAATGAATAAATGTCAAAAATAAATCGCTGTCACGATATTTACAAAGAAAAATTTTAATAATTTCAAAAATTTTGGTATATATACGTATTCGACGCTAATTTAAATAATTAAGATATCCATTCTTTATTATGGTTACTTCCATTGAGTATATGTCAATTATATTTTCTTTATTGTTTTGAATTCAAGTAAGTCTTCATGGAAATTATTTTATCATTTTTTCTAAAGTTTCTAGTTGGTGAGTGTTTATTTAAATTTATCAAAAAATTTTTTATTACTTTACTAATTCTGATTTTATCAATTTACATTAAAATTTACATTTTACATTTAATGCGATAATAGTTTTTAATTACGAACTTCTGTTAATTTTCAGTTCAGTAAATTTAATTTTTTTTAAAGTATATTTTGAAATAAACATAGTATTTTATTATCGATAAATATTTAAAGCACAATTGAAAAAATTGTTTAATATACACTAATGGAAAAAATTAAAGGATCAAAAAAAAATTCTAAATTTTTAGGCGGTTTTCAACAGGCTCTAACTTTGAGAGAAATGGTCGTACAAGAAAAAAAAAAAAAGGAAATTGTAGCTCCAAGTATCTACTTTTCGGATTAGAACTTCAAAATTTTTTAGCGTCAGCAGTTTTTGAGTAATCTTAGAAAAACCAACGACAAAAAAATTGTCAAATTTTTTTAATTTTTTTTTTTTGGTCTCCGGGCGTGGAAAAAATTATTTTTGCTTAACCACTATAAGGGTCGGATACCTTCATTATTCAGCTTTAATTTCTTTTTTTATGGACCTTGATACGTCCACTTCTCGTCGAGATATCGGTCTTCAAATGGAAAAGGATCCTTTTGTCTTTGATTATCGATATCTCAAAAACCAATAATCGCACAGAAAGTTGATGGTGGGTTTTAAAATCTTGAATAAATTCCCTTCAACGATTAGCCATTGCTTTTTCGAAAAAAAAATTTTTTCCTATCGTCACATGAATTTAAAAATGCAACCAAAAAAGGACTTTTTGTGGTTTTTTGGAAAATTAAACGCTGAAACGGAAATATTGTGGAAATCGATAATGTTGACTGTGCATTTTACAGTTCAATATGTCCACAAAAACCCTGCAGAGAGCCAGATTAATCCAACCAGCCGTTTTTTTTGTTTTACGAGATCAAATTTTAAAAAAAATTAAAGGATCACTTTTTTTGCTCTGAAAAGCTCATAATCTTTAACAAGATGAAAACAAACATTTTTTTGGAGCTTTGTCCACAATTTTATTGCAGACAGTGCTTAAATTTCCAAAAAAGAAAAAACTTTTTTTTTGAAACAAAATTTTCAAAAAAAAATTTTTTCAAAAAAATTTTTTTTTTGGATAACTTTAGGAAATTTACGAAACCAACACCCAATAATTTTTAACACGTTTACGTCGCTGCATTCCGTGATTTTATTGATCTCTCAGTCATTAAATTCAAAAAAAATTTTTTTTTTTGAAATTTTTGTTTCAAAAAAAAAGTTTTTTCTTTTTTAGAAATTTAAACACTGTCTGCAATAAAATTGTGGACAAAGCTCCGAAAAAATGTTTGTTTTCATCTTGTTAAAGATTATGAGCTTTTCAGAGCAAAAAACGTGATCCTTTAATTTTTCTAAAAATTTGATCGCGTGAAACAAAAAAACGGCTGGTTGGATTAATCTGGCTCTCTGCAGGGTTTTTGTGGACATATTGAACTGTAAAATGCACAGTCAACATTATCGATTTCCACAATATTTCCGTTTCAGCGTTTGATTTTCCAAAAAACCACAAAAAGTCCTTTTTTGGTTGCATTTTTAAATTCATGTGACGATAGGAAAAAATTTTTTTTTCGAAAAAGCAATGGCTAATCGTTGAAGGGAATTTATTTAAGATTTTAAAACCCACCATTAACTTTCTGTGCGATCATTGGTTTCTGAGATATCGATAATCAAAGACAAAAGGATCCTTTTCCGTTTGAAGACCGATATCTCGACGAGAAGTGGACGTATCAAGGTCCATAAAAAAAGAAATTAAAGCTGAATAATGAAGGTATCCGACCCTTATAGTGGTTAAGCAAAAATAATTTTTTCCACGCCCGGAGACCAAAAAAAAAAAATTAAAAAAATTTGACAATTTTTTTGTCGTTGGTTTTTCTAAGATTACTCAAAAACTGCTGACGCTAAAAAATTTTTAAGTTCTAATCCATAAAGTAGATACTTGGAGCTACAATTTCCTTTTTTTTTTTTCTTGTACGACCATTTCTCTCAAAGTTAGAGCTTGTTGAATATCGCCTAAAAATTTAGAATTTTTTTTTGATCCTTTAATTTTTTCCATTAGTGTATATTCATCATAATGGATGTAGAATATATTTTGATAGATGGAATACTTACTCCTTTTAATGTTATAAAAATTAATGGTGATGGAGCATGTTTATTTTCTTCTTTATCTTTACTGGTTTACGGTAATGTATTAATGGCTAATAAAATAAGAAATATTATTGTTTCTCATGTCATTAACAACTGGGATAGATTTAAATCTTATACTGTTATGTCATCTGGCGAGAATTATGATTCAGTAGGTTTATACTTTACCGAAATGTCTAAACGAAACACATATGGATCTATTTGTGAAATTATGGCAGCCGCAGAGATATTTCCATATCGGTTTGAAGTGTATCAAGGTGATTGCATTATAGCTTCCGTTGGTGAAGCAATTCGAGGTGTAAAAAGGTTACGTTTTACGGGGCATGATAATAATGGTCACTACGATGTTTATCTTTCGGTGCTTGCATCAAAAATTACAGGTAACAACTATATAAGTGGGGGTAGTGTAAAACAAAATGGAGAAAATGTGTCATTTTCGGTGCCTCAAACTCAAGAAAATATATTAGCGGAAGTTTTACTACCTCAATTAATTCCTAACGTTGAATTACAAAGTTCAAGTGAATCAGTTATTAATGATGTGAATCCCCTTCAATCAAATGGGAGAAAAAAAAGGAGGAAAAGAGTCAACTATACAATTAGAAAGAGACAATTGCGACAAGCCACTTTAAATTACACTCATCGTAATCCTGATGTACATAGAAAGGTGACAAAAAAATACGCTTCTAATAACCCTCATGTTAGTCGTGCAGCTACAACTAAGTACAACGAGAAACGATTACAAATTAATTTAATGTCTTGGACTTTGAAAGCTTTATCTGGCCTTAGTTATGAACCGAGTATTGACTATCAAAATGATAAAATTGTAAATCTTGGGCATCGATTACCCTGTTCTTGGTGTCGTGCTTTGAAATGGAAGGATGAGGCTGAAGGAATGTGCTGTAGTGGTGGTAAAGTTCAGCTTCCTACTCTTCAACGCTACCCAGAGCCTTTACACAGTCTTTTAACTCATCAGCACCCAATCTCAGAACATTTTCTTTCTTCTCTTCGGAAGTATAATTGGTGCTTTTAAATGACGTCTTTTGGATCAAAAGAGGTAAAGGAGGGTAGTTTTATGCCAACATTTAAAGTGCAGGGACAAGTCTACCATAGGATAGGAAGCCTTATGGCAGAAAATAATCAACAACCATCATTTCTCCAAATATACTTTGTTGGTGATGATAATCGTGAAAGAGAAATTCGTTGTGGGATCTGTCCTGGTATTAAGCCAGAGTTAATTCACCAACTTCAAAATTTGCTTCATGAACACCATCAATACATCAAAGATTTTAAGGTTGCTATTGAATCAGTTCCTAAGAATCAGAAAGAGTTTCAGGTTATAATTAATGCTGATAAAAAGCCTCCGGGTGAACATCGAGGTCGTTTCAATGCTCCAATGGCTAAAGAAGTAGCAGTTATCATCGTTGGACAAAATTTTGAAAAGAGAGATATCATCCTGAACAGCAGAGACGACAAGTTAAAGCGAATCAGTGAAATCCATCGCGCGTATGATACTTTACAATATCCTCTGATGTTCTGTCGTGGAGAAGATGGCTATCACATTAATATTCCTAAGCGTGATGAAAAAACTAAGCGTCCTCTAAATAAGACCGTGTCAGCTTCTGAGTTTTACAGTTATAGAATAATGAAGCGTAATGGAGAAGAAAATCATTTACTCTTATTTCGCACTCTATTAAATCAATTTTTGATTGATATGTATGCGAAAATTGAAACTGAACGACTTAATTGAATTCGTAACCATCAAACAAACTTACGAATGAAGAATACGTTCACCTTAAAGACGCTTTAACGAAAACCGACGGTCAGATAACAGAAATAGGTAAAATGGTTGTGCTGCCATCTTCTTTTACTGGTGGGCCACGATACATGCATGAACGAACTCAAGATGCTATGACTTATGTACGTCATTTCGGACGTCCAGACTTATTTATTACGTTCACTTGCAATCCAAAATGGAAAGAAATTGAAGAGCTTTTAGTTCAAGGCCAAAAATCTCACGATAGACATGACTTAATAGCAAGAATTTTTCACGTGAAAATTAAGCATATGATGAATCTTCTGACAAAAGGTTGCATTTTTGGCAAAACGAAGTGTCATATGTATACTGTGGAATGGCAGAAACGTGGACTTCCTCACATTCATATCCTTCTGTGGTTAGAAGAAAAGCTGAGACCAGAACCTATTGATAAGGTAATTAGTGCTGAACTGCCTAATCAAGATCAAGATCGAGAACTATATGAAATAATAAAAACAAATATGATTCACGGTCCATGTGGTTCTTTTAATAGAAATTCTCCCTGTATGGTGAATGGTTCATGCACGAAAAAATATCCAAAACATTTTTTAAAGGAAACCCAAACAGGAGAAGATGGATATCCTAAATATTGTCGGCGATCTCCTGAAGATGGTGGAGTAACAACAATAATAAATGAAATTAATATAGACAATCGATGGGTGGTACCGTATAACCCTGTCCTGTGTCGTACATTTTAAGCTCATATAAATGTTGAAGTTTGCAACTCAGTGAAATCAATTAAATATATTTGTAAGTATATGAATAAGGGATCTGATCAAGCAGCATTCACTGTTGGAGATCTTGATGAAGTGACAAAGTATGAAGCAGGACGATACATTAGCACTTCTGAGGCAGTTTGGCGAATTCTGAGATTTTCTATCTACGAGAGATTCCCTCCAGTTATGCATCTTGCTGTACATTTAGAAAATGGTCAACGAGTTTTTTTTAATGAAAATAATATACTCAATCAGATCAACAATTCCAAAACAACACTTATGGCTTTTTTTTAACTCTGTAAAGTGGACAATTTTGCGAAAAAATTATTATATTGTGAAGTTCCAGCTTATTATGTCTAGAGAAAACACCAGTTTCACAGAAGAAAACAAGGAAAAATTGTGCCAGGTTATTTAGGTATAAAAAAAGATCATGTTTTAGGCAGAGTGTATACTGTCCATCCTACCAATACTGAATGTTATTACCTCCGTCTTCTTTTGCATGAAGTTCGCGGTCCAGAGTCATTTACGGCTTAAGAACTATAAAAGATGTAATCTATCCTACATTTCAAGAAGCTTGCAGAGTAATGGGATTGCTCGAAGACGATGCTCATTGGGATCAAACTTTAGCAGAAGTCTCAATTTCTGATTTATCTTACAAAATACGTGAATTGTTTGCTGTTATGTTAGTTTTTTGCCAAGTTGGAGATCCAATTAAATTATGGGATAAATATCGAGATAATTTCACGGACGACATTAAAAGACGAATGAGTAGGAATCGCGAAAACTCTGAGTTAGATCTTGATATTGTTTACAATCAATGTTTGATTAATCTTGAAGATATGGTCATTGCTATGTCAGGTAAGACTCTTTTACAATTTGGTCTCACTTCACCATCTCGAGAACAAGAATCTGTTATTATTAATCAACAATATTTAAATGAATTAGCTTATGACACTGCTAAGTTAACCGAAAAAGTGATAAAAAGTGTTCCGATACTGAATAAAGAACAGAAAGAAGCATATGAATCTATATTGAATAGTGTCGTTTCTGATTCTGGACGATTGTTCTTCCTTGATGCTCCTGGTGGAACGGGAAAAACATTCTTGATTAATTTGTTGCTTGCGAAAATTAGAAGTGAAAAAAGTATTGCTATTGCTGTTGCTTCTTCAGGAATTGCGGCTACTTTAATTGACGGAGGCAAAACAGCTCACTCGACATTTAAATTACCTCTTGAAATGAATCACTCTGATAATATTCTATGCAATATTTCTAAGCAGAGTGATATGGCTCACGTTATCAGAGAAGCAAAACTGATAGTATGGGATGAATGCACTATGGCTCACAAAAATGCTATTGAAGCTCTCAACAGAACTCTTAAGGATATAAGAAATAGTGACCGAATAATGGGTGGAATAACTGTTGTTTTAGCTAGTGACTTCAGACAAACTTTACCTGTTGTACCACGAGGTACACGTGCAGATGAAGTCAAAGCCTGTCTCAAATCCTCAGTTTTATGGCCTCATGTTAACGTACTGTCTTTGAAAATTAATATGCGAGTTCATATGCAACATGATTTGAGAGCAGAAGAATTTTTTAAAGTTACTCATTGATATAGGGAATGGACAAATTTCAGAAGTTGACGGACGAATAAGTATTCCGGGTAACCTAGGTGATATTGTTGATGATTTAACTACATTAACTGATAAAATATACCCAGATATCAATAAAATTGGAGTTAATTGCTCTTCATGGCTAAAAGAAAGAGCTATTCTGACTCCAACGAATGATTCAGCGAATAGCATTAACAACTTTCTTCTGGAAAAGCTATCAACTAATCAAATGAAGTATAAATCTATTGATACAGTCGTAGAAGTTGATGATGCTGTCCATTATCCTGTGGAGTTCTTACATACACTCAATCCACCCGGAATACCATCTCATAATCTCAATCTTAAAATTGGAGCACCAATAATGTTACTGCGCAATTTGAATCCTCCAAAACTATGTAACGGTACCAGACTACAAGTGAAACATTTACATAAAAATATTATTGAAGCTACAATTTTAACAGGTAAACATGAAGGAGAAGTCGTATTTATTCCAAGAATTCCTTTGGTTCCATCTGAC
Organism: Microplitis mediator; assembly: GCF_029852145.1. Taxonomy (NCBI): domain Eukaryota; kingdom Metazoa; phylum Arthropoda; class Insecta; order Hymenoptera; family Braconidae; genus Microplitis; species Microplitis mediator. The sequence goes on along the minus strand of NC_079970.1, from coordinate 11,758,734 downwards.
TACCATTTCAACTTCAAACGTCTACAATTTCCTGTTAGGGTTTGCTATGCTATGACTATCAATAAAGCGCAGGGGCAGAGTTTAAAATTAGCTGGTGTAGATTTGAGACATGATTGTTTTTCTCATGGTCAGTTTTACGTGGCATGCTTAAGAGTCAGTTCACTGGACAACTTGATTATTCTTCAACCAGAAAAAAAGACGAAAAACATTGTTTACAAGGAAGTTTTAAGTTTGTAACTGTATAAAACTGTTAATTTTATTCATTGATAAGTATTGAGTGATTGTTATATTTTTGTTCATTACGAGAAATAAATTTTTGTAAAAAGTTAAAACTTAATTTTTTTTTTGTTGTTTATGCCTCCTGGGGATCCCGCAACGTTAAATAACGGGGACGCATTCCAATACACAGTACCTCATGGGTGATGCGGAAATCTGTGTATGACAAATGCATTGACTGGTACTATTTTTCCTGACTAAAAATTTTAAAAATTCACTTCATTTATCGATAAGAAAATATACATTTTTTAGTTAATATAAGAAATAAAGATTAAAATTAATAGTGTGCCCAGCGGAGCGGGCGGGTGGCTGCTAGTTATACATAATAACAAATTATTTCGGAATTCGGAGGCTCATAACTTTCTTTGTATTGTAGTTACGAGCATGATTATTTTAGACATTTTTGTAGCAAATTTGATTTTCTATGAGGGTACGAAAGTCAAAATTGAAAAAAAAATTTTCCTTTGATTTTTCCCCGAAAAACTAAAAAAAAAATTTTTTACGTGCATTTCAAATGGGAAAATGAACTTGTTAACCACCAGCTCAATTTTCGAGATAAGGTAAATGTCCCAATACCGGAACGACGAAGGGTATATGACTGATTTTTATTGTTTTGAAAATATTCAAACAGATTATAAACCAAAATAATTTATTACATCATATAGAATAGACATTTACCTATTCAAAAATAATCAAATTAGTTCATTTTTCTGTAATTTAATATAAAAAAAAATTCCTTTCTATGACACCCAAAAGGCCCAATACCGGAACGCTGAAATAGCCTTGTCCCAATACGGGAATTCGGTTGTCCTATCACCGGAACAGTAAATAAAATGAGTTATTTTTTGTCTCCATTCATAGTGAAAATACTAACAATTATTAAATAATATTAATGTAAAACGAGTGTGGATATAGCAGACATCAGATAACTTTAAAATTATAAATAAATAAGATACATAATTTAAAAACTAATATTTATAAAAAAAGGACTATTAATTTCGAAATTTTTTAAATGCACATTTTTAAAAATTTTATGTTATTAATTATTCACTCGATTTATTAATAATTTTAAATTTGTCTGATATCTGCTATGTCACACTCATAATGTAAAATGTATTTTAAATTTTTAAATGATTAAATTTTCAATGAAAATAAATATTTTGAACTGAAGTATAGAAACAAAATAAATCATTTGGAGTTATACTATAAAAATGATTAAAAAAAAAAAAATAAACACAAAAATTTATATTTTATGATTTAAATTACAGTTTATCTATATTTAATACATTTTTTAAGACAATTATACATATTGCATTAAATATAAGAGCTCCAGTAATAATTAATATTGCACTTGATTTAGCCAATCAATAAAACTCATCGTTAATGTCTATCGATAACATTAATAACATTTATATGACTGGCTGTTCTGGTACTGGGCATGGGTTCATTTTGGTGTACCAATAGACGAACAGTAAAGTTAATATAATAATACAATTTTTTTCATATTGATAATATGTTTTCTTGAATTTTATGTCATTCAAGATGCTTGTACTAAAAAAAAAGTTATTGAAAATTGATTCCATTCATTTTCTATAAGCGTAGGACTATTGACTGATTTCTTAGCAAAACCATTAAAAGACATGAAAAAGTCATAAATCCGAGACTATTGCTGTAATTAACATTTTCTTTTTCATATTTCGGATATATTCTAAAATCTATTTTATATCTAATTTTGTAACTAAAAGATTAAGGTTTTAAATAAAGAAAGATTCATTTAATTTCATCGCGTACGAGTTAAAATATAATATAATGATTATCAAATCGTTTCGGTATTGGGTCGTGTTCCGGTATTGGAACATTTACCTTATCGAGCTGAATTTTTAAGAGGATTTTTTTTTAGGTTCCAAAGAAACTTTTTAGACTGTGAGACCTAAAAAAAAAAAAGTTTTTTATTTGACACCTTACTATTTATGAATAGTTTTCATGATTAATGGTATTTATAAGACCAATAAACAACATTAAAAATTATAACTTATGCAGAAATCCAAACAAAATAGCCATAATGGTACATTTCCAAACAAAAATATCTTGCTGATCAAAAAAACACAATGTATTGTGTTGTTTGCCAATTTATTTTAACATTAAAATACGTTGAAGTTGAGTAATGAAAATTATGAAATTCAAAGTTATGTTAAGATGAAGATTTTACTGTGATTTGAGAAAAAAATCTTGAAGATGGTTGAGCCTGCAAGTTAATTCTGAAACTTTAAATTCCGTCTCTCTGTTTAAGCCGCCTTTATTAAAAATAGCAATTTAAAACGATTTGCAATGTTAAATGCCCATTCGAAAGTTTTCAAAGTATTCAAAAGCATCAAAGTGTTCAAAATTTTTTTTCTAATCGTTTTTAATTGCTCCTTTTGATGAGGGTGAGTAGCAGAAATTAGAATGCTTAAGACTTATTTATAAAATTTTATATTTTACAACCTGTTGTCGATAAAATTCTCAGTATTTGCAATTATTTTCTAATTAATCTAATTAAATTTGAAGTGTACTTTTATTACAAAATGTCATCTTTATTAGTTTCAGAGGTTCTTAGGGCCAAGTATTATAAGTTATTTCTTTTAACATTATGCATTAATCACTTATTGCTCACTGTAAATTACGAACGAAAAGTAATTTTTTGTAAATTGAACTCTATGCAGAGAATTTCTTATATTAATTCAAGTTTGATGAAAACTGATGGTGATGAGGCTACAGGATACATAAATGATAGAATCGTTACTGAATGAGAAAAAATTTATGCCAAGTTTTTAGTTTGGGAGCGAAATGGTTATGTAATCATATTTACTACGATTTAAATAAGAATATTTCAGAATCATCCTGTTTTTTGTTTTTATTTACATTCTTGTACTCAGAGAAAGCCGTATTAGTAACAAAGCCTGTACTGACAAATACCCCTCTGAAATATTGAAAAGAGGTGTAAAAATTTACTATCATATGTTGTTGTCAAAAACATAAACATCAATTTCGCTATGGATCTGCGAATGAATAATTTGTAATATTTTGTGATGAACAAGTAAAAAGTCAGAAATATCGAGTGACAATGCATAAATGTACTTTTTAATCTCTATTCTGTAGTATAAGGGAATTGTGGCCCTATAAGTATCTAAGAACGTAATTCTCCATTTCCATGTCAAATTAAACAATAAATAACGATGAAACAATAACATCTCTAGACTATGATATCGTAGGTTATTTGTCGCTACTAATGTATGACAGTGATGTGAATATTATACATAAAAACGTATACGTAAAGAAACAAATATTTAAAAAATGGAAAGTAAATAATTTTCTGTAAGGATTTCTAGGTCAGCTCATTGGAAATCAAAAATATAACCATCGTTATTTGCAAGAATATGTAATCCAGTAACTTGCTACGAGAAAATCCTTAAAAATACATGTCATCAGACTGTTTATCCAAGCCTTACAACAGATTGAAGTTATGTAAACAGAAGCACAAAAATCTACATGCATACATAAAAGCAATTATATGTGTTGAAATTTTATAACTGGTAGTTATGAGGCCTTAGAGTAAGATGGTAATTAAATAACTAGTAACTGATAAGAAATCATTGTCAGAATTGTTGTTTGAGGATTATAAGCCTATGTTATAATGTTGATTACGATTTACTGCCATATTTTTTAGAATACATTTATATACTTTCATAAATAGTCGTATACTTTAGAGAAACCTGGTACTTACGAGGCAGGTCTCACAACCCGTATGAAAATAACATATATGGTCAAAATATGTGTAAAAATATATGATAAATATCAGAAAATATATGTTGCGAATTTAACTATATTTTCTAATATATTTTTTTTTTATATTAAAAAATATAATATTTATCATATATGAGTCCGTATATGTTTAGCATATATAGAATATATATTTCTATCATATACGAAAACTATATTCTTATCATATAAAAAAATATATATTTCTATAATATACAAAAAATATATTTTTATTGTATACGAAAAATATATTTTTATCATATATAAAAATATATATTTTTATCATATATAAAAATATATATATTTATCATAATAAAAATATATATTTTTATCATATATAAAAATATATATTGTTATCATAATAAAAATATATATTTTTATCATATATGAAAATAAATATTTATAATGTATATAGTAGAAAAAATTTTTTTTAGTTAAAATAAATTCATATTGCAAGCTCCGATCGTCGAGGTTACCAAGTTAGGTTTACAAGAACAAATAATAGTTAAGCACTCGACACAGCATGCTTATAGTTTAATTGGTTTTTAAAAATTTCAAGTTGTTATTAATGTTGATAAATAAAAACCGTTATATTTTATATAGAAATCAGACAACTCTCAATTGTTTTTTATAGTGATATTTATTAATTACTGATTATTGATTTATTAGCAATAACAATTATTACAGCATACAGTTGTATAATATCTTTTCTTCAGTTAATTATAAGTGATTATTCTATATTATCTTAATACTCCGAATTTTTCGCCTAAGAATAAATTTAACAAGTCATTAATAATTTCGCAATTTATGTACATTTAACAACAAATCAAATTTGTTAGATATTTATAAAAATAATAATGTTTAAAAGCGCAATCATAGATTTTATTTAATCATCTCAAAAAATGAACAGTTTAGAAAAATAAATCAACATTTACTAAATTAACAATAAAATGCCATCGTCAAACAAATAAATCAATGAATTTGTCACGTGAAGAAGTATAATTGAGCTTTAATAATCAAGTTTCAAGGACACAATCATAGCATAAGATTAGCTTCCCGCAAAACTTATTCAAATACAGTGCTTTTATAAAGCTTGTAAATAATAATGTTCTATTAATTTACTTATCAAACAAATTTAAGAATACTTGTTCCTTTCAATAAATGTACATAATTAGGTCAATATTATAATAATATCTAAGATAAGAAATTAGTTTTGTTCAGCGAATAAATTTTCTAAAAAAAATATTTATATATTTATTATGATTAGGTCAATAGTTCTAATTCACACGTCAGTGAGCAAGCGACATAAGAGTTGAATTTTACCATTTCTAGGACCACAACTTTTTTTTTTTATAGATTCAGTATTTACAGCGACTAATATATCAATTTTTCTATCTAGCATTACTAAATGATCAAGTTTTCTACTTTCAACGAAAGGTTCATTTTTTAATGAGTAGTAGAAACCTAATAAATAACTTCTTTGACCAAAATTTGATTTGAAACCAATAAAATTGTTAATCTCAAATACTCGATTATCCTGTAGCATTACTATGTAATTAATTCTTTTTTTCTCTCGACAATAATTTTGACTTGTAATCACTCCGCTATTAATAATACATCTGTCAAACGTGAATATCGATGAACTTTGATCGATCTTAATATTTGAACGTTCAATCGCGAGGTATTGATTATCTGTTAATTTTTTTAAAAATGTTGATTTACCTAAGACTCTACAATTACCTATCTGAAAGTTAGATACAGGTTTTTTTTTCTCTCCAATAAGGTTGATAAAAATTTTTTCTGATGATAATTTAAATCATTCCAACACAACCGTGACAATCAATCAATCACACATTTCAACCGAAACGAATCACATATTTGTAGTTCAACGCCATTAGGATGTAACGATTGATACATATGAATTGCGATTTAACTGCTAATTTAGGATTTGTTTTTTTTATTATTGAAACAGTAGACAAAGCCACACCCAAAAATCTTTGCGTTGAGATCTTCTCAGGTACCTATGTAAGTGCATGCACGACGAGTAAGAAAACAGAGATCGACCGATATGACAATATACCTTTCTCTTTTTCTCTCCATCAAAAGGGCAGAGCCTATGCTCAAACCCAATTATGTCGTCTAGCCGTATACTCATCTTGCATCCACACTTACCTGCGCACACCTCTATTCACAACACATTTATAAGAGAGTATGTATGTATGTATGCGTACGGGCGTAGTACCCAAAGTATGTATAGCTGCGACTTAACGGGACACCTGCACGTGTGCACCGGACCTCTAATTGACTCAACGGTCATAAAAATTTTTACGAACATCTAATTTACATATTTCGAAATCACTGCATACGTTTCCATGCTGTGACGAATCGGATCTACGCACTTAGCCATTTGTTTTTCTATTAGAGCACTTACTCATCCGTTTTTGTTGACAGAAACGATATCACCCGATGTCCATATATGGACTTTTCTAAATTTTTAGAAAGTTATTCCCGGAATCGTGTACTTACTCATCATGTTAATGAGATGGACCCAATGATTGCACCAAAAATCTATGACTTTCCCATCAAAACTAGAGTATATAAACTGCCGAAAATCTAACGAAGGCAGTCAATCGCTAATCAGAATTAAACTCTGCCGGATCTCGAGTCGATTAAAAATAATCTCTCCGAAGCTCTCCAGACTTTAACAAAGTACCGATTAGTTCTAACGGCTTAAGTCCGGTTAGTACCGCGAATCAGAGGTAAAATTTTAATTGTTGTCCACGTGACGGTCCACCGCATAAGCAATCGGGCTCCTTGGCCAAATACTTAAATTTTAACACTCGCAAAAATCACGGTCGATTCAACTCACCCAAATCAGGATCATCGGTCTCGTGACGGTCTATAGCCTAGGAATCCAGACTCCTATATCGTAATCCTAAAAACAAATTTCAATATCCGCATTCGTATTCGGTAGATAGGGGAGTGTATCCGCTTGGCACCCCAGTAGCTCCGAGTCCGAATAGTGCAGTTAATTCCGCTGAGGTAAAATCACGACGCCACAGTGCAGTGTTCCTGCGAATTAAATAAAACAATTTCGCGATCATAAATTCAAATCGGTGAATTGAGAGAGAGTGTGATCAGCGCAAATTTGTAAACCACCTCCAGCTGAGTGGTAAGTCAAAATATATATATACATATTGCTAAACCTATAATATACCCAATGTAAACCATATTATAATTTATACCAGAATATACAGATTCTTTTCTTTTTTTAATCAAAAATATCTTTCTCTTATTTATACCTCTCACTCTAACATTCATAAGTTAACGGGTACAGTAAGAGACAGACGTAAAGGAACAGGGACTTCTCGAGGGCCCATATTCACCTACCTGCTTCCCTCTCGCTTTAAAATCCCTGACCTACCCTAAAAGCCACGCAGGTCAACGATCGGGATTGTCTATCGTACTTCCGCTCGGTACGAAATAGACTTATTTAGTATACAAAACTTGCCAAGTATTAAACATTCTCACACTAGCCACGTGACGGTCCTATTAGGCTCCTTGGTTGAGTAATAGAATAAATATTTTGGGTAGTTTTACTAAATAATTAATTAAATAAAACCCTTCGCCCGTCGCCTTCACTCTCTCCGATCGTGACAAGGACTTTTCACATACGCTTGTATCGTTTGGTTAAAATCCTCATAAATAAAAGCGCTGTGTGTATACAAAGGACCCCAGTTTTCGACACTAGTGGCTAAATGAGACAGAAGATGAACATTAAAGCTCACATATTTTTCTCCATAAAGTAATTGAACACCAAGAATGAAGTTGTTTAAACATTCAGCAGCATATTTAATTTCGGATTTCAGGACTGATTTTTTAACTAAAGTCGAAATACCTTCCACTAATAAAGCCCAATGATCGATGAATTTGTTTGGGAAAAACATTTTTAACAGAGGTAAACTGTATATTAAAAGAAAAACTATCCATTCATGGGCTTTCATGTGAACGCGATCAGACAAAGGTTTTGGTGTTCTAGAAATATCAGATGTTGGACGAAATGACGTAATACATGAATTAACCAAGTCAATGATATCTCCAAAATAAGATTTTTCGCTAGAGTTTTTTTTATCGAACCACAAATTTGCAAATTGACGACAAACACCAAGGCCAACGCAATGCATCCAATCAGCATCTAAGTTGTTGATGATGTCGTAATTTGGTATTTCACAGAGGACGGATATATTTTTTATTCCTTTTCTATTTTCTTTTTTTTTTGCTTCGCATGTAATAAAGTATCTTCATGATTCCGTAAGCCTTCTCCAAAGGGATCGCCGATTCAAACATAATCCACATCCGTATTTGCCATTATATTGTGTTGAGCATCTTACAAGTGGACGAGCAACTGAATCGCAAATGCCCATCAAAATTACAACGGTTTTTTTATACGTTTGATTTTTATAACGATAGGTGAATCCATCGGTAAGTAGCTCCTTCGCTTCAGTCACAAATGGTTTTAAATAACTGTTCATATCTTTGGGTTTACCTACTCCAAACCAGACACTTGATAAAAGAATATTATTTCTTCTATCATGCGGATTTAATTCGTTGACAGTGCAAAGAACGGGGTATACAGATGTATTTGAGCTTTCAAAAATTGGTGCCCCATCTAAGCTAGAGTTTATAGATATCATGTCGTCATTAAACAAATGTTTCTTATACATTTTGCCATCATAAATGTCCTCAAAACCATATTGATTGATTTTTTCACGATTATTTGAATATAAGTTGTGTGCATTAGTTTTTTCGAATAAGTCCTGAAGTTGATCTGCTAATGGTATGCGTAAAAATGAACCCTTATTAGATTTATAATCGACTTTAAGTTGACAACAGTCACAAATATCAGGGAGATCATTTTGACAACCTAAGTAATTACCACAATTATCACAAGTAAAATGAGTTGAAACACGTTGAGAGTATCGGTCTAAAATAATTTTCCAATAATATTTAGAACTTTTAGAACCATTAATTTTGCATGATATATTAACTAAATTTAAAATATCTTGAGCCACAGTATAAGTCGTACTGCGCCGCCATTTAATTGCCATGACTAAAAGATTGTTAATCAGCAAATCTTTAGGATTTTCATTTGAGTCATGAGTCACTTCCTTATTTAAAATTCTATTTGTAGGATTCCTGCCCATAACAATGTCCATTTCATTCCCAGTATGCTCTTCAGGACCGATAAAATTATTTATTTCTATATTTACATGGGGTACTTCTTGTAAGTGTTCTTGGTCGTGCTAAAAAAAAGCAATTACTTCATTTTTTGATTATACTAACAATAAATCTAAAGATTATTAATTTAGTGTTGCTACACGCAGAGAATTTTCCGGTATTTTTTCCATCAAAAATTGATAGAAAAATTACTATAGTCATAGTAATAGGAGGACAGTGTGGAATTATTGTACAAATTCGCGATAACGAGGAAATTTTGATAATACATCGAACAGATTTTGAAATGTGCATTGTAATTTTGACAAAGCAACAAATTAAAAATTTAAATTTCTTGGATAAAATTTAATCTGTTGCTTTGTCAAAACTACAATGCACATTTCAAAATCTGTTCGATGTATTATCAAAATTTCCTCGTTATCAGTAATTTGTATAATAATTCCATACTGTCCTCATGTTTCTATGACATAGTAATTTTGCTATAAATTTTTTATGTAAAAAATACCATAAAATTCTCTGTGTGTATATAACAGATCAAAATGAACAAAATTTTTATAAAAACTATCGATGATTTTTGAAAAGCTGTAATTTTATCAAAAATTGTTTTATAGAGATAACGAACAATATTTTTTAAAGCTTTAAAGTTTAAGATACAAAATCTTTCAATGAAAAATTTTTATAATTTTAATGATAGTATTATCAGAAGTAGCATTGTTACAGTAACAAAACTGCTTTTGTTATATCAACACGACTTTTCTGCTGCTGCAACAAAACCTTGCTACGGCTACAATACTTTTTTGCTGCAGCAACATATGACTATCCTGTGCGGCAACAGAAGTGTCAGTTTTTAAAATCAAGACGGATTTGTGAATGCTAAGTGATATAATTGCGAATCATGTAGAGCAATAAAACTATTTCGACTGGAAATATAATTTTTAGTGAAACTTGACTTATCACCGTAAGTTAAATTTTATTATTTCTTGTTCTTCGTCTTTTAGATCACCCGAGTCAAAAAATAATTTGATTTTGACTTATTTGACTCAGTTGACTTGCTTTTGACTTAATTAACTTGATTTTGACTGCTATAATTCGTTTGACTTCGATATGACTTTTTAACTTAGATATTTAAGTCAACTAAATCAAATCCAAGACGACGTGACTTTAATTTGACGTGGTTGGCGTAAATCGGTACTAAGTAAGACAACTTAGTACCGTGATACTGAAGTAAGCCGACATCTAATAATTTTTTTATCTTTTATAAAACGATCAATTATAAAAAAACAATATTTTAAAAAATCACACCTGTAGTTTTTTTAATTTTCTACAGGTGCATATTTTTTTTTTTTGTAATTGATTTGTTCGAAAAAAAAATCAAAAAATTTTAAATTGTCTGTGAATTTCAAAAGCGTCTTTAGGTTTTAACTAAAAGATAATGTTATCCTATTTAGTATCAAAAGCTCTAGTTACAATAGTTTTTGAATCAATGTTGCACTCACAAAGTTATATTGTTCTCAAAAACTGACAGAATTTTTGCTGCGCAAGGCAATCATGTTAAAATAGTGAATCCTTGATAAAACTTCATTCAAGTTAGACTTATTATTTATGGTCTATCAAGGGCTAAGTTTTTTAGAGTAATAAAAAAAGTAATGTGAAAGTATTAAACGTTTCTCTACTTACTTTTGGTAAGATTTCATTTTGCTTTTTGTTTAAAAGCTGCCTATCACTCTTTGTACAATTTTCCATTTGGGTAATTGCTCTATCAAGATCGCTTTTCTGTGGTAGTTCTTTTTTTGATATCGTTTTTTCTATTCTGAAATATTTCAAAAGTAATACTTTTACTCTACTGTACACAGAAAAAAAAACTATGGTGAATCAAGAAGGAAATGTTGTTCAAAATTATGTGCGTGAATAAAATAAAAAATTTCTATTTGATTAAAGTGAATAATTTTTCGGTTCTAGAAATTATTTTCTTAGTCTGAAAAGATTATTTCCTTAAACTAAGAAAAGCTTTACTCGACAGAAGCAGTGTTTTTCTCAACTCAAGAATATCTATCTTGGCTAAAGATTATAACTTCATTAAGCCTAGAATTATTTCTTTACTCAAAATAAAAAAATTTTTGAATTTAAAACTAAAAAATTAATTTCTTAAACCGAGAATAAGAATTTATTAGGTCAAGCAATGCTGATCTCAGCTAGAGAATATAATATTCTCAACTCGAGAGATACCTAGGATTAACATACTTGAAGTGAGTAACATTCTTGCTTAAGAAAACTGTTTCTTACATCAATAAATACAAATTCTTTTCATAATTATACTATTGGACGAAGTATACAAATTTATTAGCTTAAAATTAATTTTTTAATTCACGATTGTATAATTCACGAAATCACGTTACTTCGCTCAAGAAATTTTTGAGGGTCGTTCCACCCACTCAAAAATTTCTTGGGTACAAAAAAGTACCTCAAGTTAAGTTAACCTTTTTTCTGTATACTACCTAATAACTCTAAAGCTGTATATAATAATTCATAATAATAAATTAGAAATGAACTTATTGATGAAAGGAAGCTTTTTTTCGCCAACAGTATTTGGAACTTGCTGGAATTTTCTTCGTGCTCCCGTATGAATTATACTGTTTGTAGGGTCCACGTTTTTTTTTTTAAACACTATCTTTGAACTTATTTCTTTCGTAATTCTCACTATGTATCTTTAAAAACATTTGTATGAAGATAATTTAATTAAAAAAAAATATATAATTTCTCACTCAAAATAAAATCTTATGATGTTAATTGATATCGTAAGAATATTGAAAACTTTGAGAATTTTTATTTTCTTAAATCTTCATTAACTTTACATAAACAGAGAAAATATGAATATATATATACATATATATATATATATATATATATATATATATATATATATATATATATATATATATATATATATATATATATTGTCACGAGATATTCCCGACTGGGAATCTAACCGGCGGGAAGTCTCCGTGCAATCAAACTCTGGCTTACCTGTAGCTGGTCGTTGGACGCCAGGTAATTTTTCGAGAGAATTACCAAACTCGCGACGCGGAATTTGCTCTGATCGCAGTTCAGGGAAAACGAGATCTTCAGACGTCGGGAACGAGACTGAATTAGGTTAAGAATAGAAACAAAATAACCAGCACACAACAATACAAAATACCAAATACAACAGTACAAAAAAATAGAGTAACACCGACAAGGAGGAGGGTAAACAATCTAATAATTAATACTACCAATTTAAGGTACCACGACCTCGGTCAGGTTTATTTTACACACCAGAAAAGAATGTTAACAATATAGCTCACACCTGCCGGCCATACAATTACAATACCTTGCCGGGGTATCACTCGAGTCTCATACGGCACTCATGGTCACGTAGACCGCGGATCATTCAACACGCAGACAGTTTCCTAGTGAGATCGGAACAATTATCGAGTGGCGCACGGTGTCTTACGAGTACAAAAAAAAAACGTACTTAATTATATTCTAAATAAAATTAATTAAGAATACCTACTCAGGTAACGAACCATTTGCTACCGGTAAATTCCGTAATAAGATTCGCGAAATCTACCCGCACTTGACAAAACAAAAAAAAATAAACTGGAACTGTTATTTACCCCCTTTTTTTTTATACAACTTATTTACTACCTGTAAATTAAACGATGCGATTCGCGGCACGCATCTGCCCTTAACACCAAAATGAAATCAACGTAAATAATTATCTCAACGAAATTTATTCACTACCTGTAAATTATTTTATAAAATTCGCGAACTATATCGGCATGTGACAAAACAAAACAAAACAAAAAAAAATAAGGTAAATAATTATCAAAAAAAATTATTTAATACCTGCAAATTATTGTATAAGACTTGCGAACTATATCTGCACAGAGGCGCGAATAATAACCGCACTTGAACAAAACAAAAAAAAATAAACGGAAATAATTATCTAAAAAAAATTATTTAATACCTGCAAATTATTGTATACGACTTGCGAACTATATCCGCATAGATTCGCGAATAATAACCGCACTTGAACAGAACCAAAAAAAAATAAACGCCAATAATTATCAAAAAAAATTATTTAATACCTGCAAATTATTTTATAAGATCCGCGGAGACGCGGAACACTTGCTGGCTCTGGCTGACAATGTTCTTTTTTTTTCTGTTGTTTTTCTTTTTTTTTTTTTTATTAACACCGACAGTTATGTAACCGCGAATTAAATAAAACAATTACCCAAATACAAATTAATCCTTACGGCTAACAATTACAGACAGTGGGCATAATCGCACACCAAAAAAAACTAAACAATTATGTCAACAAATTAATGCCGAAGAGAGCAACACGAATATACCACTCACCCTCTGGCACTCGCCGTCCTGGATGTCGTTGAAGTCCGGTCCCTGGCGTTCCCCAGCAGGTCTGATTCAGCAACTCCCAAAAACTCGGCACCAACAGCAACTAAACCAAAACTCTCCGACGCTGCCAAGCACACGCGGTACAGCAACAAGTTGCTGAGTTTCTTTTCTCGGGGCCAGGTGAATATGGCCCTCGCGGTTTAATTATGTTATTAAAAACAAGAAAAAACAGTTTTGGCAAACCAAAAGACTGATGACTTCACTCCTGCAAAAGTTATACAATTTTTAGACTAGCAATTAGCGGTCCGGTAATTATTGGCACGTGTTCGTAGCAATAAGCTTCTAGCAAAGATGGCTGCCACAACATGGGTACTCGTCGATCTCCCTCTCGGCTCTCCACTTCGTTGTCCAGTTCGGCTGCGTTCCCAGAGATGGCGCCAGCTGTCCCATAAGTCGGTTATTCGAGTACATGGCCCGGAGTTTTGGCGCGTGTGCTACCGCGTTTGAATATCTCCCACTAGCTAACCGCTCAACCTTTGGGCTGGTATGACGTTGGCCTCGACCTGCGGCTGCTGCTCCAGTGACTCCCTCGTTGATCGCGGTCCTGATCTGGTGGGGTGAGTGGTCGTGTTTCACCAGTAACTTAAAACTACTTATCTTAACTAACTTATTTAACTAACAATAGCATAATTTCACCTACCAGAGCCTTCGAGGATCGTTGTTAGAAGCCTGCTACCCGCCGCGTTACCTTACCTTTAGCTCCCCGTCACTCCCGTGTGCCTCGCAGGTCGCTATTAATTATAATTGATAGGTCAACCAGTTTAATTAATAAGATGAATTATCATACTCAGGTTAACGCGTGGGATCCGCTGAGGACCGGACATTTCCCAATGTCACAATATATATATATTTATATTGAGACAAATCGCCTTTTCTCTTTGCGATTCTAACCAGCAGCCACCAGAATCCGCGGGTTGAACCCTGGCTTAGGCTGGCCTTTACGAAATTTTTATTTTGCTGGGACAGAGCAATGGGCTAGGGTTCTTGCAAAGTAAGAACCCGCACTTGATCGAACTCGGCAACGTATGTAGAAAAACTTATCAACTTACATCACGGCTTATTAATTATTAATTATTCTTATCAATAGTCGAATTACTACTTGTATCTTAATTAATATTTATTTTATCAAACTATTCAATAATCTTACCAGTAAAATAGAAAATAAATAGTTTGAACATTGATAGATGGAATAAAAGGAATTAATCAGATAATTACGCAAGTTTATTGCCAATGATGACAGGAGTAGACAATCCTGGTACAATGGTCAGCCAAGTGATACTTTCGTGGCCGTCTAAGTTTATCCGAAAGGGCGCACCACCTCGTGTTTGTGTTGGTTTTGAATTTGCCATAATGACCTCACGTAGTTGGTTTTCTTTAATGTGTTTGTATGCGGTTTCAGAGATGTAGCTGCGTCCACTTCCACTGTCCAGTAATGCATCAATCTTGTGTTGACCAATAAATATGTTGACCATCTGACTGACTCTTGACGGAGCTTTAAGACTCGCTGACGAAAACTTTTCACTAGGTTCAACTGTGCCGTCATGGAAGGCTGCTGAATGAGTTGATGACTGACTGTAAAGTTTTGGAGCTACGCTTTGTGTAGTTTTAATTCTATCTTTCGCGGTATGTGCTTCTTGATGTTTCGTTTTTACTTTAAGTGTTTTAGTATTATTTAATTTATTTATTTTTGTGACTTGACGAGGATCCGATATTTCTGAATTACTTTTAACCTTATTTATCGGAGACGCAAGCTCGATTAAATCTTAAACTCGAATATTTTGAATGTCACCGTCGGTCTTGTCTGTGTAGTTCATATTAGCCTGATTGTCAAAATTTTTCGTAGATTTTTGTCGCACTTTTAATCCTGCTTTAATTCGTAGTTTGTCAGTTGTGGGTGCACAACATAGATCAGAAACGTGGTCAATTCGGCCACAACGACCGCAGACAAGTGTATTCTTTACAGTAGTTTGTTGCACTGGAATTGATTTTCCCAATGAATTATTTATTAATATTCGTTCTAACTTTACTAGGAACGAATTCATTACTGATTTAAAACTTTGTAATAAGGCGGAAAACTCTGGACTTGATACGTTTCCTTGAGTGTCAGACTGATTTCTCTTTGGTGATTAAATGCTATCTTGGCTATGATCAGCAGTTATGACGTTGATTGAATCAGGTTCCGGAGATTCTTGATTTAAAGGGTTTACGGAACTGTATGTTTGAACTTTAAAGCGTACTTTTTGTTTATCTGAATTATTATTATAATTAGATTTGAGCATCCGCCGTTGACTGCCATGCGCTTATGCAAGTAAATAAGTTCGAATAAGTTAAAAAATTTTTATCGGAGAATTTTTGTAAAAAATAAGGATTCAATCGAATGAGCATGATACGAATCTGTTTGGCCTGTGGTAACGGTTTTTCAAGTTGCATAAAAGCTCCCTGCATCCGACTGACGAAAGACACTCCAGTTTCATCATTACCCTGCTTAGCTGCGTAGATTTCTTGCAGTAGATCCTCATCGGTCTGTTGTGTTTGCCAGATTAGAAAATACTGGTTAAAGGTTTCCCAATCAATAAATAAATTCTCATTTTGATAATACCACTCAAGAACGTTACCGTTCAGTGTATTGGTTACAACCGTAGAGAAATTCAATAAAGAGACGTCATAGCTGCGCATACGTTGTTCGATAGTCCTGGGGTACAATCGACGACATTAATTTGTCCCGAATTGTGTTGCCCTCGGCTTGATGAACTTTTCTCTTTTAGGACATCTCTTTCGAAACATCTCTGATACAAATATTTAAATAAAAGATACTTCTAATATAAAAGTAATCTTTTTTCTGACAAATGCATTCTAAATTTAAAATCTAGAGGATAGTCTCTTTAATAAAACAAGACCCAATTTAAATTTCTGTTGAATGAATGATCTGTCAAATTAAACAAATGGATGACAAAAATGTGGAAAAATAAAATCTCAATCATGCCTAATTTCGTATTATACTTGAGTCCATTAAAAATTTTTCGATCAAATAAAAATTCTGCTTTGGAACACCTCTATCGTAAAAAAAATTTATCACAAAAAAACTGTATCCATACGATCTTAATTCGCTCACCAGGAGGCGCTGCTTTTCAGTTCCGAAAAGTAAATTCATTTTAAAAAATTCAAGTATGTTCCAACACGTTCAAATTCAATCTGAATCATTTAAATAGTTTTTTTTTTATTAATTACGATTAAAATTGTGATACATCCCTTGTAGGAAAAAAAATATTGACAACGGGGCCGGTCTTGGCACAATACTGGGCTACCGAGGCTCGGCCTCCCTAGGTTGGTCCGAGATCCGACCAAAGTTCAAGTGACGAGCCTTGGTTTCCAGTCTTGGGCCAAGATTCAGCCAATACTCAATTGGCAAGCCTTGGTTTGCAAGTCTTGGGCCAAGATTCAACCAATACTCAAGTGACAAGCCTTGGTTTGCCAGTCTTGGAACAAGGTCCAGCTATTACTCAAGTGACAAGCCTTGGCTTGCTAGTCTTGGGGCAAGGTTCAGCCAATACGTAAGTGACAAACCTTGGTTTGTTGGGCCAAGATTCAACAGACATTTAATTGACAAGCCTTGGTTTGCCAGTCTTGGGACAAGGTTCAGCCATTACTCAAGTGACAAGCCTTGGTTTACCAGTCTGAATAACAAATGGTACCCAAAAACCTCTGGCTTCTGTGAATAGCGTAACAGCCTAGTGGATAAGACACTTGCCTAGCAGCCATGAAGGACCGGTTCCGAGACCGAGCGAATGCAAAAAAAATTAGTTTCATCGATCTACCTGATTTTTCTGTGTACAAATTTACTTCCATAGGTTACCATCACACACATGTCTACTAACATTTTTTTTTTATTTATTTTTAATAAGTATAGGTGCTTATTTAGCAACAGTCTTAGCACAACACTGTCACTCAAGCTTGGCTCGGTGTTATCAATTTGATGCTTAGACAGACTTGGGCCAAGCTTGGATTTCAAGCTTACCCCAGAGTTAATAAGTCTTACGTCAAGCCTTGGCTAAGCTTTGGCTTGTTGTTACTTCCTATAAGGGAAAAATATTGCCCACCTCAATTCCGAAAACCAAGGATTGTTACTTGAGTAGTGGCTGAATCGCGGCCTAAGACTGGCGAACCGAGGCTTGTCACTTGAACGTTGGTCGGATCTCGGACCAACCATTGGAGGCCGAGCCTGGGTAGCCCGGTATTGTGCCAAAACCGGCCCCGTTGTCAATATTTTTGTTCCTATAAGGGTTGTTGTGTTATTTGAAATTTGTTCAGTGAAAAAAAATCATCACCTATCTGCACCGAAGGATATTTTAATTCAAGCATTTTTTTTTCTCTAATGTCATCAACTGAGATCGAGATGAAATTGCGACAACGTAACGGACTCCCCATCGTATTTATTTAGTTTGCTCCTGGAATAGTATTAAATTTTAAGATTATTTACTAATTAAATCCGATAAAACTTTTTCTATCGGAATCAATCGAAAAATAAAATGAGAATTAAAATTTCAATCGGATTCAAGTGGAGTTTTAAATCAGAAAATGTAATATATATCACAATTTTAATCGTAATTAATAAAGTAAAAAATGATTAAATGATTTAGATTCAATTTGAACGCGATGGAACGTATTTGAATTTTTTTAAATGAATTTACTTTTCGGAACTGAAAAGCAGCGCCTCCCGGTGAGCGACTTAAGATCGTATAGATACAGTTTTTTTGTGATATAATTTTTTTACGATAGAGATGTTCCAAAGCAGAATTTTTATTTGATCGAAAAATTTTTTATGGACTCAAGTATAATACGAAATTAAACATGATTGAGATTTTATTTTTCGACATTTTTGTTATCTATTTGTTTAATTTGACAGATTATTTGTTTAACAGAAATTTAAATTGGGTCTTGTTTTATTAAAGAGATTATCCTTTAGATATTAAATTTCGAATGCATTTGTCAGAAAAAAGATTACTTTTATATTAGAAGTATCTTTTACTTAAATATTTTTATTAGTGTTGTTTCGAAAGAGATGTTCTGAAATGGAAAAGTTCATCAAGCCGGGGGCAACACAATCCGGGACGAATTAATGTCGTCGATTGTACTTTTGTGCAGTAAGTGATGACGAACGATTCCGAGGAGAAAAAGAAATATTCCACGATTTTACAAGTCGGCTGATTTCCTACAGATATTTAAAATTGAAGCCCATTGCGCTCGTATACCCAGTTGGCACTGTGTATGTGTGATAGGACGTTGAAGACTGTGTATGCGCTGGCATCATGTTAGATGGTAGTGGCTGCGTGTGCATGTACGACGATAACTTATGAGTTGGTAGTGGGACCGTTTGTTGCGCGTACGATTCCTGCGCAAGTGCTTGATGTACAGCTGATGGCACGCTGCTTGCTTGCAACAACAACACATTCGATTGCGGGGCAAAATGGCCAGCCGTGAGGGGATTTGCCGCTTGTGAGACAGTACATTTTGTATTACAATGAAAGTGATAAATTTATTCACTACACTTAGAAAATATACGAACAAAATTATATTTTGAATATTTATTCTAAGTATTTGTTTTGCGTTTTTCTTGTCAAGTAAACTGTAAAGAAATAAAAGCTAGCGTCTAATGTTACAGAGCGCGTAATGATTATACTCTCAAGGTCAAAGTACAAACAGAATTTTTACAAGAACGAACCGTCATACAATATTTCAATGAACAATACTATTTTATATAATTTATAATAAATAAGAGGAATTTTAAAATGATTGAATATTTTATGAAATAAGATGCTGGTAATGAATGATAAAATGTAATGAAATGATGAATGCAGAAAAGTATATTTTGTTCCTGATACTGGTAAGAAATTGTTTAAAATTGTTACTAGAAGTTTTTATGAAATTTTTACTGTAAAGCCGTGAGAAAAGTTGATAAAATTTCTCGTTGCCGGTTTGAACTACTGCAAAGTCCCTATTCGAGCGCCAGTTGAGACAAATCGCCTCTTCTCTTTGCGATGCTGACCAGCAGCCACCAGAATCCGCGGGTTGAACCCCGGCTTAGGTTAGCCTCTACGAAATATTTATCATGCTGGGACAGAGCAATGGGCTAGGGTTCTTGCAAAGTAAGAACCCGCACTTCCCTTGTAGGAAAAAAAATATTGACAACGGGGCCAGTCTTGGCACAATACTGGGCTTCCGAGGCTTGGCCTCCCAAGGCTGGTCCGAGATCCAACCAACGTTCAAGTGACGAGTCTTGGTTTGCCAGTCTTGGGCAAAGATTCAGCCAATACTCAAGTGACAAGCCTTGGTTTGCCAGTCTTGGGACAAGGTTCAGCCAATGCTCAAGTGACAAGCCTTGGTTTGCTAGTCTTGGGCCTATGTTCAGCCAATACTCAAGTGACAAGCCTTGGTTTGTCAGTCTTGGGACAAGGTTCAGCTATTGCTCAAGTGACAAGCCTTGGCTTGCCAGTCTTGGGACAAGGTTCAGCCATCATACAAGTGACAAGCCTTAGTTTACCAGTCTAAATAACAAATGGTACCTAAAAACTCCTGGCTTCTGTGAACAGCGTAACAGCCTAGTGGATAAGACGCTTGCCTAGCAGTCATGAAGGACCAGGTTCGAGACCCAGCAAATGCAAAAAAAAAATTAGTTTCATCAATCCACCTGATTTCTCTGTGTACAAATTTATTTCCATATGTTACCATCCCGCACATGTCTACTAATATTTTTTTTTTTTTTTTCAATTTATTTTTAATAAGCATAGGTGCTTATTTAGCAACAGTCGTGGCACAAGTCTGGCAGCCAAGCTTGGGAGGAGGTTATCATTTCGAGACTTAGACTGGCTTGGGCCAAGCTTCAATTTAACTCTTGTCCCAAAGTTATGTAGAGTTGCGCCAGTCGTTTACCAAGCTTGGACCAATCACCGTTTCCTCTAAGGGTTGCTCAAACTCGGCAACGTATGTAGAAAAACTTATCAACTTACCTCACGGCTTATTAATTATTAATTATTCTTATCAATAGTCGAATTACTACTTGTAACTTAATTAATATTTATTTTATCAAACTATTCATCAATCTTACCAGTAAAATAGAAAATAAATAGGTTGAACAATGATAGATGGAATAGAAAGAATTAGTCAGAAAATTACGCAAGTTTATTGCCCATTACAATAATGAAAAAGGCCATTTGGCAGCCGAAATGGAAGGTAGATTTTCCCATTAATCTATATAAAAAGTTTCATACATACATATCTTGGGATACATGTTAGTGTGTAGTCATGATATGAAATTAGGCTCGTTTTCTAAGAGTGCGAGTAAAAAAAGACAACGACTATTTTCAATAGAAAACTTCAGATAGTTGATTTGACAAAACATTATATAGGTAATGTACTAAACTAACCTTCACGTAAACAAAGTATAGAAATTGTAATTAGTATGAGATCATAATTGTAATTGCTATTACGATGACAAAATCAGTTATAATTATAGGACATACAGGTACGATTAAAACAGCATAAATAATAAAAAAAATACTTTTAAAATATAAAATAGCAGTGAAATTTACAGATTATTTTGTTCACACTATAATACAACTGACAAAATTGTATTATAATGGGAAATGCATAAATGATGTTGAATGAAAACCATATTTTCAACATTTTTTGAATCCATTAAAATTTTCAAGGCTATCAAATTATTTGAAGAAATGGTCAAAACATCAAGTTTAAGGTCATAAATTAAAGCTTATTAGACAAGCTTTCAAATAATTTTTACGGAAATTATCTATGAGTTTTAGTTTTAAAGTTATATGAACTTGAAAGTGGATAAAATTTTTTTTTTTTGAAAAATCGTGGGAATTTGAAACAGCCATATCTTCTAAACTAATCGAACGATTTAGCCCATCTTCGAACTTAACCGTGGTAATCGCCCATAGAATAAGTGTAAAAAATTTCATTAGGATCCGATAAGGATTCTAGGCGCAATCGTGTTCTGAAAACTTGGTTCTATTACATATATACATATATATATATATATATATATATATATATATATATATATATATATATATATATATATATATACATATATATATATATATATATAAATTTTTCAACGAATGGTATTTTCGAACTCTGCTCAACTAATTATGATAGGTTGTGACAAAATTCCTTGAAAAATCGACCATGAGGACAAATACAATACCTAGATTTTTAAAAAAATCTACCTAGAAAGAGCCATCCGGCCTTACCCGGAATGGAAAGGTAGATTTCTTATGTAAATACAATAAAGCTACAATAGTGTAATTAATACTTATTTTGTAAGCTTGAACATGACTTTCAAGGAAATAAGTTATGCCTTATTATTTAGAAGTTATTAGAAGACTAAGCTGCAAAAATAAGCTTTTTTTATTTTTTATGAAATTTTCGATATCATCAAATTGTTAGAAAAGATTTTTAAAAAAATCAAGTAGTACAGTGAAAATTAAAGCTAATCGGCCAAATTTTAAGATATTTTTTACAGAATTAAGTTATTATTTTCGGTTCAAAAGTTATTTAATGATAAAGTCAGAAAAGTCATTTTGATAAAAATAAAAAAAAATTGCAAACACCTACAACTTCCAAACTAATCGACCGATTGGGCTCATCTTCGAACTTGATCAAGGTAATCGTCCAATAAATAAGTGTATAAAATCGTGATGACAAGGCGCGTTATATCGTATATATATATAAATATATATATATATATATATGGGATATAACGCAGTTTTGAGGACACGATTGCGTCTACAATTCTTATCTGATCTTAATGAAGTCTTCTACATTTATTTTATGTGTAACTACCACGGTTAAGTTCGAAGATAGGCTGAATCGGTCGATTAGTTTAGAAGTTATGGCTGTTTGAAATTTTAACGATTTTTCAAAAAAATCAGTTTTTAATCACTTTTAAAGTCCATATAACTTTAAAACTAAATTCCATAGAGAATTTCTGTAAAAATTATTTTAAAGCTTGACTAATAAGCTTTAATTTATGACCTTAAACTTTACATTTTGACCATTTCTTCCAATAATTTGATAGCCTTGAAAATTTCAATGGAATCAAAAAATGTTGAAAATTTGGTTTTCATTCCACATAAGTTATGCTTGTCCCATTATAATCCAGTTTCGTCAGTTGTATTTTATTGTGAACAAAATAACCTGTAAATGTTACAGTTATTTTATATTTTAAAAGTATTTCTTTTATTATTTATGATGTTTCAATAGTACCTGTACGTCCTATAATTATAACTGATCTTGCCATCGTAATAGCAATTACGATTATGATCTCATACTAATTAAATTTTCTATACTTTGTTTACGTGAAGTTTAGTTTGGTACGTTACCTATATAATGTTTTGTCAAATCAACTACCTGAAGTTCTCTATCGAAAATAGTCGTTTTCTTTTTTTACCCTCACTCTTAGAAAACAAGCCTAATTTCATATCATGACTATACACTAACATATGTCACAAGATGTGTATGTATGAAACTTTTTATACAGATTAATTGGAAAATCTACCTTCCATTTCGGCTGCCGAATGGCCTTTTTTTTATTTTGTTTTGCAGAAGTACATAAACTGCAGGCAGTTATCTATAATATAATTATGGCGACTACTATTGTAGAAATATGCTTTGGTTGAATTCGATGATGGTTCAACCTGTGTACTTTCATCCAAAAGAGTGACTATTATTTATTACAATCAATGTATTGTTAAATACTTGAGCGGCGCTAAGTATCGTGCTTTATTATTACGAACATCAGGTACTATTTATCATACAAATATTTGAATCATTTATGTGAGAAACCCCATAAGTAACGAAAAAAAAATTTTTGAGGACACATAAAAAACATTTTTCCGGAAAAAGTTGACATTAAAATAATAAATGAATAATTGAACACAATAATGTTAGCGTCTCTGAAAAAGATTCCAACAAGAAAAATTTAATTTTCTAACTGAAACTACTGAAACAAACTATTTGAAGTTGATTGACTTATGGGGTTTCTCAACCAAACGGAATAAAAGTTATAAAATCAATGTTTTTGTAAATGTTTCCACTCAAATCATTTATTACACTGATAAAATAAAGTATTAAACATGTATTTGAACTCTGAAACTCCGAAATTACAAAACATTATAATTAATTTAAACATTTTAATTATTCGTATAACAGTCAACAATAAAACAACATTTGAAATTAATTTCCCAAAAAAGTGCAAATTTTAAATGAAAAAAAAAAAAAAATTATTTCTGTAAAACTAAAACTGCATATGTTTATTTGAGTCATTGACTTATGAGGTTTCTCAATAAAATGAAATTGCTGTCAACCCATTAATTTTTTTTTTAAACGCTGATTTGATGCGTATTTTGATTGATTTCTATGGAAGGACATCCAAAGAACCTAAAAAGGCAAAAAACCCAATTTCGTAAAAAACATGTCTTATGGAGTTTCTCGAATAACCGATTCATTAGTGAATAATATTATTGAAAAAAAAGTTCCGAAGCTTTTAGTCAGGTTCCGTAAATTTTTTTTTTTTTCTTTTTCAATTTCGTTTTATGCTATTAATCATTGTCAACAAACAAAAAAAATTCGGTTATCATTGAATATAAATTGCGAGTAGAATTTTTGATTTGTTAGTTATTTAATTTTTATATTCCAGTTAAAAATACTAATTTTTGTTTCTGTTGTATCATTTATTTTTATTATTTTAAATAACGTCAAAGTAAAAGACGCCATAATTGGTTGATGTTTTGAACAATAAATAAAAAATTTACAATCTCAACATCGTTATTACCTAATAATAACTAAAAATTATTATTACAAAAGACAATGAACTTGAGACAATGATAGTAGGATTTTTTAGTTATTTTATTCTACCATTTACTGAATGAGGAATACATGAAAATCAATTGAATGATTAATTTATACAAAGAAAAAAAGTATATCTTGTCGTAAGAATTATTCTGCATATGGCTTAAGAACATGAATTTTCTTTTGACTAGAAAAAATTTCTTGGTGCAAGAATTTGTTTCTAGCCTCAAAAATTTTTTGCTTTTAATTTATATTGCGAAAAATTTCTTGAGACAAGTAAACATTTTGTACGCCAAGAAATCCTTTAATTCTGTGTATAATAGATAATTAAAGTCAAAAAATTTATTGGTTAATTTATCCCTGGCGGTTTTGAATCGCCCTGGAAACACCGTGGAAATACGGTGGGTCCACGGTGGGTTTTTTCATTATATCACCGTGATTCCACGGTGCTTACCCGGTGTACCCACCCTGATTCCGCGGTGGTTACCCGGTGTCCCACCCTGATTCCACGTACACGGCGTCATCACCGTGGATACACCGTGGAATCTCAGTGAATACAGCGTGGAATCACGGTGGGCACATCGTGTATCCATCGTGGAAACACCGTGTAATCATGGTGTATACACGGTGTTAAAATGGCACAAACCCACCATGTAACCACCCTGGATCCACCGTGATTCCACCGTGTTTCCACTCCTAGGGTGTTTTCAGGGTGATTAAAAACCGCCAGGGATCAAAAGATCTATAAAAGATTTTTTTTTCTCATATGAATATTTCAAATTATTTGTAGATTATTCGATCAATTACATCAACTCCAACTTCCACCGATGGAAAAACCTTTGTTGGAATCACTAGAGCCATCGAATCAATCGCCGTTATTACTATCGCCATCGCCACAAGATAATAAAATTCGAAAATCAAAAAATAGTAAAAAGTCAGCTTCGGTTCTTCAACCATCTACTTGTAAAACTTTCAAACCTATTTCACACTCTTCTCCCGCAGCTTCAACTGAATTTACACAAAAATCAGACTACAAAATTTTAGACATTTCATCGCTAAATGATCCTAGCTTAGAACCAAATTTATCTACAACTCTTGGGAATAATCACATCACTCTTAGTCTAAATGATACTAGTCCACCTCCAAGTGGCTTGAGTGAACAACTCAATGGTTTAGGACCCGGATGGCCTAATAAATCAAATGAACTTAGCCAAAGTTCACTGGAACTAATTCTAGCTCAAGCTCCTGATGATAACAACAAAAATCTATCCACTGTGGAAAAAGATAACGACGAAAATAATAATAATAATCTCACTTACAATTTGAATGATCAAGAATCCGTGGTCAATGTTGAGAATAATAAAACTGCAAGTAATGAAAATAATGTACAAGATCATAATACTGATTCAAGACATGATAATGATACTTTTAATGATAACACAAATGATAATGATGATGTATCTGTTACAAACGATATTAATAATATACACCTACTGATGATAATAAAAATGGCAGTAACAATTCACTAATAAATACCACATCTAATTTCACTCGACAGGGCAATGATCCTTCGTACAATCCGGAGAGTACTTCAAATACTACTAATCTTTCTGAAAATAATACTGCACCACGACCACCACTTGTTTTGAATTCAGGGGCGATAGATCAGTTACAACTTGCAGTTTCACAGTCAGGAACAAGATCAGAAAAATCAAAATTGTATTTTTGTATCTACTGTAAAAAATTAATAACAAAATTTGCAGCTTATCTGATAACCAAGCACACTGACGAGAATGAAGTTAGAGACATTATGTACTTAAAAAATAAAAGTAAACGACGAGCACAATTAATTGCAGATATTCGTAATAAAGACACTTTTCTACATAACACAGACCCGGATCACCATAAAGGACAGTTAATTGTTGCTAGGCGTCTTCATATAAACTCTATCAATACGGCTGAAGATTTTTCACCGTGCCGTGTATGTGGTAACTCATACTCAAAATTATCTATTCGATTTCATGTTGAAAAGTATGACCTGAATAAAAAAACAAATCAACGTAAATCTTGTGATATCTTAAAATCAGGTCGAGCATTAGCTGGAAATATTCATCTTGTCGCATGTAAGCGATTAAGAGATGTAATATTTCCAGTATTAAGAGCAAAGGATGATGAAGTCAAATGTATAAGGTATGACAAGTTAATAATCAAATACGGCAATAAATTATGTGATAGTTATACCTTATCTCATCAGCATGGCATGATCAGAGCTAAGTTACGGTTACTAGAAAAATTTAAACTGGAACTGCTGAAGCTAGAGGGTGATATGACAATACAACTTTATTTGTCCCCAGATTATATGACCGTGCAATTGAAGCTGTTAAAATAGTTGCTCATTAGGATCCAGATTCGGGTTCGTGTAAAAACCTCAGCCACTGCCCAAAGTTTAACTGCACTTATAAAAGCATGCTGTGCCATGGTTAAAAGTAAATTCATGAAAACTGGGCATGAACAAACAGAAAAACAAGCTGATCGTTTTCTTCATCTTTAGAAAGAAGAAGTTCCTGTTACAATCAATAAGAAAGCTCTTGAAGTTCACACTAATTCAAAAAAAAATAAAAAAACCGTACTACCGTCTCAAGCTGACATTAAGAAACTAAACGATTACTTGAAAAATGAATGTAAAATCTGTTTAAAAAAATTAAATTACGACAAACAATTCGACCGCGGCACATGAATTCAATTACAAGAATGCACTTTAATATGTATTCGTTGACAAAAAATTATTCGAAAAGTTTTCGAAAAACACCCGAGAACATGCAAAACAATTTATACGGATTACTCTTTGGGGTAAGTTATCAAGAACCGTCTCATTGTTGTTAAGTCCTATGATGATAGGATGCATTGAATACATTCTTCGCTTTCGTGAAGCTGCGGGGGTAATACCTGATAATAAATTCATTTTTGTAAGCCTGGAGAAAATCATGTAGGTAAACGATACATACGAGCATGTCCATTCATGGAAAAATTTGCAGTTGATTGCGGTGCTTCGATGCCTAGAACTCGCTGTGGGACCAACTTACGGAAACATGTAGCCACGTATGCTTCATGAGTTAATATTGAAAAATGTCAAGTTGATAAATTGGCAAACTTTTTAGGACACAACAAAGACATTCATAAAAATATATATCGTATGCCGGTACCAATTGCTGTAATAACAGAAGTATCAAAATTACTATCTCTTGCTATTGGTGATGATGTAGACAAAGGAGAAGACAATGATACCGAGTAGGAAAAAGAAGAGGATGAGGACGCACAACTAGCAAAAAAGATTGTACGAGAGAGAGAGAAAAAACATAAATGAAAAAGTAGTACAAAATAAAAATCGTGACGGTACTCGAAAAACACGTAATTGGCAAGGTGCGCGACCAAAACGACATCTGTCGACCGCATTAAATCATCCTCAAAAAGCACAGAGAGAATACGGAAAGTTTTTATAAACAAATAATTAAAATTTTTAAAGATTGCGAAATATATGTGTGATACCACATTTGAAAGGTGGAAAAATATAGAGTAGATTGTACTGAAAAAAATAAGTATAAAAAATTTTAATAAATACAAAATAAATAATATTTTGAACGACATAAGGTTAGCTTGTAATAATAATAATAACAACAATAATAGTCATAATAACAAATGAGTTAAAATAATTATAATTATAATTTTTTCAAAGTTAAAATTATTAATTTGCATCAAGTAAAGAAATTGAAGTGATTTAAATTATTCGTAATTTTAAATTTTAAAACTCAACAATTAAAAATACTTTGGGTTAAAAATTTGTAATTTAAAAAATTCCCCGTAATAATTTTTAGCCAAAGATGAATATCATGGATGGAAATGTATAAAACTTGCAATTACTATTTCTGTCAGTATTTTTGCAATTAACAACACAACAACTACTTGTCCTTATTTTTTAACATTGCTTTCATTTAACTATTCACAAGACAAGTGCGATTTAACGCGTATTTCGTCCACTGCAGGCGCTACAATCGATTCGATTGTCCCCACCCTATACTCCACACCCTGCCAATACTGAGCACAAGAATGTTGATGACGACAATGACGATGATGATAGTGATGATGATGATAGTGACGATTTAATTCGGGAATTGAGAAGCCACAATTTAAACAAACGAACAAGTAGGTCTCAATTGAATGATTATAATTGATTATATATATTTTAGAAGTTTTAAATTTAATACTTAAAGGCCGTGGGACGATAAGTATACCGAATCGGCCCTAGATAGGGATCGGGCTCATTTTTTCAGGGGGTATTTGTACCCATGAGATACTTCGATGCTGCGAGTTTCAGGTCTTTATCTGTAACCACTTCGGAGTAAATCGAAAAATACTGAAAATTAGAAAAAATTGATGTTCTCAGAGCGTACTTATTCGATTGATCTGAAAATTGGATATGTTTGGGGGTTGATGGTAGCTATCTGGAAAAAAAATAAGAGCTATTTCGGCTCACAAAAACCTAAAAAAAAACGAGTTTATATTTTTGATTTCAATTTTTAAGCATCTTACCATTACGACACAGTTATGAAAATATTTTTTTTGAATTCCTCATCCAATTTCCAATGAATCTATGGCCTTTCGAAATTTTTAAAAATGGTACTACATATTGAAAAAAAAAATAACCAATTTTTGCTCAAAAATCGGGTTTTTCTAATAATTTTACTCTTGAACTGATAAAATACAAAACTTACTCGTTTCCTAAGGTAGAGAAAACCATAAAAGAAATAAAATATCCTTACATTATTAAAATAATTTATTTTATTTATTAATTTCAACGCTGATATTTCATCCATAAACAATTAAAACTGCAATTAAATATATTAATCTGCTACAAATGATAAATGAAATTGTTCTCCTAATTTGTTAGTGAACAGATGGATCATCAGTACTTGATTGAGATAAAGTCATCGTTGATAAACTCGATTCTGTTCTTCCTAAAAGATCACTTCTTTCTGAAGGTAGTTCATCTTCCAACGATAATTCCTGATTCTCATCTTCAAGTTTAGTTTTTTTATATTTTTTTACGCGACAATTCGAACAAAGAATATCACCAACTACAATCGGACACTCAAAAACAGTTGAAAACTCTTCAGCTTCTTCGTCAGATTTTATATGTTTTGGAGTACCCGGCATTTTTTTCAGGTACTTCGAACAAATACAGGACTTTGCATTATTAGCTTCAGGGGTCGACATATTTTCACTTAAATAGTTATTTAAACAATTAAAAATAATTACTGAATATAGATAATAGTACAGTCAATTCTTTGGAATGTCAACACTCAGAAATTTTTAGGTTATCTACAGATCTAGTGACTTTTCACAAAAAAAAAACAGTGTTATCAATTTCGAATTACAGTGCCATCTTGTGGTTGTTAAATTCATTAAATATTGGGCGGGAACGTTTAAGTTCTCTGAAACAACGTTGATTTACATAAACAATAGTAATGAATACTGATTTACTCATTACAGTTACTGATAGAGGTTTTAATAATAGTTAAGTACATTGAATGAAATTATTTTAATAATGTAAGGATATTTTATTTCTTTTATGGTTTTCTCTACCTTAGGAAACGAGTAAGTTTTGTATTTTATCAGTTCAAGAGTAAAATTATTAGAAAAACCCGATTTTTGAGCAAAAATTGGTTATTTTTTTTTTCAATATGTAGTACCATTTTTAAAAATTTCGAAAGGCCATGGATTCATTGGAAATTGGATGAGGAATTCAAAAAAAATATTTTCATAACTGTGTCGTAATGGTAAGATGCTTAAAAATTGAAATCAAAAATATAAACTCGTTTTTTTTTAGGTTTTTGTGAGCCGAAATAGCTCTTATTTTTTTTCCAGATAGCTACCATCAACCCCCAAACATATCCAATTTTCAGATCAATCGAATAAGTACGCTCTGAGAACATCAATTTTTTCTAATTTTCAGTATTTTTCGATTTACTCCGAAGTGGTTACAGATAAAGACCTGAAACTCGCAGCATCGAAGTATCTCATGGGTACAAATACCCCCTGAAAAAATGAGCCCGATCCCTATCTGGGGCCGATTCGGTATACTTATCGTCCCACGGCCTTTGAAAATTTGAAAATAATGGTTATCCTACTTAAAATAATAATAATAATGATACTACCAATATACTAATTGCATCAATATTATAAAAATCATTATGTTTATCATAATTTAATATTACAATTTCACAGCATCATCTAAAGAGAAAGTTAAGAGGGTCAGATGGTCGATAGCAGAAAAAAACTGCCGTTATTCAACACTTTGGTGACTTGGATAAATTGAAAAAACTACCAACCTTAGAAAATTGCCAAAAATTAATTGAAATTGCTCCAATTTTAAAAACAAGATCGGCAGAAAAAATTAAAGCCTAGGTAGCTAATCAGCGTTCAACCAAAATATTAAAATAAAATTTTTTATATTTAATAAGTTATATTCAATAACTTGATCTAAAATCTTTTTTGGAATGAAGTTCCTTATGGGGCGTTGCGGAGGGGTACACTAGCCGGCAGAAAACGTCGGTAACGCGACAAAAAAGCGTAACCTTTTTATGTATAGTCTATGTATGATGGCTATACAGTGTCTAATGTATAGTCTGTGGGATGACTGTTATTATTATTGCAGTTTAGTATTATTATTATTATTATATTCGATAATTACACCATCTGGTAGTCAAAAGTTGAACCATCTGATCATTATTACTACGTTAAACGCATGGAAGCTATACACAGGGTTGCGAATTCTTTAATAAGAATATTTGCAATTAAAAATTAAATTTTCAATCCGTTACAAAAAGCTCTGGGACGGTAAGAATACCGAATCAGCCCCAGAAAGGAATCGAGCTCATAACTTCAGGAAATATTCGTACTCATGAAATACTTCGATACAGCAAGTTTCAGATTTTTATCTACTACCACGTCTGAATAAATCGAAAAATACTGAAAATTAGTAAAAATTGTTATTCTCTGCGTCTTGTTGATCGAATGATCTAGTAACCGGATGTGTTTTGGGGAATGACAGTAGCGTTTTGGAAAAAAAATAAGAGCCATATTTGTCCGTAAGAACCTAAAAAAAACTAGGGTTGATTCTCAATTTTGATTTTTAAGCGTGTTACGATAATCGTAAAAATATGAGACTATTTTTTTTTTATTCCCCATTCAATTTCCGACGAAATTATGAGCTTAGGAAATTTTTTTTAAGGGTACCACATATCGAAAAAAAATAAAAATCGATTTTCTGCGCAAAAATCGATTTTTTTTCATGATCAACTTCTAAAATGATAAAATACAAAGCTTTTGTGAATATAGTACTGGTAAAAACATTGAAATAAATTCAGAACGCTCATATAAAAGTAATTGCTCACATATAAAGAACTACATATATGTATATTTATTATTATTAAACACCATTTAAATATAGTGGAAACCTAAACATGCAAACCTCTCAATAAGACAATTTATAGATAAATTGAGAAAAATATAGATAGCCCGAACTGGGAATTGAACCCAGATCAATTCGGTAACGCGCCGAGTGCTCTACCAGTTGAGCTATCCGGCCCTATACTATATTCCGTTCAATTTGATCTATAACTTCATATTTATCTATAACTACATATGTGTATATTTATTATTATAATCTTTATTTCTAACTATAATAATTAAATCTGTATCAAATTGTTACGTCCAGATTATTGGACTTAATTTAATATTTATTTTAGTCCAAGCCAATGGCTTATAGACTGGAAATCTGTGAGGATGTTTGTCTGGGTTGATGATTGATAAAACTTAAATTACAATTAATTATCTATATATTGAGACCAAGAAAAAAAATAGTTTTACAATTACAAGGGTTTACAAATAAAAAGTCTAATGCTATGTATACAATAACTTAAAATTATTCTATAAAAGTACTCGGTGGCTACTTGCCGACACTAGATATCATGAGTTTGGATTTAATTGTATATTAGGTGGCTAGCAGCCGACACTAGACATTATAAATTTGGGTCTATCTGTATATTAGGTGGCTAGCAGCCGATACTAGATATTATGAATTTAAATTTATCTATTAAGTTGTCACCATGAGATTAATTTCAATAACCGATTAATTTGAATATAAAATAATTTGTCATATAAAAACTAACTTATTTAAGAATTACAGTACCTGAGATCGCAGCAATTAGATTGGCTTATTAGTAGGTTACACTGAATTTAATGTGTGATTCGCGATATATAAATTTATTTTGTCGTTGGATTTAATTTCTTGAATAATTATTAACTGAATAAAGATTACAAAAATACTCGTAAAATGTTGATGAATTGAAATGTGGAAACACTTGTATAATAGTTGTATGGACTTAAGTGTGTGGACACTTGTAAAATAGTTGAATCAATTTTCAGTGTGAGGACACTTGAAATAAAATACTTGAATCAATTTTCAGTGTGAGCACACTTGAAATAAAAAGGAAACTAGTTTTGAATTAGTATCGAAATTAAGTGTGAGAACACTTGAGTTTTCCTATCCTTACTGACCCAGAACTAAACTAGGCTGAGCCGCACTGTGTCGAACAGTTAGCTTTCTTAGCTCCTACAGTTAACTCCAACTCTTAACTCCAACTAAGCCCTAACTGTACTCCGACTAAACCCTAACTGTTGATTTTTGGTTCGACGACACTTTTTATACTCTCTTATCGGGTCACTTCAATGTATTGTTCTGGGGGAAAACTGTGTCCAATCGGAGCACAGTTCATATGGGACCTTTCCCTTTCTCTATGATTTTCACCTTAGGAGAGCGGTAAGGGCATGCCCCTATGTGGACCTATGTGCGTGCGCACCCACACATACACCCACATGTACAATATTTTACTTATAACAATATTTTAAATTTAAATATTTAAATTTATTTATACTTATTGTTTAAATTTATTTATTATACTTTGTGATGTCATGATTTGTTAACTCAAAATATTAATTTTAGTTAACATTATGTTTTTTTTTTGATTGGCGTTGAGCCTATATTATTTATTTATTGTTATAAGTTTTATTTACTTAGAAATTACTATTTTCGTTAGTCAATTTTAATGATGTTGGAATTAAATCCGAATTTGAATTCAAAATAGGTGGCTAGCAGCCGACTCTATTTATAATATTAAAAAGTGAAAATTATTAAGATTACAATAAAAAAATAATGATATTACGTGGCTAGTCAGCCGACTCTAATTTACAATATTCAAAAATTATATTTACTATCTTAAATTTTAAATTACTCATAATTTTTTTGTAAGAATTATTTATTAAATTTTTAATTATTCTTTTACTTGAAGTTGATAAACTGTTTATTGGAATATTTCTTTATTTATTTTTTTTAAAAGTATTACGTTTTAGAAATTATTTATTTGATTATTAATTATTCTTTGAGAATTTGTTTATTTGAATATTCTTTTATTTTAAGAAGTATTCCGTTTTAAAAATTATTTATTGGATTGTTATTTATTCTTTTAATTGAAGTTGATGAGTTGTTTAGTTGAATATTTTCTATTTGTTTTAAAAAGTAGAAATTATTTATTGAATTTTTATTTTTTTAATGACTATTCCGGCATTAAAATTCAATTTGTCTATTTTTTTTTTGTGATACCAAGATGTCTCGACAAAAGTGCACTCAAAGAGAAAGTAAGGGATTAAGATTATATTTATTTATAACTAAAAAATTATATTCCACGTACACTTTTGTTGATAAATATTTTTGGTTTTTCTACAAAGAGTGTTTCCAGATGCCCTTTGGGCCTTTACAATTGCCTGAGGGGTCATTATAATTACATTTAGGTGTTTATTCTAGCATTTCAAAAAATGTCAAAGCAAACAAGTCTAAATTTTTAAAAAGCATTTTACAACTACGTCATGTCTTATCACTAAATATTATCGAGAAATAAAAAATAATATTAAAAAAAATGAAATCTGGTCGTCGGCTCGATTTTAATTAATGAAACAGAAATTAGCTATAAAATATAACGTTCAGCATTTAGCTGGGCGTAACAAACACTGTTGCTTACATAATCCAACGAGTTTTCAGATAATTTATACTTTCCCGCTCAACTTTCAGTTCATTCAAAAAACCATGAGATGGCACTGTAATTCGAAACTGGTAACACTGTTTTTTGTATTCATGAAAATCCACTATTTCTGCCGATAACCTCAAAATTAGGTACTGTTGACATTCTAATCAAAAACTGGTCGTGCCTTTATTTGCATTCAATAGTTTATTTTATCTGGTTATATTCTTATTTAAGTGACAATATGTCGACACCTAGAGCAAATGATTCAAAGTGTTGCATTTGTTCAAAATTCATAAAAATAACAGGAGTAACTCCGAAGCATATACAATCTGATAAAGATCTTGAAGATTTTTCAACGATTTTTTATCATCCAATCGTAGTTGGTGATATTTTATGTTTTAATTGTGGTTCCAAAAAATACAAGAAACCGAGACTTGATGAGGATCAGGATACAGCATTGGAGGATCAATTACCTTCAGATTCGAGTGACTTATTAGAAAGAACTGAATTAAACCTATCAACGATGACTTTGTCTCAGTCAATGACTGATGATCCATCATTTCATTTAGAGTTTGTATGTGATGATGATACAGAATAATGTATTGAAGTTCAAATTAAAAGAACAGTTGCAACTCATAGATATTGTTGTGTATGTTCTATTTCAAACCGGAATATGGTAGTTGTTCCTCAAGATGCCCGTATGCAATGCTTTGTTAAAAAAAGAATTTTTATTCTGGATAGAAATCGACGTTGCAGCGATCATCTCATAAAAAAGCGCTTCTATGCTGAAAATTTGAATTTATTAAGAGTTTATTCTAATTGGAGTTTTTTTAAAATCGTCAGAATTAACTAAAATGATGCAAAGCTTGGCTGTTGAATGTGACTCTACGTTAATTGATAAAATGGATGATTTTCGTATACCTGATGAACAACTCTACAGATTTACTGGGTTGAAACGTGAAAACATAATCGAATTGCGGGATTTATTAACTACTATGGGAAATACAGATCCTCGTACAGTTACTCAAGCTCTCATGGATTTTTTTATTCAAGCTACGTACTGGTAACTCAAACAGATTAATATCGGCGACTTCACAATTGGAAAATGAACAATTGGTTTCAAAATATTGTGATCAAGTGATACAATCATTTGAAAGAGATGTTTTACCTCGGTGATTTGGTTTTCGATCTGTGTCTCGAGATGATATCATTGAAAATAATTTATCACCACTTTTTAAAAGTTTGTTTGCTGATCACAGTGATAAGCTTTTCTTGATTTGTGATGGAACGTATGCTCGTCATCAAAAGAGCTCGAATAACGCGTATCACAGAAAGTCTTACTCTGGCCAGAAAAAAGTACCGTTATGTAAGCCATTTACCATTTGTACGACAAACGGATATATTGTAGATATTTCAGGGCCTTACCTTGCTAATGTGAATTACGCTACTATTATGAAAGATATCATCGACACTCCTAACGGTATTTGCAATCTACTGAAACCTAGTAATGTTTTTGTTGTTGATCGAGGATTTCGTGACGTTCAGGTGCACTTGGAACAAAAAGGTTATCGAGTGTTGATGCCGGAATTAAAAGACAAACGAAACCGTTTAACAACTGCTGAATCTTATAAGTCAAGATATGTCACAAAAATTCGTTGGGTAGCCGAAGTAGTTCACGGAATGCTGAAACAAAAATATAATCGACTTGACCAAAAGTTTGACAATAAAATGTTACTAAGAATCGGTAGTTTCTCTGAAATTGCATCATTTCTTCACAATCAGTACAACAAACGTCAAATTTCTGATGTAGAGTATTCAGATGAAATCGTTGAAATGATGAAATTCGAGATTCTAATGATTATACACTAGCTGAAGAATTAGACAAAAATGGTTGGCAGAGGAAAAATTTCCATTTGAGACAATTCTGTCTAGTGATTTGGTAGATTTTCCAGACATGACTGAAAAGGATTTGGAACTTTTTTTTACTGGTTCCTATCAATATAAACAAGCAATATCATATTTAGCTGAGATGATGGATGAATCAGATAATTTAACTATTCCGTTTGTCAGAGATAAAACCAATATATTAAAAGCTCAAGTACAATCTCGCCATATTGGTAGAAAGGTTTACAGATGTTTCATTGATTATAAACCAAATACAATAGGATGAAGTGGAGTATCAAGATATAGCTGCGAATGTGCTAATGGACTGAGGACAATTGGTTGTTGTTCACACGTAGCTGCAATAATTTTTTATCTGGCGCACGGCCGATATTTGGCTAAAATCCCGAGATACTTTATTCGATAAAGACAATGTCACTACTGTGATTGATGAAGATAGCGACGAGGACTAGTCATGAGTTCATAAGATTTTTATTGGTAACAGATTAATATAATTAATTATATTTTTTCATGGTTTATAATTAGATATAAATATTGACGTTATTGAATAAAAAACAATTACTTTTATATGAGCGTTCTGAATTTATTTCGTTGTTTTTACCAGTACTATATTCACAAAAGCTTTGTATTTTATCATTTTAGAAGTTGATCATGAAAAAAAATGATTTTTGCGCAAAAAATCGATTTTTATTTTTTTTCGATATGTGATACCCTTAAAAAAAATTTCCCAAACTTATAATTTCGTCGGAAATTGAAAGGAGAATTAAAAAAAAAATAGTCTCGTATTTTTACGATTATCGTAACACGCTTGAAAATCAAAATTAAAAATAAAACCTCGTTTTTTTTTAGATTCTTACGGACAAATATGGCCCTCATTTTTTTTCCAATGCCCCAAAACATATCCGGTTACTAGATCATTCGATTAACAAAACGCAGAGAATAACAATTTTTACTATTTTTCAGTATTTTTCGATTTATTCAGACGTGGTAGTAGATAAAAATCTGAAACTTGCTGTATCGCAGTATTTCATGAGTACAAATATTTTCTGAAGTTGTAAGCCCGATTCCTTTCTAGGCCCGATTCGGTATTCTTATCGTTCCAGAGCCTTTGCCTTGGTTTAGACTTAACGGGCTTACTTTGTCACAATTCAAGACGACTCAGTCTAAATCTAGTTTTATTTTCGACCCAGAATAGTTATGACATACATGCCATCAACTTTTTCCTTGAATTCATTTTTATAGTTATTTTACAGGGTCGGAAGCAAACGATGATTTTTTAATTACCTTTGTACCGTTACCCACAAGCATTTATTTAATTCAAAATTTGGGAACAATGGAGCCACCGTGGATCCAACGCCATCCACGTAGCCCACTGCGTGTACTCCTAGCTTCTCCAGCCGTACTAGGAGCTCGTTAATGACTAATAGCCACATGAGAGGAGAGGTCACGCCTCCTTGCGGACAGCCCCTTCTAACACGGGTCCGAACCTTAGCATCACTAATTTCGGTTGTCACTATTCTCGAGCGAAGCATATTGTGGGCCCATTCTGTGATAGATTTCTCTATCCCAAAGCGTTCCGCTGCTTCGCAAATATTTTTCTCAATTTATCTGAAAATTGTCTTATTAAGAGGTTTGCATGTTTAGGTTTCCACTATATAAAATGGTGTATTACCGTAAGAAGGACGGTGTGGCTCAATAAGTTATAGATCAAATTGAATGGAATATAGTATAGGGCCGGATAGCTCAACTGGTAGAGCACTCGGCGCGTTACCGAATTGGTCTGGGTTCGATTCCCAGTTCGGGCTATCTATATTTTTCTCAATTTATCTATAAATTGTCTTATTGAGAGGTTTGCATGTTTAGGTTTCCACTATATAAAATGGTGTATTACCGTAAGAAGGACGGTGTGGCTCAATAAGTTATAGATCAAATTGAACGGAATATAGTATAGGGCCGGATAGCTCAACTGGTAGAGCACTCGGCGCGTTACCGAATTGGTCTGGGTTCGATTTCCAGTTCGGGCTATCTATATTTGTCTCAATTTATCTATAAATTGTCTTATTGAGAGGTTTGCATGTTTAGGTTTCCACTAAATAAAATGGCTTCGAAGGGTGTATTATCAAACGCCCCTTCAATATCAATAAATACTCCCAGAACTGATTCCTTCTGGCAAAAGGCCCTCTCGACGTAGCTAACTACTTCATGTAGAGCCGTTTCAACGGATTTACCAGCCTGGTATGCATGTTGTGAATGATGCGCTGGTATTCAACTAAGCGCTTCATCCCTTATGTGTCTGTCTACCATCCTTTCCAGGGTTTTTAAAAGAAAGGAAGTCATACTAATAGGCCTGAAGGATTTCGCCAGGTCATAGCAACTTTTCCCAGGTTTTGGTATAAAGACTACCCTGACCTCGTGCCATGCCACGGGTACATAGCTTAGGGCCAGACAGGCCCTAAAAATTTGTAGGAGGTGTTTGCGAAGTGGTTCTTCACCCTCTTGTAGCAGAGTCGGAAAAATCCCATCCACCCCTGGGCTTTTGTACTTCTCAAAATTGCCAATTGCCTTGACTGTACGACCCGAAGTGAAGATCTTGCGGAGACAGGCCACCAATGGTAGATCCTTAATCTCCCCACAGAACTTTCTCCAGGCCTCAGCTTTGGAGACCTTAATACACTTCTTGTATTGTGCCTGGACTGCTTTGTACTCAGCCCAGTTTTGGTCTGATTTCGTTTTCAACGCTTTGTTTAGTAGCTTCCTGGACCAGGAACGGAGCCTACTCAGCTCTGCATTCCACCATGTCACCCACTTGCTACATTTCCTGGTTTTCAAAGGACATGCAATTTCATAGGACTGAACAATAGCCGTTTGCAAATGCTCGACCACCTGCTCAATCCTACCGGCCGTTCTTAGGGTTCCACCAGGTTCCCCCAGACCTGCCTTCCAACGTAAAGTAAATTCGGCGGTGATCGGAAAGAGAATCCTCTTCGCTCACCCGCCAATTCGTAACAGACTGTGCAAACTTATCAGAGCGTAATATCAATCACTTCCTGCCTCCGAGAGGTAACGAAAGTGGGCCTAGATCCTACATTTAGGATCTTTAAGCAAGTGGTGGAAAGGTACTCTAGCAGTGTTGAGCCTCCTTCATTTATGTCCGAGCTACCCCAAACCTAATGGTGTGCATTTGCATCACAGCCTATCAGGAGTGGTAGCTCTTTGGACCTGTAGTATTCTACCAAATCAGTGACCGCCTTGGTAGGTACATTGGCATCTTCATATGGAAAATAGGCAGAGCTGACGATCAGCTCCGTCCTAATCCCTTCTATGAAGATTATCATGCAAACAACGACTAGATCCCTGGTGCAGAGCTGGTGCAACTTAAGCGCTGAGTGTTTCTTATTGATAAAGATACAGGCCCTAGGCCCCAGCCCCGCGTCACCATGGATCAAGCAGCCATTTCTCCTGTCTATCCCTAAGACTTGCCCCTTGTACACCCAAGGTTCTTGGATTAGGGATACATCTGTCTGCAACACCGCCAGGTCTCTACTAAGTCATGCAGAGGCCGCTTTGCAGTGTTGCAAATTCATTTGCGAAAAACGAGTCTGTCCTGCAGTTACAGAATCTGCACTACTGGTTGTCTTATCGCTTTTATTGTGGGAAGGGAAATGGGAAACGGGAGGGGTGGGGGTTGGTAGGTTGAAGAAGGAAGGAGACAGTTGAATGCCCATCGTCTTCCTTCTTGTTGGTCTTGGCTGTCAACTCTTTCGGTGTGCCGGACAACTGGAGGGTTCCCACCAGGGCCTGAGCGAGGGTAGCTTACTTACCCTGCTCAATCCCTGACAGGCCCTCTTTGGCAACCGCTTTCGCCTTTGTGGGCCTTCCTCTAGATCCAGATCTTGCCGGAGGCATGGTCTTTTCCCCATCGGAAGTCCCACTCACTGTCAGGCGAGACGGCTTGATAATTGGCCCTACTAATGAGGTCCAAAGCGAACTGTGGCATTCCCCCTCCCTCTCCTCACCACTGAGGAACCCGGCAGGCTCTCCTGCTGGAGAAGGTAGAGGCGGAACAACCACAATCTCTGGAGGTATGGGAGCAGTGCCAGTTTCCTGAGCAGCACCAGCCACTTCAGTCGTCTGGCCCTGCTTCCCTACCTTTGCCTTTGCCTTTGCAGGAGGCACTGCTCCGGACGTAGACTTCGCTGCCGTGCCAGCAGCCCCTCCCGAAGCACCGCCACCCGCCCCAACTGCGCCTTTGGATAAGGCCTCGTAAAAACGGGCCTTATCGAGACCGAAGTGGGGAGAGTAGTCGCACCCCGAGAGTGCCGCCAGCGACCGCTGGTCCACTCCCAGAACAAGGTGGACGGTTTTACCTACCACCTGACGGTCCCAGACCCGCCACAATTGAGTAGTGAGCCCAGGATTGTGTCGTGCCAGCCTGTTCAGGATGACCTTGGTTTCCTCAGTGGTACCAAGAACCGCCGTCAGCTTCTTAAGTCTAGGAAGTTTCTCATTCTCCAGAGCTTGAAGAACGAGTCCCCCCCCAGCCTTCATAGCTGGGACAGTCCCCAGCAACTACTGTTTGGCCTTGTCATCAGTACAGATAACCCACAGAGCTCCCTGATCTCATCGGCATCCATCAAAGCATGGGACGGACTGTCCTGCGGGGACAGCATCCAGCGCCCAGACTAACGCCTGTGTGACCAGATCACTCGCCTCCTGGTTCAGCAACGCGTCAGGGTATCCAGAAAGTACTATAGCTACCTTCCTGTCCGCCCCAACTGCGTCAACGAAACCAGTCGGCTTGTAGGTCACCTTGCCGCGTTTTATCACTTTTTTTACCTCTGGTGGGGTTTGGTCCTCAGGTCTGGGCCTTTTAGGGCAAGCAGCTACTAAAGAGCCATCTTCGACCGAGGTTACGTTGATGGGGAAAGAAATTTCTCCGCTGTTTTGCCCCGAAAATTGTTCCCGTGCAGCCAATTTGGTTTTCCGGGCCCTCTTTTTCGCAGCTTCACTGCGGTTCTTTTTCCTCCCTCCACATGCTAAAGTTCCAGGAGTCCCGGCGTTAGCTGAGCCTTCCGTGCCCTCCTTGACGTCCATGTGGACATTAAGAAGATCAGAGTCCTCTTTCGAAGCCTCCAATCCAGAGTTTTTGTTTGTGAATGTTTCGATATTTAGTCCCACGAGTAGTCAGGAAATATGAAGTCGCCGCCGGCAGAGCCTGATTGCACAGCGAAAGGTGCATAAATACAATGGGGTTGCACCTGGTGCCCCAAGGTGCATCGTTTAGAACACAGTACCCCTGTGCCATCCAGCCCTCAGCACGATAGCTGACACCTTGGCTTGGGAAGTTGGTACGCGGCATGGCCTTGGTCCTCCTGGGCCGGTTTTTACGCTAGCCGGGATTCCTGTAGCACATGTTAACCAAAATAGTCGTGGCCTGCCCACAATGTCCCTCT
This sequence comes from Microplitis mediator, assembly GCF_029852145.1. Taxonomy (NCBI): domain Eukaryota; kingdom Metazoa; phylum Arthropoda; class Insecta; order Hymenoptera; family Braconidae; genus Microplitis; species Microplitis mediator. The sequence continues at coordinate 11,716,610 of NC_079970.1, read as the reverse complement.
CGCTGGAGGTCATCGTGAGCTACCACTTCCCACTCTGGCCGCCCCCCTATCCGCCACCTGGAGACGCGCCTGGCTGGCCCTTAACCATGTTGCCCGCTCTCCTTTACGGAGATTAGACAACCCGGGGATTGTTTGCGGACAATAATTAATTATGTAGACTAGGGCCGAAGCCTTCAAAAATGGTAAAAAGTAAAAAAAATAATAGTAGGATAAAATCCATTAGAATAGGAGAGGTATATGATAATAATAAAAGGAAAAATAAATTACGGGTGATCCGAAATCGGGAAGTGGGAGAGGGTGAGTTTTTAAGGGTAAAAAATGGTTTATCTCGATTCCCGTCAAAACTACAAGTCATATGGAAAACAGTTAAACGGCAAAGTCGTAGGTATGGAGGGTAGAGGTAAGGAGCACTCTCTTATATGGGGCTTCACTTTCAAAAGTGTCCACAATAAGCTGTACAATTATAGTTCCAAAACAAACTACAAAGGCGCTGACGAGCACGAATGGTTAGATGTGAACGTGGCGATTATTGATGAAGTGAAGTATGCCAAAGGGAAATAGTAGAGTACAGAAGTAGTTGTACTGAATAGAGTAGTTGATAAAAGTAATGTAAATGAATATTCAACTGATAACATAGTCAAGTGAGAATTTTAAATATTTTTAAGAACAATTTAAATTACTTTTAAAATTTGTTTTTTCTTGCACGCCTCATAACGCGGAGCGTTCGAGGTAATGCATTACTCTCAACATGTCAATTTAATTCTTAAATTATATATAAACAATAGACTGATTCAAAAAAATTAACTATTTTTTTTTATCAAGGACACTGACTCAGAAGTTTTAGTTGGGTAAAAGAAGACGCCAGTTAAAATTTGAGTCTGTAACATTAATATTAAGTACTCGCTGATTGTGATTTTTTATTTCCCATTTGAATAACATGGGAAAAATATTTTTTAAGTTCGGAATTGTGTACCTAGATAATAGCTTATTGTACAAATAAGCTCAGGATATATTTTACTATAAAATTTAATGCTTTATAAAAAAAGACTCTTATGATTTTTTGATAAATCCATGTCTTTAAAAGTTATTTGAGATTGAAGTCAAATTTATGGTAAATATCAAGATCTTTTTACTTTTCCAGCGAAGCTATTAGACTTATCACAAAATGTTCGAAGATCTTTTTTGTAGACAATTTTATTTCCTACAAATTATCTCTGATAAAATTTTTTAAAATTCCGTATTGTTTTCTAGTTATTACCATTTTAATATCAAGATCTTCCAATCGATCGGAATACTATTTTTTTTTAATTTTTGTTTAAAAGATCTTTTTTGTAGAAAAATTTTTTTCCCATGTTATTCGAATGGGAAATAAAAAATCACAATCAGCGAGTACTTAATATTAATGTTAAGGACTCAAATTTTAACTGGCGTCTTCTTTTACCCTACTGAAACTTCTGAGTCTGTGTCCTTGATAAAAATAAATAGTTGACTTTTTTGAATCAATCTAATAAACAATGTGGTGAAAGCTTCTGCTGTGAAAGCTTTTATCAAGTTCTCGAGATGAATAGATTTTGAAACCGATCGATTCGAAAGTTTTTAAAATATCCCAAAGAAAAAAATTTTTTTTTTCATATTTCTTAAATAGCTCAGAATTTATTTAACTAAATGATCTAAAATTTGCTAGGAATCTTAAGCTCAAAAGAACTCTTTTGAATACCGTAATATTCATCTAGATCGGTTTATTTACTCTTTAAACATGAATTAGTGAAAATAAATGAATATCCATTAATTCCAAGTGCAAACCGAACCACTAACTTCAAAAAGTGCTTCAGAATTAGTGAATATTCACTTATTTTACTTATTCATGTTGAGAGAGTATTAAAAAGATATGAGAGGCTTACATATCTCTTACACACACACACACACACACACACACACACACACACACACACACACACACACACACACACACACACACACACACACACACATACACACACACACACACACACACACACACACACACACGAAATCTGCGAAATACTTGATTTTTCAATCAAACAAGTAACTTCTCACATTTTTGGTAAATCGTAGACTATCTAATCAGGAAGTTAAAAATTATATATGTCATAACATTGTTAGCAAAAGTAAATATTTATTTCATTTGATTAAAATATTAATTTATTTAATGCCGTAAGATGGGCGGCGGAGTAGAAGTTAATGTTTGCTACTTGCTACTTGCTACTCATGTGGTTTTCAAAATAGCAATACCGGAAAAAAGTCGATATCGGAAAATAATCATGGAAATGGATCCGGATTTCTATGATTGTTTTCTTCATGTCATAACATTGTTAGCAAAAGTAAATAATCAGCTCTAGAACTTAATAAAACACGTCGATTGCCGCCTTAGCCATCTCAATCGGATAATTCATTCGAGAGTTATCGCGAGAGAAAGAAATGGTCAATATCGGTTTTTTGCGAATATCTGTGAAACAACTGAACTAAACAATTCCAAAATCTGATCAGCGTCAGAATTTATTAAAAAACGTTGATTGCCACCTCGACTATCAAAGTCGCGTCATTCGTCTAAGTATTGTTGAGAAAAGAAATGGTGAAAATCGGTTTTTTGCAAATATTTTTGAAACGACTGAATCAAGAGATTTCGAATTTCAATCAGCTCTACAATTCAACAAAACACGTCTACAAAAAATGTCTCTTATCATTTTTTGACAAACCCATCTGTTCAAAAGTTATTGGAGCTCGAAGTCGAATTATAGTGAATTTTGAGATCTTTTTGCTTTTTTGGCAAAACTATAAGACTTACCATGAAATGTCATTCAGTCTTTTTCGTAGGCAATTTTATTTCCTACAAATTATATCAAATAAAGTTTTTTCGGATTTCGCATGATTTTCTAGTTATTTTCATTTTAATATCTTTTTTAAGATCTTAAAAAAAATAGTGTTCGGATCGATTTTAAGATCTTGATATTAAATTGGTAATAACTAGAAAACAATGCGGAATTTAAAAAAATTTTATCAGAGATAATTTGTAGGAAATAAAATTGTCTACACAAAAGACTTTATGACATTTTATAGTAAGTCTTATAGTTTCGCCGAAGAGGCAAAAAGATCTCAAAATTCTCTATAATTCGACTTCGAGCTCCAATAACTTTTAAACAGATGGGTTTATCAAAAAATCATAAGAGGCATTTCTTGTAGAACGTTTAATTCCCTAAGAATGTGTATTCCAGGCTTATCTGCACAATGAGCGATTGCCGAGGTGAAAAATTCCAAACTAAAAAATTTTTTTTTCCCATGTTATGTAAATCGGAAATCAAAAATCGCGATAAGCTACCTTTAAAATTTTAATTTAAGAACTGATTTTTTGGTAAAATTTTTATTTTGTCAAATACCATCGATTTTTGGTGATGCCAAAAAAAAAAAAAAGAAATAAATGTTGTTTTTCGACATACCTTCATATTTATACTGATTTTCTATGCACTTCAAAGAACAGAATCATTTAATCAAAAGTAAGCTGTCGTTACGATTCTGTTACTCCTATATTTTAGAAATATACAAATATTCAGGTACGCAACATTTCTGTGCATTATAAGATAGTCATTATTTAATAGAGTGTTATTTTTCAATAGATACTTAGATTAATCAATAACTTTTAAGTTAATAGGTTCAAAGCTAGTCATTATTCTTTTAATTATTATTTTTTCTTTAAGTTTATTTAAGCTAAAAATGTAACAAATAATTTGTTATTTGTTACGTTTAATATGCTTCTTACGTTATATCATTGTTCAAAATTAATAATGATGTTTCGAAATAAATTTATGTACTCGATTGTAATTTTAATTATTCCTAACTATCGAACTCTCCGCAAAAAAAATTTTTTTTTCTGAATATATCGAATCAACGACAGAAATAACATTAATTTCTTGATATTCTAAAATTTTATATTATAAATTTTTGAAAGTCACGCGCTTACGAACCGGATTTATATCTTTCTTCGTTTAATTCTGTCCTACTCTAACAGTTTTAGGCGCTTTCTTTCAAATTAAGTCATTTTTTAAAAACAGCATCACCATAATTGTATCTGACTTTATAGACACTTCTAATATTCAGAGAGAGTGCTCCTTACCTCTACCCTCCATAGTTATAGGTAATGAAAAGATCTACATCTTTTGTATTTGCAATTTTTTCACATAACCTCAAAATTTAGGTAAAATATTCAAATAACCAAGTTTTTGGTTTTTTATTTTTATCTTTTGCAAAAAAAATTTGTTTTTTCTACGAAAATTGGTTAAAACTTACATTATTATGTTCCAAATACACTGTGATTTATTTGATTTAAAATATTTATTTTATCGCCTTATGTTGACTCAATATCAAAAAAGCACCCTAATTTTCAATCGAAAATTCTCGCGTCAAAATATCAGCTTTTTTCAAATAGTTAGGGAGATTTGTGTTCGTTTAAATCTCTGCTTTCTGATGGTGTAAAACAATTATTCATTACTGTAGTAAATGTTCTCAGAAAATGCAAAAAAAATGGAAAAAACTCGAATTCGAAAATTTTTTTTTTAATCACTGTGTACAATTTCATCAAAATAATATGATTGCTGCAATTTTTTTCAGTTAAAAAGTTTATTCATTAAATTCAAATTACATTCATGACATAGAAAATCTCACAAAATATAAATATATATGTAAATCGTACTATCGAATTTAGATACTTAACTCTGATTACGTTATTCATTATAACTTTTTTAAAAACGTTAATCTTGTTATTTATAAATACCTTATCTGAAATTCTAATAAGTAACTAGTTTTTGTCTCTTTGGAGGCATTCCTTCATCGTTAGATTCGACAAACGTTTCCAACTCTAGTTGATCGTTGAAATCTTAAAGACCATCACCTTCTTCTTCCACAATGTTATTTCCAGTCTGCATTGGTTCTTTATCCACGATTCCCTCTGAATCATTCACTTCTTCGTAGGTTATTCATTCCATATTGGAGCAATTTTCAGAACCATGATAATTAGTGCATAAAGGCACTAGGGGTATAAGTATGGTGAATCGGCCGCGGAAAGATATTTGAATGATACTTAGAGGATATATAGGTACTAATTAAATACTAAAATCCTGAAAGTTTCAGATGTCTAACTAAATCTGTTTCCAAGAAAATAAATATTATGTAAAAAATAGAAAATTTTTTTTTTCTCAGGATTGGCTTGACCGATTGGTCTAAAAATTAAGTATGTTTTGGGAGCTCATAATAGCTTTCAAAAAAAATGATTGACAGTTTTATAGCTTCATAGGATCCTTAAAAAAATAATTGTTTTTTTCTAACTATGATACAATTTTTGCACAATTATAAAACTACTTTTTTTCAAAGCCTTATGTACTCCCCTACAATACATAATTTTTTCAGATTTTTAAAAAAGGTAGGCCATCGTTAAAAAAAATAAAAACCAATTTTCAGCTCAATTAATGCATCTATTCAAAAAGTTTAGGCTATACTTTTTTAATTCAATACATATTCAGATAGTTTTTAGCTATCGGAAATAATATTTTGTATTTAAAACAATGACAAATATTTTTTCATCCATGTAAAAAATTAAAATAGTTAAAAATAATTAATTATTTATTAATTTTAATAAATATTTTCAAAAACAACGTTTTGTTTTACAGCTTGATGATCAGAGCATTTTATAATTATTTTTTCGTTGGCACTATGAATTTTTCCAAAAACGATTCAATTTTTTTGGAAAGATTCTCAAAATCGTCGCTAGGTGGCGTCTTGCAAAAAGACAGATGATACACAATAGATAATTACCGAGTTCGTGGTTTCTACGGTTTAAAAAACATTTTATTTTATAAATAGTATTATTTAAATGATAAAAAAAAATTATGTCTTGTACGACAGTCAATGAGAAATGTTGTATTTTCTCAAAATGTTTGAAAAAAGTTCCTGGCACTTATAAGCATTTATGTACAAATGAAGACATTGATGACTATTCGTTTGTTGTTGATTATGATTTTTCTATTGGTGACGGTGTCTGTGGAAAATGTCGATTGGAGATGTATAAAAAAAAAAAGTTGATCCTGAAGCGAGATTACATTATTCTGAACATGAATCAGAAAGTACTGTCAGTGAATTGCTACAAAAAACGGAGTCTAGCTTATCTCAAATGACACTGTCTCAATCAAGTGCTGGTGATCCATCCTTCGAAGCGAACATCACATGTACCGACAACAATACAGAGTACATTGAAGATTCCATCAGAAAACTGTTTCAACGCATAAATATTGCTGTGTTTGTAACATTGGTGATAAGAATTTGATAGTGATTCCTCAAAGTGCTAGAACGCAGTCCTTAATTAAACGACGAGTTTACATTCCAAATGGAAATCGATGCTGTCTGAATCATTCAATCAATAAACGTTTTTATGATAAAGATCTTCATCTTATAAAAGTTTATTCTAATTGGACTAAAATTATATCTTCGGAATTTACCAACGTGATGGAAAACTTTGCTGTTAAATGTGATTCCACATTATTAGACAAAATGGACAATTGTCATATCTTAGACAATGACGGAAGGAGATCTTCAAATTTTTTTCACTGGATCTTATCAATTTAAACAAGCGATATCGTACTTGTCAGAAATGATAGATGACTCGGGTAATATCACTCTTCAGTATGTTCAAGACTATTTAAACATACTAAAAGCTCAAGTTCAATCACGTCATATAAGCAGAAAAGTTTATAAATGCTCCATTGACTATAAACCAAATACTATTGGACACAAAAGTGTCGTGAGACACAGCTGTGAGTGTGCAAACGGTCTTAAAACTATTGGATTTTGCTCCCTCGTTGCCGCAATTGTTTATTATTTGTCGTACGGAAGATACTTATCAAAAATTCCAAGGCCTGCTGCATTATTGAGTTAATTATTCAACAAAGACAATAGTTGTAATTGAAGAGGACAGTGACGAAGATTAATAAAACTCTCTTCTATGAAATATTTAATATATTTACACCTCTTATATATTTTTTTTTCTTTTCATTTAATTGTTTATTTATTTAAACCTAATTTCATTGTGTATGAGTCATCAAGCTGTGAAACAAAAAGTTGTTTTTAAAAATATTTATTAAAATTAATAAATAATTAATTATTTTTAACTATTTTAATTTTTTACATTGATGAAAAAATTTTTATCATTGTTTTAAATACAAAATATTATTTCTGATAGCTACAAACTATCTGAATATGCATTAAATTAAAAAAGTATAGCCCGAACTTTTTGAATAGATGCATTAATTGAGCTGAAAATTGGTTTTTATTTTTTTTTACGATGGCGTACCTTTCTTAAAAATCTGAAAAAATTATGTATTGTAGGGGAGTGCATAAGGCTTTGAAAAAAAATAGTTTCATAATTGTGCCAAAATTGTATCATAGTTAGAAAAAAACGATTATTTTTTCAAAGATCCTATGAAGCTATAAAACTGTTAATAATTTTTTTTGAAAGCTATTATGAGCCCCCAAAACATACTTAATTTTTAGACCAATAGGTCAAGCTGATCCTGAGAAAAGAAAAATTTGCTATTTTTCACATAATATTTATTTTCTTGGAAACAGATTTAGTTAGACATCTGAAACTTTCAGGATTTTAGTATTTTATTAATACCTGAATATCCTCTAAGTGGACGGATTTTTGCAATAACGTCTTAACTAACCTTATAAGTTAAGACGTTATTGCAAAAATCCGTCCAAGTATCATTCAAATATCGTTCCGTGGCCGATTCACCGTACTTATACCCCTAGGGCCTTTATTTTTGAAAAGTGGATTTAGCGAATCCATTATAGATGATTGAAAACCTCAATTTGACAATTAAAATACTTGAACAAGTTCTTGACTGGATTGAATGAAATTTAATATTGAAAATCCTCGAATATAATTGTAATTTAAATCCTCGATAATTAAATAAACTTGAAAGTAATTAATGAAATCCTTGAAATAAATCCTTTGATGAAGCGGGATCACACCCAAAAAAACTGTACTCAAAAAAACTTTAAAAAAACGGGGTAACACCCGACAGCAACGAAGTATAAAAACGAACTGGTTAATTAATGGATGCAGAGACTCTCATTAACTTTGTAATTTTAGATGGACCCCCATGGTAGGGGCTATAAGAAAAGACGCAGAGCAGCTTTCCCAGAGTTATTGTTGATTCATCAAAAACTTTAGCGATGATCCAAGTCTTTCGGTGTTATCGGAGATGAAGTACCGGGAATATTTATTTATTTAAATATATATGATGTACTTTATAAGCAATCACATTTATTCAAACAAATCTGAGATGCTGTCGTCATCAGATCAATTTATTAATTAATCAACTATATAATATTATAGTTAATTATCAAAAAATGCAAAGCCAAAAACGCTCTAAATGCAAAATAATTATCAAATTTACTATTTTGGTAAATTTATTCTTTAATTTGCGGGTTTTACGGCCCTTTGAACGATCGTTTTTTGATTTTTGGTATTAGGATAGCAGCAAGAGTAAGTTCATCGTCTACTCTTGCTGCAGGCGTTTCTTTATTCTACTCTGGGCTTTGCTCTTATTGTTTTAACTCCGCCTGGTACTCAGGTTAAATCACGGTATTCGCGCCCACTCATATGCAATGTATCACATTCCCGTATGTTCTCTTTCTTACAAGATGGTGAACTTATAATATATAGATATAACTGTAAAATGAGCGAATTAATGTAGAGGATCTGGTGTAGGTGATGGTAATTTTAACAACTAAAAATTACATAACTTTTTATAAAAAACAAAATTAACTATTTATATAATTATTGCGACAAATAATTATTTGTAGCGAATTCAACAATAAAATATACGCGAGAGCGAATGCGGCAATAATAAAAAGAATCACGTATAAAAGTCGACACGTGGTCGATAGCGGTTAAGTTCACGGAAATTAATTTACTTATTAATTACACGCGAAAGACGATTTATTTATTCTCAATAAATAGCAGCCTTAATTCACTGACAAAATATTAAGGATAAATTAGCACAAGATTTTAGTATTAGTTCACAAGAAAATAATGAATATTATCAGCGCGGTTTTAACCCACGAGGTATTCAGTACAAGAGCACGTTATAGAATATAATGATGAAACGATGGCGTCTTCCTTCGTTCCCGTTTGGAGGTGACGTCGACAACATGGCTGACCCAGCGAATTTACCCATTAGCTTAAAAGTGCGCCAACAGGAAGCAGTTAGCCGCCAATTTTCCTGATTGGTATGTTTGGTAGCGGGTTCTCATGCCGTCTTGACACCGTCATGAGCAAGAAGTTACAAGTGTCGGGCCCATATAGCGAGTGACCCGGCACTATTCTGGCCTTGAAGTCAGTAGCGAGTTCGGCAGCTCCCGGACGAGAGGAAATGCACGAAGCTTTTAAAATTAATCAAGCTCGTGACTGAACAATAACGTATATTTAATTATTTTCAAACACGTATATTTAAAATATTTCTAAATATGTTTAATTCTGACAATATATATTATTGATATTTAAATGCATATATATTTTCCTAACTTGTTAAATATATTTATTCTTAAATGTATATATTATTTAATAATTAAATGTATTCATTATTTAATTTCTTTAAATATATATGTTTAAATTATTTTCAAATTATTTAAGATGCACGTTTGGATTAAATTTACCCGATTTTGACATAAGTATATTATTATGATGATGTTTGCGATCCTTAGTGACAATTTAATATTTAAAAAACTCAGAGGAATAGGATCAAGACAAGTTAATTAAAACTCATATTTATTCGCGACGTTTTGGCTTTTATTAAGCCTTCCTCAGGCACTCTGAAAGAATGTATCACAACAATGATTTACAAAATGCGATCAATATTAAAACAATAATCGTACAAAACATACCATAAATAACGTTTTAACACTGTCAATCATATAAATCCTTGTCATAGTACATTAGCAAACATGGTCTAGTTGAATAAGTAAATTCAATGAGCTAACGCGATGTCTGAAACCAACAATTATTATTTACTAGTAAAATTGTTAATCAAAACATGTGCTCGTTCTAAGCTTTTTTCATGATCACTAAATCTAATGCGTGTGTTTAAATACGCGCATGCGCTCTAGGACCAATAAATGTTTACTACAAGACGAATCTAATCAAAACAATTATCATCGCGCGTAATTTACAATGGAGATTCAAAAATTCAAAAGGATTATTAAAATTCAAAATTATTAAAATTTAAAATCAAGAATTTAAATAATGTGCATAAATAAATTTAAGGTCCAAACATAAAACTATATTCTGTCATTATTTTTCCTCATATTGTTAAAAATATTCAGCAGGCAACTGTACAGTCCACTCAAGTTGTTAGTGTCTGTCTTCTGGTTCACAGTGTCATTCAAGGAAATCTGGACCATTTCACTCACACATCTCTCGAAATAATTTTTCTCTCTGTCTAGAATGCGAGCCTTATCAAAGTCAAAGTTATGGCCAGTTTTGAAATGGTGTCTCGCCAGCGCGGTCTGTTCAGGTTTCAAGATATTTATGTTCCTGCAGTCCATACGATGTTGATAAACTCTGCTGCTCGAACACTGTTTTGTCTGTCCCACATCTAACTTATGACAACTGCACGGTATTCCATAAACCATATTCTCATATAGAATATGAGGAAAAATGATGACAGAATATAGTTTTATGTGTGGAACTTAAATTTATTTATGCACTTTATTTTAATTCTTTATTTTAAATTTTAATAATTTTGAATTTTAAAAATCCTTTTGAATTTTTGAATCTCCATTGTAAATTACGCGCGATGATAATTGTTTTGATTAGAGTCGTCTGTAGTAAACATTTATTGGTCCTAGAGCGCATGCGCGTATTTACACACACGCATTAGGTTTAGTGATCATGAAAAAAGGTTAGAACGAGCACATGTTTTGATTAACAATTTCACTAGTAAATAATAATTGTTGGTTTTAGACATCGCGTTAGCTCATTGAATTTACTTATTTAACTAGACCATGTTTGCTAATGTACTATGACAAGGATTTATATGATTGACATTGTTAAAACGTTATTTATGGTATGATTTGTACGATTATTGTTTTAATATTGATCGTATCTTGAAAATCATTGTTGTGATACATTCTTTCAAAGTGCCTGAGGAAGGCTTAATAAAAGCCGAAAAGTTTTAATTAACTTGTCCTGATCCTATTCCTCTAAGTTTTTTGAATATTAAATAAGTATATCATCCTATTTGTGTATGTTTATTTTTATATATATATATATATATATATTGTTAAGGTATGATCTATTTTTCCAATAAAATAGACCCGATATCCGCGTTTCCCTTATTTGCTGCTGAAAATAATTTGCCGACCAGGACCAAGCAGCGATGCCCTGGTGCTTATATGATGTAAAGGGCGCCACTTAGTTTTGAAAAGATAAAAACTAAGAAAAACAATTCGACTAGCTATAGTGATAGAGAGAGGCTCAACCAGGAGTTCGTAGGTGTGGGTTGTCCGTGGCGACTTATTATTATAAACAATATTATAGCAATGAAATAGAAATATATTGAAGAAAAGTAATTATAGATTACAAAAGAAATGAATCATAACCCATACATTACATAGAAAAGAAAATAGACAATAGATAAAATAGGAAATACCACTCTCGCGAAGCCAACAGTATACGTAAAAATTATTCAAAACTTACAATACGCAGTTCTCAACACGCTCACTTATTTACGCTACGATGATGTCGTACGGGTTCACGTAGACTCTGGCGACGGAGATGACTCCTTGGAGATGTATCAGGATCGGCTACTTCAGCTTCCCCTGGATTTTATATGCACCCTCGTGCGTTTGCTTCGTCGCAGGTGCGACAAGATCCAACCAAGTCGGATTCACCAAGTTATGATAAACGTAACGTTTATCGGTATTGTTAGAGATAACACTCAGTGACTCGAGTTTATCTCTCAACAATGAGTATTATAATACTATCACCAGCACGCGACTTGCGTCTGATGATCAGTATAAATTATTTATTTAATTTATAAAAACTGCTTGAGTAACAACAGCGCACTTTTGACTTGTGCCTGAGGTTCACCCTTAATTATTTAATAATGAGTAATAATAGCGCACGCAACAATAGTGCCTATTATTCACTCTTGAAATTTAAATGATTAAAATAAAAACTCGGTGGAGCAAAACACAACACGTGCATGCCCTTTAGTGGTCTTGTTCTAAGTGTCGCCCGTAGCGTCTTACACCGCAATGCCCCCCTCATTTTCCCATTGACCCAAAGATCAACGATAATAGTCGAAAATGATGCGTTCGGGTTCATTGCAAGTGCGTAGATTTTTAAAGTTGACGCGGAAAAATCAAATTAGAGGCGCACGCGTTACCGAACGACGGTAAATAATATTATTATTATTATGAATTTATTTACACCGTAACATTCTCCCCTCCTAGATTTCGCGTATGCGAGAAAATCGATAATCAATCGTACGCGCGTGTATACTGTTGACTTCAAACTTACGTATTACTGTTGGCTTACTCACCGTTCGCATTACTGTTGGCTTACAGTTACATGTGTCTTATAGATAACGTATACCAATCACACTTTACAATAATCATATTGTCAAATTAAATATTATTATTTTAAACAAAATATTTATTTGGTTTACACTAATAAATTTTTTATTATAATACCATTTGGTAGAAAAGATTTCTTATAATTAGAGCGTATGAATATGGTATATTTTTTAACAAACAGGAATAATATAAGCAAACAATAACTTTTTTTTTTTTTTTAGCAAGAATAAAAGATAAGTAGTATTATTGATTTTAATAATTACTACTAAGTATGAAAATATCAATAGCAAAAGATATAATTTTTTCTTTTATTAAGTCTACTTTTTTTTTAAATAATAATGTTATAGACGAGAATCAGCTGGTCTCGTCTGTCCACTCGTCACAGTGTCATCCATGCGGCTATCTCACCTGTCGGCAACCTGCATGCTACACGTCTTGAGAGTGGAAGACGGATCAGAAAATTCTAGTCTGACTTCTAAGAGTAGTTGTAATAATAATAATGACCTGAGCGGTAAAAGTGACTCTATTTTAAGTTTTTAATTTTATAAAGTCATAGCAACAACGTCAATTAATTACTGACGTTTTGGATTACCACCAGATAATATTAAATAGAAAAATGAAAAAATGATTAAGCATAATATTGAAATTTCAAAAAACACTTGATAATAAAAATAAAAAAAATAATAGTAAAGTAAATAAAAAATATAGAGTGGCTAGTCAGGCTTGCCTGACTTTGACGTAGCGGGTGACGTATTACGTCACTGACGTTTGCGAGACCTCTCGGCTTCTCTCTGGTAGTACCGATCATCGGCGTCGACCGGATGACACGGTTGTGGACCGGCGCTGTGGTACTCTATCTGTACTCTTCGAGTGCTGCCCAGGTAATTTCCACTACGTGCACTTGGTTCATCCTTGAGTCCGTTTTGAGAAGACAAGGCAGCCATTAGCCATTTTATCTCCGGTGTTGACCAAGTGTCCAGCCAGTTTTTTAATTGTGGTCGGTATTCTTTGCATGCATCGCAGAATGGGTTGAACAAATTCAACGAGCACGCGCATCTCGGGCATGTTTCTTTACAGACAAGTTCTTCTCGTCCATGCGGTCTTGTGCATGTAGCTGTGCCATGCTTTTCGTGGTTGACACGACGGCAAATGATGCAGAGTTCTGCCCTTCTGGGGTGTGGACAGTTGTACCAAGTGTGTCCTGGTGTGTTACAGTTAATACAACCCTTGACGACGGGTTGTACTGCGGCAGTAACCCATGTTTGGGTCTGTACAGTTCGTACCTTCTTGGTGGTGACTGACAACGCGAGGTCGCGAGCCAGGTTTGCTGCACCGAGTACTGCTTCTTGAGGAACTTTTCCCTCAAAGTAGTGTGTCATCTCACCAGATTTATATAAGTGTCGAATCCTCGCATGAATCTGAGTGAGCACTCCGTCAGTGGAGATTTGCGTAGATTTGTGTTCATCCTGAGCGTACACAAATCCATCCCATATGGGTCCAGCAATGTGCATTGGATTTAGCCCACATTTCTTCAGCTCCGCATTCTCTCGTATTTGCTTCTGAGACAACGCTGACGGTCTTGGGTTGCTGAAGGTATTTATTATTTGTATTTTGTTATCTCGTGGTGGTATTGATATCGGTGCCTTGTTGGTGCGTAGATGTTCTTCTATTGCTTTTCCAACAAGGATCTGAAGTCTTTTTTCGAGATAGTCCCGGGATCGTCCGTTTAAAGCCAGGTACAATTGCTTATACGGTTCTCGTGCCAGGATGCTGTCCAGAGGTATTTTTATTCCCTCTCGTGATTTACGTGGTTCCACGAAATTCTTCATGATAGTCATGTCTGGTTGGGTCTGGGTAGACATGGTTGTTCTTGAGCTTGTAGTTGTTTTAGTTGCAACTACAGTAGAAACGGTAGAGTGAGTTACCGCTGCCGGTGTTGGTGTTGTTGATGTCTTCTGTGGCTCAATTGAAGTGGTGGTCTCTTTCTTGGCTGTCTTAGAGACCTCCGTGACAGGGCTGGTAGTGTTGCCGGTCACAATCTTCATACCCCGAAATTCGGTAGGCAGGAGTATCTCTTCAGCGACACTCTGCCAGATGATCAGAAGAAGTTCTGTGTCAAGATAATCTAGGGCGATCAGCAGAGCTTGTAATTGCTTGATCTGGATCTGACTTAAATTGGCGGAGTACACAGAGCTATACTCCTTGTAAAGGTTCCGCTGTAACTTCTGAATTTTTTCATCAGCTTGGCCATCTCCAGAACCGACGAGTATCTCGTTTAAGCGCTGGTTCCATGCAGCCAGTCGTGACAGCGTGGTCATACGTAGCAGTGTTTTTAGGTGTGCCTCAATTAAAAACTGTCGACGGAAGCGGCTTGTGCTGTTGAGTTTGGCTACCTGCTTCTCGGCATTGTCGATCATTTCAGCAGAAGGAACAGATGGACTCCTTGAGTCAGTGGTCGAAACCTCGGCGATGGGTTTCGAACTGGACACTTCCGTGTGAGTTGGTGAGGGTACGTTTTTACCACCCTGGGTGTTTATCGGGTGTGATGACGGTATTTCTGTCATCACTGATGCTTCAGTCGCGTGTGAGTTGTGAGCATCGGCCACAGTAGATGCGTCAGTAGTTTCAGTGACTACCACCTCAGTGGTCTGCATCTCGTCCTCACTCGACGAGTCTTGTGTCATTGGAGGTAATCGCTCGGATGCGATTGCCAGACTGTTCAGTCTTCTGGGCGATGATGGACTGTTTGACTCCGCAGAGTTTTCTGTGTCTGACATCTTAATGTCAGATCTCGTCCCAGTAAGAGTTCTGAAAAACATTTAGAATTAGTTTTTATTTAATCGGGGAGAGCGTCGAACTCTCAAGTCTTTTGCATGATATTTGCCAACAATTTTCCCATGTTCATCAGCGATTTCCACCACCAATGGACTCAGGATTTTTGTGACATAAGCAGGTCCCAAATATTTAGGTGCGAGAGCAGCAGAGTAATTTTCACCCTTATTACTTAGTTTTTTATTTAGATAGTAGACAGGTTGTCCAATAGAGAAAGCAGTAGAAGGATGAGAAGAGTCAAGCTGCGTTTTAATATAAGAAGTTGTTGCTTTACGCATTTGTGTCTCGACCACATGTTGTAACTCTTCGAGTTTTCGCATACGTTCGATCCATGGCTCTGGTTCGTTAGATAGAACGACTTCAGTTTCAATTGGTCTACCACCAGGTCTAAGAGTACGACCATGGTTCATAAAATGAGGAGAAACATTTAAAGCAGCGTGCACAGAGCTATTATAAGCAAATTGTAAGTCATGCAAGTGAACATCCCATGTAGTATGGGAGTTAGAGATAAAGGCTTTTAGTAAAGGTTTAATTGTACGGTTTACCCGCTCGACTGGGTTAGCTTGCGCGTGTGCAAGAGGTGTCGTTTCGTGTTTTATACCATACTTACTAGTGAACTCGTTAACTTTTTTATTAACGAATTCTGTGCCATTATCAGTTACCAAGATTAGTGGTGCACCCCAGTGTCTGCAGATTTCTTCAAGAAGTTTTATTACTGTTGTTGCATCAGCTGTTCGGACTGCTCGTATCTCCATGTAACGTGTATATAAATCTTCAACTACTAAGGCGTAGGTGTTTCCTTGTTTTGACCTTGGAAACGGTCCAATGGTGTCCATTGAAATTACTGACCAACAATAAGTCGGTGGTCTGGTATATAGGCAAGTTTTATTTGACGACTGATCGTATTTAACTCGAATACATGTCTCGCATTTACGTACGTATTCAGCTATGTCTCCATACATACCTGGCCAATAATATTTTTCTCTTACTCGATAGTAAGTTTTATTACGACCAAAATGACCAGCTTGTGGTGTATCATGATGCAGCTGGATCAGTGGTAGAATATCTTCTTTTTTTACGACTGTTTTCCAAGCTTCATCGTCTCCTACGAGTGGTTTGAATGGATCTGGGCGTAGATGTTCCAGTTGCCCATTATTGATTCGCCATGTGGGATGTCTTTCTGGATACTTCTCGACAAGTTGAAATTTGTTGTCATACCAAGTCAGTTGTTTCGGTACCACAGTTGCTGTGTTGAGTGCCAGACAGGTATTTAATATAGCTGTGTCCTCGGTGATGGTGTTATCCGCATCGTACATGCGCGACAGCGCGTCAGGGCCCTCGTTCTCGGTTCCCTTGCGATATATAAATTTTATATCTCTCGTGAGTAGCTCCATGGCCCATCTGCCGATTCTTCCTGATGGATCTTTTAATTTCTGTAACCAACAAAGAGCTGCATGATCAGTAATAACTGTAAATGCCATACCTTCAAGATAACAACGGAGTTTCTTGACAGACCATACCACTGCCAAACATTCTTTTTCCATAGTGGTATATTTTTTCTCCGGATCTGAGAGTGGTCTGCTGATGTAGATGATCAAACGCTCGGATTTATTTATTTCGTCGTGCTGAGTTAATATAGCACCAAGTCCGGTGTCACTGGCATCAGTATACAAAAAGTATGGTAATCCTGTTACAGGTGGTTTGAGTATTGCTGGATCAGCTAAGATCTTCTTGGTTTCTTCAAAAGCTTCTTGTTCAGCGTCAGTCCAATCCCACGGAACTTTTGGACTTGCGCGTTTGTATAGTGGTCCTTGGACATGTGCGATGTTTCGTAAATGTCGACGGAACCAATTGACTAGTCCGATAAAACCTCGTAATTGTTTACGAGTCTTTGGAGGTGGTAACTCCAGAACAGGACGAATCTTTTCTGGATCTGGTCGTATACCATCCTTGTTGACTAGGAAACCCAAGTAGGTGACTTCGGGCTTCAAGAAGTGACATTTTTCTCTGTTGATTTTCAATTTAGCCAAGGCAAATGCATCAAAGAGAAATCCCAATAATAATTTGTGCTCTTCAAGTGTTTCGCTGATGACTATCCAGTCATCAAGGTATGCAAATATTTTCCAGAAATATTTTACAGCAGCTTCATCACCTAAAGAATCTCTAATTAATTTACAAATTATTTCTTTTACCTTATCAGTTAGTGCTTGATAAGTACTAGGTGCTCCAGATAGTCCATATGGCATGACAAGCCATTCTCTCTGGCCTAGACCATTAACGACAAAAGCTGTATATTGTCTGGAATTGACTGCCATTGGTACTTGGTGAAAAGCTTCCTTCATGTCGATGACTGAGATGTAATTCGGCTCATCAATATTCATTAAAATACCCCACATATTTGGTAGTGGGTATGCTGGTCGCTGCGTGAGTTTATTTACAGATCTGTAATCTATACAAAATCTGTGAGTTCCGTCCTTCTTTCCAACGACGACGGGTAGACTGGCCCACGAGCTGTAACTGTCTTGAATAAAATGTTTATTTTCCAGATCATGTATTTTTTCTATTATTATGTCCATAATCGGTTTACTTCGAGTATATGGTTTCATACGTACTGGAGCCACGTTAGGGTCTAACAAGTGGATTTCGTGTTCTACTAAATCAGTAAGACCTCGCTCATATGTGTCTAGTTTTTTAAATAAATTATCTAGAACAGGAGTTAAATCTTTAGGCTCACCTTGTATGTTATTTAATTGTGACGTTGCTCCATACTCTCGATGTTCAAACTCATACTGAGTATTGCCGGCTGCTGAACTCCAGTACTGTTTTGAAAAGCTGATGTCCATGAGGTAATTTAAGCATGCGTCAGTGCCAAGCACTACCTCGTGAGGTAACTTGGGCATGACAGTTACCCATACCCTGCCTTGGACATCTCCGACGGTCATGATGATTGAAAACCCCTCTTTTGGGTATATGACGTTCCCATCTCCAACCATCACACCATGTCTGGTTACTGGGTCAATTTTATGACTGTTGGCGGCATATGGACGTATAAGATCCGCGACCTTGTCGTTCACGTATGTGCGGTCGCTGCCGGTATCCACAAGAGCTCGAAACTCGTGCTCCGCGATTTTGATTTCTGCAAAAATCCGGGTGGACTTCGTTGGTGGATCTAGTCCGTTAATGTCAAGTAATTTCTTATGTCTTTTCAATTGTTGTGATTTTTCTGTTTCCAGTGACAACAATTGTGTCTTCTCTTTCACCTCGATGACAGGTGTGGTTCCTTCATGAATTTCTTTTTTATTTGTAGGTTTTTCTTCCTCGTCTGAGTGATACGAGGAAATTTCCTCATCAACTTCATCACACAGTACAAGTGATAATTCACGACAGATATCTGCTGGGTCCAGTTTCTCGCAGTATTCCGTCACCAGTGAATTTAATTTCACATCTGACTGTGCAGGAAGTTCCGAAGGCGTTGATGTCGTTTTCGTGTCCTTGTTGTCAAATTCAGGTTCTGGAAGAATATCTTCTTGCGTGATAATTTCTTCCCCATGAGTAGTCGATGGAGTTTGAGCCCGTAAATAATCAAGTCTTTCGACACAAAATAATCGATGACGGAGTTTCAAATATTCAACTTCTTCATCTTCTGTGTCTTCGTCAGAGTCAAATCCCATCAAGGTACATTTAGTTATTTTTTCCTCCACTGAGTCTTCTTCGAAGTCCGACTCAGCAGTGTTGTTGAATTCTGGCGTGACTGGAACTTCAAAAGTATTTAATTTTTTCTCGGTATCCGGGTGTCCAGTCACATTATTTATTATCGGTTCAATTTTTATATCAGAGTTGACTTCTGGAAGTAGATGTTCATCAGATTTGATCTTCTGAGCATCTTGGTACTCTCCCCTCCTATGCTCCTGCGTACGGGGACAGCTTTCTAGTTTTGTGCAGGAGCTGACTCGTTTTTTGAATCAGCTGGTGTTGTAGACTTTTTACAATCTTTATTGTCATGTCCTGGAGTACGACAAATGTAGCAATACGGCATGCGTGGCTTCATACATTTATTGGCAGTGTGGCCAGACGCGCCACAATTTAAACATTTCCGTATGTAGTTGTCTTGACGTACTTGGGTATTTTTATTTTCATCTTCTTCTGACGATGACGTTTTATTTTCTTGTCTGGGAGACTTTTGATAAGTTGCACTATTATTATACTCCAAAGTGTGCGTTGGGGAGTACCAGCGAGGCGTGTTTTGAGGTGCCTGCGGCATGAAGAACGGTGCCATGGGCTGGTAATATGGTGTTTGATTTACCGCTGTACTCAGAGCCCATAACAATCGACCTGCTGCGTTTTGGTAGATTGCATCTGAATTTGGTACATTTTCTCTTCTATGTGGTGGCACGTATCGATTATCTTGATGCACCAGAAGTTGTGGTCTCTGTTGTTCACTGTCACTTTCTTCTACTTCTTCAATTTGAAGTTCTTCTTCTTCGGGTAACTCTTCATGAGTAGTTTCCTGTATCAGGTTGAGATTTGGTCCTTCAGAAGTTCTTCTACGATCTCTGCGATATGGAAAAGATTTTTTCTCAGCAGACTGATAACTTCTGTCTTTTTTTGGTGGAGTCAGTGCGTCTCGTTCTTGATCACGTTCATAACGAGTGGCAATACTAGCTAGGTGTTCTATACTAGTACCAGTGTAGCCGTACACGACTCCTCGGAGATCTCGATTTAACCCACTGATGATTTTTTCAATCTGACTTCTCATTGGCGACGGGTTATTCATTCTTCCATATTTACGTTGAACCGCTATTATGTAGTCTCTTGCTGGCTGATCTGGAGTTTGTCTCATAGCCATTATCTCAGATAGGAGTTGTGAATCTCCTACGCTGACTTCATACATGAGACCAAAATCTTCTTGAAATTCTTCAAAAGTATGCCAGCGTCTTCGTCCAGTTTTATACCAGTTCAGTGGTTGTCCTGACATTACATAAGATAATAAATGTAATGTTACCTCATCTGAGAGTTTTTGTTCTTGTTTGAACTCCCGTAAACTTTCCAAAAATAACTCTGCTGACTCGTTTCTGCCAGCTGAGAAAGTCACTTGTTTGTCTTTGGCTAATTTAACCAGTGTATGTGTGACTGATGTTGTACCACTTTGTCGACGTTGTTGTGCCGGTGGTACCCGACGAGGGTTCTCGTGAACGAGGTCGTGTGGACCTCTGGGTGGGCGGAGATTAGCGTTACCCATGGTTCTTCGGTGACGACGATTATTATAGTCGTCTACTTCGGACTCCGATGCAGAGAGTGCTGAGAGTCTGTCCAAGAGTGCTCGTTCGCGCTCCAGCATCTGTCTTCGACTCTCTTCAAGTTGTTCTAGTCGTTGCGTCATTTCCGCTTCCAATTCTGCATCTTCTGTTTGCTGTTGTGCATTTTCTCTTTTTTGAGTTAGGAGATTGAGGCGTTCAATCTCCTGTTGTTTCCGTTGGAGCTGGCGTTCTCTCTCAGCAATCTTTCTTTGTAGTTCCGGATTTATTGTGCTCAAGCGTCGCATTTTTTCTTGGCGAGCTTGTTCCTGTGCAGCCACTGCTGCTTGTTCTTGTACATCCCCTCCAGGTAATGTTGGGGGTACTTGAGATGTCCCCGACAAGTTCGGCATTTTAGAACGTAGATGTAGTTCTCTTGCTGCTCTTATATCTTCGTCTAGAGCACCTTGGGCGTGCTCTATTGAGTGTTGCGAGGACGGTGACGTTCTTTCCGCACGCGCTTGTCACTGCGCTGCCAATACTGCTGTTGCAGTTTTACGAAAAGTACCTGGAAATGAGGAAGGTCGTATGAGATGTTCACCAGTAATACCCTTACCTCCGTATGTTTTTACAGGGACAGTCGGAGACCTTACTGGAAACGTTTCGCTCTCTGATTCTGTAGAGATCGATTTTTCTGCGTCTGTTCTGCTTCTATGAAGTGTCCAAGAAGAGTTACTTCTCTCCGAGTTATCACCAAGTTGGTCGAGCACTGACGTATCGTGAGTAGAGCTGAAATTTGGCGTATTCGCGGCTGCAGCCAAATCAAATATTTCTCTCTCCCCTCCTGGAACGGAAGCCGTCGAAGACGATGGTACCGGTTCGGTAATTTCAGCGATACTGTCGTTGATTATGCTTCTGGATCCCAGACTCCTTTCTATTCCCAAAGAGAATCGGCGTGCTTCTTCACAGAGTCTTTTCGCTATTGGTGTGTTTGGTGATTTCTGTAACAGTTCTTTAATTTCGATGAGAGTAACGCGTTTATCGATTTTTATTGTCAACAAACTTTCTTGATTTTTTAATTTTTCTTGATCTCCTACAGTATCTTCGTATTCACTGTCTTCACTACTTATTTCTACGTTAGTTTTATTTATTTTTGTGGTAATTTTATTTTTGTTGTTGCTATCACTTTGTACATTTATTAATTTATTTTTTATTTGACTACGCGTTTTTATGTATTCTTTCGCTGGGGAAGTTTTTGATTTTCTACCTCTCATGAGGTATATATAAAAAAAAAAACTCTGTGGTTGAACCTCTTTATTGTTAAAGTGTAAAAATTATTATTTTTTTTTTTTTTTTTATATTACTTATTTTAAGTTATTAAGTTTATCTTTTCCAAAACCAAATGTTTCCCAAAAAGATAAATAAAAAAAGGTTTTATTTATTATTTTGTTATACTTTCACTTTTAAAGTATATTTTCTTAGAAAAGAATATTTTATTCTTTACAAATTCTTTCTTTGTGTCTTATCTTTTATTTTAAGTTTTGAGAGTTTATTTTATTTTTAAAAATTTTATGACTCTATTTATGAGGTTTCTTATTACACTCTCTTTTGTGCATGGATGACGCTATGTACTTCGTACTTCGACAAGTCTATACACGCGTCTCACTAATCTCTTAGGTATAATACAAATATGACCTTGGATTCTTTAAAATTTTTTCTTAATGATTCTATGTAATATTATTTTATTTATTTATAATATTATTTTTAATACTAAATTTATTATTTACTAATTAAATTTTACAAATTCCAATCGCGCTTTCTGCCTCTTGGACATTTGTTATAAAAAATATATTTGAACAATTATAAATTTTGGTCGCACTTTCTAAGTCTTCCAACAATTTATTTATATTTTGCTATTATAAATTTTAGCCGCGCCCCTGGGCCGTCTAAACATTTATTTATGATTTTAAATTTTAATATAAATTTTGGTCGCGCCTTTCTGGCCTTCCAAACATTTATTTATGATTTTAAATTTTAATATAAATTTTGGTCGCGCCTTTCTGGCCTTCCAAACATTTATTTATGATTTTAAATTTTAGTATAAATTTTGGTCGCGCCCTTCTGGCCTTCCAAACATTTATTATATTCTATCTTTAATAAATTTTTAATTATAAATTTTGGTCGCGCTATTCTAGCCTTCCAAACATTTATTTACTGATTTTAATTAAATTTTCTCAAATATAAATTTTAGTCGCGCTACTCAGCCTTCCAAACATTTATTTTCATCAATTATAAATTTTGGTCGCGCTATCGGCCTTCTAAACATTTATTTCCTTATAAATTTTAGTCGCGCTGTCTAGCCTTCCAAACATTTATGTCAATTAATTATGAATTTTAGTCGCGCTGAATAGCCTCCTAAACATTTATGATTTGATTTTTGAATCTACTTGTTTAAAAAAGAATTTTTATTTTTACTTGGAAAAAATTTACTTGCATGAAGTCTTCAGTACATAGCTCATCCCTACTATTACCAAAGCACTTCCAATAATTTTTAATTTCTACGAATTATTTTATGGCGCATACCACACATTCTTGTGTTTTGAGTATGACGTCACTACGTTAAAATTTTTCTAATATTATTTTTGAAGAAAATAATATTAATTTCCATCAAAGAAAAATTTTGAAAGAATTATATTTTCTTTTGACTTTTTAAGTATTGTTTTTTAAGGAAAGAAAATTTTACGATTGTTTATAATAATTATTAACCCACTTAACCGGTTGGGCGCCAAATGTTAAGGTATGATCTATTTGTCCAATAAAATAGACTCGATATCCGCGTTTCCCTTATTTGCTGCTGAAAATAATTTGCCGACCAGGACCAAGCAGCGATGCCCTGGTGCTTATATGATGTAAAGGGCGCCACTTAGTTTTGAAAAGATAAAAACTAAGAAAAACAATTCGACTAGCTATAGTGATAGAGAGAGGCTCAACCAGGAGTTCGTAGGTGTGGGTTGTCCGTGGCGACTTATTATTATAAACAATATTATAGAAATGAAATAGAAATATATTGAAGAAAAGTAATTATAGATTACAAAAGAAATGAATCATAACCCATACATTACATAGAAAAGAAAATAGACAATAGATAAAATAGGAAATACCACTCTCGCGAAGCCAACAGTATACGTAAAAATTATTCAAAACTTACAATACGCAGTTCTCAACACGCTCACTTATTTACGCTACGATGATGTCGTACGGGTTCACGTAGACTCTGGCGACGGAGATGACTCCTTGGAGATGTATCGGGATCGGCTACTACAGCTTCCCCTGGATTTTATATGCACCCTCGTGCGTTTGCTTCGTCGCAGGTGCGACAAGATCCAACCAAGTCGGATTCACCAAGTTATGATAAACGTAACGTTTATCGGTATTGTTAGAGATAACACTCAGTGACTCGAGTTTATCTCTCAACAATGAGTATTATAATACTATCACCAGCACGCGACTTGCGTCTGATGATCAGTATAAATTATTTATTTAATTTATAAAAACTGCTTGAGTAACAACAGCGCACTTTTGACTTGTGCCTGAGGTTCACCCTTAATTATTTAATAATGAGTAATAATAGCGCACGCAACAATAGTGCCTATTATTCACTCTTGAAATTTAAATGATTAAAATAAAAACTCGGTGGAGCAAAACACAACACGTGCTTGCCCTTTAGTGGTCTTGTTCTAAGTGTCGCCCGTAGCGTCTTACACCGCAATGCCCCCCTCATTTTCCCATTGACCCAAAGATCAACGATAATAGTCGAAAATGATGCGTTCGGGTTCATTGCAAGTGCGTAGATTTTTAAAGTTGACGCGGAAAAATCAAATTAGAGGCGCACGCGTTACCGAACGACGGTAAATAATATTATTATTATTATGAATTTATTTACACCGTAACAATATATATATATATATATATATATATATATATATATATATATATATATATATATATATATATATATATATATATTAGGGTGCGTTATTTCGTTGCAACATTTTTTTTTAAATGCATGTGGAGAAAATCATCGTTCTACACAAAAAAAAAATTTCAAGCAAAAAAAAAATCCTATGCCGATTATAGACCTAGCTCATTGAAAAATCCGATTTTTCCATTTAAATAACACGAGAAAAATTTTTTATTAGCCTTAAGTATTGGTAACTCATTAAACAAATTAATAGATCAAATAGACTAATACATGTTTTTGTAGGAAATTGAACGCTCTACAAAAACGGTCTCGTATCATTTTTCGATAAATCCATCTGTTCAAAAGTTCTTGGAGCTCGAAGTTAAGTTAAAGATCTTTTTACTTTACCGGCGAAACTACCAGACATATCACAAAATGTTGTGCAATCTTTGTTGTTGACAATTTCATTTTCTACAAATCATTATCAGTCAAATTTTTCCAAATTCCGCATCGTTTTCTAGTTATTTCCATTTTAATTTCAAGCCCTTGAATAAGTGGTTCTGATCGATTTCAAGAGCTCGACATTAAAATGGAATAACTAGAAAACGATGCGAAATTTGGAAAAATTTTTTTAAAAACAATTTGTAGAGAATAAATTTGTCAACAAAAAAGATTGCACAACATTTTGTGATATGTCTGGTAGTTTCGCCGGTAAAGTAAAAAGATCTTCAACTTTACTTCGAGCTCCAATAACATTTGAACAGATGGATTTATCGAAAAATGATAAGAGACCATTTTTGTAAAGCGTTCAATTTCCTTCAAAAATTTATATTAGTCTATTCGATCTATTGATTCGCTTAATGAGTTAACAATACTTAAAGCAAATAAAAAATTTTTTAAATTTGATATCTATAAGATGAATGATTTGCAAAGGGATCAGGTTGTAAATAATAATTAGATATCGATTCAAGATATTCTATATAATTACTTAATTTATTAAAAGTTATATTGTGACAATATATTATAACAATATAAATTATTTAAAAAAATATACCTCAAGAGTGGATAGTACAAACTTAATATCAATAGGTTTTAAATAACACACTATCGACCATAAAAAATTTATTTTGGATTGCCAAATCCGGACTAGATTCGCAGAAGGTAGACTAGAATCGCAAGAGGCAGACTAGAGTCGCATAAGGCAGACTGGAGTCGCAAAAGGCAGACTAGAATACTAAGAAGTAATATCAACAGAATATTATGTATTCCGAAAAATTTGCTTCTTAGTTAAAACTAATTAAAACTAAATAAACTTAATTAAAACTAAATAAAAAAATAAATAAAAAATAATACTAGAAATAAATAAGTATAAAAATTAAAAAATATATCTTCATTACCAGTTTTAAGCAGGATAGTTGATTCACCAAAGAATTTCCTAAATAAGTTATTCATTAAAATAAATAAGTAAAGTAATGAAATAAAATTCAGTAATTTCTTTTCGAAAGTACGAAAAAAATTCAGTAATTTAAAAAGGAAAAAGAAAAAAACACTCAAATCGATCTACTTCTTGCAAGGTTACAGTTATTAAAAAAAATGAATTATGGGCCTATAAAATAAAATTAAAATTAACCTTTAATCTTTTTAAATCAATAATAAATTTGTATCAAACTAAATTTTTAAATGACCCGAACGTCTTTCGAAACAGTTCAAGAAAACAATGAAAATTAAGAATAAAAAAAAAAGGAATGAATTTTCGAATTGCCTTATTTATCGTTGCTCACGCTTCCTTTTCTTCTTAATGAAAATACTCTCTTCCCGATGAAAAAAGATTTTGTCTAATCTTATATGATCATGCATAATTGTCTATATATGATCAGATCCAAAAATTGGCCAGATCTGATCATACATAACTTGATCTGTTTATATATGAACAGATATGATTATATACCCGTGTAAAAAAAATTCGTTCAAAAAAGATTCCAAAAAAGTTCCGCATGTGGCACTTCTAAACATGAGACAGATTAGAACTTCGAATGGAACTTTTTTGGAACGTTAGTAATTTTGATGGAAAAAAAAAGTTTTTATGAGCAAATTTAGAGTCAGAAAAGGACGTTCTTGAAAGTTTTTGGAATTTTATGGACGTTTTTTTTAGTTCTATAAAAAATTCAAAAGTAGTGATTTTTGAACTATTTTGGAATGTTTTTAGAACGTCTTTAGTCTACAAAAGATGCAAAATTAGTGATTTTGGAATGCCTTTTTTAGTCTATAAAAAAGTCAAAAGTGGTGATTCTGGAACTTTTTTGGAATGTTTTTGGAATGTCTATTTGAGCTCTATAAAAGGTTGTAAAGTAACGATTTTTTGACTATTTTTGAATGTTTTTGGAACATCTTTTTTAGCTTCCGAAAAATGTCAAAAGTGGTGATTATGGAACTTTTTTAAAATGTCCATATAAAATTCGAAAAACTTTCCAAGAACGTCCTTATTTGACTCTAAATTCGCTCATAAAAACTTTTTTTTTACCATCAAAATTACTAACGTTCCAAAAAAGTTCTAATCTGTCTCATGTTTAGAAGTTCCACATGCGGAACTCATTTGGAATCTTTTTGGAACGAATTTTTTTTACACGGGTATAACCATGCATGAACGAATATAGTCATTTTTAGAATCTCATTCAGAATATCTGTAAATTATTAATTAAGTAATTTAATTAGAATTTATTGTCTTCATCAATATAAATGTCGGTTAAAATTAAATAAAAAAAAAAAAATTATCAACCATTGACTATTATTTTACTACGAGGTCACCCGTCCAATGAATGTCCCACGTCGATGCTGTTTAACTTTGGTTATCGATGGTTTGTAGTCTAATCCTCTAGTCTGTTATACACTTACAATTAAGAAACGTTTATGGCATTACTTAACTCAAATAATCAAATTGATACATCCTACGTAGATAATGCACCTAATGATGAATTTGGTTTTGTACATAAAATACAGTTGAATTCATTAGATACATATAATCAATTCTATTTATCTATATACTTATGA
Source organism: Microplitis mediator (assembly GCF_029852145.1). Classification (NCBI taxonomy): domain Eukaryota; kingdom Metazoa; phylum Arthropoda; class Insecta; order Hymenoptera; family Braconidae; genus Microplitis; species Microplitis mediator. The sequence goes on along the minus strand of NC_079970.1, from coordinate 11,688,869 downwards.
ATATTGGTATATCAATCGATATCGATTTATACTTTTAAATTGCTGCCGAAACCTTTGAATATTTTTTAAGTATTGGGGATTTCAGTTTGATTGATAGTTGACAGAATAAAAATTTAATAATATTGATATTAAAAAATTGTCATATTATTTAATAAATATATATATATTAGGGTGCTTCGTTTCCGGCGAAAGTATTTTTTTCGTAGCTCATCAAGCGAAATATTGTTTTTTATGCTGGAACAAAAATTCCTGCCAAGTTTGAGCTCTTAATTCCAGTCCTAAGTACATTCCATTTGATTTCAAAGATTTCCCATTTAAAATACACGTAAATTAAATTACTTTTTTTTTTTAATTTCTAATACTCAGCTGCGTTTTATGATATCGACACGGTTTTAGTCGCAAATTGTAGGGCATTTGGTGTTCTTCAAAAGTGCCCATAGTTACTTAGCTGTGATTCCAGCTGTTTTACTTGTGTCCGTTGCGGAACTCATTTTTCCTATGAAATTGACCTTTATTGGCTTGCAGAACGCAAGCCAATGAAAGTACACTAAAAATGTTAATAGAAATTTTAAAGAAAATTTTATTCCCTTCAAAAAAAGTTCTATGAGTCAAGTCGCTAAAGTCCATAGTTTCCGAGTTATAGTAATTTTAATAATTTGAAAAATAAAATATCAATTGTAATTGGTTTTTTTTATATTTTATTTTTCAAATTATTAAAATTACTATAACTCGGAAACTATGGACTTTAGCGACTTGACTCATAGGACTTTTTTTGAAGGGAATAAAATTTCCTTTAAAATTTCTATTAACATTTTTAGTGTACTTTCATTGGCTTGCGTTCTGCAAGCCAATAAAGGTCAATTTCATAGGAAAAATGAGTTCCGCAACGGACACAAGTAAAACAGCTGGAATCACAGCTAAGTAACTATGGGCACTTTTGAAGAACACCAAATGCCCTACAATTTGCGACTAAAACCGTGTCGATATCATAAAACGCAGCTGAGTATTAGAAATTTAAAAAAAAAGTAATTCAATTTACGTGTATTTTAAATGGGAAATCTTTGAAATCAAATGGAATGTACTTAGGATTGGAATTAAGAGCTCAAACTTGGCAGGAATTTTCGTTCCAGCATAAAAAACAATATTTCGCTTGATGAGCTACGAAAAAAATACTTTCGCCGGAAACGAAGCACCCTAATATATATATATATATATATATATATATATATATATATATATATATATATACATATATATTGGGCCTATATACATAATTAAATATTTATAGGTTTCATATCATTGAAGTCTTCTCAGATCTAATCGTACATAAAAATATATATAACTACAGATAAGTTTATATCAGTCGTGTTTGATCAGATCTAATTATATATAGACTTACATATAATTAGACCTGATCATATAGAGGCTTATATATGATAATACCTAGCCTTCACAATCCAGGTCTGATCGGATCTAATTGGGGCATTCCATGTCAAATCACCGAGGTTTTGACCCAACCCCCTTCAATTTCGCTGAAACTTTTTTATCATTTTTTATCCTTCCAAAGACATTTTTCTGAATTTTTTCAGATTTTTTTACTCAACCCAAAAAAAGTTACGAATTTTTGAAAAAAACCGCTCTTTTTTTTAAATTGCTATAACTTTCTCGCAAATTAATCTTTCGGGACTGTTTTTTCAAAATTTGTGTTTTCAAAAGTAGTTTTCAGAAAAAAATACAAAACATTTTGTGGAAGTCACAATATATGAAATATTTCGGTTTTTTCAATAACACCGTCAATTTTTCGAAGCCCGAAACCTTCGATTCTCAATTTTTTTGTCTCAAAAAAAACTTCAACCAAGACAGTATTTAACCCCGCTATTTCCGTTAGGTGCCGACTTTCCTTTATATTTTTTTTTTCGATTGAAAATAAAAAAATTTCAAAATTTGGCTTATTTTTTATGATTTTGCGCTGAAATTTTTTTTGGATTGTTTTTAAAAGCTCAGAAGTTCAATAAAATTGGACAAAAACAACCGTAAAGTGTATTAGGGGCAAGGATTGATTTTTTCGGAAGAAAATTCCCAATTTTTAAATATAGTGAAACCTAAACTTACAATTATCCTTCTCAATAAGAAAATTTATAGATAAACTCAGAAAAATATTGATAGCCCGAACTGAGAATCGAACCTAGACCATGTCGGTATCGTGCCGAGTGCTATACCAGTTGAGATATACAATACCACACTATATTCAGTTTAATTTGATCTAAAATTGTCTATAAGGCTATCTATATATTTCTGAATTTATCTATAAATTGTCTTATTGAGAAGGTTAATTGTAGGTTTAGGTTTCACTATATTTAAAAATTGGGAATTTTCTTCCGAAAAAATCAATCCTTGCCCCTAATACACTTTACGGTTGTTTTTGTCCAATTTTATTGAACTTCTGAGCTTTTAAAAACAATCCAAAAAAAATTTCAGCGCAAAATCATAAAAAATAAGCCAAATTTTGAAATTTTTTTATTTTCAATCGAAAAAAAAAATGTAAAGGAAAGTCGGCACAAAACGGAAATAGCGGGGTTAAATACTGTCTTGGTTGAAGTTTTTTTTTGAGACAAAAAAGTTGAGAATCGAAGGTTTCGGACTTCGAAAAAATGACGGTTTTATTGAAAAAACTGAAATATTTCATATATCGTGGCTTCCGAAAAATTATTTGTATTTTTTTCTGAAAACTACATTTGAAAACACAAATTTTGAAAATAAAAAGTGCCGAAAGATTAATTTGCGAGAAAGTTATAGCAATTAAAAAAAAACAAGTGGTTTATTTAAAAAATCCGTAACTTTTTTTGGGTTAGGTAAAAAAATCTGAAAAAATTCAGAAAAATGTCTTTGGAAGGATAAAAAATGACAAAAAAGTTTCAACGAAATCGAAAGGGGTCGGGTCAAAACCTCGGTGATTTGACATGGAATGCCCCAATTATATATAGCTTCATATACAATTATATATAATTCCATGTATAACCATGTATCATCACATTTAATTCCATATATGATTATATATAATTATATATGATCTCATATATAATCATATATACTCATATATAATCAGATAAAATCATTTTTTATCCGGCACGATAAGTTATTTTTCCGATTCAGAAAATTTGCAATCTTTCAATACTTATATTGTGGGAACGATTTTTTTTTCAAATTTGTTAAGTAATTTTTTTATAAACAATGTCATAAACTTTCGAAAAAAAGTTCTCTACACGATGAGTTATTTTTCCGATTTAGGAAAATTTGCAGCCTTCCGATACCTATATTGTGGTAGTGATTATTTTTAAAATTTGTTAACTAATTTATTATAAACAATGACATAATCTTTTGAAAAAAAGTTCTCTACACGATAAGTTATCTTTCCAATTCAGAAAATTTGCTATCTTTTTATACCTATATTGTAAGAACGTTATTTTTTTAGTTTTGATGACATTATTTATAACAAAATGGGAAATGAGAATTGATAAAAAAAAGACAATTTCAGTCGTTGGAGACAAAAAAAAAAAGGCCATTCGGCAGCCGAAATGGAAGGTAGATTTTCCAATTAATCTATATAAAAAGTTTCATACATACATATCTTGTGATTTATGTTAGTGTAGAGTCATGATATGAAATTAGGCTCGTTTTCTAAAAGTAAGGATAAAAAATCATAACGACTATTTTCGATAGAGAACTTCAGATAGTTGATATAACAAAACATTATATAGGTAATGTACCAAACTAACCTTCACGTAAACAAAGTATAGAAAATTTCATTAGTATGAGATCATAATTGTAATCGCTATTACGATGGCAGGACCAGTTATAATTATAGGACGTACAGGTACGTTTGAAACATCATTAGTGATAAAAGAAATCCTTTTAAAATATAAATTAGCTGTGAAGTTTACAGGTTATTTTCTTCACAATAAAATATAACCGACGAAATCGGATTATAATGAGAAATGCTTAATTTATGTAGAATGAAAACCTTTCAGATACTTTTTACGGAAATTGTCTATGAATATTAGATTTGAAGTTATATAAACTTTAGCAGTGACTAAAAACTTATTTTTACGAAAAATCATGAAAATTTCCAACAGCCATAATTTCAAAACGATTTAAACGATTCAGCCCCTTGAACTTGATCAAGGTAATCGCCTATAGAATGAGTGTAAAAAATTACAGTAAACTCCGATAAGATTTGTGGGCGCTATCGTAATGACAAGACGAGTGATAATCATAGGGATTAGAGATACATTCGATACATCATAAATAATAAAAGAAATACGTTTAGAATATAAAATAGCAGTGAAATTTACAAGTTATTTTGTGCACAATAAAATACAACTGACAAAACTGGATTATAATTGGACAAACATAAGTTATGTGGAATGAAAATTATATTTTCAACATTTTTTGATTCCATTAAAATTTTCAAGGCTATCAAATTATTGGGAGAAATGATCAAAATATAAAGTTCAAGGTCATCTTTTGGGTGACTATTTTGAAGATTTATCAGTGTAGCTGCTGATGTTTCAACGCCCCCATATCTTTTCAGGAAAAAATCTTTGAACTGAGTCCAAGTTATTCCCGGAAAACATACCTGGGATAACCATTGCGATGCAGTGCCCTGGAGTGCTTCACTTAACACAATAATAAGCGCACTACCTTCCAGTGGATGTTCACTTAAACACATATCTGCTGTCGCGCACCAAGCAACAGGATCTGCACTCGAATTTTCCGGGTTGAACTTTGGTGGAGAGATATTCTTTATAGTCGACTGCGGCTTTGTCACGACTTTCATCAGCTCGATAAGATTTCGATTTTGAGCTTCTAACAGAAGACTAAACTGCTCTGCAGAAACTCCTGTTGACGATCCAGATCCCACTTCTGATGTCGGAAGAGCAGGAATTTGATGGGCATCATCCTGACCATCGGGTTTATTATTTTTGTCTGGCATTTTATTTCAAATATAAACGAATAATAATTACACAAAACAGTAATTTATTATTAAAGTATTATTCACAAATAGAAGTAACTAAACAAACGGTATAATGAATATAATATCTCACAATTATTGATACATACAGAATTATAACTGACACAATATTTGTTACACATAAAATAATAACAATAAATTAATAATAATAAATGATATTAATCGTAGTATACAGTCACCCGATAATATTAATAAACTATGATTAAATAATATACGAGTACTACGGTAAACTTCAGAACGACAAGCAGCCTGGGAAGTCTTCGAACACCCACCAAACCCAGAAACATTAGTCCAGAGCATGATCAACTCGAAGTCCAAGTGGAGTGCTATGATGAACTTTGCGGAACAAGTAATCCGAACAAAGAAGGAAGAAGAGCGTGCAGCCAAACATTAAGAACCAGGCACACTAGCCTAACCAGGGGCCAGACTGAAGTAATGCGAGAGCGATTTCCGGTCTGGCCGCCCTCTGCCTATGGCGAGGGTCTGACGAGAGAGGATTGTTTTTAGTGGGTAAAAATCCCACACTACCAACTCCACCTAATCTTCAAATTCCCCTTCGTTGGTGTCTTTTGAAGATTTTTTAACCTCTCTCAACAAAAAAAAAAAAAAAAAAAAAAAAAAAAAAACTACGGTAAACTAGGCTCAAGAACGAATCCACGGCCAACAGGAAAACTTGTACTCGCACAACGAATGCTCAATTAGAACTGACCGACTCAACTTGTCCAAAAAATCTGTACTCTTCATTAAAAACCTTTTAGTCAAAATATTTAAAGAAGGCCAACAATCTCATTATCTTACTATCTCATCCTCTGTGTCTTACTATCTCCATCCTGTGACCGTGGCTACGTTTGGTGAACAGATGTCACAGCAAGCCTAAGCCTCCCGCAATCATAATCTACTCAAGTTGTAAACAACTAGAGCTTAAATTTCATTTAATTGTTACTGTAAAAACTAGTTTCGACTGTTGGGAATTTCCCGTCCCATTGGAAAACCCCATTTTGTTCTTTCATCTCCGACATATATATGTATATATATTAGGGTGGTCCTTATTTTGGACATTTTCGAATTTTTATGCTCCCAGAGGCTTATGTGGTTCGAAATAAATAAAAAAAAATATCCTCAAAGTTTCAGGTCTCTATCTCAATTTTAACCCGTGCCGCACAGCGATGTAAGTTTCTCATTTAAATAACACGGGGTTTTTGGCATTGAACGATTAAGTTTTTATTCCGGCTAAAGTAACTGTTCGGAAAATTTGAAACTCTGTAGACTTTATCCTCATATAAGCAGCTACTCTTCAGAATTTTCACAGATTTTCAGCTACTATAATTTTGGGGGTACAGCATGATGAAAAAAAGAAAAAAATTATTTTTTTTATTTTCAGCTAAAAGTTTTTTCAAATAACATATCAAATCAGTCTACATCCTTATCAGAAGTTCTTACTTTTTTTCATTCTCGCACCTAAGTGGGTGAACGGTATATCTTTGTTGCACTAATACAGTAATCAGGAGCATTTTTTTTCAATTACAACAGAAAAAATTCCTTTAAAGTTTAAGCTCTTAATTCTAACGGGAAGAGTTACCGCAAAATTTTTTTTGTGATTTTTTCAAGAAATATTTTGTTTATGTTATTTGACAATGTGTCTTTTTCAAAAATACATAATGCATTCAATTGATATCTGAGATCGGTATATCAATGCCACTAATCATATTATGTCTCAGTTTAACAGTTGATAAATATTATCAATAAATTAAATTTCTTTCAATATTTGCTTAAATAAGTTGGTCACCTTTAAGTTTATTATTTGTTTTAAGCAATAAATAATAAACAAAAGGTTGATAGTTTTGTGCATTATAATATCGAAATAATTATTTTCTTTACGATAATAAATTTACGATTTTCTAACTATAATAAATTATTAATAAAATAGATCTCTTTTATAAATAAATATAATGAATTTAAAAAATCACGGAAACGAAATTTGCGGCACGTGGTCCTGTTGGAATTAAGAGCTCAAACTTTATGACAATTTTTTTTCTGTCGTAATTGAAACCGTTTGTGAGGTAATCGTAATAAATTTAAAAAATCCTTTTAAGGAACGCTTTACTGCAAACTAATGCAAAGTTCCTGATTACTGTATTAGTGCAACAAAGATATACCGTTCACCCACTTAGGTGCGAGAATGAAAAAAAGTAAGAACTTCTGATAAGGATGCAGACTGATTTGATATGTTATTTGAAAAAACTATTAGCTAAAAATAAAAAAAATAATTTTTTTCTTTTTTTTCATCATGCTGTACCCCCAAAATTATAGTAGCTGAAAATCTGTAAAAATTCTGAGAAGTAGCTGCTTATATGAGGATAAAGTCTACAGAGTTTCAAATTTTTCGAACAATTACTTTAGCCGGAATAAAAATTTAATCGTTCAATGCCAAAAACCCCGTGTTATTTAAATGGGAAACTTACATCGCTGTGCGGCACGGGTTAAAATTGAGATAGAGACCTGAAACTTTGAGGATATTTTTTTTTATTTATTTCGAACCACATAAGCCTCTGGGAGCATAAAAATTCGAAAATGTCCAAAATAAGGACCACCCTAATATATATATATATATATATATATATATATATATATATATATATATATATATATATATTGTGACGTTATTTTTTTGGGCGAGGCTTGGATTGAGTTGACGTCACAAGCTCCAACTGATTTTGGGGCATAACCGAGCATGGCAACTCAAGATTTAGAATTTGGCTACAGTAAATTGTGATTTTTATACAGTTTTTTTTGGTGATCGAAATATAGTCTAAGAATAAAATATGGAGTAACGTTTGGCTACAGAAAATTTATATGGGAAATTTATTGTGGGATATGGGTTGAGATTAGAGTTTGTTAAAAGATAAAGTTTGAGTTTTGGAATTTTCAGTTTTTGGTTTATTGAGTAAGTGGAAAAGTCGGAGCAACCCGTGTAAAAAAAATTTTTGTTCATAATGAATTTAGATTTGAATTTCATGACGAAACTCAGATCATGACACAAATATGACTTTCATCATGAATTTACTCCAAATTTTCGTCTAGTAAACCTGAATCAATTCTAAATTAATTTATTCTGTCTTCGAATTAGACTTGGGATGATTTCGATAGAAACTTGACTGAATTTTTACCTTTTGTCAAATTTATCGATTAGAAATCGCCAATAAATTTCTCCTATCAAGTACTTGATTTACGAAAATTAGTTTCGATTGTAAAAATAATTTGGTGAATAAACTTCGGATCGCTTAAATAAAAATTCGACGGAGTCATAATTTTGTCGTGATTAAAGTTGTTGATACAAATTCATGATGAAAGTCATATTTGTGTCACGATCTGAGTTTCGGAATGAAATTCAGATCTAAATTAATTATGAATAAAATTTTTTTACACGGGAACCGTGGAATGGGGGCTCAAGTAATTGCCACCCGGTTGTATCTGATGTCAGGATGCTTGCCTGACCCTATGAGACTTCCATGTGGAGTGCAGAGGTCTAGCTGAAATACTAGCGCTCCAAAATAAGGACTATGGCTTAGGAATATGAGATCAGTTTTTGTCTTTATGATTGGCAGGACTCAGCGATGGTATAATGACCACTATCGCTGTGAAAGCCGCTATTTCTGGTCAATTTTTGGAGTTTTGGGTTTTGTTGGTAGGCCTCAGTGGACAGCTTTGACCAGTGTGCTGCTGAGGGTAACCGTTGGTCACTTAAATTTTAGAATTTAGTCTGTGAACTCACCGAAGCCAAGTCCAGGAGAGCGCACACATTGGGATATCCATACTCAATCTCGAGTTGAAGTTATGGAGTAGAGTATAGAGAGCCGGTATAGATGGCGATGATGTTTTTAGTTTGGGCAGTACAGTAGGGGATTCGACTCTGGTCGCTCGAAGCGAGCAGACGTGTTCAGGAGTGATGCTTCAGAAAGCTACAGGTTGGAAATATTGCTACAGAAGTATTGTTTTAAACAGTGTGAGACGTTACTTGATATTTTATTCATCAGTAATCAGGTATGAGATAATTATTATAAATAATTAGTCGAGTTCGAGTTAGAATCTTGAGGTATTATGCTACGGTTTTAGTAAAAGAAAAGAGATAAGATCTGTGAAAATTATGAGAAAGTAGTTACAGTTTAGAGTCATGTTCGCGATCTATTGTTAATATTATTTTTATAAAATAATTATAGGGAATCTGTTAGTCAGTAAGTTAATTATTGCCTAATGAACGTCAAAAATGAGATCCAGGTATGTTAGTCGTACGATTTTTGCTACAGCAAGTATGCTAGAGTAACAAATTTAAGATTATTGTTCCCGTTCACCGAGTACTATTTGAGTATCGGTTGGCTCCAGTTAATTAATTTAGTTATCAAGTTTTGACGTGCATCATGTAGATGCCAAGTTGCCGTCCGGATTTACCGGATCGTTGTATTTTTCGGATTTAGTATTTTGTTATAGAGAGTAAGATTATTTGTACTATGTCCTAGTATTTGTTTTGTTTTATTGTTAAATAAAAATTGCAAATCATTTAATAATTTACACGAGTTTGGGATGATTTAACCCGGACCACTCCCTCTCTCCATAAACCTACACACTGAGCGACACCACGGCATACCGTAACTCTGTTTTTAGTGCTCCAGTCTCTGTCTTGTTTTGCTATTAAGTTTTGAATTTTACTTCTGCATGGTTTTGATGATAATTCCACAGATAAAAAATTATCTAATTTATTTGTGCGTGGTTTTGATGATAATTCCACAGATCAAAAATTATCAAAATTTCCGTAATTTACTGGTTTGGTGATTCCAGTGATAAAAATTACCTGGCACCCTATTAGTATCGAGACTGGAGGCTAAGAACAGAGAACGAAGTTGTAGCGCAAAGATTAGCGTATAATTTTTGCGTTATAATATATATATAAATAAGACTGTTTTAAATTAAGCGACTATTTTTTTTTTTTGAAGAACTTTGAAAAATCGAAAGGGTATGTTAAAATTTGTTGACAGTTAAGATATGAGCTCTTAATATTGATATTTAGAGGTGGATGTTTATAATTTTCGGTTTTTCATTTAGTAACATGGTAAAAAATACATAACTTCCGAAAAAATCAAGATACAGAAAATTTCTCTCCAAACATTTTGTAACAAATTTACCGACCTACAAAAAAGGTCTTTTATAATTTTTGCATAAATTCAACCATTCACAAGATAACCGACGTCAAAGTTTGATACAATTCGAAGAACTTGTTTTTGCTCGTTCTGAATTTTATACCATGCCGACTAATCAGAATTCAGGAATTCTTAATACAGTCTTTTGTAGGAAATTGAATGCTCTACAAAAAAAGTCTCTTATCATTTTTTGATAAATCCATCTGTTCGAAAGTTATTGGAGCATGAAGTCAAGTTAGAGTAAATTTTGAGATCTTTTTACTTTTCCGGCGAAACTATCGGTCTTATTATAAAATGTCTTGGGATATTTTTTGTAGACAAATTTATTTTCTAGAAATTATCATTAATAAAGTTTTTCGAAATTCTGCATTGTTTTCTAGTTATTTCCATTTTATTGCCAAGCACCGAAAAAAAAATAATTCTTCTCGATTTTAAGAGCTTGGCAATAAAATGGAAATAACTAGAAAACAATGCAGAATTTCGAAAAACTTTATCAATAATAATTTCTAGAAAATAAAATTGTCTACAAAAAATATCTTTTGACATTTTATAATAAGTCCGATAGTTTCGCCGGAAAAGTAAAAAGATCTCAAAAATTACTCTAACTTGACTTCATGCTCCAATAACTTTCGAACAGATGGATTTATCAAAAAATGATAAGAGACTTTTTTTGTAGAGCATTCAATTTCCTACAAAAAACTGTATTAAGAATTCCTGAATTCTCATTAGTCGACATGGTATAAAATTCAGAACGAGCAAAAACAAGTTCTTCGAATTGTATCAAACTTTGACGTCGGTTATCTTGTAAATGGTTGAATTTATGCAAAAATCATAAAAGACCTTTTTTGTAGGTCGGTAAATTTGCTACAAAATGTTTGGGGAAAAATTTTCTGTATCTTGACTTTTTCGGAAGTTATGTATTTTTTACCATGTTACTAAATGAAAAACCGAAAGTTATAAACAGCCACCTATAAATATCAATATTAAGAGCTCATATCTTAACTGTCAACATATTTTAACATATCCTTCCGATTTTTCACAGTTCTTAAAAAAAAAAAAAATTAGTCGCTTAATATGAAACAGTCTAATATATATATTAGGGTGCTTCATTTCGGAGCCAGATTTTTTTTTTCAAGTGCATGTGAAAAAAACCATAGTTCAACACAAAAAAAAAAATTTTCGCGCAAGAAAAAAAGTTCTATGTCGATTACAGACCTAGCTCATTGAAAAATTCGATTTTCCCATTTAAATAACATGGGAAAAATTTTTTTTTTAGCTTTAACTATTTTTAACTTGGTTAACAAATCAATAGATCAAATAGACTAATACAAATTTTTATAGGAAATTGAACGCTCTACAAGAAAGGTTTCTTATTATTTTTCGATTATTTCATCTATTCAAAAGTTATTAGAGCTCGAAGTAATGTTGAAGACCTTTTCACTTTTCCGGTGAAACTATCGGACTTATCACAAAATTTTATGAGGTCTTTTCTTGGCTAAAGAAAATGACTTATTTCTCTCGCCAAAAAATCAACGTTTTGAACGAAAAAAAGTTAACTTGGGCTAAGAAAAAATTTCTTGGCCCAAGGAAAAAATGTTCTTGCTCCAAAAAATAAACGTCTTGATTGAAAAAAAAAAAACCCTTGGGCCAAGAGATTTTTTCTTGCCCCAAGAAAAAAAATTTCTTACTCCTGTAACAATCGGTACACCTGAGTCACCACTCAATCGAACCTTAAGTTCAAAAATTTTCATTTTAAATTTTATATAAAATTAATCTGGAGAATTCGGAGCACACTCACCAGAATATAATAGTGCATGGGGATACGTACATGCGTAATGTGCATGTGTTTATATTGTATATATGTATGTATGCTGTCCATATATGGGTACTGACATATTTTGGGTTTGCTCTGAATTCCCACGGACAAGTGTGCAAGTATAAACGGTCAAGTTTCAAGATTAAAAGAGACAAGCAACTAGAAAATAGTACGCACAGCTGCACCGCTATGGCCGGTCCCTTACGAAGAACCTGCTGATTCAATGTTTTCCAGATGTCCCACGCGAGGATTTCTCTGGGTCTTTCGCGACCGCGAGTCCCTCGTCATCGTAAAAGTCTTAGTAAGTATGTCAAAGCATTTCCTTGTTTTAGCTCGACTCAATTTTTTCGACTTTTCCAGTTAAAACATCTGTTACCAATAGGTCCCGCTGTTAAGCGGATCCTTACTATTTCTATTCTAACGTACAAATCTCTCTCGAATTTTATTTTTACTTTTAATTTTTAATTGCATTTCTCAGAACTGTCCAAAATATTGGTAGCAAGTGTCGTCACAAATTCATCAGAGAGACGTTGTCTTTAAAAAAATTACATGGTCCCCCGCAGAACCTCTCTGTTCCCTTTTTCTATCACCCAAATTTTTCCTCTCAATTATGTTTTATTTTAATTATATTTTTCTAGAGTACAAAAATATGTTGACCATAAAAGTCATCATATATTTGTCAAAGAGACGTCGTTTTTAAAATCCCACGATTCCCCGCGGATTCTCACTTCCCCCTTTACCACCATAGAAGAACTTTTCTCTCACATTTTTAATTACATTTCTCAGCAAATGTCATCATATATTTTATAAAAGTTAATTTCGAGCAGCCCACCGCGGACTTATTTTTCTATTTCATATCCTGTTTACTACAAAATACCAAGAACTCCCGCAATAAATATGTCATTCTCAGCTGCCCAAAAATCAAACCCTTATATATAATTTTTCTTCTGTCTTTAACTCATTCTTTATTTCATCTTCGGTCCCACTTTTCTTTCAAACCTTTTCATATATAAACCCAGGAAAAATACTTAAATTCAGTCATTACCGCTGCAACTAAAACCCTTGTCGGATATATCCGCGAGTAAGATTCCAACGTTCGCTCTCGTAACGCTCTACGCCTAGGCAATCAGAGGTCCTAGACCGATAATCGGAATTCAATTTTTAAATTAAAAATCAAAAGTCTTCACTTCTGTAATAAAAACCTTTGTCGGATCCATCCGCGAGTAAGACTCACTGAGTCGATTTCAAAATTCGCTCTCGTGACGCTCTACGCCTAGGCAATCAGAGGTCCTAGACCGATAATCGAGTTTCGATTCTTTTATTAAAATTCCGCAATCAAAATTTTATTTTTAAAACCTTTCCTCGTGAGGTCCTTCGCCTAGGCATCTGGACTCCTAGGTTGGATACCTAAGATAAAATAATTTGAGTTCGCATTAAAATTAACTAAACACCTTCACGTGACGTTCACCGCCTAGGCAATCGGAGTCCTTGTTCGAGAATAGTTAATCCTTTAATAAAACTCTAAAAGAAAATATATATATTTATATATATCATCATAAATTCACCCGACAGCAAAGCCGGCCTTTCGGTTCAGCGTGCAGTGCGTTCGTGTGAATAGATTCAACCTGTGAATCTCAATTAAAACTGTCATAAAATATTGTAAACTCCTGTGTACACAAATTCAAACTGGTGAATTTAGAATGAGTGTGTGTGCAGGTACATCAACCCTTCTGGGTAAGTCTAAAATTATAATATCTACATGTAAGATTTAACCTGTCAATATACTACACATGCTTTTCTTTTTATACATTCGTCTTTTCATTTACTGTCCTTTTTCTCCAGCATTCAAGTGCTAGTAAATTAAGTCACAGTAAACCTAAAGTAAGACGGAGAAAGAACACGGTTTTCTCGAGGGTCCATATTCACTGACCCAATATCCCTCTCACTCAAAAATCCCGGACCTACCCTAACGCCACGCAGGTCATTGAACGGGACGGTCTATAGTACATCCGCTCGGTACGAATAGACAAATAAGTTATAAAACGATAAGAAATTAAAACATTCTTATATCAGCCACGTGACGCCAATTCCTTGGTTGGATGACAGAATAAAAATAATTTCATATTATAACTTATAATTTAATGATCGGTACCCAATCATCCATAAGTTCTCACACTAACCACGTGACAGTTCAATCGAACTCCTTGACTGAGTTATAGAACGAGATAATTCGGTATTCCGATATTAAATAATAAATAAAATAACCCTTTCGCCCGTCGCCTTCACTCACTCCGATCGTGACACTGCAAAAAATAAATTGCTTAAGTGAAAATAAAAGTTGATTGGCCCAAGAAAAAAGAATTTCTTGCTCCAAAGGTTTGCTTCTTCAATAAAGACTTGAAATTTTCTTAGTCAAAAATGAATTATCTCTCCGACGGGTTGACGTGTTAATTCTTTTTTTTTTTTTAAATCTGAAACGTAATTTTTTGTTTTTTTTTTTCCGAGCAAAATTGTTCAAGACTTGAATTTCAAGTAAACTTCAATATTAAATATTAAAGTCATGATGTATTATAGGATATACTATAGTACAATTCAAAAAGGTACTTGTGGTTCTGTCAAATGACAAAAAAGTACTCGAACAAAATCGTAATGAAATTTGGAATATAACACTTCTGAAATAAATATCTTACCAGGGACATGTGACGTTTGCTACGTAAATATTAAAATCATTGGGTGTTTGATGTCGCAACAATGAGATCTCTAACGAAAAACAACCCTGGGACCCAGATCTCTCGGATGTCCCACTTATGGTGAAAGCATTAGAGAGATCTGGTGGCGTCACGAAGTGAATGTCCAAGGGTAACCTACCCCATTTGGTACCATACATTCACTTTACCTTCTAAAACATCCCTTCCAGAGACTCAGGGTGCGCAGTAGACCCCTTAAATCTGTATATAAACCCCCGAGAATCGTCCCAAGACAGTCAGTCGCTCTCAGTTGTAACCAAGTAAAGACTGAACTGAAAGTAGTGCAAGCAAGTCTGTTCTACGCTCGAATAATACCATCATCCAGGTCTAATTGGCACAGAGAAGTTGAATCACCAAGCGAATTGAGCCCCATGGTGGCAGCAGCAACGCTCAACTTGTGAGTACCCTGCAATCGATTCGCTAATAAAAGAATTACGCTCAACTTGTGAGTACGTTCTTCGGTGATCAAAACACTGATCTGTACCCCATTTGGACTCTGTGGCGAATTAACGCTCCGTGTGAGTAGTATTTCCGCACACAACGCTCAACTTGTGAGTACGGTGCGGGAGTCGATTCGCTAAAAAGGAATTACGCTCAACTTGTGAGTACGTTCCGAATCTGATTCGAGTCGCGAATAGACTTGTTCATTGCAAGTGACTAGAAGATTTACGGGTCATACCCAAAAGGGGTAAGCAAACGCACTACTTAAAAACCTACCGCATTACTAACACTAGATTGTAACAGGAATTAATAAGCATTGTAAACACACTGGTAACAGAATATATTCTTCTCTTTCTCTAAAACAAGTTTCATCATTTCCACAAAACCTTTCACTTTCCCAAATCGTAGAGAATAAGACTTCTCGAGGTCTATCCGGCAGCCCACCTCTCTTTCATTCCTAATACCCTAATAGTCACGCAGGGTAAATAAATTGGGAACCCGATAGAATTCGCATCCGCTCGGCGAATTACTATCAAACTAATCACGTCCATCAAGGTAGGCAAATAAAATACTTATCATAATAAGCGCGAGTTACGACACATGTATGCAACCCCCCTCGATACTGAGTACGTTGCTTTAATATATTTTTAACGTCTAAATTGACGCGTATTAATTAAACGGGAACAAGGTAGCCCGCTATTTTCTTTTATTGATTTCTTTATTGTGCATCGATAACCGCGAATTATCTAATTTAAGTATTAAAATACCCACCCCGGACGTGACAGACACTACATGTCGTAGGCGCGATCTCGTGGCGAGCACCGAACTACTCCCGCTGCTGCTGTCTAGCACCAGTGACTTTCCCCTTCTCCATATCGATCTTTTCTCCCAAGAAATTTTTTCTCTTGGCTTAAGCAACTTTTATTATCTTGGTCGGAGAATACAAAAATACTTGCGTAAAAAGAATAGTACTTGTTCCGAGAAAATTTATTTTCTTCAACAAAAAAAATGCAATATTGCTACAAAAAATTAATGTATCTTGCTCAAAAAAAAATATCTCTTACTTTAAGAAATATAAACTCTTGAAACAAGTGAAAATTTTTTGATTGAAGCGTAAAAATATGTTGACGTGAGAAAAAAAATTTTGATTCAAGATAAAAATTTGAGGATAATTGTTTACTTGAGGCAAGTAAATGTTTATTTTCCGAATCGATCAAAAAAAATTTCTTGAATCAAGAATATTTTCCTTAATTCAAAGTAACTGTTTTTTCTGTGTAGATAAATGATTTACTTACAGAATAAAAAAAAAATTTGCAATAATTTCAATTTGCTGCCAAGTCACGGCCTTTTGTTTATTCGCGCACGGGCAAAATGACGCCCTTTTTCTTGCGCTTCAATAATTTTTATCTTAGCAAGTATTCGTCATAGAGACATCGGTCAGAGTTCATTTGGTTTTGTAACAGGGAAAATTTGAATTTTCCGCGTTCAGATTACCACGATTACCTATTATGCGAGCCGTCGATAAAAACTATAACTACTCCAGGGTTATCCGGGGTAGAGCACGACTTGTCACCAGGAGTGGTAATTGTAGGGGCTTGTCCGTCAATCCCCCCCCCCCCTAGTTGTAAGTAGGATTTTCCAGATTTCCAGAAGTTGCCGAATCTAATCGAGAGGGTACACAGTGATAAGTGTCGGTGAGAAAAATCGAGACCAGAAGAGAATCGGACAGACCTCCGAAGGATTGAGACGCTGCACTAACTCAGGTAATTAATTAATTTAGACTTGGATTCTAATTGTGGAACCAAGCGATTATAATATTTATTTATTATCGATACCAGGCCATTAGCCGGTATCCTTTATAACATGTAATTAATTATACTGAAAAAGCAGGTGAAGGAGAGTACGAGTAAATTTGGAATTTTGAGAGACGAGAGTAAAGGAGAGTCACGACCGAGACAAAGGAACCTAACAAGACGAGACAAAGGAACCCAACAAGACGAAACGGAGACAAGCCAGAGAAAACTACGCATCAGAAATTAACATGAGGTATTAATTAAATTAATTATTTTAGGCCCAAGCCAGAATATTAATTTAGTTCTATAAAAATACTTAGTCGTTCGTCGGGTAATCCGGGTCTAGGCCCGTTATAAATTATTTAGAATAAATTTTGTTGAAGTTAATTTAAGCCAGACGTTTGTCTAACCAGATCCAGGCCTTTTAGCCGGATCCAGGCGTCGTTGATAATCTCAGGCCATTGCCGGAATTATTGCGTCGTAGAAAATTCTAGGCCCATTGTGCTGAGCACAAGCCAGAAATTTCGTGGTCGAGTCCGCGTTAAATATAGTTGTTTAATTAAAATAAATAAATTAAAATTAAGTAAATTAATTATATAAAATTAATCGAAATAAATAATTTGGAATTTATAAAGAGACAGATAAATAAAACAAAGTCAACAGACGCGAAAAGTCCGAGAGAAATTTAATTAATTAATAAATAAAATTACCAAATAAAATTTATTAATAATTAAAATTATCAAGTGAAATTAAGTAATAATTTATCGTAGTTAAAATTAATAACCATACAAGAGAAAGAAGAGTCGGAAACCCAAAGTAGTCAGTAACACATACTTTGAAGTATTGGATAAACGCGGTGTTGAGATCTCCGATGAAAATTGTTGTTGATACGGATAATTATTAATTGAAAGAAAAAGTAAAAGTAAAAGTACTTAATTTAATGAAAAATAAATTAATTAATTAATTTTCTTATTAAAAAATTAATTAATTTATTATAAAGTCGTGGCGGGAAAGTCGATGGCCGGACGCCATTTTAAAATCATTTAAAATCAGTGTGTGAGAACAAGTCCAGGGGACTAGTGTGAGTGTGCGCGTGTATAGATCTAGGGGATCAAATTTTAAATAATTATTATTGTTAATTATTGTTCGTCAGGTACGACGATTTTATATTGTTTTTAAGTAAATGCCAAAGGTAGTTGGTTAATAGTAATAATAAGGTCATGTGAGTGTGTGTGTGATGCCAAAGGTAGTTGGCTTAAAACAAGGTTTTACAACGTCAAAGGTAGTTGACGATAGTTATAAGGTATAATGTATAAGAGATGAAAGGTATATGGTTTATAAGGTATAAAGTTATAAGGTTTATAAGGTCAAAAAGGTTTATAAGGTTAAAGGGTTTATTAAATAAATAAAAGGTCAAATAAAAAGTGAATTGAATTTATTATAAATTATCCTTCCTCTCCTCTCTCTTACAATTAATTAATTTACAACGACCCTGATGATCGAAGATCCGGCTCTGAGAGGCCGTTATCACTTCCAGTGGCGCCCTTGATAAAGGACGACCAGAGTAGCAGCATAGCCCTGTTATAGTTTGTTATCAAATCTGGAACATAATGACACTATTTTATCTCAAAAACTTCTCAATAGTTTCCGAGATATTCCATTGTACATCTAATTTAAAAAAAAAAAAAAATTTTTTTACACCGAATTTAGGTCAACTGTTTGTTATAAATTTCTGCGAAAAGAAAAATTTTTTCCAAATCGGTTTGTTCGAACGCCAAAACTGATCTTGCACCGTTTATTCGTGCGTATCGACTGGACTAATTGGTGAATATTCAAAACAGCTATATCAGTAGTTAGTTTCGTCCATGATCAGTTGAGGGCGCAAATATTCAGTACCTATGTATAGAAATTTAAATTGTAGCGAGTATTCGAAATAACAAGGGTGGGAAGAGTTTTTGCTTCAAGGCCATGGGCCCGTAGACTCCTTTTAGGAGTCGAGTTGAGCGTCGGAAAAGATTTTATGAATTACTTCTCATAGAGTAAAATAACAAAAATCTCCCCCGCTCGTACTCGGAGTCCGAGTAGACTTGCCAGCAGTAGGGATAACTTACGAGTGAGTATAGTTTCATCATTTTTCATGTCACTGGCTCGAGGAGTATATCATAAAACGAATTAAACTCTTACGCCCTATCCCTAATATATATATTAGCGTGGCGCAAAAAAAATCGACTATTTTTTAACTTGCCGCTAAGAAAATTGGAAGGTTTCAAAAATTCGGGAAGTTATTGGTTTCGGTCCGATTTGTGAAAACCGAATTTCTATCAAATTTTGACGTTTTGAGGTTCTGGGAAGCTATCCTGACTAATTTCACGATGATGTCCGAGTGTATGTATGTGTGTACGTACGTACGTACGTATGTATGTATGTAAATATTCATAACTCTTGGACGGATGAACCGATTTTGATCTTTGAGGTGTCATTCGACGCGGCTTGTTAATATCTTGAAGTCGTAAAAATTTAAACTTAATCGGTAGGGTGCGTTAGGAGATATTTCAAAAATAAAATTTATTAAAAAATGTTTTATTTGGATAACTTTTAATTTGCTCGATGAATTGATTCCAAAATCAAATCAGCTCTAAAACTCTATAAGCCGCGTCGAATGCCACCTCAACCATCAAAATCGGTTGATTCGTTCAAGAGAAACCGTGGGAGAAAAAAATGCTAAAAAATGGTTTTTTACAAAACAATGGCATACAAAAGTATTTGCGAGCTCGAAGAGCTCGAAAATGTATTTACAAAAAATGTATTCACAATAATGTTTTCGAGCTCAACGAGATCGAAAACAGCGGGAAGTTTTGAGGCTGGCCCGCAGGGTTAACTTATAGACCGATTTTTTTTTTCGATCTCCCATGAAAATTTGTTGGTTTACGATGTTTTGAGAAGCCTCTCCAAAAATCAGCTCGATAAAAAATTTTCCAGAGGTCGCTCACGAATTTTGAAAATATCAAAAATAATCGAAATTCGGATTTTTATATCTAAAATTTTTTCTTTCTTGTGGCAGCAATAGCTTATATTTGTGAAATCATGACTACGATGAGAATTGCAGCCCAAAATTAAAATATATAAACCTCGCTCAAGAATTTTGAATGTTTCCGAGTGCTGTCTTTTGGACGTTTTTGAGCGACCCTTAAATATTAATAATAAAGCTTCTCGATTTTTTCACCATTAACTTGGATGACAATGAATGAAAATATAACCCGAGAAATATAAATGATAAGTTTTTTACATACTTTTTTATTTTTTAATTCAATTTGTAGGTTTTTTTGCTTATTCAAAACTTACAAAATTTCATTGTTTAAGACTGTCCTGTATATTTTTGGTTATGCAAAAGTTATATTTAAGTTAAATGACAATAATTGAGTTATAAAAAAATATAAAAACTAATTCAAACTATTAGTTACATATCATCAGTCAATATTCAAAATTCTTGAGCGCCGTTTAAATATTTACATTTTGGGCTGAAATTTTCAGCAAAGTCATGATTTCACAAATATAAACTATTGCTGCCACGAAAAAGAAAAATATTTAAATATAAAAATCCGAATTTCCATCATTTTTGATATTTTCAAAATTCGTGAGCGACCTTGTTATGTCCGACTATTATTTAATTTAATATTTGGTTGCGTGGATTAGGCGTTTGGACTAACCAATGAAATTTTCGGCTCAAATGTTTAGTTCGAGCCTTATTTTATTTTTAGCGACACGTTTCGATGCGGATCTTCCTTTAATTCTAGTTATATCTAAAAAGAGGTATCTTTCTACTTATATGTATATATATAAATATATGTATATATTATGTTAACTGATACATACAGTTATGAAGTTATGGCCTTCTTATTTCCTTCTAAGTTGAGGCTGATTGAAGTTTTGTTATTGAGTTTAAAAGAGAAAATAGCCACTTATAAATCTCTTACCTTTACGGTGATAGTTCTTCGCCGATTACTTTTTTTTTTTTGGAGGATTCCTTCGTTGTGGACCCTTGGACCTTTGAAGTGTGTTCCTTGGACTGATTGCCGGTCTCTCCCTCTCTCGTGCAAGCGATGTTCGAGCGAGGGTAGGTTGTTAATATTAACTAACTTATTTTTAATTAATCAAACACAAAAAACTGTTTTCACTTTGGTTTTCTTTTTATTTTAATTTAGAAACTTTAAATTTTAGCAATAATAAAATGCATTTATTTTTTTCTTAACAGAAATTAGAGATGATACTCTTTAAAGGCTTTTATCTTTATTTTTGAACATTTGTTACACTTTTTGTATACACTGATATTTTTGGTTTTCAATTTTTTTAATTTTATGTTTTACCGGAACAAAATTCCGTTAATTTTCCTGAACGGAATTAGAGATGATACTCTTTTAAAGGATTGGACTTTTATTTTTGAACATGTATTCACTTTTCGTTACAATATTTATTATTCCAATTTAATTACACTGAAAAATGCTATTAAGCACTTAACTACTAACTCACAACCGATAACACTATTCTTTATTCGAATTTTCTTTTCCTTTGTATTATAAATTTTTCCTCGCTGTGCGATTTTATTTTGATTTCTTTGAGCTGTATATTTTAATATATATTTTCTTCACTGATATAACTTTTTCTTTACTTTTCTTTTCTATATTTGTTATAAATATATAGTATATTTATTTATTTAATTGGTTTGATAATTTTATTTCCTGAATAAAATTATTTGAGAAATTGTGTAAGGATACTGCTGTACCTAATTTGCGACTCTTCGCTGAGACTAATCAACTGATAACTGAAAAGCAAACCGGTGCTCGGTAGAGTGATTTGCTCTTGAAAACTTTTGTAGATGCAACCATGGGGGGTCCAAGTTTGGATAAGAGGGGGTTTCCTGGTGAGGTGCATCGTATAAGATGTCCCGTTGACGCAAATCAATTTAAGTCAATGCTAGTTGTGGGTGGTACCACGCATTAGAATAATTGTTGTAAAAAGTAAGTGGGGAACTTAAGAAGGATAAGGGAATGAAAGACAGAAGAAAGAAATCTGGTATGACGTTCTGTATCGCTCAATTGAACCCATCCTAGTTTCTCTTATGAGAAAATGGAATATTTATTCCCGAGGAGTGTTCAACATGAGTTTGAAAAAGTTTGCGAAGTCGGACATAACAACCTCTTGAAAATTTTTTATGGAGCTGATTTTTGGAGCTGCTTCTTAAAACATCGTAAACCAACAAATTTTCCCATACATATATGGGGCATTCCACGCCAAATCGACCACTTTTGAACTCGACTCTTTCAATTTGGCTGAAACTTTTTTATCTTTTTGTACCCTATCAAAAACGTTTTTGAGAATGTTGTCAAATTTTTTTACTCAACCCAAAAAAACTTATGAATTTTTGAAAAAAATAGCTCTTTTTTTTTAAAATAACCATAAATTTCTTAAAATTGGGCCTATCAGAACGTTTTTTTTCAAAATTTTCATTTTTAAATGTACTTTTTTAATGAAAATAGATACAAAAGATCCAGAGCGATCTTCAAGGTTTATTTTTAGATTATTCAAAAAAACCTCGATTTTTCTCGATGATTACCATTTTTAATTTTTTTTTTTTTTTTTTCATTTTTCATATGAAACTGAACTTTCCTACAAGTCCCACAAAATTTTTAGAATGATGTTTTTTCGATTTCTATTTTTTTTTTTTCACTTAAAAAAACTCATTTTTTTCTAATCACCGTATTTCTCATGACACCGTTATCAAAATTTTTTTGAATTCAAAGTGAACCATAAAATTGAAAAAAAAAAAAAAATTTTGAACAATTAAAAGTGGTAATTATCGAAGAATTTTATTTTAAAAGTGAAAACATTCAATAAAAAATAAAAGATGAGTCCGGATATTTTTTTTCGAAAGCCTCATTGAAAAACAACGAAATTGAAAAAAAAAAACTTTCTATTACAAAACAAAAGTTTCAGTGCCATCTGTAGTGTAATTTTCAAGCTACGTAAATAATAAAACTATTTCTTCATCCATTGCAACGAGTGTCATATATTTTTTTGGTGAACAGTATTTATCGAACAAATTTTGTGATAATAGTGATAAAAATTTCATCCTGTTGATCGTTTATTATATTTTGTATAATAAATAATAAA
Source organism: Microplitis mediator (assembly GCF_029852145.1). Taxonomy (NCBI): domain Eukaryota; kingdom Metazoa; phylum Arthropoda; class Insecta; order Hymenoptera; family Braconidae; genus Microplitis; species Microplitis mediator. The sequence continues at coordinate 11,665,680 of NC_079970.1, read as the reverse complement.
AATTATGTATCATGGCGACTCATTTTAAATGCGATCGTTGCTTCAATCCTATTAACCTTAAAAATCATTTTAAAACAAAGGCTCTGAGAAAAGCAAGTGATTTCGTTCAAAAACAATTGGATATATACGGTGTTTATTTCGTATGTATCGACTGTAATAAACGAGTTTTTTCGAAATCAAAGCGAATCGAAACCAGTGGTGATGACAATAATCACTGTGCTGACGATGATCAAAATATTAATCGTGATGATATTGGTCACGATGACATTAATATTCAGGCTGGTGTCGATGTCATTTACAGGACGAACGATTTCTCAAGATTTAAAAACTAAGATTTTAAATTTTTATGTTGATGATGAAACAAGCACTAACATGCCCGGAATGAAAGATTTTGTCTCTATGAAAAATGAAGATGGAAGTCGAACTAAAATTCAAAAACGACTAATTCTTTCAAATTTGAAAGAATTATTTGAACTATTTCGAAATGAATATCCGGATGAAAAAATTGGTTTTTCCAAATTTGCTACACTCCGTCCAAAAAATTGTGTCCTCGCCGGATCAAGTGGAACACATACGATCTGTGTATGTGTTATGCATCAGAATATAAAACTGATGATGCTTGGTAATAACATAATTATTGATACAACTTAGATTGTTTACGGAATTAATTTCTGCTGAGTCGTAAAACATTAAAAATTTTTCTTTGTTTTCAGGTGCCAATTTGAGTAAGTTAACAAAGGAATGGGTTAATCCATTGACTGACTATGAGAATTGTTTATCATCGATAACATGTGAGGATCCATCTTCTGATTGTTACTTTAACAAATGTGATAACTGGTATTGAAGAACTAAGCAGGATCTTAAGTTCTATTTTCGATCACAATGATGTCGAAAACATTACTTATAAATTTTGGGTTTCAACACCACGCTGCAGTCTTGAAACCCGTATCAAATCTTCAGATGATTTTATAGAACTATTCAGTACTGACTTGAAAGTTCTTTTGCCTCATGCGTACATTGCCAAACAACAGGCTGAATTTTTAAGGTCTACGAAACAAAGTCTAAAAGATGACGAATTTTTAGTCATCTGTGATTTTGCAGAAAATTATGTTTTTGTAATCCAAAATGCTGCGTCTGGTTTCCACTGGGACAATAATACTGCTACAATTTTTCCAGTTGTAGTTTATTTCAAAAATGGTAATGAATTAATCCACAGAAGTCTAGTAATCATATCAGATTGCAATAACCATGATGCTGTGGCAGTTCATGTTTTCTTAAGAATAGTTACGAATTTTATGAAAAATATTTCTAAAAATGCCAAAAAAATTTATTATTTTTCGAACGGTGCACCAGAACAGTTCAAGAACTTTAAGAATTTTGTGAACTTATACTACCATAATGATGATTTTTGGATTCCAGCAGAATGGCACTTTTTTGCTACCGCTCATGGAAAAGGGCGGTGTGATAGCCTAGGTAGAACAGTAAAAAGAAAGGTTGCGCGAGCAAGTCTCCAATTACCTGTAGATTGCCAAATAACTACCACGTATGAGCTTTACTCATGGGCTTCTCAACCCATCAATTTACCAAATATTAAAGTTCAATTTTCACCTTTAGATAATTATAATATGGCATGTAAAAAATTGGGGAGTCGATTTGCCAAAACTAAACCAATCGTTGGAACTCAAAAAATACATTGTGTTTAATGTGAAAAAGGCAGTTGTCTGACAGTTAAAGATTTTTCAAACTCGACTGACTTAAGAACAAGTAAAATATTTAAGCGCGGAAGAAAATAAATGTTAATATTATAGAAATAAATGATGGATCAGAAAATTATTACTACTAAATAAACTATGCAAATTAGTAATTCTAATAATATTTCTTAAAAACCCCTTATTGGTCCGAAAAAAAAACGAAATGGAAAGTTTTTTTTTCAATTTCGTTGTTTTTCAATGAGGCTTTCGAAAAAAAATATCCGGACTCATCTTTTATTTTTTATTGAATGTTTTCATTTTTTAAATAAAATTTTTTCGATAATTACCACTTTTAATGGTTAAAAATTTTTTTTTTTTTCAATTTTATGGTTCACTTTACATTCAAAAACATTTTTATAATGGTGTCATGAGAAATACGGTGATTAAAAAAAAATGAGTTTTTTTAAGTGAAAAAAAAAAAAAAAAAAAATAGAAATCGAAAAAACATTATTCTAAAAATTTTATGAGACTTGTAGAAAAGTTTAAAGTTTCATATGAAAAATGAAAAAAAAAAAAATTAAAAATGATAATCATCGAGAAAATCGAGGTTTGTTTGAATAATCTAAAAGTAAACCTTGAAGATCGCTTTGGATCTTTTGTATCTATTTTTTTTAAAAAAGTACATGTAAAAACGAAAATTTTGAAAAAAAAAACGTCCCGATAGGCCCAATTTTCAGAAATTTATGGTTATTTTTAGAGAAAAGAGCCACTTTTTTCAAAAATTCAAAACTTTTTTTGGGTTGAGTAAAAAAATTTGAAAAAATTCTCAAAAATGTTTTTAATAGGGTACAAAAAGATAAAAAAGCTTCAGCTAAATCGAAAGAGTCGAGTTCAAAAGTGGTCGATTTGGCGTGGAATGCTGCATATATATATATATGTAATATAACGGACTTTTGAGGACACGATTGCGTCTACAATTCTTATCCGATCTTAATGAAATTTTCTACACTTATTTTATGTGCAATTACCACGGTTAAGTTCGAAGATGGGCTGAATCGGTCGATCAGTTAAGAAGTTAAGGCTGTTTGAAATTTTAACGATTTTTCGAAAAAATCAGTTTTTGATCACTTTTAAAGCCCACATAACGTTATTACTAAAACTCATAGATAATTTCTGTCAAAAGTATTTTAAAGCCTGACTAATAATTTTCAATTTATGACCTTAAACTTTATATTTCGACCAATTTTTTCAATAATTTGATAGCCATGAAATTTTTCATGAAATCAAAAAATGTTGGAAATGTGGTTTTCATTCCGCATAACTGAAGCATTTCTCATTATAATCCAATTTCGTCAGTTGTATTTTATTGTGAAGAAAATAACCAGTAAATTTCACAGTTATATTATATTTTAAAAGAATTTCTTTTATCACTAATGATGTTTTAAACGTACCCGTATGAAAAAGCAATATATGAGCTTCAGTATAATTCAAAATATATGATAAATTATGTAGAATAATAAGAAGTCATATATGGAGTCATATACGAAATTTTGCCGAAATATTATGATTTTATAATTTGCAACATATATATCGTTAATATATTTTTTTGTACATGCTAACTTATCAGTATTGCTTATAATTTTTTTACGCTATACTTTAAGTTATATGATAAGATATATGATTCAATTATACGACTCACATATAATATTTATACATGTAAATATATATTTATGTAGATATATGTTTACATATATTTGCACAAACTGTTCAGTCACGAGCTTAATCATTTTGAAAAGCTTCGTGTACTTTCGCTACGTACGGGAGCAGCCGAACTCGCTACTGACTTGAATGTCAGAATAGTGCCGGGTCACTCGCTATCTGGGCCCGACACCTGCAATTTCTTGCTCATGACCGTGCCACGTCAGCATGAGAACCCGCTACCAGCCGGCCAATCAGAGAAATTGGCGGCTAACTATTTCCTGTTGGCGCGCTTTTAAGCCAATGGGAAAATTCGTTACTGCAGCCATGCTGCCACGTCACCACCGAGCAGCCACGAAGGAAGAAGACGACGTCTCTATTTCCAATCTACATCGGGCAGTCTTACTAACCACCACGCGTTTTTAACCGCTTTACTTGTCGCATTCGCTATCGCTTATCTATGTAGTTGCAATCGCTCTTAAGTATTTTTCTTACAGTTATTCAGTGTACATATTGTTAAATAAAGATCTATTCTATTATCTGTAATTCTTGTGTTAATTGTTAGTTATTGAATTTACCACACCTACACCAGAATCCCAAAGTACATTCGCTCATTTTACACAAACATATGTAAACATAGATGTATTTAAATATATGATAGATTTATATAATTAATATATAATGTAAGCTATGATATTTTTAGTATTTTTATGTAGTTGCATGGTAACTACAATTATATATATTTTTTTTTACTGTAATGGTTGCACTTATTACATCAAATTGAATTGTGGTCTCAATGTAATAAGAGTCCATCTATGTGCAAAACTTAAGGTGTTTTCTAAATCTGTCTAGCTGAACTCAGGACGAGGGTAAACCCCGTACTGGACCACGCAGTGAATAAAAGTTTAGAAGAGAGAAATTTGTGGTTACTTGTACTTGTAAGGGAAATATTTATAAAAATTATTAATATGTAGATTTGTGTAAATTAATTAGTCTGGCGTTTATTAAAGACGAGGTCGTCTTACAAATTTTATATGGGCGTGAACAATTTTTACAAATGGCTGATGCAATGATATGACTCGATTTTAATAGAACTATGACAGACTCGACTTGACAAAATTTTTAGTTGATTCTATTAACGAAATTAATAAAAAGACTCTACTGTGCAAATTTATGAATGACTATTAACAAGATTATAATGACAAACTTTACAATTGGTTTTAACAAGACAAAACTCCACTCACTTCAACACTACCGAACTCTAGGAAATCTCTTTTGACCCTTGTCGATCCTCTCCTCTCCAACGAACCTCCAGCAATCCTCCAGTCCTTCAAACTCCACGAGTACAATCCTCCTTAACCAGGTCCCAAATCCACTTTCAAACAATCTTCAATATTCCAAGTAATTTATAATGAACTTAAAAATAAGCTTTCACGCACCAGTGGGCTTCTGAGCTCTTGACAAATGGCGTATATATATATTTGACACTGGATGTTGTAGTGTAATTTTATAGATGTATAAAGCACTGCTGGAATTGCGTCCGTCGCTGTTGAACGCCAAGAACCAAGAGGAGGGTTAAGTTGCCACTCTGTGGTGTGCTGACGCTTATTTTTCGGTTAATATTTTTATAAGTCTTTTCACGCAACACCAAGTTATTTAATTAGCATTTTTGTTGCAAACCCTGAAGAAGTTTTTTAACATTATCAGTGAGTGTTAAATCTTGTGCCTCGGACACGATTTTATCAAGTTTCGAATTTTTTTAAAGTTCCGGCTGTTGGAATCTAGGTTAATAACCTATGATTATTGGGTATGAATGTAATCTGCGCAAGCGCTGATACGGCAGTTGGCAACACTGTGGTCGAGGAGCCTAGTCCCTCGTGTGAACTACCAGCGACCGCTACAAATACTACTTCTCCTCCTCCAACTCAACCAGCGGGAAGTTTGAACGCAAGCAATAACATCTCCAATTTTCTTTCAACTCCCACGACCGAAGTAAAGGATACATCAATACTCACACCTAGAAGCGGTAGAGGCCGGCCTTCCCTGGCAGAATCTTTGAAAAAACATCGCCCTGATCACACTAGTTCATTACCAGATCTGTTCAATAAATCTAAGAAGAGGCTCAGAGACTCTGGACCCAAGACCAGCCCGCCTGAGAAACTACAGCGTTCATCCTATTCGCCACCTTCAGTCCGGCAGCTTAAAAATAATATGGGAGAAAGCAAGGAGCTTTTAGACGCTATCCTCAAAAACATGGACAAATGGAGATCTGAAGACAAAGCCCACCTCGACAAAGTCACATTGGAGCTATCAGTTGAAATCGCTGACGTTAAACTATCAAGCGCCACGCTAATTCAGTCGATTAAAAAAGATTTTGCTGCTGAAAATGCGGCTCTCAGATCGGAGATTGCTGACCTAAAATCCCGACTGGAATTGCTGGAGCATTCTATTGCCTCCTCTGCTCCCGATCCTGGGTGTCCCTCAAAACTAACTTCTCAAGTTGTCACTCACCCATCTGCGATTGAGAACCAAGTCATAAGATCTTCTATCTCCGCTGTTGCAAAACACCTTAGAAGAAATAACGTAGTCATCAGGGGCTTAGTATTTAATAAAGTTAATCCTACCAGCTCAGTAAGTAAATTTTTAGAGACTCACTTTAATGTTGAAAACTGTATTTCCAGCGTAACTGTGTTTGGGAAGGAAAATAATAAACTCAAAGTCACCCTCAAGGATCAAAACGTCAAAAACATTGTTATGCAGAAGAAAAAGAACCTCAAGACCCCAGTCTACATTAACCACGACTTAACCCCCGAAGAGGAGCGATTGGAGGAAAGTATAAGGGATTTGGGTAAAAAACTCACGCAAGAAGGAAAGAAGATTAGATACGGGCATCTTAGAGCCTACGTAGATGGAATCCCCCACAAATTGAACCCAACCAACAAAGTTTTGGTCTGCTTTTCCAACTGGACAAGCCGCTTCGCCCCACATAACCCTCAAACACTTCAAGAAGATACACTAGCTCAAATGGATACAGACAATTGCAATAGCACAAAAAACGACCAATAAGTCACACAACAGTAAAGCTCACGTTTTGGAACGTCCACGGGTTTAATAACCTCGTTGAAGCAATTGATGAACTCGACTCATTGTATGTCAGCGCCTCTGAAACCTGGTTATCGAATATACCCTCCTTTTGGCCTCCCTTGCCAAAACAATGGCAAGTGTCCTGGAGTCCCGCCACTAAATTCCACAATCTGCCAGGGAGAGCCAGAGGAGGACTCGTGTCCTTAGTGAACAATTCTGCTCATCATAAAGTTTTGGCTTCCAGCCGCTCGTGGATTGCTTCATTAATAACACTAGCAGACACACGTATAGTTACCATTTCTATTTACTTCAGCCCTGACTCTGATCTCTCTAAGGAGCTTGATGAACTGCAACTTTTGATAAATCATATTTGTTCGGAAATACCTCATGATATTTTTGTAATTGCGGGTGACTTCAACGCCAGGCTTGGTTCGTTGGGAGCTTACGACCCTAATGTACTGGATTCTCCCTACCTATCCCCTGCCAGACACTCTATGGACAGCTCTACCAATCAGAGAGGCAAGATGATCCTGGACTTCATGGACACCAATAGTTTCGTACTTTTAAATGGCCGCACTTTAAGAGACACTCCAGGACGATTCACATTCTCAAACAAAAACGGTCAGAGTACCGTGGACCTAATTTGGATCAGCACACTAGGGCTACACCTCGTCAAAGATATGGAAGTCAACCTTGTCATTACCAACTCAGACCATTTTCCGGTTACAGTTGAGCTCTTTACTCCAAACCCAAACTATACAGAAGTTGTGGATCTGGCTTGTAAACAGGACAAACTCCCTATTCTTCGTTGGAAGCCAGAACAGAGAGATGCGTGTAGAACATCGATGAGCTGGTCTCCCCTCGTTTCGGCACACTATGTTACCGACAACATAAATATCCTATACAAAAATCTTTGTCTCGGTATAACATCGGCAGCTAAACACTGTTATATGCTTAAGCCTATTCGCGCAAGTACGGGGCACACTAACAAGCCTTGGTTTGATAAAAATTGTTATCACCTGAAACAGAGAGTAAACCTGTCGCTTAAACTTTGTAAATTAGCCTGCAACGACCGACTAGCCTGGAAAGATTATCACTCTTTAAAAAGCGAATTCTACTCGCTGATAGAACTTAAAAAAGCCGAACACGTTAGGCAAATTAGACAAAAATTTAACAACGTCAGTAACCCAACAGAATTTTGGAAAGTCATCAGGTCCGCCAGGGGCTTCTCTCCTCATCTTTCCACTATCTCTCTCCACGAATGAGAGAAATTTTTCAACAGCACTTACCCCGCTAGATCCACCGTCTCCTACTCCTTCCCAAATACCGAAGTAGTTACACTAGATGACGAGATTACCATGGCCGGACTCATCAAAAGTCTCTCTAAAGTCAAGCAGCGCAAAGCTGCAGGCTCTGACGGCATTTCGAATGAATTTCTGAAAGAACTTCCAGATAACTGGCTCCTTTATATTCTCGCATTGTTCAACAAGATTCTGGGATCCGGCACCGCACCCAGTGACTGGTCCAGCGGGATCATGTGTATGCTTCACAAGAAGGGTGACGTCACGGACTCAAATAACTATCGTGGCATAGCATTGGTCAACTGCCTGGCCAAGGTATTTACCCAGATTCTCCATGATCGAATCAAGAAATGGGCTGAAGAAAATAATTTGATCCCCGAGGAGCAAGCTGATTTCCGCTCTGGCCGTGGTTGTGAAGATAACATCTTTAACTTAATCTCCTTGTTACAATTACAAGCGCGTTTCAAAGGCGTTCCTGCTTACGCCCTTTTCATTGACTTTAGGAGAGCTTTTGACTCTGTTCCTCATCAGAAGCTCTGGGAGAAGCTAGCCAGACTTGGTCTTAGTTCCAAGATCTTACGACTTCTGAGTAACCTATACAGCAATATTCACATGAAAGTGCGTAGCAACGGGGAATTATCAGAGCCGATCGACATTACGGAGGGAGTCCTCCAGGGTGAAATCCTCAGCCCGCTCCTCTTTAGCCTGTATATCAGTGACATTATCTCATTCTTCAAGGTCAGGGATGCGGAGGGCTTCTTCATTGGATTAGTAGAGGCGTTAATGCTCCTCTACGCCGACGACATTGTTCTCTTAGCCGCTACGATCGCCCGCCTACAAAAAAGTCTACGAATTTTACTAGAATATTGCTCGCTAAACGGCCTTTCTGTCAACGTTGCGAAAACTAAGGTTCTAACTGTTAGTCATAACGGTAGAAAACGTACTCCTGCTATCTTGAAGTTCAACGTTTCTATAGTTAAATCGGTGCGCTCGTACTCCTATCTGGGAGTAAACTTCTGCAACTCTATACTAGGTAACACTACCATTGAGGAAGCTGCCAGGAAGGGTAAGATAGCTGCGGGCACCGTTCTCACGATTCTCTCAAGAGTTAATGGGGAATCCTGGCTGGGAAAACTGAAGCTGCATCACAGCATTAGACGCGCTACACTAACTTACATGTCCCACCTGTGGTGCCTAAAACCTGACTTCCTAGAGAAGCTGGAATCTGCCAACCTGTTCTTTTTCAAACGTCTATTCACTCTACCTCGCTGCACTCCTGGTAAAATCATCAGACTCGAGCTTGACATTGACCACGTTTCAGTACCGGTCTTGAAAGCGGCCATGAAATGGGTCATCAAGATTCTGGATATGCCTAAGAATCGCCTACCTAAAGTGTGCTTCCTCATTAGGGTGTCCGTTATTTACCAAATTAGATTTTTAACTTCCCGCTAAGAAAATTGTAAATTTTCAAAAATTCAGGAAGTTATTGGTTTCGGTCCGATTTACGAAAATTGGATTTCCATCAGATGTCGACGTTTTGAGGTCCTAGGAAGCTATTCTGACTAATTTCAAGATGATGTCCGAGTGTATGTACGTATGTAAATACCTGTATCTTTTGAACAGATGAACCGATTTTGAACTTTAAGGTGTCATTCGACGCGGATTGTCAATATCTTGAAGCCGAGAGAAAATTGAGCTTGATCGGTAGGGATCGTTCAGAGATATTCCAAAAATAAAATTTTTTCAAAAATGTTTTTTTTGGATAACTTTTAATGTGCTCGATGGATTGATTCCAAAATAGACTGGGCTCTAGAGATTTATAAGCCGCGTCGAATGCCACCTCAACCATCAAAATCGGTTCGATCGTTCAAGAGAAACCGTTGTCGAAAGAATTAAAAAAAAAAAAAATTTTTATTTCTTGAAAATGCTTGAAAATGTATTCACAATAGTGTTTTCGAGCTCAACGAGCTCGAAAACAGCGGGAAGTTTTGGGGCTGGCCCGCAGGGTCAACTTATAGACCGATTTTTTTACTTGGGTATGATATAAATCATATACTTGTGATCCAAAAATAATAAAAAAAAAATAAAAAAGTTCATTCTAATGCCGTTTAACCCTGCCTAAGTAATGATACATTCTCATTTCAGTACAATGAGAAAAATGTAATTACTTGCTTAAAAATGAGCGCACAGTAATGACTAATATATATTTTTGTAGGAAATTTCCCGCTCTTCAAAAAAGGTCTCTTATGTTTTTTTCGTGAATCAAACTGTTCAAGAGATATTGAAGGTCAAAGTTAGATTTGTTTAAAAAAATTTGCGTTTTTGTTTGAAATTTTATAACTCTCTAACACCTAGACATAAAATTAAGCGCTGTAAACTTTCTTGTAGGAAATTTATTGCTCTTCAATAAAGGTATCTAACACTTTTTCCCTAAATCCAACCATTTGAGTGATATCGAAGCTCAAAGTTGATAGATTTAAAAATGAATGTTTTTCGATTAAAATTCTTTAACTCTCCAGCAAACGAATATTTACGTAGGCTTTCACCGGCTTTTCATCGGAAATTTACCGCTCTACAAAAAAGGATTCTTTAATTTTTTCGATAAACTCAACCGTTTAAGAGATATTTAAGCTCGAAAAAAAAGAAATTTTTTATATCATCAGAGCAAAATTTTGTGTTGGTTTGTGAAACTTTTCTCTCAACTTAAAGCTTAAATATTCCTTAAACGGTTGAGTTTATCAAAAAAATTAAGGAATCCTTTTTTGTAGAGCGGTAAATTTCCGGCGAGAAGCTGGTGAAAGCCTACGTAAATATTCATTTGCTGGAGAGTTATAGAATTTTAATCGAAAAACATTCATTTTTAAATCTATCAACTTTGAGCTTCGATATCACTCAAATGGTTGGATTTAGGGAAAAAGTGTTTGACACCTTTTTTGAAGAGCAATAAATTTCCTACAAGAAAGATTACAGCGCTTAATTTTATGTCTAGGTGTTAGAGAGTTATAAAATTTCAAACAAAAACGCAAATTTTTTTAAACAAATCTAACTTTGACCGTCAATATCTCTTAAACAGTTAGATTCACGAAAAAAACAAAAGAGACTTTTTTTGAAGAGCGGGAAATTTCCTACAAAAATATGTATTAGTCATCACTGTGCACTCATTTTTAAGCAAGTAATTACATTTTTCTTATTGTACTGAAATGAGAATGTATCATTATTTAGGCAGGGTTAAACGGCATTAGAATAAACATTTCTATTTTTTTTTTATTGTTTTTAGATCACAAATATATGATTTATATCATACCCAAGTAAAAAATCTTATTTGGTAAATAACGGACACCCTATTCCTCATGCTGGTAAAACTAATGTCCACTCCCTTCGACGTTACCAATTTGAACTGGGCGCAACAACTAAAGGACCAACTGTGTCTGATCAATGAAGACAGCATGCTCAACAACCTGTCCTCCAAACATTGGAAAGCTAATATCGAAAAAGTCTTTGCCAAATATCGGTTACACGGAAGATCCGTAGATCTGTCCAGAAACTATAACTCGTCGGCCATTCAATCCAACTACTTGAGCCACTGTACCCTGCTGGCGACTCAGGTTCTCACCCGCTTACCTCCCCATATCTCAAGATTGCTCCTGCAAATGAGAATGGCTTCTATCTACGCAACTAATCTGACCATAAACAAAACAACACACAAGCTCTACCCTATAAATACATGTAAATACTGCCATCTGAACGAGAATGAAACCTTAGTCCATTTTCTATTATCTGTCCGAGATACACAGAACTGAGAGAAAAGTTTTTGCCTGGTTGGCATTCTACTGCGGATAATCACTACGCATTTTTAAAGTTCCTGGATACTAGCAATCTTGATCTGTTAAAAAAAGCATTCGCATTTTGCAAGGGCTGTTTCAAGTTGAGACTTTAGCTGGACTCGGCGTAACCACCCAGCTAGTTGTTATTGTAACTGTGTGCTACTTAAACTCTGTACATATGCTATGAGGATTGTATCTTGTTATGAGCAATAAATAAATAAATAAATAAATAAAAACCAAGAGAGCGTCACTCACAAAACGTTGAGTCTCGTACCCCTTATTCGCAGGCTGGCCAACGTCTACTAAAACCAACTGTCCCAAAACTTGACAGCAGTGACCCTGGCGATGAGTAGATTGTCAGGTTATCGGCCGTTGTTGTAGGAGGAGGCCGCTCTCGTTTTGGCGCGAATCGAATTTAAATTTGAATTTAAAAGGAAACGAATTTCACCCCGTTACATTACTATCGTGATGTAGTGTATTCGTTTTTACTTTATCGTATTGTTATTATCAATTAAATAATATCAAATTAGATACATGTATCATAATTTATGTATAATAATATCGAAATTATTATTATATTGAAATTATAAGTTTATATATAAAACGAGAATATAATGTGAGATGTAATATCATGTGTATACAATTACATATATTATAAATTACATGGATTATAATAATAATTAATTTATAAGATGAAACATATATTTTGCGTTATAAATTAACATATAAACCGGACATATAATTTTTGATACAATATCACATGTATATAATCACACATATTATAAATGATATGGATTATTATAATATTAAACGTATAAATTATCATATATGATAAATCATATATTCATCAATATTAATCATTTTGCCGCCATATATGGTCAGTTACTTACCATATATGTTTTTATATATTATCGACAGTATATGGTTTTTTCATACGGGTACCTGTACGTCTTATAATTATAATTTGTCTTGCCATCGTAATAGCGATTACAGTTATGATCTTATACTTATTAAATTTTCTATACTTTGTTAACGTGAAGCTTAGTTTGGTACATTACCGATATAGTGTTTTGTCAAATCAACTATCTGAAGTTCTCTATCGAACATAGTCGTTGTCTTTTTTTACCCTCACTTTTAGAAAATGAGCCTAATTTCATATCATGACTATTGATACGAAGTTGAGGTCCACCCCCTATAAGAGGGGTGAATCAACCGTCCGTTACCCATTTTAAATTAAATGGGCCCGTGTCCTTTTTAGCCAACAGGCTAATTATTTGGTAATTGATGCTGCTTAACTTTTGTTATTGAAGGATCGTAGCCTGATCTGCTCGTCTATTGGTTACTTGTAGCTTAGAAAGATTCGTGGCTGTATTTATGATTACTCATGAATTCTTATCAGCCATATTTCATAGTATTAATTTATAATGATATATAAAAAAAAGATTTGAATCATTCAACTATCGATTGTTTAATGGACATAGAATTTCAAAATGAATTAAATTTATTGATTTTTAATGATTTATATTTTTGAATTAATGGCGAAACCTTTGAATTTTTCCTTGAGTAATAAGGAATTAATTTTAATTGATAGTTGACAAAATAAAAGTTCAAAAACATTAAATTCAAAATTATCACATTATGTAATATATATATAAATACGTAAGAGAAAGGGGTGGCGGGGGTAGGCAAAACGAGGTACTTCTGAAATTTTATAAAAAAATTTTTTTTTTTTTATCTATTATAACCATCCCAAAATTACTTTTGTAGATACAATTGAGCATTGTTTTGAATTTTTTTCGTCGAACTTTTTCAAGAATTGAGTGCCTGTCGAAAAATATTAAAGACTTTTGTATTATGATAAAAACTATTAAAAACTTTTTTATCTTCCTTTGCATCCAATAATTTTTGTGTAAAATATAATTCTTCTTAATGTAAATAACTTAAAAAAAATTTTAATAAAATCAAACTTATTCAAAATTCAGAATTTTTTTTTTCTACATTTTTCTAGGGGTACTCTGTATATATTTAGGTTATCAATTATATTTGTTATAATATAATTTTCATATTTGTTATAATATAATTTTCATATTTGTTTATCACCATATTTTGCCCGCAAAAATGAAATTTTTTTTTTATGGCCATTGAAAATTTTGTCTATTTACTTTGAATTTCTAACAATTTTTATAATAATTTGTAATAAACTTGATAAAATTGTATGAAATTTTATCAAATTTTACAAAATGCTACCCCACACTAGATGCAATAGCGACATCAAATTCTCTAAAGTTTTATGAAATATTATAAAATTTTATATAATTTTATAAAATTTCATACAATTATTGTACCAGGGTAAAATAGATTCCAATGACTATTCATTAAGATCTAAATTTGGATTTGTCCACGGTCGATAACGGGTCCTAATTATAACCCGGTTTATTAAATTGAGTGATTCGACATGTCACCGGGTGTCGCTAATCAGTGAGACCCGAACATCCACCCCTCTCTTTGGCTAATTAATCTAGTAGGGATGAGTTTTCCGGGGGTGAATCGAAGAGTTATAAAGGAGTGTAGTGCCAAAAATCAAGAGAGTCAATCAGACGACTGAAGGCGATGGACGCCTAAGTGAAAGTTAGTGAACGACTAGAGTGATTGGACGCATCATCTACACTATTCTATACGAGGCGAGACGAGGACCTTAATAATCTGGAGCAAAAACAAATCGAACAATCGGGAACCAGAAAAGCAGATTTACCTGTAAGGAAAACTGGACGACAGTTAGAGGAATAGCCGGACATTACCTACAAGTTTCATCTGATTGCTGCTGTAAAATTCATCAAGGTAAAATTGTAATTAATTAAGGCTGGAATTTACATTCCGATGGCAGAATTAATTATAATTAATTTAATTAATATCTTTCCGTTGGTTCTCGCATATATAAATTAGAAGTTGTAGGCCGTTGGCCATTACAACCACGCGCCTCGTCTTCTCAAAAGTTTTCGCACCGCTCTTATTCTCCATCTTGTCTATAGCTCTGAATTATTTTATCCGAGGCCTTTGGCGGGAATAAAATAATTTTCCCGTGTAAATAATTAATTAAATAAATTATTCGATAACGTCAGTAAATTAATTGAGGCCGGAATTTATTCCAGTGGCTGAATTAATTCGGAAATAATTTTAATTTACTCGAACCCGTCGGTAAAATTCAAGACCTGAGTGACGCCAACTCTATGGCCGAATTTCTAGTCAATTTGTAAATAAATTCTAGTTGTTACTTAGTTATAAATTAATTTTTAGTAAAATTGAATAAATATTTAAATAAATCAAAGCTAAAAAAAGGACGCTAGAATTTTAGGTAAATAAAATTTTGAGTAAAGTTGAGAACGGATTATTTTGTGAGTAAATTAAATTTAGTTGTGAAAATTATAAGTGAGAAAATAATAAATTAGAAATTATTAATAAATATTAATTGTGGCGAATAAAATAGTAAAATTCTATTCAGGGAAAATTAAATTAATTAATGAATAAATTGAAAAGAAAGTGAATGATAAAATGCCAAATTAAAAGTGGAAAATTATAAGCGTTAAAATTAATTAATTAAAAATTATATTAAACAAAAAATTAATCAATTAATTGAAAATTTGGAGTTATAAAATTTAAGTGTGGAAGTTACTGAGTAATGTTAAAAGTAGAGTCAATTGATTTGTAGAGTCAATTGAGTGTAAAGAAAACTGTGTCTGTGATTTAGGTCCGGTGGACATGTTAAGGTTAAATTAGTTATACATCCAGGGGATGTTTTTAAGGAAAATTTTGGTTAACGTCCAGGGGACGATTTATTAATTGGTATTGAGGTTTAACGTCCTGGGGACGGTTTTTTAACGTGGGAGTGTGTGTGTGTGTGTGAAAACGTCCAGGGGACGCATCAGTTTGTCATAAGATTCCGTCCGGGTGACGAGGTAAAATTTAGTTTGTCGTAAGATTTCGTCCAGGGAACGAGGTAAAAATATTAGTTTGTCATAAGATTCCGTCCAGGGGATGAGAAAATTTAGTTTGTCATTAGGTTATAGTTGTAATAAAAGGGAAATAAATATAAAAGCGAGGTGCTTATAGTAATTAAAGTTGAAAGCAAAGTTTTAAATAAATTTATTTCAGCATGTTCATCATTCCTCTCCTCTCTCACAAAATTATAAAATTTACGAACGACCCTGAGCATATAATAAAATTACATTAACATCCGGTTCTGGAAGGCCGAGTCCATCTTCCATTGGCGCCCTAATATTTGTCTATAATACTTAGGTGCGACCAGACTTGGCAAGCTAAACACTCTGTCATATTATATAAAATTTTGTCTTTTACCCTTCTTATGAGTTCTTACTTCATAAAATTATATAAATTTGTATAAGATTTTATAAGATTACATATAGTTTTATGAAATCGTATACAACTTTATAAAATTTCATCTAAATATTACTTCTCTTCTAAGGACTGACTTGATAAAATTATATAAAATTGTATAAGATTGTATAAAATTTTATATAATTTTATGAAATTGTATAAAACTTTATAAAATTTCATACAATTATACTAAGTACTAAGGTAAAAGCACCAATTATTGACGGGGGTCCAATTATTGACGCCCTATCCTATTTTAGAACATATTTAATTACCTACTTTATTAATAATGATCGTATACATTTTTAAACAATCTATATAATTTAAGAAATTGAAAAAAAATTATTGTTAGTGAAAAATATTAAATATTCATTAATAAAAAAAATTAAATTCATTTGTGTCTATCGAAACAGCTTGTGAGCATCAATTTTCTTAACTATTGCGGTTAGAAAAGCAGTCTTTTGAAACGATGATTTTTAATTATTTTTCCCACCTAATCACATCAACTTTTTTTCTTATAAATAAATAAAATATGAAAAATTAACAATATCATATATTTACAGTAAATTATATGCTTTTTAATTTAAAAATAGTGGACGTCAATAATTAGTACATAATATTAGAGTTGTATCTCATATTGACAGGTCAGTAGACAGCGCCGTAACGTCTTTTTTTTCAAACATAAATCCATTAAAAACTTAAACCATAATATTCGAGAACCCACGCTGTCATATGACATGTATATATATTATATTAAAATTATTATTAAAAAAGTGATTAATTGATTTTTATTTTTATTAAATTAAAAAACATTTTGAATAGTTTCGTGTTTAAAATAAAGGTGAGTGAAAAACATTATAAAATTAATATTTATTTAATTGAATTAAAAATTAACCTCATTTTCAAAACGTAAATATAAAGCGATGCATAACATGATAATTAATTAAATAAAATTACTAACATAAAAGTATGAAATATTGTTTGGTAATATTTAGCTTATATAATTAAATATAAATAAAAATGACGGTAATTCATTGACAGTACTCTAACTAAATTTGAAATAAAGTAGTGTTTTCTATTTGATTTGTACGTGTAGTTCTACTGCAACGTAAATCATAGATTAAATTGTTTTAGGTCATGTCGAATAAAAAGAAGATTCGTGAAAAAGTACGAAAAAAATACAGCGAAAGTCAGTTGGGGGCTGCTTTAAATGAAGTTAGAGAAGGACGATCCATGACAAGTGTGAGCAAAGAGTACAACATTCCACGGGCAACTATTTTATACAAAATTAGCGGAAAATCTCCATTGAATGAAAATGTGGGTCCATCAACTATATTAACAGAAGATGGAGAAAATCAACTGGTACGTTGGATCTTTCATGCAAGCAGCTATGGTCATCCCATTACCAAATATCAGTTAATTAATAGTGTTGCTAAATTGATAAAGACCTTGAAACGTGAAACACCGTTTTTTAACGGTCGTCCCGGGCGTTATTGGTACAAATCTTTCTTAAATCGTCATCCAAACTTAGCCAAACGAGTTGCACAAAATTTCACATATAGTCGATCCTCTTTATCAGAACATGCCGTTCGTAAATGGTATGCTGATAATGATGCTTACTTAAAAAGTAAACAGCTTAAGAATATTGGGCCGGAAAGTATATTTAATGGAGACCAGTCAGCCTTCCAATTAAATCCTAAAACCAACTGTGTTTTTGTACAAAAAGGTGATAAAAATGTGTATAATTACATCGGTAATAATGAAAAAGAAACACTTACAGTGCTGTTTGTAGCTAATGCTAAAGGAACTTTAGCACCTCCGATGGTAGTTTTCAATTACGAACGTTTCGTCAATAAGTGCAAATGTACCAAATTCATGGGCGAATAGCAAATCACAGAATGGTTGGATGACCAGCGAGACATTTCATGAGTATGTGACAACCGTTTTTGAGCCATGGCTGACAAAAGAGCAAATTCCACGGCCTGTTATTTTGTATATTGACGGACACTCTTCACATTTAACTATGGAACTAAGTAATTTTTGTAATGAACATCAGATTGAACTCATTGCCCTTTTTCCAAATGCCACTCACGTTATGCAACCTCTTGATATTGCTTTTTTTAAGCCTTTGAAATTTAAATACAAAGAATGTGTGACAGATTGGCGCATGAATCATGATGGAAGCTCAATAAAAAGATAAAACTGTGCATCAGTCCTAAAAGAAGCTTTGGAAAAAATTGGTTGTCCGAAAATTATTAGAAATGGATTTAGAAAGTGTGGTTTATATCCTTTTAATTCTGATTCAATAGATTATTCCAAGCTCCAAAAACCTACTACTATCCTACCTACCGATTTATCACTTCCAAGTACTTCGTCGACTGCTACTGAAGAATCAAAAGAAAAAGATTATTTAAATCTTTTTGAAAAAGATACAGAAGAAAAACTGCTGGCTGATTTTCACAACTGTGAATCTTCAGGAATTCGAAAGGGTGGCATACAGCACCAGAGTTTGTTTAATGTTTGGTTGAATGTCGGAAGACGTCTCAGTAATTTTTCTTCTTACCTTGTTCATTTTCGCTTAAATTATAGCATAAACATCCTGTATTGTGTTTCCTATCATAATTCCTTGTATTCCTATCCTATTTTCTCTTAAGGTACCCCGACTATTGACATTATACCTAACACCGATGGAGAAGTTTCAAATGCAGTTCTCAGTTTTGCTTTGGAAATTGCGGAAAATGGAAATGATGACGAAAGTACTAATCAAAATAATTGTGAAGTTGTTGAAGTTTTAGACAATATGGAAAACCTTGATCTTAATGAAAATATTGTGCTAATTCAAAAACAAGGAGATAATGAACCCTTGACTGTGCCCGTTGATGAGACAGTTGATGAACACGTTACGCCAAAAAAATTAGGCAAGTATTGATATTTGTAAAATTTTATGTTTACTCTTTCTATGATATAAACATTATTAACATTGATTAATTGTGAAATAATATATTATGCTTTGAATGACAGAATAATCCCGGACGTCATTTCATCTCCATTTAAAAATACTTGCTTTTGGCCGAAGCCTAAAAAAATTAAGAAATCTCGTCAATTGAGAGACCGAATTCCTTCTGTAGCAACTTCTGATGAATGGAGAGCATATCATATGCATAAGCTAAAGGAAAAAGAAAAAAAACAACAGGAAATAGCTGAAAGAAAGAGGAAACGTCAAGAAGCTGCAGATGAGAAACAAAGAATGAAAGAAGAAGCTAAAAAAATTAGATTAGAGAAAAAAGCAGCAAGACAAGCGCAAATAATTGAAAAAAAAACATTAAAAAAGAAAAATAATATATTAGTCAATTAATATTTTTTGTACTTACAAATTTTCATGTGATACTTATAATAATTTTAACATTTAAGTATAGTGATTGTTGTTATGCCTGCTGATAATTTTAAAAATAACTTGAATTAAAATAAATTTGCTAATACAATAAAATTTTTAGTTTTCGTTTTTTTTTTTTCATTTTATAACTCTATTTTCAAAATTATCCTATTAATTGAATAATAATAAAATTAATAAATTAGTAATTATTTGGAGACTTGATTTCTTATCTTTAGTTCGAAAAATCAGTGACCCATGCGCATTAAGAGCGTCAATAATTGGAGCCACAGCATGTCAATAGTTAAATCAGACGGGTTTTTAACCTGTCAATAATTGGTGTATCCGGGTAACTTATTTTATTGCTTTAAATTAATTAGAAAATTTAATTTATTACTATAAAAAAATATGAGTTTGTTTAGTTAAAAGACTAAATAAGACAATGTTGAAATTGAAATTCAATAATATTAATTGTTAATATGTTTAAAAAAATGGAATTACAATCTTGTCTCTTATAGCGTCAATAATTGGTGCTTTTACCTTATAGGCTAGGATGAGGTGTAAGCAGGTTTACACTAGGATAATCATAGCAGGTATATGATTATATTATCTAAGGAAGTTCTTAGATACTACCGGATACTCAGGCGTAAACGGGTGAAAATTGAAAAAAAGGCCATTCGGCAGCCGAAATAGAAGGTAGATTTTCCAAGTAATCTATATAAAAAGTTCCATGCATACATATCTTGTGATTCATGTTGGTGTACAGTCATGATATGAAATTAGGCTCGTTTTCTAAGAGTGAGGGTAAAAAAAGACAACGACTATTTTCGATGGAGAACTTCAGATAGTTGATTTGACAAAACAGTATAGGTAATATACCAAATTAACCTTCACGTAAACAAAGTATAGAAAATTTGATAAGTATGAGATCACAATTGTAATTGCTATTACGATGGCAAGACCACCCGGGAAAAAATCACCATGCATGATCATGTATGATCGTGCAGGATTCATGCATGATCCGTGCCTGATCGTGCATGATTCATGCATAATTCAGGCTTGATCCTGCATGACTCATTCATGGCCAGGCATGACTCATTCGTGATCAAGCATGATCATGCATGACTCATTCTAGATCAAGCTTGCGCATGCATTAAGTTTGAAATAATTGTATCCAGAGATATTATCCATCAGGAACGGTCATGCTTGAGCATGCTCTATTATGCATGACCATGCACGGTTCATACTTGATCATGCATAACTCATTCATGGCCAGACATGACTCATTGGTGATCAAGCATGATCATGCATGGCTCATTCTAGATTAGACTTGCTCATAACTTACGTTATGAATAATTGTCTACAGAGATATTATTTATCAGGAAAGGTCATGATTGAGCATGCTCTGTCATGCATGACCATACATGGTTCATACTTGATCATGTATAACTCATTTGTGATCAAGCAAGATCATGCATGATTCATTCTAGATCAGGCTTGCTCATGACTTACGTTAGAAATCATTGTATCTCGAGTTTTTTATATATAGTGGAAACCCATTTAAATATAGTGGAAACCCATTTAAATATAGTGGAAACCTTAACATGCAAACCCTCCCAATAAGATAATTTATAGATAAATTGAGAAAAATATAGATAGCCTGAACTGGGAATCGAACTCAGACCAATTCGGTATCGTGCCGAGTGCTCTACCAGTTGAGCTATCCGGCACTATACTATATTCCATTCAATTTGATCTATAACTTATTGAGCCACACCTTCCATCGTACGGTAATACACCATTTAAATATAGTGGAAACCTAAACATATTAATAGTTAAATAAATAAAAAAACAATTTGTATTCATAACCCTCGCGGATTCGGGGTTACTGTGAAATCACAGTGAAATCACAGTGAAATCAATTTTACCGTAAGTTTACTGTGTATTGATGGTAATTTCATAGTGAATTCACAGTCGTTTTGTGCCATTTCGTCACTCTGGTTATATAGTAATTTTACAGTAATTTTATGGTAGTTCCATAGTGATTTCACTTGTGATTCTTTTGTAGGTTTAGAATTAAATTACCATACTTTCATGATAATTTTACTGTCGATCAGCTATCGATTTATGGTAACCCAACAATGGTAACACTGAGGCTTTATCATGGGTTCACAGTCAGTTTATCGTGATTTCACTACGAATTCACTGTGATTCCATAGTAATCTGATCAGTCAATCCAGCAGTGCTGCATTACATTTAGTTAATCAGCAGTAAATTAACATTTAGTTTAATTTACCTCAGATTGATCCAATTTACATTTAGTTAAATTGAGAAAACTCCCGTTATTAATTACGGTTATTAATTAATAATACCGATCAGTGTGTGTGAAGTGGCATTAATTAAGCTTTTCCTTTAATAAAATCTTAATTAATATTTGATACCAGTATTTGAGTGAATTCACCTGTTATCCTGCCCACCTTTATCGTTGAGGCATCATAATCTCATACTCGATCCGGTCCAGCCAGTCCAAGGTCATCAGGGACATCACCATCGCTCCGAACTACAGTCTAGGCTAAGTACTAGTGTTAGTTTAGATTTGTAAGGTCAGTTCGGGTATAAATTATAAAATAATATAAAATAAGAGTCTCATTGGGTCTGAGTAGCTAGGGTAACCCACGAAAAGGCTGTTTCAACATCTCGTACAGTTTTGAACGGCAACCCACCGTTTCAATGGCGCCCAACGGGTTTTAGTTAGTAGAAACTAATTAAGCCGATTGTTTCATCATTAATTAAGCCTGTATTACTTTGCCGTAAGCAATAACGCAGATGGGTTTAGTTAATTTGATTGAGCTAAAAAAATTACAGCATCTAATTACGTAAATTCAATTAATCACTGCATAATTAGACCTTACAGACATGAAGCAAAAATTTCGAGTAGAGTCTGTGAAATAAAAACTAAATAAGATCGAAAAAATAGCAAGCGGGTTCAATTATATAAAATTGTTCCAGAATATTCCTAAAGCCTTGACTTTTTAGGCGTTTTATCAGAAAGAAAACGCACACCGCGAGTTTTTATATTTTTTGCTGTAAAAATATAATATTTTTTTTCATTTTTAGTTTATTTTTGATTTTTTGTTAAAAAAATTACATTTTTGTTCAAAAAGAAAACTACCCGGGATTAAGTTTTCTAAAGAATTTCTTTTTGCCCGGGAACGTACAAAGAAAAGTGAAAAAATATTCACTTAAATTATCATTTTTATTTTTAAATTATTATTTTCAATTTCCAAACCGGAAATATTACAAGAAAAATTACTCGAGAATTATTTTTCTAAAGAATTTCTTTTAGCTCGGGAAAGAAAAGCAAACCAAAGAAAAAATTCCAAAGAAATTATTATAAAACCAGTGATAATCATAGCTGTAAGATAAAATATTGTTAAGTGTTTTATAAGTGATTACAGTGAAATTATTGTAAAATTAATTATAAGTATTTTTAATATAGATATTAAGAATATTAGAATTAAGGATTTAGGATAAATATTTTAGTGAAAAAATATTTATCAAGATAAAAACACCGGATATAACAAAAAAAAAAAAGATTTAAGTAAAAGTCTAAATAAAATCAGTATAAACCAGAAGATTCTGGATATAAAATTTTGTCACAATAGAATTTCAATAAAGATTAAAATCTTTAAGCAAGCAGGAAGTAGCTTCTGTTAAGTAAATAAAACTAACTGAGTGACAAAATCACAAAAATAAAAGATTTAGAGTTTGTATAAGCATACAATTAAAATTTAGTCAAGCAAACAAAAACTCTCATAATATAAACCGGAGAAAAATAAGACTAAAATTTTGCTTAGTAACAAACCGGAAACAAAGACTTAAAATTTATTTAAAATAATAACAATAATCTGCTTAGTAACAGAAAAATAAATACGACAAACATACCCGAACAGCCAGGGATGACTCATTGTCGCGACTAAGCATTATTAAATATAAAGAAAAACAGACCAAAACATAATAGGCGATAAGTCACAAAGGCGGCAAATATTTAAATTTGAATTTATTTGTTACAGAGTTCTACCTAGGAATTAATCAACCTTACGGTCGGTAATAAAGAAATTCAAAGGTTCTATCTAACGCCACCTGCCAGAAACAATTGTTGACGAGTATTTATGTCTTTTTCTGAATAAAGACGCAACTATAAAGTTGTTGACAAGGTTAATTTATTACGCATCACGTATTCAGCAGTAACTAAATATCAGTAAATAAACTTTATTACACAAAATAGTTTTGTTGCTGAAATAAAATAAAACACGTCAAAAAGATATAAAATACATTTTAACATTAAAAATTAAAACGCTTGAGGATATAAACCAGAATATATTTATAACAAATACTGTTTTTGAATTCGCGACGGAGACGCGAACAACCCCAGTACCGTATGCGGTCACCCACGTGAAAAACAAAAAGAATTATAATATCGAAGTCCGGAAAATAAATGTTGATAAATGTTACGTCAATTAAATTTTAAATTTTTAAATAAATAAAAGCGTTATCAAAATTGTAAATAATAAATTAAGGTGTGCCTGGACCAGCTCCCCAGGCTTGGTTAGTGCACGTAGGCGCCAGACCGTTTCTCTAAAGCGGACAAAATATTTTGTCAGGGGGAAAATTTGCGAGGGAAAATCCGAGCGAGTATAGCCAGTAACAAGGCGGATAAATCGAATGAAATAATAAAAATAAGAAATAATCAGAAAAAGAAAATAAGCACAGTTGAAAATGTATATGAATAATAAAATAAATTAAATACAGCAGGAAAAAGAGACCCAGGAAAATAAATACAGAGTATTTCCCCGAGAATTGTTGGATCCAATCATTTATAAATAAATTATCAAGAATTTAGATACAATATTTAACTTATAATACAGATTATAACGTTAATAAACCCCTGGGGGTTGAATCTATATAATGCAAAAATTCTAAATTTAAATCAATAATATAGTATAAATATATCACAATAATTCACTTAAATAAATAAACAATCCTTCAAGATTAATTAATGTAAATAAAAATTTATCACCACCTCAAACGTTGGGTTACCCCTTTACACTATATAGGGGGAGAAAGATACGGCGTACTCTCACTCTCAATATAAATTTCCAAAGAAAATATAAAAAAAATTATTTGAAATAAATAATTATTCCTCTTTCAATAATTATTTATAATTAAAAATATAATTTAAATTACTTGTCCACTGGGGTATACACAAAAAAAAATATAAATAATAATTCGGGATTACTTAATTAAATAATAATGATAACTATATTAAATAATGAAATAAATAATAATAATAATTCCAATTTAGAATTATTATTATTGGCTCAGGAATTTTTCTTCTGAATTATTACGTCGTCGGCTCAGGAATTTTTCTTTAGCCGGTGTATAGCTATAGCTATAAGTATAGATATAGGTAGCTATCGATATATCGATATATCGAACTACCGCAAACGCGCAATTTCCAATGTTAAATTATAAATTAAACAAAATACAATTATTTTATCATCCCCAAATCCTTTTATATATGAAAATGTATCATTCAGGGGTGGTGAAATATAAGATCAGTCGAATTATTCGCGTCGCGAATGCCGACAATTCCCGGGGAGGTTACAGGTAACAATGCATTAAAGGGGAATACAAGAGTACTTACTCGATTATCTTCCAACTTAATCCGCAACTCGTTCCGGAACTCAATCACCCGTTGAATGTTTATAACTAAACTTCGATAGTGAGACCACGAATATTGACAAAATTAATTAATAAATCAAAACGTATTGACAACGTAAAACAGCGTCTACTCTATCACACTCTCCGTACCTTTCTGAGTACTTAATGGGCCAGCCACTTGTTGGCCACCCACGTGGCGCAACAATCACCCTTAATTATTATTATCACTGTTACCTAGCCCCGGGCCTTTGAATTAATTAAATAAATTATAAGAACATTTTTACCCCACCTGAATGATACATAATAAATTAAATACATTTAAGTAGTATTTATTTATACCAGAATAATAATCGTAAAACATATATATAATTAAATAATAATTATTTAACACATGTCACCCGCGTCAATATTGCAGGAGAAAATATTGATTTTTCCCCTCCTCTGCGGTCAATATTTCTCATCTCCTCAATACCTGGACATGAAATTAAATCGAAATAAAATAAAAACAATCATTGGGGCATAATGTAACCACACATTATGTCTCCTGAATAACGCCAAATCATAAATATTCCCTTATAAATCATAAATAATAAATAATAAATGTAATTATTTTTAAATTAAAAATTAAAATTCTAGCACACACGTGCTCTCATTCACGCCGCACGTATGCGCGAGCAAACGCTGTCTCATCGGCGTGGCAACGAAATGCCCGCGTAACCATTCAAATTTGAACTTAAATACTATTTTTATAACTTATTACTAATTAATTATTAATTAACTTGAATGGTTACGTGACATATTCAAGATAATATTTTAAATAAAAATTTAACCACGTGCAACCAGGTATTGATTTAAATATTCTATAATATAAAGTTAGTATAAAATCTGGTAAAAGTTTAAAATAAAATAATATATTTTAGTTTAAATTAATTTTTATATTTGAAATATTATTTTTTCTGATATTATATTTTCTAATAAAATTCTTAATCCGTGATACGTGACGCGAATACTAATACAAACATACTGAAAGTTAACAGGTGTAAACAAGCGGCAAGGACAGTAAATTTTGCTCACCAGAAAAATCAATTCAATTATATTTTTTTGTTTTCATTTTTTTTCATTTTTTCTGCATCTTTATTTCTAAATTTAGTAGATTTATTTTTGGTTTACTCTTTGGAAAAATTATCAAGATGGTCAGAACAAGAAAAACCAAGAACTTGAAGGGAGTAGTAAAATCTCTAAACGAAACAGTTCAGAAGCTCACGGAGAGACTCGACAAGAGTGATATTCAAGAACTAGACCAGAACCAAGTGAAAATAGACGGACATTCAACCAAGAGGGATAGCATGATCAACCAACAACCTCAATCGTCAAACCAAGGGACAGTAAAACAAATCCCAGTAATAACCGAAAGCAGAACATTAACGAAGCCACTTACGCTAATAAGAACAAAGCAATGGCAAGAGGCAGCAAATTACAATTTTCAAAAAGAAATGAACGAAGAAGATATATTATTACACGATCATCCTGGACAAAGCGATACATCAGGAAGGGATGAAAATCTAACGTTTTTGACAAAAGATGAAAAAGTGTGGAGATTAGACAGATTAAAAGCACAAGTATTTTTGGAAAATATAGAAAAAATTGTACAACTTCAAGCGAAAGAAACAGAATGGATCAAAACAACAGCAAATTGGATCCGATGGGCGAAATCAAAAATACAAGACGAGAAAACTGCAGCATCTCGTATTGAATTAATCGAGTCAATACCACAAATTAATGACAATAAATTGATAAGAGATCTAGAACGAGAACTAGGTCTGAAGAGAAATGATAACGGTCATTGGCAGAAATCAATAATAAATTACATAGCAAAAGATGTACAGCTATGGGATGATACAGCGGAGCTGGAAAGAATACAAAATTCCACACAAATATTCGATAAACAACAGCAGAATAAGAAATCACAAGAACAGTACGTGAGAACAGACAATTACAGTACTCACGTGGGATATCAACTAGCGCAACAACAGCACAATAAAACGTATCAACCGCAACAACAACAGTACAGACCAGAGTATCAACAACGCCAACAATATCACAGACCAGAATATCAAAGCCAATACCAAACGTATAGGCCAGATTATTTAAGTGACTACCATGGACAGACAAGTTGTCCAATTACAATTTCTCAAAGTTACAGAGAAAATTCAATGAAAAGAATAGCAGATAAAATACATCTGATGGAAACATTGATAAGGGTGAAAGGATTAAGATTCACAAGAACATCACAACCTAAGCAGTGGATCAAAAAGTTGACAGACGTATGCAGAGAGCAGAAGTTCGATTTTGAAGACATATTGGAATTGTTAAAAACTGCCATTAATGAAGAAGAGTGGATAAACCAGAACTGTGATCTATGGTCGAATTGGGAAGAGGTCGAACGCTCATTCAAGGTAACGTTCTGTAAGACAATGAAAGATACCGATGTGCTACAAGAACTACTCAGCACGTATCAGAGGAAAAACGAAGACACCCAAGAGTTCATCAGAAATATGAGGACTAAATTTAAAGAATTAGACAGACCTCTAGGCCTTAAAGGTGAGCTAGACATATTAATACCAAAATTGACAGCAGAAATGCAAACTGAGCTTTATACCATGCCAGTAATTTTGTCATATACACAACTAGCTGAAGCAATAGCAACAGCGGAGAGAAGGCTAGCAGATAAAAGAAAGGCTAGAGATGTAAATAGGTCAACTGTGAGGAGATTACAGAACACCAGGGACTCAATATCAGAAACTGACACTAACTCACAAGCAGGAGAGGAAAAAAGAGTACAACGACTCGTCAGGAAAAAGAGGCACCTGAGAAGACCAGCAATAAAAAATTCTCCAGATCAAGAAACACAGAGTGACAAATCAAATGATAAAAAAATCAATGTCGTGTTTGACAAAAGAAATAACAACAAATACAGAGACAGATCAAACTCGAACGATCGTAACAAAAGATCAGGATCAAATACATCCAGATCATCTACAAGGACGGTCAGAGGCACTTACATTTGCCTTAACTGCGGAGAAAGAGGAGGGCACAGGTCCCGGGACTGCAGAAATGAACGAGTAAATATCTGTGTAAATTGTTTGAAAGTAGGTGAGACTGTTAAGACATGCTGCTGTATAAAAAACTAGAAGCGCGAGTGCAACAAGTACAGGGGGTTGTACTCGCCCGACAGCAATCACCCCACGCCACACTTTGGAGGGGACGGGAAGCACGCAGTCAACACCTGAGCGGGAGAGAAATAGATACAGATAACGACGAGCTATCGAGTGAGTCGGACGTATCTATACAGAGTAAGTACGGTGATTGTAACCATTTAGTGATTGCCAGTATGGGAGACTGCTTAGCAAAGTGTTGCGGAGGCGATTATCTCGAGCCAAGTCCAACCAGAGAGAGAGCAGGACGAACCAGCGGTCAAGAAATAAATAAACTTACGCTTAATGTACCAGCCGGAGCAACACTGGGCTGCAAAATGCAAATAAATGTGAGTAAACATTTTATTTGTCAAGTAAAAATAAATAAAATCAATTGCACGGCATTATTCGACTCGGGCGCGAGTAGAAATTTTATCACATTAAAGGTTGCAGATCTAATACCGGAAAATATAATTAAAACTGAATACGATTCAAATAAATATTTATTTCTATTAGCAGACAACTCAGCAATAAAAAGCATCAAGAAAATATTCGTCAATATTGAAATAGATGGTGTCGAAATAAACATATGGTTCGAAGTATTTCATAAGATGCCAGATGATATTATCTTTGGCATGAAATTTATGATGGACCACGGCATTAATTTATGTGCGGATAAAATGATGTGGATGTGGAAGCATGACAACCAACCCAAGGTTTGTCAAGAAATTAAACCAGGTAATCACATATGCACTATATATTTAAAACCAGACGAACAAGAAGAACTAACAAGATTTCTAGATGCCGAATATAAATTAATGGACCAAGAAGACCTAGGTACATTAAAGGGAGTTGAATATGAAATTGAATTAAATGACTATTAAGCGATACGTGTCAAACCCTATAGACGATCACCCAAGGTCACTGAGGCTTTACATAAAATTATTGAACAACTGTTGGACCAGAAAATTATCCAGCCAAGCACCAGTGAATGGAGTTTCCAACCAGTAATGGTTAAGAAGAAATTACTACCAGGGCAAGACGCGGATGACATTAAAACATGGAGGATGTGCATCGATTACAGACCACTCAATAAAATCATGAAGATGGTAAATTATCCAATGAGAAGAATTGATACATCATTGGAAGTAATCAGAGAAGGTGCGTACCGAAGTGTTATTGACTGTACTAATGCTTATTATCAAATTCAGATTAAACCAGAACATCGCAAATATACTGCGTTTGCTGTAGAAGGAATGGGATCATTCGAGTTCGTCAGAATGCCGTTTGGACTGTCCACAGCACCAGGAACTTTCCAGCGAAATATGGATTTGATAATACAGACAATGAAAAAAGTTTTACGCCAGCTTAATTTGCCAGCGTACTGGATCAATTATATCCATCCGTACATGGATGACTGGGTCATCGCAACGCCAACTTTCAACATACATCTACAGACTCTGGGGATACTATTTCAAGTCTTCAGGGAAGTAGGATTGCATATAAAACGAGAAAAATGCTGTTTCTGGGTTGCCGAGATGAAATATTTGGGGTTCATTGTAAAAGGAAATGAATTATACCCAGATCCAGACAAGCTGAGCGCAATCAGAGACTACCCAGAACCACTTAATAAGAAACAACTCAGAAGGTTCTTGGGAATGGTAAATTGGTATAGAAGACACATGAAGATGGTAGCAAAAATTCAGAATCCACTCACTTCTATCACCAGTGAGAAATCAGTTTGGACTTGGGGTCCTGAACAACAAGAAGCGTTCAAGCAAATGAAAGAATTACTACTGAATGCACCAGCTTTAACTGTACCAGACTATAATCTACCATTTATATTATACACCGATGCCTGTGATACCGGGATTGGGGCTGTATTAACACAAAAAGCTCAAGACCGGGAGTACCACATCACTGCTATCAGCAGATCGCTGAATAAACATGAACGTAACTACACAACCACTGAGAAAGAATGCCTAGCAGTTATTTGGTCTTATCAAAAACTGAGGGGTTATTATGAAGAATATCCAGTAACGGTTGTCACCGATCATGCAAGCTTGAAATGGCTACAGAACATCATGAATCCAAAAGGACGTCTAGCCAGATGGGTAGCAGAGTATTCACTGTGGACTATAACTATAGTTCATCGACCAGGTGTAAACAACGAGGCGGCTGATGCTCTCTCACGAGCATACGAGGGTGTTGAACCCGAGACAGAGAAGCTCAGTCGAGTCACCGACGTACAACTACAGTGGTACACGAGGAAAGTCAAGGAGGTCAAGGCTACACCAGACCGATTTCCTCAATGGAAATATAAAGACAACGACCTATATTATTATCGACCACTACATCCGACACAGATATTTGAAGATGCGCCAGAGCATTGGAAACTCGTCGTAAAACCAGAGGCGCGCATGTCGATAATTCAGAATGCGCACGACGAACTAGTATCTGGACATGGCGGCATAACAAAAACATATCACCACGTGTCAAGTCATTATTACTGGCCGAACATGTACCACGACGTCTTAAATTACGTAAACAATTGCGAAGTCTGCAAGATTCACAAACCAAACACTAATCCACCGCAAGTAGCACCAGGACACAGACCAATAACTGAATTATGGGAGAGTGTATCAGTTGATACTGTGGGACCATTGCCCAGATCACAACACCAGAAAACTCATCTCATTGTCTTGTGTGACATGTACTCAAGATACCTAGAAGTTCAGCCAATATCAGAACCAACAGTAATAAAATAGTGTTTTTCTTGAGAGCCGTATTCAACCGATGGGGTTACCTAAGAGTTGTTGTTACCGATAACGGCACAGAATTTGTGAACAAGATTGTTGCAGAATATTTGCAAGACCACCAGATTATACACGAACTAACGCCGACATATCATCCGCAGGCCAATCCTGTGGAAAGAGTAAATCGAAGTTTAAAATCACTAATCCGTACCTTTCTTTCAGATAAACATTCCAAATGGGACCAAAATTTACCTGAACTTGTATGTGCTTATAATACATCTGTTCACAGCTCGCTGATCGTCAGCCCAGCGTATATAAATTTTGGCAGAGATCCGAGATATCTAGATCTACATCGGGGTGGAAAAGTACTAACCGAATTAAATAAAACTGATAATCGCAATACCGTATTATCATTAATTGATGAACTTCGACATTATATCGAGTCATTTATGATAAAAGCTTAGAATCGTCAGGATGAATTATTACCTGATCCAAATATCAATATTGTTATCGGAGCTGAGGTATATATATAAGAAATAAACAGTTAAGCAAAAAGGTTGATGGATTCGCAGGTAAGCTTGCACCTCCACGTAAAGGTCCGTACTTTGTACTGTGACGTTACATTGCCGAGGAGATGGGGTTTGAGGTTGGAGTACGTGTAAGTCTGTGTGCTAGAGAGAGATAACGTGAGTATGTGTGTTGAGTTGAGTGTAGTAGAAAATGAGTAGAGGATATGGGGTATAAATGTGTATGATCAGTTAAGTGTGTGACCGAGTACGTGTATGATATGGGGTATGTTTTTGGAGTGTCTGTGTGATGGAGCGTGGATTTAACAGGGGATGTCTAGCTGCGTCGCGGATAGTCGCCAAGATAACGTGCCTCCCGACCAGTGATGACGACTAGGCCTAGGCTTAGCCCTCGGAGTTGACGTGGTGATTGCGGAGGTGCGACTGAGATGTCGCCGCCCCTTCGTGGTGATACCCGAAGTTAGCTGGGGTACGTGTATGGTTATTGGGGGGATGGCAGGCCTCGTTTGCGATGCTCGAGGAAGCCAACAATTCGCTAACTTCGGATATCACGGGGAGTGACATTACGGGAAGGCCCGTGAGTCCACGGCTTGTATGTTTGTGAAGGTAAGAATGGATGGAGAAGCGAGAATGTAGGATTGAAAGAGATGGAGTGGAGTAAGCGAGTTAGAGTGGGAGATTATCGTGAAACAGTTGTGCGAGTACCGTTGAGGAGAAAAGTTGAGACCTGGCGTCGCTCGTGTACGAGTCGACCCAGTAGTCGAGTTTGGAGTTTTAGAGTGAGCGGTAGTGAGTCGGAGAGTCGCCACGGTGGACCTCGATCGCCACCCTAGACCTTTCGTCGTTTTGGATCCTGTAGCTCTGTGTATGGTGCTCTTGGAGCCGTTTGTCGTGATAGTTGTCGCAAATTACCGCATTATTTATTTATATTTTATTTTAGTTTATCTTTTCTTTAGTAGTGTATTAAGTTTGTGATTCGTCGTCGTTTAGAGGTTCCCGATGTCTTGCCCAGGTATTTATTT
The DNA here is from genome assembly GCF_029852145.1 of Microplitis mediator. Lineage (NCBI taxonomy): Eukaryota > Metazoa > Arthropoda > Insecta > Hymenoptera > Braconidae > Microplitis > Microplitis mediator. The sequence continues at coordinate 11,633,100 of NC_079970.1, read as the reverse complement.
GCGTGATGGACCGAGAGTATTGGACCGCGGGTCTTTTGGGCTCTCCGCATCGCTCTCGCGTTATCTTTATTACATTTTATTTAGTTTTGTTTTGTTATTTTATGTCTTTTAGATTAGTTAATTAATCGGCTTCTTTCGCATGAAAAGAACCGCGACCCTCTCTCCACAACCTAGCATACTGAGCGCACCAGGACATGCCGCTACCACCGGTCATGTCTCTCATCTCCAAAGGGTATAGTTTATAGGTTTTAATTTACGTGTACGTTTAGACCGGTTGCCGATACCGGGGAAATAAAAGTCGGCTGGCGCCCGTCAGGATCTGGAGGAGATGAGAGAGGTGATTGGTGGGCGAAGTGTAACGTAGCCCGATTTTGAGTAATTTGAGTTTTGAGTTTTAGAGTGAATTTATTGAGTAAGAATTTTGAGTAATTATTGGGTTTAATTGAGTTGTAAGAAAAATTACGTTACAGTACAAAGTTTTTACTCTAACAGTTTAGTAAATGTTTGCGATAAAAATAATATATTAATCGGTACATTTAGTATTAATGATCTTAAAATTCCGCGTCGGTCAAACCGAAATAAACCAGAGTCGGATAATGAGTCGTTAGTTCGACAAAATAATAAAATTGAATAAATTATTGTAAAGTGCAATTAAAATAACTCTAACACTAGTACGTTGCTCAGGCTAATCAATTATCTTCTTCTAGTATGAATTCGTTGGGGAGCCTGATCCAGACTTCATCAGTCTCACGACCAGAAGAAGAAGCAAACCGGCAGCTATTGCGAAACCAGAGGTTTCACGGTAGAATTGGGGATAGAAATTCTTACTGGCTTAATCCAGCATTTGCCACAGCAGCTGGATATTTAAATTTTGAGATCCCCGTATCCATGAATGTTACATTATTATCCGGATTTCATCGACGTAACAGCAACGTGTTGGTTTACGAAGAGAAAGACTCCGTACTGGTTGTCCCAGAAAAACTAGTATCTGAACCAGTAAAGTTACTAGAGATGCCAATTCCATCTATCGCTGTACCATGTCAAATTGGTGTCGGTCAAGCATCACAACTGCTTGAGATAAATTTGAGGCGAATCATATCAAAACCAGAGTGGCAAGCAGCTGTAAATAAAATTGCTAAAGACATAGTGCCGAAATCAACAAGAACGGTGGCCACACAGATCATCGAGACCAGACTCGCACCTGTTCCAGAACCAGGTTGTCTAAAGTGTAAAGAAAAGGGGCACTCGTTCGATAAATGTCCAAATGAATTACGAGGGGACTGCTACTGTATTAATTGCAGAAGATTGGGACACACAAACAACACGTGCCCATATCACGCCTGGAACACCGAAGGGTACAGAGCAATGAAACGGTACTGCCATCACTGTTCAACGCAGTATCCGTTTGCTAACGACTCATGTCAATCCTGCCGGATACGGGTAGGAATGACCAAGGCATCACGGGGTGCGTATCTAACGTTACCTCCGTAATAAAACCAGACTATGACCAGAGTTTATGTGAAATTCAAGAAAGTTCAAGAAGTGCTCAACAGAAAACAGTGTGATATTAACAATAGTATTTTTTATATACCGGTTTTTTGTTTAATTATTATTTTTATTTTTTGTTTATATGCAATTATTATTTGAAACTTTCATTCACATAAATTTAAAACCACCGATTTTGAAAAACGTGAGTTAGTTTAGTTAATCACGTATTTAATTTACCGGACAGTGACATATCAGTATCTGTAATAATTTTTATTTTTTGTTTATCACGTGCTTATTTTTATTTTTTATTTTTGTGTTTACTAATCAGAGAAAAGGTACCTGAACGTAGAATAAGGGACATTGATGAGTCCGTACAGAACTGATACCAGTATTTATTTTGTATTGTTATTAATAATATTTATAATATTTATATTGATACTCATTATATGTAATGAAACAGTTTATGAAATAATTTTTCATTTTTTTGTAAGATACCTGCTAATAATTTGTAAAGCAGTATCTCAGTATTTTGGCCACAGAGTTAATGTGATATTATTGTAATGAGTGAATGGATATGCTGTTGTCGGCGCTGAAACATCGGTTTAACTTCAACTCTGTTATCATCAAAAGTCGTTGATACTACCTGGGTTAAAGTTAAGGAGGGTGGTGTTACGAAGCTGCTTCGTGCGCCTCCGCCATCATGTGATCTCAGGTAAGATCACGTGGGACGGTGCGTCGGCACGTTTATATTAAGGAGCGCGGTCAATCAATGAGTTTAGTTTTTGAATTAGTTTTCGACGTTAGCTGTCTAGAATCCTTGTAATATTCTAGCCAGTCTAAATCAGGCTAAACCAGTCAATCCAGCAGTGCTGCATTACATTTAGTTAATCAGCAGTAAATTAACATTTAGTTTAATTTACCTCAGATTGATCCAATTTACATTTAGTTAAATTGAGAAAACTCCCGTTATTAATTACGGTTATTAATTAATAATACCGATCAGTGTGTGTGAAGTGGCATTAATTAAGCTTTTCCTTTAATAAAATCTTAATTAATATTTGATACCAGTATTTGAGTGAATTCACCTGTTATCCTGCCCACCTTTATCGTTAAGGCATCATAATCTCATACTCGATCCGGTCCAGCCAGTCCAAAGTCATCAGGGACATCACCATCGCTCCGAACTACAGTCTAGGCTAAGTACTAGTGTTAGTTTAGATTTGTAAGGTCAGTTCGGGTATAAATTATAAAATAATATAAAATAAGAGTCTCATTGGGTCTGAGTAGCTAGGGTAACCCACGAAAAGGCTGTTTCAACATCTCGTACAGTTTTGAACGGCAACCCACCGTTTCAATTCCTAAGAAACTTTTTTTTTAATTTTTTTGTTAACGATATCACTCGAACAAATTATTCAATTTCTATGGTTGAGGTGTCATTCGACACGGCTTATAGAGTTTCAGAGCTGATTGGATTTTGGAAACAATCTAAGAAGTAAGTTAAAAGTTGTTTGAAAAAAAAAATTTATTTTTCAAATAACTCAAAACATACGGTACTGATTAAGCTTAATTCTTCACAGATTGTAGGAATTAGTAAGCCGCTTCGAAAGTCACCTCAACGATCTAAATAGGTTAATCCGTTTAGAATGTCATAGAATATTAAAATACATACATACCTACGTACGTACACAGGTACACATATACACACACTCGAACATTACCTTGAAATTACTCCGAATAGCTTCCTAGGACCTCAAAACGTTGAGCTAAACAAAATTTTTGAATTTCGAAACGAAAAACGATTGATAAATTTATCCTTTACTAAATTTTTATAAAAATTTACAACTCCAACTATGAGATGATATTTTATAAACGTCCTACAAACGGTTGGCATAAATTTCTCTACGTGTTGCAGTATTTTGAGCTTAAATTTTATTTTTACTTATGTAATAATTTAATATTAAAAATAAAATAACTTATGTCGTTATAACTATAAAAATTTTTGTGGGCAGTAATGAAAAATGCCAAAAAAAAAGGGGGCATTAAATAAAGAAAACGAAAATACAAGTGCTTATGAAAAACAGCAGAATAAAGCAGTGATAGAAATTATAGATCTAATAATGGCATTGGCTTTCCTAAAACCTGATGACATTGTCAAAACTTATAGAACTATTTACCGGAGTATTACGAACAGCTCATTATTTTTACGTTTGCGATGTTTTTTAATCTATTTTATTTCGCAATGGCTTATGAAAAGACCACCAATCGAGTGGTCCGTTTATGGCGTTTTAAGACGCACTAATAATGCGTCAGAATGTAATAATAGAACCTTGAACTGTGATATCGGTAGTCACCCTACAACATGGGACTTTATTCGTAAGCATGTTTTTTAGATTTAATGTATAACCCTGATTAAAAAATTCAATTGATTCCGATTGTAAGTTCTTACACGAAAAAAAAGAAACAATAAGTGTTTGAAATTATAACCCGGAAACTGGGTGTCAATTTAGGATATTTTAACCTCCTGAATAATACATTTTATAACACGTTGTAAATTTTTGATCTTCAATTTACGATCTTTAAATTTCAAACATCAATTTTTCATGTATAGACGATAAATTTTAATATTTATCCTATAATTATTTACATTGTAATCATAAATTAATAAATTACTATTTAAAACGATAGTATTTACTGATCACTTTATCATTATATTATTTGTCGTTTCTCAATTTATATAGTTGATCTTTTTCCGTGTATTGTGAATCAATCGGAAACCAACTGAATCCAATTGGAACCGATTTAAAGCCGATTTTACGAAAACCATTTTTGCCATAAAGTAGGGTCTATAGCAATTTTTGTCAAAGGTTTTCTCTTAAATAAAATCTCTAAACGCAAAAAGAAAAATAAAGCTCGATGCATTGCTCTATAATCTAGCAACCTACGTTTTCATTTTTCAAAAATGTTCTTTAGTTTAAGAGAAAAACGAGGACAAAGGTTCAATTTACTGTGCAAGTGCAACAGAGATAGTAACGTTCGTCAACTTGAGTGTGACAGAGAAAAAAGTTCAGACCCCTCTTAATATTCTCCTGTTGTGAAATGTACAAAATTTATTATTAATTATTTTTAATTCCATGTGTTTATGAAACTAGAAATACATGTTAGAACTCAAAAGTCTGATAAAGCAAAGAATACAACAATTGACGCTGAGGAAGAAAAATACTGAAGAAGAGTCACGAAGCCAATGGATTTTGTGAAACTTTGTTCAAATTTAACAAATTTTAATGCTTGTATAACGTTCACTACTATTTGTCACAACCCACGGCGGAGTGTGGTGTGTGCAACATAGACGTTATGGCCCACCGATGGTAAAACTGAAAATTAAAATAATACACAAAACAAAAATATCCTTTGGAGATGCCCACGATCCCCACTGGATACACAGCTCTTCTCAGGCTGGGTTAGAAAACCGAATGGAGCGCCAGTACGTGTACCCCTACGAACAAAATGTAATCAACAATAACATAAAGAAATAAAAATGAAAATGAAATAATAAAATTCAGAGAGCAGTTTTAGATCAAGGAAAAGGATAGCAAGAAAGAGACAGTATACAATAAATAAACAATAAAATTAAATAAATCCCAGGTTGGTAGCCATTTAACAACGCGATATATTTTAAATTATCATATTGTTTCAGCGGGTATTAACAAAACAATAATGTAAATAATAATAGTTCACTTCACAATAAATTCTTAACCACTGGTTAAATAACGCAAAACAATAATTATAAAAATGTTCGGCTTGTTATCTCTCGCATGTGATATCAAATAAAAATAAATAATCATAAATAATAATGTGGTGTCCACAAATATAATTTAACCACAAATTATTATTATATAATACGCATGAATTGATTTAATACTTTAAATTAATTGTAACTATTTATCGCCAATAATACTGATCGCTGACTGTAGAATATTAACTTAAAAACTACATTAAATATTTAGTTTGCTGGATCGGGATGGTGAAAGAAATAAAAATTCACTTTTACAATGTATTGTCCATATTGAATAAAAATAAATCACAGATAATAGCATAGGGTACAAAAAATGATCATGAGTTTATATCAGAGCACTTATTAAACATAATTCGATTGCGTTTAAGTTTTGTTGAGTTCAATATAAATTACATGGCACCGTACACATGAAATATTATATACATATATATATAGAGCGCAGTTGATGTGAAGATTGAGTTTATCAAGTTTAATAGAATACGAGTTGTCTATAATTTTACACGGCACCATACACGTGAATTAATATATTATATAGAGCACAGTAATGAATAATCTATTGACAATTAATAATTCACAAATATCACAAATATTTTGAGTATACCCGGGAAAAAATGATTTTGCCTAATTATATATAATTACACTGGTCACAGAAATTAAGGGATAGAAAAAAAATCCGAAATTTTTAGGTGATTTTCAACTTGCTGTAACTCGGTGAAAAATGGTCGTATAAAAAATCTAAAAAAAGCAAATTGTAGCCTCAAGTTTCTAGTTTTCAGATCTGGACCTCAAAATTTTTTATCATGTACGGTTCCGGAGTAATCATAAGAAAACCAACGAAAAAAAAATTTTCAAAATTTTTGCTGGTCTTTCAATACCTCTATGGGCGACAATGAATTTTTTTGAATAATCCGACTGTCTGACTTTTCTCGGAAATTTTATGCCCTTTAATTTGGTGGCCTTAAAAAGTCTCTACGACGATTTGGCGCCGAGTTATCATTGATCAAAGCAAAAAAGTCCATTTTGGCTTTGATAATCAATAACTCCGGATTTATTGGTCGTACAGAGAATGAAAGCAGGGTTTTGAAAACTGGAAAACATTCTCTATGAGGCAAAATTAGTGGCATTTGATAGAAAAATTTTTTTTAAAGCGATATTGTTTGGTAAAAAACAGGTCAAAATTCACAAATTTAAGGATATTCGGAAATCTTGCTATAACTTTGGATATAAAGGATGAACAAAGGATATCTTCGACTTTTTTTCAACCTCAAAGTGTCCTGAAAAAACCTCGAAAATTTCAAAACGCTGCGATTTTTCTTTCTTAGTGCCCCGAAGCTTTGAATTTATCGATTTTGTCAAAAATCACCATAATTGGTAGTTTCTCGGTTTTTGTTCATTTTTTCGATTTGAAAATGGTTTTTTTACCGGTAATCTTCATTTCTTCGATCAAAAAGATCGATTATCGGAAAAAATTGAAAAAAAAAAAATTTTGAAAAAAAAAAAATTTTGTTTTTTTTTTATAAATCATATCGCATCAAAACCAAATCTATTATTGAGCATGTAATTCCTATAAAAGAAAGTGATAGGAGAATGCTGATCAATTATTCCAATGTTAAAATACTAACACAACTCATAAGAGTTGAAAATTATGTATGCAAAAAACCAAACACTTTAAAAACTGTTTGGTAACTGGGTATTATTAACTATACATAAGTTTATTACTTTTTTAACAGACTGAAAAATATAATGTAACGCTTCGTAAATATTTTAAAATTATAATTTATAGTAAAATTGTAATCATTATTTCTGTAAATATACACCTAAAACTATAATGCATTTAACGAGTATTGATTATTAAATATCAATGAAGACCATAGAGCATCTAATATATTAAATAAGAAAAACTAAATATTAAATATATTCTATAAATAAAATATTAACTTATATATATTGAAACAATGTGAATTGTCATATTCGTCCTCAGCCTTGCGGTTCCCAATTTTCCCCGTCTTGTTGCCGTCTGAAACTACACAAGTCAAAGTGACATGGTCACATGACTGATTGTCACGTCGACGCATGTCCGTAAGGGTGAAGTGGGGACGGTCCCGAGGCTAGCCCTACGCCCAAAATTATCGGTCAATGACCGATCCTGGATCAATTAGCGTTCAGACGTCTGTATTATTTAGTATCGATTATTAATCAGGCAATTATACTTGCAATATTCACGTACTTTATATTCTGTAAACCTTATATTTCTTTCTGGCAATTAACTTGCAAAGTAATATTTTTATTGTTTATTAGTTAGTAATTATAATTATATTTAAGTATATTGAAAACATTATACGTTATTGGCGACACATTCGCGGTAATAATATTAGAATTAAGTAATAAAATCAGTGTACAACAAGGCGTTATTCCACGTGGTTACGGATTGCGTATCCGGCGTTCCAACTAGGACTGCGTTATCGTACCTTGCGGAAATTAATGTAAGTAAATGAATCTCTGTTACGATTGGCAATAAACTTGCATAATTCCATCATATCAACCCTTGACATTATACATTGCCTTCTAATCTATCCTTATCTTAAAATACTGGTATGACTACCGAATAGTTTGATTTAATAATTATAAATTGAGTTACAAATAGTAATTTCACCATCATTATAAGAATATCCTATAATTTTATAAGCCGTGAGGTAAGTTGATAAGTTTTAACCTGCGTTGCCGAGTTTGAATAAGTGCGGGTCTTTGCTTTGCAAGAACCCCAGTCCACTGCTCTGTCCAAGTAAAATAAAATTCGTTAGAGGCCAGCCTAAGCCAGGGTTCAACCCGCGAATTCTGGTGGCTGCTGGTAAAAATCGCGAAGACGAAAAGCGATTTGTCTCAATATATATTTAAATAATTAATTTATATTTGATTATATATAGATCTAAATATCTAAAATATAATAAAAATTACTATATATGGGTCTATATAGGTCAGGTCTAATAAGATCTAATCATATAGACCCATGTATAACTATATATGGGTATATACTATTATATATACTATTATATATATTCCATATACAATCATACATAATTAGGCAAAATCATTTTGTCCCGGGATATAATTAGATCTAATTATATATAAGGCTATATATACTTATATATAGGTCTATATCTAACCATATATATTCTATATATAATCATATGTAATTAGGCGAAATCATTTTTTTCCCGGTATAATTAGGTCTAATTATATATAAGGCTATATATACTTATATATAGGTCTATATATAACCATAAATATTCTATATATAATCATATATAATTAGGCAAAATCATTTTTTTTCCGGTATAATTAGGTCTAATTATATATAAGTTTATATATACTTATATATAGGTCTATATATAACCATATATAATCATATATAATTAGGCAAAATCATTTTTTTCCCGGTATAATTAGGTCTAATTATATATAAGACTATATATGCTTATATATAGGTCTATATATAACCATATATAATTATATATAAAACCATATATAATTATATATTCCATATATAATCATATATAATTATATATAATAAGGCAAAATCATTTTTTCCCGGGTAATTTAAAGTCACAAGTAATTTGTAATACGCGACATGTAGAGTACGAATAAGAACCGAGTAATGATAATTAGATGCGTCGAGAGCCGAGTCTGAACGTATATTAAACCTTTGCAGTCACAAATAAAATTTGATATTTATTTTAGAGATTAAGTATGACTGGATGACTGAATGGTGACATCAGTCACACCAGTTGGCATCGAGTACGAGTAAATAATTAAGCAATGAGTAATAAATGGAGACTGTATTAGAAAGTAAATTGTGGATTCGATATAAATTATTTGTGGCTGCAAAGTCACGTGATGGCGAGTATGTATATGGATATAGCCGGCAGGTTAGTTTAACACGCGGTCAACACAAAAATGATCACAGAGTTTACGTGTGAAATTAATCATGTAATTAAAAAATATAGATGAAAAATATCTGATGAATCAGCGAGTTATAGTCAGATTGATATAATTGATGACACAGAGTAATTAGCACGATGTAATGAATTATAATAATGCCGGTAGCACGTGGTGTTCTATAACAAGTGAGTAGAATAATGGCAGTTGCCGCGTAGCTGGCTATCGAGTTGAAATTCCGAGTCTCAAAGGGCGCGTCGATAGCAGCAACTCTGGTATAGTAGAGCGTAGAATTATCAAGTGTTCTGGCGCAAACATTTGATATTTACGCAACACTGACAATACTCATAAATAGTTACAGCAAATAATGAATACTACACATAGTATTTACGCAAATAATCACCAGTGTTCGTAAAAAATAATTAAATAACTGTAAATAATCAACGCAAAATAATAATGAGTGATCACAAATAATAATCACACCAATGTAATATTTATCGCAAATAATAGCTCATCTCGGATAATAATATTAAATACTTAACGCAAAAAAAAAGTAATAAAGAACCACTGATGATTTATAAATAATTGTAAAATATTTCTCAAAATAATAAACACTGATCGCAAATAACAATTTCCATACGGCTAGATATTTACCGCAAAATAATAAATAAACGAAATAATATTATCGCATTAACCCATAAATGTTCCCAGATAATAATTAATTAATTGTAAATATCTACCGCAACTAAAATAAAACGTTCCCAATAATATTCAAAACCAGGAATAATAATAAATGTAAATATTGTTAATTATTTACCGTCAAACCATATGGACAGTCACCAATAATTATTCAATAATAAAAATAATAAGTATTAATTTCCAAGTTTCGGACAAATTTCCGCTGGGACACACAAGTACGCAAGTATATATATACATATGTAAATTTTTTAACGAATGGTATTTTTGAACTCTACTCAACTAATTATGATAGTTTATGACGAAATCTCTTGAAAAATCGACCGTGAGGACAAATACAATAGTTAGATTTTTAAAAAAATCTACCTAAAAATGACCGTTATATTGATAAGTTAGAACAATAGACAAACACACAGACTAATACACAGACTCAGATGCACACATACACACACACACACACACACACACACACACACACACACACACACACACACACACACACACACACACAGACACACACACACACACACACACACACACAGACACACACACACACAGACTCGCCCACACAGAAAAATATATATGTGACATATATGCATTAATGTATCGGCTATATGAGACATATATGTTATTTATATATTTTTTTGTGCGGGCGGACATACATACACACATGGACATTTTAAATCTGGTATGAATAGCTTTTCAAGACCACAAAACGTTGACATCTGATGAAAACTTGATTTTCGAAAATCAGAGAGAAAACAATAACTTCCCGAATTTTCGAAAATTTAAAATTTTCTTAGTGAAAAGTTAAAAAAATTACGCTACTGATTTTCTTGTTTTTGAAATAAGAGTCATTTGTACAAAACAATAAAAATCGGTGTTACGTAGTTGTTCAGTCAAGACCCAATTCGCTACCACTTGAGAACGCCGAGCCTCACCAATAGGTCGGCAGCACTATCGCCATTTGAATAAACGCGCGAGATCTTGGCCAATGAGAGAATTCCATCATTTAAATAATTAGTTCCAACTTTGAATAAAAGAGTTGCGACATGAAACGCACTCATTGGCTCAAGATCTCAACGAGCTACGTGGATTTTCGCTATTGGCTGAAATTTCGTCAGCGTCGGCTATTAATTTTCTTATTGGTCTACCGCTCTGACGTCATAAAGAAACCGTTGTGAGCTTTCACTTTACGACGTTTCCTCATTAATTCACAACGTGCTCTTCTAAAGTTCACCTCGTGCTTATAATCACTTTTGTCTTTCTAAACGCTTTCTTGAGTTCTAATAAATAAATCTTGTGCTGAATTCTATGCAACACCTAGACAGTATATCAAGGCTGCTAGTTGTTGAATATTATTCAATTGTCATCAGCTAATAATAAATTACGTAAAGTAATTTACGTGTAGTAACCGCTATCAACCACGTGTTGATTCTTGTACGTGCGTTATACGTTGCATTCGCTCTCGCGTACATTGTTTAAGTCGCATTCGCTATACAGTATTCTTACAATTTAAGTGTATATAAGTGTAAATAAATAGTTCTTACATTTTCTATAAAAAAGTGTATAATTTTTAGTTGTTAAAATTACCATCACCTACACCAGATCCATTTAGTTATCCTCTCATTTTACAGTAGTGTTTAAGAAAGTGCACGCAAAGAAGGATGGAATAACTACATAAACGGAGAAGAAAACCATGAGGGCCAGGAGCAACAACAGACAGGAGACAGTATGAAGATTAAAATGAAAAAATTTATTTATAAAGGAAAAGAAAGATGGAAAATTGTTAATGAAAACAAAAAAAAAGGGCGAAAAGGAAATCTGATAGAGAATTTAGAAGTCAATGACGGATTCGGAGAAAATGGAGATAATGAAAACAAAAAGCACGAGTCGAATCATATAGAAACAGAAGAAGAAAATGAATGTGAAACCGACTTTCCTAACAGAATTGGAGTGGATCGAGACACTAAAAGTGAAAAGCTCTGGAACATGAGAATCGCACAAGATGAAAGAAAAGATAATAAAAGTCACATGAATATCGAAGAACCGGTAAATACAGAAAAAGAAGGCCATTCGGCAGCCGAAATGGAAGGTAAATTTTTCAATTGATCTATATAAAAAGTTACATACATACATATCTTGTGATACATGTTAGTGTATAGACATGATATGATATTAGGCTCGTTTTCTTAGAGTGAGGGTAAAAAAAGACGACTATTTTCGATAGAGAACTTCAGATAGTTGATTTGACAAAACATTATATAGGCAATGTATAAAACTAACCTTCACGTAAACAAAGTATAGAAAATTTAATAAATATGAGATCATAATCGAAATCGCTATTACGATGGCAAGACCGGTGATAATCATAGGGATTAGAGGTACATTTGATACATCATAAATAATAAAAGAAATACTTTTTAAATATAAAATATTTGTGAAATTTACAGGTTATTTTGTTAACAATAAAATTCAACTGACAAAATTGAATTATAATGGGAAATGCATAAGTTATGTAGAATGAACACCATATTTGCAACATTTGTTGGTTCCATGAGAATTTTCAAGGCCATCAAATTATTGGAAGAAATGGTCAAAACATAAAGTTTAAGGTCAAATATTAAAGCTTACTAAACAAGCTTTATGATACTTTTTACTGAAATTGTCTATCAGTTTTAGTTTGAATGTTATATGAACTTCAACAGTGAATACAAACTGATTTTTTCAAGAAATCATTAAAATTTCAAACAGCCATAACTTCTAAACTAATCGACCGATTCAGCCCATCTTCGAACTTAACCGTGGTAATTACACATAAAATAAGTGTAGAAAATTTCATTAAGATCGGATAAGAATCGTAGACGCAATCGTGTCCTCAAAAGTCCGTTATATTACATATATATATATATATATATATATATATATATATATATATATATATATATATATATATATATACAGGGTGTCCCAGAAGTAAAGGTACAAATAAATAGGCATATACATCTCGTAAATCTGAGTAGGAAGTTCCTTTGCCATTTTTGCATCTGAAGCAGCTGTAATTAGTTATTAATTAAAAACCATCAGCTAATCAGTGATCAGGATACAGAAGAATGTCGAGGAGTGGGAAAAAAGTAAGCAGCAAGATCCATGACCCTTCTTTAACTGAAGGTACCTGCTGCTTGTACTCAATAGACCCATAGAAAAAAAAATTATTTGTAGGTAAGAAAATAATTTTTGTCACGAACTTTGGATACACGACTCCGATAAAATTCCAAATCAAATAATTCAAACTAATAATATCAAAACGTAATAGACGAACAGCAATTTTTGAAAATATTTTTTTTTTTTTAATACAATTGGCATGAAAAAAAAAGTTTCAAATTGGTTTCATCAAAAATAATAAATCATTTGTTCATTACAAGCAAAGTTTTACTTCTAAACTTTTAATACTATTAGCCCTAATAGTTTTTGAGTAATTATAAAAAAATCAGAAAAAAAAATTCAATGCAATAATGATATTTTTGACTTTGATAATTAATTATTCGGCAACCAAAAACTGTACAGAAATTTGAAGTAGTGTATTAATTAATTACAACTATCCGCTATAAGACGAGGTTGTTTTTTATTGAAAAAAAAATTTTTCGAGACAATAAACTTGATCCAAAAAAAGTCACAAACTGCGAACTTGAAGATACTTGCTTAACTCATGATATAACTTTGTAAATAATAATTGGAGTGAAAATATTATGAGGAAAATTTCGGAAACGGTTCCATGACAACTGATCCCAGATAAATGATTCCACAGACGACTTGGGATAAATACAAGATATTTGTTTAATTATAAGATATGTCATATCATATTAATTATAGTTTTTAAAAAAAAATTATTTTTTGTTATTATTGTGAGAATAGATAGGAAAAAATTTTTAACATATATTTATCTGATTTTTTTACAATCACTCAAAAACTATTACTGCTAAAAGTATTAGAGGTTGGGACGTAAAATTTTTTTTAATGACGTACAATTGTTTCGAGAATCGAATATTGTCTAATCGATGGAATTGGAGTCTTAAAGCTCGTTTTGCCGATGAAAATGATTTATTTTTAATTTTTTAGAGGTAAAACTTTGCTTGTAATAAACGAATGTTTTATTACTTTTAATGAAACCAATTTGAAATTTTTTTTTTCATGCCAATTGTATTAAAAAAAAAAAAAATGATTTTTCAAAAATTGTTTTTTATCTAAATCGTTTTGATAAAATTCCTGCAATTAATAAGCTTCAGAAACTTATCCTTCAATGAGAAATTTCTACCCATTTAATTTATTAATAACTATGAAAAATAATTTTATCGGGGCCTTGCTCACAAAGTTTGTGACAAAAATTATTTTCTTACCTACAAATAATTTTTTTTCTATGGATCTATTGAGTACAAACAGCAGGTACCTTCAGTTAAAGCAGGGTCATGGATCTTGCTGCTTACTTTTTTCCCACTCCTCGACATTCTTCTGTATCCTGATCACTGATTGGCTGATGGTTTTTAATTAATAACTAATTACAGCTGCTTCAGATGCAAAAATGGCAAAGGAACTTCCTACTCAGATTTACGAGATGTATATGCCTATTTTTTTTGTACCTTTACTTTTGGGACACGCTGTATATATATGTAATAGAACCATGTTTTCAGGACACGATTGCGCCTACAATTCTTATCGGATCCTAATAAAATTTTTGATACTTATTCTATGGGCGATCAACACGGTTAAGTTCGAAGAAGGGCTAAATCGGTTGATTAGTTTAGAAGTTATGGCTGCTTGAAATTTTCCCGATTTTTCGAAAAAATCAATTTTTTCCACTTTCAAGTTCATAGAATTTCAAAACTAATACTCATAGATAATTTCCGTAAAAAGTATCTGAAGGCTTGTCTGATAAGCCTTAATTTATGACCTTAAACTTTATATTTCGACCATTTCGTCCCATAATTTGATGGCCTTGAAAATTTTAATGGAATCAAGAAATGTTGAAAATATGGGCTTCATTCCACATAACTTCTGCTTGTCCCATTATAATCTAGTTTTGTCCGCTATATGTTATTTTGCAAAAAATAACCTGTAAATTTCACTGCTCTTTTATATTTTTAAATTATTTCTTTTATTACTTATGATGTATCAAATGTTCCTCTACTTCCTATGATTATCACTGGTCTTGTCATTACGATAACACCTACAATTTTTATCGGATCTTAATGAAATTTTCACGATTTTTCGAAAAAATCAGTTGTTATTCGCTGTCGAAGTTCATATAACTTTAATTTATGACCTTAAACTTTATATTCTGACCATTTTTTCTGATAATGTGATAGCCTTGCAAGTTTTAATGGAATCAAAAAATGTTGAAATTATGGTTTTCATTCCACATAACTTATGTATTTCCCATTTTAATACAATTTTGTCAGTTGTATTTTATTGTGAACAAAATAACCTGTAAATTTCACAGCTGTTTTATATTTTAAAAGTATTTCTTTTATTATTTATGATGTTTCAATCGTACTTGTACATCCTATAATTAAATCTGATCTTGCAATCGTAATAGCAATTACAATTATGATCTCATACTAATCAAATTTTCTATACTTTGTTTACGTGAAGGTTAGTTTGGTACATTACCTATGTAATGTTTTTTCAAATCAACTATCTGAAGTTCTCGATCGAAAATAGTCCTTGTACTTTTTTACCCCCACTCTTGGAAAACGAGTCAAATTTCATATCATGACTATACACTAGACTGTGCCAAATGAAATCGATATTTTTTTTTTTCGGTCCCATACGAAAATAAGGTTGTCTCACTAAAAAAAAAATCCTGAAAAAATTTCAGGTCGATATGTCTATTTTTCAGTTAGCGCTCGCGTAAATAAGAATTTTCTAATAAAATTGTTTTTTATCCCAACTTAATATTTCACAACTCATTAAATATAACTGATTAAAAAATGGCCAAGGTGCCATTTTGTAGGGAATTCAATTCGCTACAAAAGGAACTTTTGATCGAATGAAAAACATCAGCCAATTTTTTTCTGCAGCCATTTGAACCTAATTTTTTTTCAAAATTTACATTTATATTTACTATTAAACGCTTAGAAAACTATGTTGCTATGTATGAAACTTATTAAATTCAATTTCTCTAGGAACCTTCATGATCTCAAGGAATAGTTTTCATACTTAAAGTAATAAAACTAACATTAAACTATTGATATTATCGATATTTCTAACAAGACTTTTTCTTCGTTTTGACATTTTTTGCATTTAATCTTTCTAGTAATTTTTATCTGCATTAGAATATCGTCCATAATTGTAATTTTGAAATTCTCATACTGCTTATCAAACATTATTACTTTATTGATAAAAATATACATTGTTTATCATAATAAAATACCCATAAAAATTCGACTAAAGAAAAAATTGATGTTCTAATGTGCAGAAAATTTTCTTTCAATTCTGTTACTAGTTTTTAAGAGCTTTTGATTTGTCAGGAGAACCTATTGCAAACAATCTGAAAGTTGCCTACAATAGGCAGCAACAACTTGTAGTAGAAATTATTTAATTTATCTATTTATTGATTAATTAACTAATTAATTAATTAGTTTGGAGCAAGTACAGTTTATACTCGCAATAGGGTCTCCTGACATATCATAAACTCTTAAAAACTAGTAACAGAATTAAAAGAAAATTTTCTGCACATTAGAACATCAATATTTTCTTTAATTGAATTTTTATGGGTATTTTATTATGATAAACAATGTATATTTTTATCAATAAAATAATAATGTTTGATAAGCAGTATGAGAATTTCAAAATTACGATTATGGACGATATTCTAATGCAGATAAAAATTACTAGAAAGATTAAATGCAAAAATTGTCAAACCGAAGAAAAAGTCTTGTTAGAAATATCGATAATATCAATAGTTTAATGTTAGTTTTATTACTTTAAATATGAAAACTATTCCTTGGGATCATGAAGGTTCCTAGAGAAATTGGATTCAATAAGTTTCATACATAGCAATATAGTTTTCAAAGCGTTTTATAGTAAATATAAATGTAAATTTTGAAAAAAAATTAGGTTCAAATGGCTGCAGAAAAAAATTGGCTGATGTTTTTCATTCGATCAAAAGTTCCTTTTGTAGAGAATTGAATTCCTTACAAAATGGAACCTTGGCCATTTTTTAATCAGTTATATTTAATGAGTTGTAAAATATTAAGTTGGGATAAAAAACAATTTTATTAGAAAATTCTTATTTACGCGAGCGCTAACTGAAAAATAGACATATCGAGCTGAAATTTTTTCAGGATTTTATTTTCGAGTGAGACAACCTAATTTTCGTATGGAACCGAAAAAAAAAAAAACCGATTTCATTTGGCACAGTCTACTATACACTAACATGTATCACAAGATATGTATATATTAAACTTTCTACATAGATTAATTGGAAAATCTACCTTCCATTTCGGCTGCCGAATGGCCTTTTTTTTAAATCTTACAGCAGTGTCTTGCAAACTTTTCATAAACAATAATTTCTTGTATTATGATAAACAATAAACATATTCTTAATCAATCTACACTAATGCAAAAAATTAAAGGAGCAGAAAAATTTTATAAATTTTTTAGTGATTTTTGGAAGGCTGTAACTTGGTGAAAAAAAATCGTATCGAAAATTAAAAAAAAGCATTCTATAGCTTGAAATCTCTAGTTTAGGTGAATTTTTTTCCAAATTTTTTAAAAGCTCCGATTATTGCGCAAACATGAGAAATACCGGAGCCAAAAAATTTCTAAAATTTTTTTTTTTTCCGAAGAGCCCACGGACCGCGGAAAAATTCTTTCAACTAAACGAATGCATACATCGTTTAGCAAATTTATTCAGCTTCAATTTGGTTTTTTTTTTAACCCCGTTTGACGATTTGTCGCAGAGATATCAGCCTTCAAACAGAAAATGATCCTTTTGGCTTTGATCTCCGATATTTCAGGTACCAATGATCGCACAGAAAGTTGAAGGGCGGCGTTGAAAACTTGAATAAATTCCCTACAAGACCCTGTCATCATTTTTTGGAAAAAAAAATTTTTTTTATTTTTAACATCCATTAGAAGAAAGTACAAAAAAATGACTTTTTTTGGTTTTTTAGTAAATCAACTGCTACTCTGCAAATATCGATAAAAAAAATAATGTTGCCAGGGACTTTTTTAGCTTAATGTACCCCCAAGACCCCTGTAAATTTTTAAATTGATCCATGGAACCGTTTTTTGGGAATCATCGATCAAAGTTTAGCTAAACAATTAAAGGAGCAAGTTTTGTTCCTTTAATTGTGCAATCATAATCAAAATGAAAAAATTTTTTTTTTTCGACTTTTCTCAAATTTTTGCGTTGGTAACTCAGCAAATGCAAGGAAATGACAAAAAAAATACAAAATTTCCAAAAAATGTCAAAAAAAATCGAAGAAAAAAAAAATGTATAACGTTCACTATTATTTTCCATAACCCACGGCGGAGTGTGGTGTGTGTAAAATAGCTGTTATGGCCCACCGATGGTAAAAAAACTGAAAATAAAATAATAAACAAAACAAAAATATCCCTTGGAGATGCCCACGATCCCCACTGGATACACAGCTCTTCTCAGGCTGGGTTAGAAAACCGAATGGAGCGCCAGTACGTGTACCCCTACGAACAAAATGTAATCAACAATAAAATAAAGAAATGAAAATGAAAAATGAAATAATAAAAATCAGAGAGCAGTTTCAGATGTAGGAAAAGAATAGCAAGAAAGAGATAGTATGCAATAAATAAACAATAAAATTAAATAAATCCCAGGTTGGTAGCCATTTATCAACCCGATATATCACAAATTATAACATTATTCCCATCGGGTATTAACAAAATAATAAAGCAAATAATAGTAGTTCACTTCAAAATAAATTATTAACCAATGGTCAATTACGCAAAATAATAATTATAAAAATGTACGACTGAACATCACTCGCACGTGATTGCCAATAAATATGAATAATTATACATAATAAAGTGGCGCACTCTAAAATATAATTTAACCACAGTTTATAATTATATAATACGCATAAATTAATTTAATACAGTAGAACCTCGATAAGTTAAAATTCAAGGGAAACGTAAAAAAATTTGAGTTATCGAGTTTTTTACTTATCGAGAGTTTAAGTTAGAGAGGTTATTAAAGTAAAATTTTTAACTTAACGAGGTTTATTGATTGGAAACTTGAGTGTGAAATAGATACATATAATTCAATAGAAATGATAGATTTTTATTTATTTATACATATATATTTACTCTTATATGGAAATTCCTACTGAGTAAAGGTCCTCCCCCTCCCCTTTATCCTTTATTTCCCCAGTTCCCAAATTTGTCGTTAATGACAAATTTAGCTATGATATATGGCTTATATATGGTATTTACATACATATACGTATATTCCTTTGAGTAAATTCAATTCTGACAACGTACTCTCGTGGATTCCAAATTGAGCAGCAACATCTTTCCTTTTTGAACCACTTTTCACAGCTTCAATCGCTCTCAACTTATCAGCATATGTTAAAGTATTCAATTTACGTTTCATTTTCGAACTCGTTTATTAATATTTCTTGTTTACAACTATACGTTAAGCGATTAAGTGAAAGACTAAAGTGAAAATCAATTAAGCTTTTGGCGAAACCTTTTGTTTGCATACATACTTAATAAGATGACTTAATGATATTACTTTAAGTTATGGAGGTCACAAAAATATTATTTTAAGTTATCGAGGGCAATGCTCAAAATAATTGTTTGAGTTATTGAGGTTTTGTACTTTAAGTAATAGAGGTTTTAAGCTGTGAAGGGAAGGGAATCAAAAAGATTTTTAAGTTACCGAGGTTTTGAACTTATCGAGGTTTGAGTTATCGAGGTTCTACTGTAGTGTGAACAAAATAACCTGTAAATTTCACTGCTATTTTATATTTTAAAAGTATTTTTTTTATTATTTATGCTGTTTCAATCGTACCTGCACGTCCTCTAGTTATAACTGATCTTGCCATCGTAATAGTAATTACAATTATGATCTCATACTAATTAAAATTTCTATACTTTGTTTACGTGGAGGTTAGTTTAGTACATTACCTGTATAATGTTTTGTCAAATCAACTATCTGAAGTCCTTATCGAAAATAGTCGTTGTCTTTTTTTACTCTCACTCTTAGAAAACAAGCCTAATTTCATATCATGACTGTACACTAACATGTATCACAAGATATGTATGTATGAAACTTTTTATATAGATTAATTGGAAAATCTACCTTCCATTTCGGCTGCCGAATGGCCTTTTTTTCATTGATTGTTACGAAGTGGGTTCGTGCGCCTCCGTCCAACTCGGCCGAGGTACTGTCACGTAGGACAGTGCGTCAGCATGTCTATAAAAGAGCGCGCAATCAACCATTTTCAGCTTGTTCATTACTGAACTTTGTGATTGCTGACGCGTCTCTATTGTAAAGTTTGAACCAGTCACATTTAGTTGATTGCGTAAGGCTCCCGTACATTTGGTTACGGCAATCGTATAGTATTTACACTTTGTTAATTATTATACTAACGGACAGTGTGTGTGAGTGAAGTGGCGATAATATAAGCCTTTCTGTTAATAAATTCTTATTTTATCAAACGATACCAGTACTTGAGTGAATTCGTCTGCGATATTCTGCCCACCTTTGTCGTTAAGGTATTATAAGCCGCATTCTGATCCAACAACCGGTCCGAGAGGGGTATCCTGGAGGATCAACCCACGTCCTAGGACATCAAGGACAACTACCACCGAAATATAAAATTAGGCTCAGTACTAGTATTAGTTTAGTTTTGTAAGGCTAGTTCGGGTAAATCAGTACAGACGAGTCTTGTAATTGAGCTAGTACGTACGTACGTGTGTATGTATGTAAATATTCATAACTCTTGAACGGATAAACTGATTTTGATCTTTGAGGTGTCATTCGACGCGGCTTGTTAATATCTTGGAGCTATAAAAATTTGAGCTTAATCGGTAGCGTGCGTTCAAAGATATTTCGAAAATAAAATTTTTTTTAAAATTTTTTATTAGGATAACTTTTATTTTGCTTGATGGATTGATCCTAAAATCTAATCAGCTCTAAAACTTCATAAGCTGCGTCGAATGCCACATCAACTATCAAAATCGGTTCATTCGTTCAAGAGAAACCGTTGACGAAAGAATTCAAAAAAAATTTTTTTTTGGGATTTTTTGAAATTTCTCAAAAACGACTTGGTAAATCAATTTCAAAATTTACCCAGCTTTAGAACTTGATAAAACACGTCGATTGCAGCCTCAACCATCAAATTCGGTTGATTCGTTTGCGAGATATCGTGGGAGAAAGAAAGGCTAAAAAATGGTTTTTTTAAAGACAATAGTATACAAAAGTATTATCGAGCTCGAAGAGCTCGAAAATGTATTTACAATAATGTTTTCGAGCTCAACGAGCTCAAAAACAGCGGGAAGTTTTGGGGCTGGCCCGCAGGGTTAACCGATAGACCGATTTTTACGTATGTAACCTTCAGAATCATATGCTATATTGTTTTTAAATAATCTTAAAAATTTGCAGGTATTGAAAGGAGCTTGTAAGTATATGTTGCTCCCTTCAATGATAAGTCGCAATGAGTCATATAGATTACATTTAATTATTTTACCTATTACAAATTATTCGTCGAAAATATGTAAGAGCTTACGTCTCTGCAAATTAAAGAACTCCAATTTTCTTGTAAATTGTGTCACGGTATCATTGTCGGATATTTCCAATTTCAATTCAATTATATTATTAAAGGCACACAAAGCTGAACAAATTTGTAGTTGGGCATAACGTGTGCCTTAGACCAAACGTCGAAATGATCCATTAAGATCTTCATATAGAAAACAAGATGTTATAGGTAAAGGTCTAAACTTACGAACAACATCGGGTAAATGATATAAACTATTTAAGTTACATGTCATGTGAGTTAATCCGTATAAATCGTTAAATTGTGAAATGTCTATTTTGATAGGGGTAAACGAAACTGAAATCATTTTCTTGCTAATGGAAGAATAGCTTAAATAAATGATAGCAGCAACTAAAAGCTTGTGATGCTCTAGATATTCGTTGGCCATAATTGAACTTAATAAAGGTATAGAATAATATAGTAACCATTGTTTCCACTCTGATGCTTTCCAATACTTATAATCGAAAACAGATTTCGTTTATCGAGAAACAAAAATGGGGGGAGAAAGGGATTGAACTTTATCATCTACGTATTGTAAATTCTCATAGAGAAAAAACCTGTAATTACTGTAACTACGGTCAAACCACAAACTAAATAATCTTTTAACGACACCCAAGTACACACCGTGCATCACATCAACAACAGTTGTATTAAAAACATCATCAACAATTTGTGTCAAAACTGTTGGACCTTTGATCCCATTTACTGCACTTCGAGATCTAACAGCTCTTCTACTTTCATCAATAGAATCTTTAGTTATTCTGGGTTGTCAAATTGACTTGAAAGGATAAACACGCATTCGATTAAAATATTTAGATTGAATTTGAGAATGGCAACATCCAAAGGTTCTAGTATGCCCTTTCATGTTAAAAAAACTAGCCTTTGCCGGTAAATCACACGTGCCACAAATTATAATACCTCGGACATTCACTCGACGATTTAGATCAGATGTTCTACACCAAACACCATTATATACATTTTTCGAATCATTGAGAAAACTATTTAAAAATAGATTAGGTCGCGGTTTTTTGCCAAACCAAATGCCAGCTAATAACAGATTTTCTGTTTTTGTTCGATATGTTATGTCCAAATAATTTTTTATTATTTTTAATAATTATTTTAAATAAGTATTACTGAGCTCCTTTTTGCAAAGCGCGCAAAAACGCAGCGTTAGCTTTTTCACCTTTTTATGCGGCAAAGAATAGTGGGAAGACAACTGCAATAAGTTTAACGAATAAACAATAAACTGTCGTCACTTTCCACCAATGACGATAATTATAAATTCCCCATCAAATCGCCAAACAAAGTTTATAAAAAGCCTGAGCACCCATAGCTCAGGGCTAGTCGGTTCTTAATACTTACGGTCCGCGAAAATTCGAATGTCGAAATTTCGTGCACTCTCATTGCAGGAATCCGCCCTAAGCGTTGAATAATCGATAAGAGGATTTTTAATATTTTCTACCTAAACCTTATTGCAGGAATCCGCTTCGGCGTTGAATAATCGGTAATTGAATTCAAATTATTATTAAAAATCCTCAAATATTGATATAAAATTTGATCTGACGCAACTGAAGTAATCGTTCGTCTAGTACAATATTTTTTGGATTTTAAAATCCATCCGGTTCGATTGAATCAGTGAAACAAATTTACCTGAATTCGTGAGTCCATCTCGAGCCGAGTCTTGGGCATAAAACCACTTTTCGGGTGTGTTAAAAGGACGCATTAAATTAAAATCTTATAAAAATATCTGTTAAGGATAAATAATCCTATAATACAAATTAAATATAAAATTGTGAAAACTAGAGTGAGTAAGTGACGTTTAGTTGAAACGTTGTTACGATGTGGGATCGTACGCCGTCGTTTGAGCTCGGGTAGTGATTGTCACGTGCTCCAATATGGCGTTGCCGCCTATATAAGCACGTGCAACCAGTACCCAATGCTCTTTTTGATCTTCAAGCTCTCTTGCTGTTGCTTAAATTACTACCTGCAGTATAAATCATAGTAGCTATTTCTCGTACGTGCTTTTACTGCCGTCGCATTTGAGTCCGCGTTAATTGACGTTATAGTTGGTTACAGTTAGTTAACCAGGTCGATTAACCAGTATAATTATTACAATTAGTTAGTAATTATAATAACCAGTTAGTGTTATACGGGAATCGGCGAATTATCCGATTATTTGAAGTAACATTGGGTAGTGAGCCCTGTGCAGTTAGTCACAGTACCTTTGATATCATACGCAGTTAGTTGTGTGATCATCAGAATTGTACCAGTGTGTTTGTGTGTGGCAATTAGAAAATTATTAGTTAAATAAATAATTATCTAAAATATAACTGAATCAGTGTTTGAGTGAATTCACCTGATCCAGTTCACGCTCCTGTAATTAAGTATAAAAGTAGCAGCACCAGGTCAACCACGGATCCGAGGAGGAGATTTCCAAGGGTCAACCACCGCCAGTTCACGGTCATCAAGAACTTCTACCCCGAACATTGAGATTAGGCTAAGTACCTAGGTTTAGTTTTAATCTTGTAAGGCCAGTTCGGGTAAAATCAAAGAAAGACGAGTCTCATAATTGAGTTTAGCTGGGTGAACTCGCGAAAGCTATATCTAACATCGAAAATATAGTTTGTACGTAAACCCGACGTTACAACGTTGTAATTTGAAACATCTAAATAAAAACGAAGTTTATCACTCTAACCTTGCGGTTTCCATTCGAGAGTAGTACATAAGGTGTTATCCTACAACCCAGCCGCGCCCACTCAACCCAAATCTTAGGAGGAAGGTCAAGTGCGCTGCAACGTTCTGGAGGGGTAAAACCTGCCGTACTAGAAGAAGTTACATCGAAGTTGCACCAGTCTCTTCGGAGATGTTTGGGTTCTTAATATTTGAAAAGATCCACTATAAATAATAAATTAGAGGAAGACAAATTCTTCCTCGTATTATTAATTGTTGTCCGCACCCTCCAACCCGCTTGTCCAAAAATTACTATCGCTACTAAAGAGAGTAATCCCGGATAAATAATTAAAAATTAAGCGGCGGACATAACAGATATTTAAATGGGAGCTCGTATATCGTTAAGTAAAATGGCCATAGACTCAATTTAGAGGATTGGAAAAGTGATATCTCAGCTGTATTCCACGTAAACGAAATGTTCGAAGTACATGATAAAAAACCGTTATTTTTAAAAAACGATTGATAAATACTAGTGCTGTACAATTTGGCCGACTAAACCGGCCATAAAGGTTAACCAGGTTAATTAGTTCATCGGCCAGCTGGTTAATCCAAATTAACCGGTTAAATCAATTAACTAGTTAATCGGTTGAATTAGTTAAATGGTTAACTGATTAACCAGTTAAATGGTTAATCGGTTAAATAGTAAATTTACATTTTCCTTTATATAAATAATAAATTATTATTAAATCTTATATTTTTAACGTATTTACACTAATGTTTATTTATTTTATGTTTTAATTTAAGATGCTTATTTATTATGGATATTGTTTTTACTGAATGATAATTTTTTTGTTTTTTTCCTGGTGAAAAGTTGTTGGTTTCTTGTCTGAAAAAGTCTATAGAACTCTAGAACTGAGTTTTTCAGACAGAAGTCCGAAAAATTTCCACCAGGGTTAGCATAATATTATGTTACATTGACACAATATTTATGAACCCTCGCAGATTTGAATCACGGTGGAAACACCGTGGGTTTGTTCTATTTTACCACTGTGATTACGCGATGTATCCACCGTGATTCCGTGGTGGCTTCGCCATCGTGTGTACACGTTGTTTCCACTGTGATTACGCGGTGGATGCAATGTGGAACCACGGTGGTGAAATAGCACAAAGCCACCGTGGAATCGAAAAAACACGTTCAGATGGGGTAGTTGTCGATGGAATGCATAAATATTTCTTTGCTAATCTAGCAAGAGAAGGAAATTTGTGTCTTTTTGAGCCCCACCAAACGAGAGGATTGTCTGTTTTCGGAATAACTGCTTCCGTTTTATAATTGGCAATTTCGATTGCAAATCTGTCATCACCATTTCCATCAAAACTAACACTCCTCTCAAAACTTCGGGAAAGCGTATCAGGATTAAAAAGATAGTCCAGATCTTTTTCTCTTTGGTTGATTTTAGAGCAAGATTAATGAGCAGCCTGGTTGTCATCTTCTCTTATTAACCCTTCAGCACCCGCGTTAGAACAACGTAAAACATTACCCGCGTGATGAGAAAAAGTCTCACGCTTCGGCGCATCGTAAATTTTAAGTCAAATAAAACAAAAATATTATGCACTTTCCCGATTATAACGTAATTATAATTTATTTGAATATTTCGCTTGTTTTTATTTTTAAATTTTCTATAATGTACTTATTTTTTAATTTTTAATTTTGTAAGTAATGACAGACTTAACGGCTGAAAAAAACGCCGGTGATTGCCGAAAAGATTCGGAACTGTCCGAACTGAGCCAAACCGTATTAATTTTTATGCCTTACTTTACTCGCGTGATGAGAAAAAGTCTCATTGCTTTTTAAAATAAATCTTTTAAAAATATTTTTTATGTTCGAAATAATTTTTAAATTTGAAAATCATAAAAAGCATAAAATTTCTTTAAGATAAAAAAAATTTCACTAGGTCATTCCATTTGAAATTACTTAGAAAAAAATATTTGAAGGCAAGTGTGAGAAAAAAACTCATAGCGCGGGTGCTGAAGGGTTAAGTCTAAGACTTTTTCTTCTATATCGGCAAAATACATCGCTGTCTCTTCTCTTAAATCTTCGTATCTAAGATGAAAATAAAAAAATACCATTCGGCAGCCGAAATGGAAGGTAGATTTTCCAATTAATCTATATAAACAGTTTCATACATACATATTTTGTGATATATGTTAGTGTATAGTCATGATATGAAATTAGGCTTGTTTTCTAAGAGTGAGGATAAAAAAAGAAAACGACTATTTTCGATAGAGAACTTCAGATAGTTGATTTGACAAAACATTATATAGGTAATGTACTAAACTAACCTTCACGTAAACAAAGTATAGAAATTTTAATTAGTATGAGATCATAATTGTAATTACTATTACGATGGCAAGATCAGTTATAATTAAAGGACGTACAGGTACGATTGAAACAGCATACATAATAAAAAAAATACTTTTAAAATATAAAATAGCAGTGAAATTTACAGGTTATTTTGTTCACACTATAATACAACTGCCAAAATTGTATTATAATGGGAAATGTATAAGTTGCGTGGAATGAACCCTATATTGTCAGCATTTTTTCGAATAATTAGAAGAAATGGTCAAAATATGAAGTTCAAGGTCAAAAATTTAAGCTAACTAAACAAGCTTTAAGATACTTTTTACTAAAATTGTCTATTAGTTTTAGTTTTAATGTTATATGAACTTCAATAGTGAATAAAAACTGATATTTTCGAAAAATCGTGAAAATTTCAAACAGCCATTACTTCAAAACTAATCGAGCGATTCCGCTCATCTTTGAATTTGATCAAGATAATCGCCTATAGAATAAGTGTAACAAATTTCATTAAGATCCGATAAGAACTGTGGGCGCTATCGTAATGACAAGACCAGTGATAATTATAGGGATTAGAGGTACATTTGATACATCATAAATAATAAAAGAAATACTTTTAATATATATAATATCAGTGAAATTCACAGGTTATTTTGTGAACAATAAAATACAACTGACGAAACTGGATTATAATGGGACAAGCATAACTTATGTGGAATGAAAACCATATTTTCAACATTTTTTGATTCCATTAAAATTTTCAAGGCTATCAAATTATTGGAAGAAATTTTACGGAAATTATCTATGAGTTTTAGCTTTAAAGTTATATGAATTTGAAAGGGATAAAAATTTTTTTTTTTGAAAAATCGTGGAAATTTGAAACAGCCATATCTTCTAAACTAATTGAACGATTTAGCCCATCTTCGAACTTAAACGTGATAATCGCCCATAGAATAAGTGACAAGGTTGTGACAAAATTCCTTGAATAATCGACTATGAGGACAAATACAATACCTAGATTTTTAAACAAATCTACCTAAAAATACGTTAAAAAACAACATTTCTCCTGACGAAATGGTAAGCTTGATATTTAGCCTTTAATAGCGCTTCACGCTCAAGGCATACAATATATATCAAGATATTTAGAAAAATTTCAATAACTATAAATATCC
Source organism: Microplitis mediator (assembly GCF_029852145.1). Classification (NCBI taxonomy): domain Eukaryota; kingdom Metazoa; phylum Arthropoda; class Insecta; order Hymenoptera; family Braconidae; genus Microplitis; species Microplitis mediator. The sequence continues at coordinate 11,605,188 of NC_079970.1, read as the reverse complement.
ATTACCTTGGGTCCAAGAAACACGCAATCCAAAACCATTCTGGTGATTGTTCATCTAAAAATCGAGTTTGGAGTTATTCTTCTGACGTTTCCTTTAGTATTTGAATAGATTCCGAGTCTTGTTTATTGAGTTATAAAAAATTCGATATAATTGAGCGTATAATTGGTCGCAACATAGCAATAGTGAAATGAGTTTCACTACTCATTAAATTTGTAGCTACATTAAATGGTTTTGAAATTTTTATATTTTCTCATTATGTCCAATCACAACTTCTCAAACATAATTTTTTTGCATTTCCAAAGATGTTGTTGATCTTTGATTCAATACCATTTCAATAGCAAGACGTTGCTCTATTACTCGTTCTACCATTAAATATGCAGAATTTCACCGAGTCACACAATAAGTCATCAATCGATGGTTTGGTAGCTTCAGTTCTTTTTGAGCAGTTGTCAAAGCACCAGTTGCAATGTTAGAGTGTTTGAAGTGTTCTACAATGGCACTAACTTTATGGAGACAGTCATTTATATTTTTTTCCTTCAAAGCTGTAGCAATCGCACATTGTAAAGTATGTAGAAAACGGCTACCCCTCTTTACATATCAGAAATAACATCTCGAGACAATAATATCTTAACAATAAAATCCTAGTCAAAAATATCTCGGTCCAAAAATATTCGAGACATGAATGTCTCGTTGCAAAAATATCTCTGACAAATTGTTCTTCGCTATCAACTTCCTATCATTATCGGAAAGTATTTTTACTCGAAAACAGTCTAAACCGTGCGTTTAAGGAGGTTAAAAATCAAATAATGCTAAGTAGTGGGAGAAAAGCCCATTCTTTTGCAGACTCAACTATAGTATACTTAGTCTCGGCCCACAACGATAAATAATCAATAACGCTATGGACATCTTTTGTAATTACTTAAGCTTCTTATATTACAAATTATCGAAATTGTACAGTGATTTAAATTTTATAAATGCACACACAATGTAAACAATAGTCAATAATAAACATGAATACTGCAGATTACACTACCAATAACGGTAATTAATCAATGACGCCATCGGTATGAAAAATTTACAAACAATATAATATTTCTTTTCATTATAACGGCATAATAAAATTATAAAAAAAAATTTTTTTAATTCGGGAGGCTTCACCCCCCAACCCTCACCGGGGCTTCGCCCCTGGACCCCAGCTACCCCTTTTTACATCTGAGAAAGAAGATCTCGAGATAATAATGTCTCAACAATAACATCTCAGACATAAATGCTAATTCTGGAGATCATACTAGCTGAGATAATAATAATTGAGAGATTTTTATACAGAGACTTTTTTGTTCTAGAGATATTATTACCAAAGATAAGATTGATGAGATATTATTTCAGAGAAATGATTGCTAGAGATATTATCAGGGGTCACCCTGAAAAACAACGGACACTTTCTGCAAATTTGGGGTTTCCTGGAGAATCAAGACGTATAGCATCAACCATATTAGCAGCATTATCATGAACCACTGCAACAATTTTTTTAAAAATATTCCACTCTTTCAATGACGAAGATAAATGCTCACGTATATTAATCGCTGTGTGACTTTCGGGCATTTCCAGAGTGTCCAAAGTAAAAGAACGTAAATTATATGAATCATCAATTGCATGAACAGTGATCGTTAAAAATGATTTTGTTGAAAGTGATGACCAAGCGTCAGTAGTTATTGATATGAAAGGCAAATTTTTAAAGACAGAAACTATTTCTTTTTCACAAAATCATATATAATATTTAAACGATTTTGAATCACTGTTCTGCATGGTATTGTATATTCTGGACAAACTGTTTTCACAAATTGTAAAAAACCATCACCGTCCACAAAAGACAGAGGTAACATGTCTAATGCAATCATTTTTACACATGGTGCAGTGATTGATTCAAATTTGGGATTCTAATAAAATTTATAAAATGAAAATTAATATTTCGTATTTTAAACTAAAAAATAATATAAATACTTACTTTCCGGCAGTAATAGGTTTTTTTAAATACTCGCTTTTGTTTAATTGAAGTTGCAGAGTCGGAATTTGCATCACTTGAAATAAAAATGACCAAATCATTGATTTAATGTTTTTTAATATTTAGATAGAAATTCAAAAATTTTTAATTTTATTTGAATAGTTGTCATAGATTTAAATAAAACAACAAAAAAATCAGTGTTACCTAGAATTTGAATCATCTGAATCGAGATCTTCAGTTTGGCTGTTAGACTGTTCTTTATCTGCATGTTTGTTTTTCAAATGATATTTTAATGCAGAGGTTGTTTTTTAACTTCCCGCTAAGAAAATTGTAAATTTTCAAAAATTCGGGAAGTTATTGATTTCAGTCCGATTTACGAAAATCGAATTTCCATCAGATGTCGACGTTTCGAGCTCCTAGGGAGCTATTCTGACTAATTTCAAGATGATGTCCGAGTGTATGTACGTCTGTAAATACCTGTATCTTTTGAACGGATGAACCGATTTTGAACTTTAAGGTGTCATTCGACGCGGATTGTCGATATCTTGAAGCCACGAGAAAATTTAGCTTGATCAGTAGGGCTCGTTCAGAGATATTCCAAAAATAAAATTTTTTCAAAAATGTTTTTTTTGGATAACTTTTAATGTGCTCGATGGATTGATTCCAAAATAGACTGGGCTCTAGAGATTTATAAGCCGCGTCGAATGCCACCGCAACCATCAAAATCGGTTCAATCGTTCAAGAGAAACCGTTGTCAAAAGAATTAAAAAAAAAAAAATTTTTTATTTCTTCTGAAATATCTCAAAAACGACTCGATAAATTGAATTCAAAATTTGACCAGCTTTACAACTTGATGAAACGCGTCGATTTCCACCTCAACCGTCCCAATCAGTTTATTCGTTTGAGAGATATCGTTGGAGAAATAAATGGTAACAAACGTTTTTTGTCGAAAACAACAGCTTACAAAAGTATTTTCGAGCTCGAAGAGCTCGAAAATGTATTCACAATAATGTTTTTGAGGTTCTTGAGCTCGAAAACAGCGGGAAGTTTTGGGGCTGGCCCGCAGGGTCAACTGACTGACCGATTTTTAGGTAGATTTTTTTAAAAATCTAGGTATTGTATGTGGCCTCATGGTCGATTTTTCAAGGAATTTTGTCACAACCTATCATAAGTAGTTGAGCAGAGTTCGAAAATACCATTCTTTGAAAAATTTATATATATATATATATATATATATATATATTGAGACAATGTGAATTGTCTTTATCGCCTTCAGCCTTGCGGTTCCCGCTTTTTTCCGTCTCGTTGCCGTCTAATGTCACATGTCATAGTGCCGTGGTCACATGGCAACTCGTCACGTTGACGCATGCCGGTTAGTAAGAGGTGGGGACAGTCAGGAGGCGAGCCCTATGCCCAAAAATAATCGGTCACCACTTCGATACTGGATCCGTTAACGTTCAGACGTTATTAATTATTATACTTGCAATATTTTATATTTTGTAAACCGCATAATTTTCCGGGCAATTAACTTGCAAAACAGTATTTTTTTGTATTGTTTATTAGTTCTTAATTATAATTAAATTTAAGCATATAAAATATTATACGTTACCGGCGACATATTCGCGGTAATATAATTAAATTAAATAATAAAATCAGTGTGATAAAGATTCATTCCACGTGGTCACTACTGCGTATCCTGCGTGCCAGCCAGGACCACTATTCTTGTATTCTGCGTGAACCGTTATTGTAAGTAATTGAATCTATTATAATTGGCAATAAACTTGCACATTATCCTAATACATTCCCTATTTTATTCATCATCTTATTCTATCCCTATTTTAATATACTGGTGAGATTATTTAATACGATAAATTATAATTAATTAAGTTAGAAATAATAAGTAAGTTAGCTGTAAGAAAGCAGTATAAAAATTATCAGCCGTGAGGTAAGTTGATAAGCCTTTTTTATATACGTTGCCGAGTTTGAATAAGTGCGGGTCTTTGCTTTGCAAGAACCCCAGCCCACTGCTCTGTCCAGCATAAAAATAAAATTTGTTAGAGGCCAGCCTAAGCCAGGGTTCAACCCGCGAATTCTGGTGGCTGCTGGTAAAAATCGCGAACACAAAAAGCGATTTGTCTCAATATATATATATATATATATGTAATAGAACCAAGTTTTGAGAACACGATAGCGCCTAGAATCCTTATCGGATCCTAATGAAATTTTTTACACTTATTCTATGGGCGATTACCACGGTTAAGTTCGAAGATGGGCTAAATCGTTCAATTAGTTTAGAAGATATGGCTGTTTCAAATTCCCACGATTTTAAAAAAAAAAAAAAATTTTATCCACTTTCAAGTTCATATAACTTTAAAACTAAAACTCATAGATAATTTCCGTAAAAAACATTTGAAAGCTGGTCTAATAAGCTTTAATTTATGACCTTAAACTTGATGTTTTGACCATTTCTTCAAATAATTTGATAGCCTTGAAAATTTTGATGGAATCAAAAAATGTTGAATATATGGTTTTCATTCAACATCATTGATGCATTTCCCATTATAATCAAATTTCGTCAGTTGTATTTTATTGCGCACAAAATAACTTGTAAATTTCACAGCTATTTTATATTTTAAAAGTATTTCTTTTATTACTTATGATGTATCAAATGTACCTCTACGACGTATGATTATCGCTGGTCTTGTCATTATGATAGCACCTACAGTTCTTATCGGATCTTAATGAAATTTTCGACATTTATTCTATAGGTGATTATCTTGATCAAGTTCAAAGATGGGCTGAATCGTTCAATTAGTTGTGAAGTTATGGCTGTTTGAAATTTCCACAAGTTTTCGAAAAAATCAGTTTTTATTCACTGTTGAAGTTCATATAACATTAAAACGAAAACTTATAGACAATTACAGTAAAAAGTATTTAAAAGCTTTTCTAATAAGCTTTAATTAGAGACCTTCAACTTAATGTTTTGACCATTTCTTCCAATAATTTGATAGCCTTAAAAATTTTATTGGAATCAAAAAATGTTGAAAATATGGTTTTCAATTCACATAACTTATGCATTTCCCATTCTAATACAATTTTGTCAGTTGTATTTTATTGTGAACAAAATAACCTGTAAATTTCACTGCTATTTTATATTTTAAAAGTATTTTTTTTATTATTTATGCTGTTTCAATCGTACCTGTACGTCCTATAATTATAACTGATCTTGCCATCGTAATAGTAATTACAATTATGATCTCATACTAATTGAAATTTCTATACTTTGTTTACGTGAAGGTTAGTTTAGTACATTACCTATATAATGTTTTGTCAAATCAACTATCTGAAGTTCCCTATCGAAAATAGTCGATGTCGTTTTTTACTCTCACTCTTAGAAAACGAGCCTAATTTCATATCATGACTATACACTAACATGTATCACAAGATATGTATGTATGAAACTTTTTATATAGATTAATTGGAAAATCTACCTTCCATTTCGGCTGCCGAATGGCCTTTTTTTTTTGTATTGTAACGAGCTGGACTGAATTCAAAAGTAATAGTGGCACTGCCTGTTGTCAATGGTGAGTTTTGGTACTATATATAACCGCGCGTAATTTGAAACGGATAAAAAAAAACTTTGCGTCTGTCATATTATGAGAAATTATTTTTAAAAGAACAAATGGATTATCATTCAGTTATATAAATATCGATAATAAATAATTATCTCAAATTAAAACATAAAATAAATAAATATTAGTGTAAATATGTTAAAAATATAAGGTTTAATAATAATTTATTATTTATATACAGGAAAATGTAAATTAACCATTTAACTGGTTAATCATTTAACTGATTAACTAATTTAACCGATTAACTAGTTAATCGGTTTAGCCGGTTAATTTGGATTAACCAGCTGGCCGATGGACTAATTAACCTGGTTAAACTGTATGGGTTTAGTCGGCCAAATTGTACAGCACTAATAAATACTCCCATTCCAAATATCTTCCAAATTTTGTTTGTTAATTTTGCGTCTATTAAACTGACCTTGTAACGAATTATAAAAATTAGGCCTTTTAAAAAGATTTATTAATTGAGGTATCAGAGAGATTTGGATAAAGTAACTACTTTCTTGTTTTGTATTGCATTTCAAACAAATACTTTTTTGTTTATCTAGTTTGGAAAAGCATACAGAGCAAAAATAATGGTGACTGATCGGTGATTGTATATTTTTAAAAAAATTTTCGAAGTTATGTAAAGTTTTTATGCATAAATTCGGTTTGATGTAATGTAAGCTTATAAGAGATAATAAGTCAGATAGTAAAACTTTTGTGACTTTTTGGCGAATCATAAATGTTAGTATACATAAAACGCTTTCGCCTAAAGTTAATGGAGCATTAGAATATAAAGGATCATTTAGATGATCAGTACAAAAATGTAATTCACTTTTACTGTCGTCAGAACTCTGATCGCATCTATTACTATAAGATAGACTTTCGTCAGAAGATCTATCCCAGTTATTGGAATCTTCATCGATTGAACTCGTATCAATTGACTGGTGGTCATTTTCATCGCTATCACTTGAATCTTCAGCATTGTCGTTGTTGAAGCCATCAGTACCATTATCGAAATCTTCAAAAAGATTGTCACCATATGCGTTTTCATAATTAAAACAATTGTTATCTTCTGAATTGCAAAAATAATCTACTTCAGAAAAATGATCAAGATCATAATCACGAGTTGGTTCACAGTCGTCTGAAATTCGTAAAACTCGTTGTTAATAAACTTATCGCTATAAATAGTTTAAAAATAACTTAATTAAATCATAGGACACAGCAGTATTTTACGCCAAGGACGCAGTATATACCTGATGAAGAAAAATTATTAACTTCATGTTAAGTGTATATCTAAAAGTTAGTCGATTCAAATTGTTTTAAATTTTTTTTTAAATCGTTTTAAATAATTTTCCTTGATCAGGGATATAAATAAGGGGAATAAATGAATATCATGAGCCAGCAATGTAGCTATCCTGTAGTCAGAGCAGCATCTGACACACGCGGATTTTTTTTATTAAAAATCAAAATTTTTCCCTAATATTATAACATTGAGAGTTACTTTTTATACTGTTTATAATTGCTTATAAGTTATAGGGCCAGCAATTTGGTTTCGTTATAAGACAGAGAGAAAAGATAGGCGGGGCCAATATTTCTGACTGGGTGTTATAAATTTGATATTTATTTGATTTCGAAATCTAGTGAAGCAAACAATAGTGTTAAAATAAAAAAAAATAAAATATTTTAACCTGTTGTACAAAATAAAATTAAAGAAAAAAAAATAATACTCCATGCATGAATTTCAGCTCGCCCGTACATAATGGCCGACAATCGTGTAGATTTTCCATGCCCGTATATATTTTCCGAAGCCCGTGAAGATTTGAGGATGCCCGTGTGCAACTGTTTGACAACTTGAATACTCAGGTATTATTTTATGACGCCTGCGGTAGAATTACAGCTTGCCGGTGTATATTTTCCAATGCCCGTGTGAATTTGAGGATGACCGTGTATTTTTTACGAAGCTCGTGTGCAACTTTTCGTTTACTAGAGTTCTCGAGTCTCGTTTTATCACGGCAGTGATGAAATTAAAGATCGCCCGTGTATACTTTCAACGTCCGTGTAGATTCGCCTATCCCCGTGTATATTTTCTGAAGCCCGTGTGCAATTTTTCGTTTACTAGAGTTCTCAAGTATTATTTTATCACGCCTGTGGTAGAATTACAGCTTGCCCGTGTATATTTTTCGAAGCCCATGTGCAACTTTTGGTTTACTAGAGTTCTCGAGTATTATTTTATCACGACCGTGCCGAAAATCCAGAGCGCCCTGTATATTTTCTGCTGCCCGTGTTGATTTTATGAGGCCCTTGTAGATTTTCCGAAGCCCGTGTGCAACTTTTTGACTACTAGAGTACTTGGGTATTATTTTATCTCGCCCGTGGTGAAATGACAGATCACCCGTGAATATTTTCCGAAGCTCGTAAAGATTTGAGGATGCCCGTGTGTATTTTCCGAAGCCCGTGTGCAAATATTTTACTACTTGAGTACTAGGGTATTATTTTGTAACGCCTGCGTAGAATTACATCTGGCCCGTGTATATTTCCGATGCGCGTGTGAATTCGAGGATGCCCGTGTATATTTTCCGATGCCCGTGTATATTTTCCGATGCCCGTGTATATTTTCCGATGCCCGTGTGCAACTGTTTGACTACTTGAGTACACGGGTATTACTTTATCACGCCGGTGATAAAATTACAGATCGCCCGTGTATGCTTTTAACGTCCGTGTAGATTCGCCTATCCCCGTGTATACTTTCCGTAGCCCGAGTGCAATTTTTCGTTTACTAGAGTTCTCAAGTATTATTTTATCACGCCTGTGGTAGAATTACAGCTTGCCCGTGTATATTTTCTAAAGCCCGTGTGCAACTTTTTGACTACCAGAGTACTTAGGTACTATTTTATGATGCCTCTGGTGAAATTACAGGTTGCCCGTAGATATTTTCCGATTTCCGTGTGAATTTGAGGATGCCCGTGTATATTTTCCGAAGCCTGTGTGCAACTTTTCGTTTACTAGACTTCCTGAGTATTATTTTATCACGCCCGTGGTGAAAATCCAGAGCGCCCTGTATATTTTCTGCTGCCCGTGTTGATTTTATGAGGCCCTTGTAGATTTTCCAAAGCCCGTGTGCAACTTTTTGACTACTAGAGTACTTGGGTATTATTTTATCTCGCCCGTGGTGGAATGACAGATCGCCCGTGAATATTTTCCGAAGCTCGTAAAGATTTGAGAATGCCCGTGTGTATTTTCCTAAGCCCGTGTGCAAATATTTTACTACTTGAGTACTCGGGTATTATTTTATAACGCCTGCGTAGAATTACATTTGGCCCGTGTATATTTTCCGATGCCCGAGTGAATTCGAGGATGCCCGTGTATATTTTTCGAAGCTCGTGTGCAACCTTTCGTTTACTAGAGTACTCGAGTATTATTTCATCACGCCCGTGGTAAAATTACAGATCGTCTGTGTATACTTTCCGACGCCCGTGTAGACTTTCCTATGCCCGTGTATATTTTCCAAAGCCTGTGTGCAACTGCTTGACTACTTGAGTACTCAGGTATTATTTTATCACGCCCGTGGTAGAATTAGAGCTTGCTCGTGCTGACTGAGTTCAGTTTTCCTTTACCCGTGCATATTTTTAGATGCCCCTATGTAACTTTTCGACCACTTGAAGCCTCGGGTATTATTTTATCATCTTTTGGTGAAATTACAGCTCGTCGGTGTATATTTTCCGATACTTATGTAGATTTTACGACGCTAATTTGAGAATTTTCGAACATTTGAGTACTCGGGTAATTTACTATTTCTTCGTTGATGGAATTCTTGCTTGCCAGTTAGCCTTTATTTATCTAGATTTCAATACTTTTTTTTTCTTCTTCCATGTCAATTTCAAAGCTTGCTTCACCAATTTTCATTTACTTTTTCATAAAAAGACAGATTGAAAAACTACTAAACGTCAATCCATTAGTCTTATTCTAAGTTTTAAAGCTCTATCTATCCTCGATAAAGACTTTTATTATTTACAACTTCAAGCTTTCAACTTTAAGCTTCTTTGGATTCATTAATTGCGATCAAAATCCAATTATAATCACTGATCTGATAGAATTTATAGTTCTATTACGAAAAAAACATTTAATTTTAATTTGCATCATTCAACTGTTTTATAGCTTTATAGAACATGTAGGCTTACTTCGTTTAGTTTTTATGTTAAACTGTCAGATTTCCGAGTTACTCTAGTCTCTTAGTATTTTAATATTGATCATTCATTCGACGGTACTATCTGATCTATTTATTTTATTTAATTTTTGTAATTAAGGATTCAATTTCCTCATATTACTTGTCGGCTTGCAAAATATTTGCGTGTGTCGCTTTTTTGTTAGTGTTATCTTGTGTTTAAAACTTATCTTGTGATTTAAATACCTTGTCAAGTGTAATCTTCGAACTTCACAAATGCTAAGACCAGCTAGAACTATTGCTGAACGTTGGGCAGATATTGCTCCAGTCTTGATAATACCAGATGGTATTTACCAGCTTATTAATAACCAATATATTTTTTGTTCGTTTTGTACTGTTAATCTACATCACGTCACTGAAGCTAATGTACGGCGCCATCATTTCTCTCAGTTACACCTAACTAATTCAGCTTTACAAGCAGGTGAGTCTGATCCTAGGGAAACTGCTAGAGAAGAATGTTTGTCTAGGACACATGAATTTCATTATGATTTAGCAGAAGCGTTTATGTCAGCTGATATTCCTTTCGAGAAGCTCAACAATAGCAAACTAGTGGAATTTTTGGAAAATAATATGAAGAGGAAAATTCCTGACCCTTCAACATTAAGAAAAACCAACACCGATTTAGTTTATGAGAGAAACTTGCAAAGGATTCGTAATGAAGTTGATAATAACTGTATTTATTTAGAGGTCGATGAGACGAATGATCCATTAGGCCGTTTGATCACTCATGCAATCGTTGCTCCATTAATTGCTGACACTCCAGGCATACCACATATTATTTATTGTGCCGAAATTCCTGTGGGCAATGCTCAAAGCATCGCTGAATTTGTCGAGCAGGCCTTAACGAAGCTTTGGCCAGACGGGATTAGAAGACAAAACGATTTACTATTCATTTCTGACGCAGCACCGTATATGATGGCAGCAGGACGCTTACTAAAAACGGGTTACCATTATGACCGACTTGTTCATGTATCGTGTTTAGCTCATGGCTTACATCGTGTAGCTGAAGAAATCCGAGGATCTTACAGACTTGCTAATGATGTTATTGCGGAAACAAAAGCAGTTTACCTAAAATCTCCAAGAAGAAAACGTTTATTTTCGCAGATAGCATCAGGAGTTCCTTTACCTCCTAGGCCTATTATTACCAGATGGGGGGAGTGGTTAAAAGCAGCCTCTTATTATTGCAATAACTTTAGACAAGTGCAAGCAGTTATTGAACAATTAGAACCAGATGCAGCGGCAGTAGATCGTGCACAAGAATTATGGGAAAATCCTAACCTTCAACGCGAATTCGAATTTATCCATGAGCATTATTGCTGCATTACCGCTGCGATAATCCGATTGGAAGAACGGGGAATGCCGCTTTGTGACTCTGCTCAAATCTTCACGCAAGTTTCTGCAATAATCCATAGAAATCCAGTTATTCCGGCAAATATCAAGCAAAAAATGCAAACCGTTTTTTTTAATAATACTGGATTTTCGACAGATTTGATTAATATTTGTCAAATTTTACAAGGAGAACCAAACCAAAATCTTCCAAATGGGTGGAACATGGCTGACATCAACTGTATGACCTATGCACCTACGACATCATGCGAAGTTGAACGATCATTTTCAAGTTTTAAGAGTATTTTGCGTTCAAACCGTCAATCATTAACAACTGAAAACTTAGAGAAATTTGTAGTCGTCTATTTTAATCGACTTGAATTCATTGAAGAACCTGAGTAGTGAAATCTATTCAAAAAATTTTTGATTGACTGCTTTCCTTTCCCTACTAGAATGGTATAAATTCTTGAATTCCATGAAATTTGTTAAAATATCACATGAGAATTGTACACACTACCAGTGTCTTTATAAATTTCACTTATTCTTGTTTCAGATAAAAATCGCTGCATTAATTGGTAATGTTGACACTCCGAATGTCCACACAGCCCAGTAGAAATATTGAAATTACTCTATTTGACATAGCAAGTCTCGTTCTCTCCATCATGAGTTTCGTATCATGAGTTTATTTGTTGACTTAAAAAGTATTCAAGCATATCTATAGGACAATCATACAGCCTTATTATACGGTTTAGTCTGCTCTCAAGTGGTTTCCCGTATGTCTACGCTAGCTGTTGTGCTGACTCTTTTTATCGAAAGATTTTTATGAAATAATTCATTTAATTAAAACGTCTGCGATAAAATCATAACTTAGTTTTTGTGAAATTCTTAGACAGACAGCTGTACTTCATCAACCTCTCTTGTGATCCATAATCTACTTCACTGAGAGAAAAGTCGATAGTCATTTTGACTAAAAGGACTTCAACTATTAAAAATTAGTTATTGGTACTAACGCGTTAGTATGGCTAACTATTCAGTAGTTGCACAAACTAAAAAAAAATTAATTAAAGCAACTAAAATTTTTCTGTCCCCGAAAATTGTTGTTTTAACTAAAAAAATTTAGTTATTAGTAGATGAATTTTTAAATTAACGATAACTTAATTTTTTTAGTGTATGTAAATAAAAATTGTTTTTATTATAACTGCTGATTTAAAGTTAATATAAAATAGTTGTTATAAATATAAATCTAGTTAATGGAACTAAAATTTTGAAGTTTCTGTAATTGAGTTAAATGTAGGCAGGAAATGGATTTTTAATTTTTTTTTCAAAACTTAATGATTGAGTAAGTAAATGTTTTTAAATCGCCAGAAAGTTTTTGTCAAAAACTTTTTCTCAAACATATTTTTTGTTGCAAAATTTTTTTTTTCTAAAAAAATTATTTTTCAAAGAATTTTTTTTTCCAAGAAATTTTTTTTCTTAATTTTTTTAAGAAACTTTAGTTGTTAAAAGTATTTTGAAAATAGAAATAAATATTTATATCAATTATTTAAGATAAATTGGAATACTTAAACTGCACCGTCGTACAAACATTTTCGATTTAAGCATAAAAATATGTTAACTTGAGAAAAAAAATTTTGATTCAAGATAAAAATTGTAAGATAATTATTTACTTGGAGCAAGAAAATTTTGATGTTCCGAATCGTTAAAAAAAGTGTTCTTTAATCAAGAACATTTTTCTTGATTCGAGTTAACTTTTTTCGATGTAGTTATAATCCGCAAAAATATTGGATAATTTTAAAAAACATTTAGGATCAATATTAATAGCTGACAAATTTTTTCCTTTAGCTCATAAGTTTCGTCATTTGTACGTTATGAAAACCTAAATGCGTCTGTCATATTTTAGTTTCTCTACACTGTAAAATATTATTGGACTCGGTGTAGTGTAAATGTCTGTGTAAAAATTGTGGTGTGAAAATTACACCAAGTATCGTATTAAATTTAGGCAGTGTGAATTAGAAATTTTTCCTCCATCAAGTGTGTATATGTGTAATTTATGATAATTTTACGTTTAAAGCAAATAATCATGAAAAAATTAAAATGTTCAAAACACGAGTTAATATCTAAATAAAATTGCTTTAACCAAGAGAAAAATTTTTTGGGAGAAAACATATGTATGGAGGAGAGGAAAGTTACCAGTACCAGGCAGCAGTAGCGGGAGTAGTTCGATGCTCGCCACAAGATCGCGCCCAGCCACTGTGTAGTGTCTCTGGCAAGATATATATCTTAGAACTGTTAAATTCCAAAGTTAAAAACAATTTCGTCATCAGTACAACTCTGTCATTTGACAAAGTGACAATTACATTTTTGGATTGTATTATAGTTTATCCTATATTACATCAAGACATTAATATTTATTATTAATGGTTCAATGAATAATTTATCTTTGAAATTAAACTTGAACTTTTAACAAAAAAATTAATTCTAATTAAAACTCTATAGAGTCTCTATTTAGTAATTAAAACAATGTGAATGGTATATTTGTACGAAAAAAAATTATTTATTGCACGCCTCATAAGCGAAGCGTTGAGGTAGTGCTCTACTCTCAATACGTCAAGGTCAAGCAATTTTCTGGCCGTAAGATGACTCTATTGCGTTGATATTTCATCGATATGATAATATGAGTGCACGTATATCAAGAAAAGACTTGAGAAAACTTATTTTATGTTTTTTATAGAACTCTGGTTCTGCTACTTTAAAGAAAAAACGAGTTTGTAAAAAATTTTACTTGGACGTCCGGATGTCTGTATGTATCTACTTTTTTGGGATGTAGTCAATATAACTGCCGAAAAAATTATGGTATCGAAAGCGGTTTTTTTTTATTTTGTTCAGAATTTTCTCAAGATGACGCTTTTGATATTCACTATCGTAGTTTCTATCGTTTTTTTAATATTAAATTAAAAGTGATGACTGATAGCATTTTTGTATACAAAATCCCGTGTATATTTTTTTCCACTGATGCTACCTCTGACGGATATTTTTGCAAGCCTCATATATATAGATATATTCTGTTATGAGCCTTTTACCGGTGCTGCATCCAGGCGGCTTTTTTTTGCACAACTCTTTTTTACTTTCTATTTTTTTGACGTCAAATGTTGCAAAAACAGTAGCGTGATAGTAGCAAAAACATTTTTTTTTGTTTTACTCTATAATTGAGGAATACAAGTTATTTTGACTTCAAAATTAAATAAGCGTTATGAGGCGTGCACTTTTGGATTTTCCAAACTTTTTAATGGATTTAACTAAAAAATATTCATTGAATTAACTAAAAAACATTGTAATGATACTTAATATTTTTGTTTGCTTTAATGAAAAAGTTATAAATGAATTAACTACCTAAGTTCAGTTTAACAAATTAAAATTCCTAATTGAATACAAGTTTAAAGATCAGTTAAATTAACTATTTATATAGTTAATTGAAAAAAAAAATATTTAACATAACTTCTTAGAGATATTTATAATAACTATGTATTGGTGTTGTAGTAACTCCGAAAAAATAGTCGAAGCGCTATTTAAATGTCATTTTATAGTTAGATTTACTGGATTTTTCTCTCAGTGTTTGTATGGTCTGAGTATTCATTTTATTTATTTACTGTTTATGCGCTTTTTGAATTTTTGCGATGAACTCAGTAATGTTTTCAGCTTTTCATTTATCATTTTTAATCAATTTTTATATAGCTTTGTGATGCTACTCTGTTATATTGTAAAATATTATTGTATTTGAAATGTTCTACATAAATCGTTGTCTATTATTTCTATAACTTATCCAATATAATATTGATTTTAGAATCAGTGATGAATATTTGTACTTTCGTCGGTTGTGCGATGAGCGTGCTGCCTTTTGTTTATTTAATTTTTTTCTTTTAATTACATTCCAAAGTAAAGTTTTGACAAAAATTTAATTCTTTTTGTGAACCATTTTGAAAATTTCACTCTAAAAAATCTCTCAAAATATTATAAAAAAATCTAAGACATTACTTTTTTAATTTTTTCACAAAAATCCAGAGAGTCCTGGCCGACTTGGACAGCTTCGACACTTGGTGCTCAAGTGGAACTATCTTATGGGCTGAAAATAATTATATTTACTCTTTTTTAATTTTTTCTACAAATATCCAGAGAGTCCTGGCCCATTTGGACAGCTTCGACACTTGGTGCTCATATGGAACTGTCTGATTGTCTGGAAAGAATGTTCTTTACTCCTTTTTTAATGTTTTCTACAAAAATCCAGAGAGTCCTGGCCGACTTGGGCAGCCTCGACACTTGGTGCTCGTGGAGCTGTCTGATTGGCTGAAAATCATTTTTTTTATTCCTTTTTTAATTTTTTCTACAGAAATCCATAGAGTCCCGGCCGACTTGGATAACTTCGACATTTGGTGCTCAAGAGAAACTTTCCGATTTTTCTTCTATTTGAAATATATGTTTTTTCCATGGAGGTTGTCTCATTTCAATAACAATGTACTGCGACGCTCACCACTCGACCTAACTTGACTACAAAATGCGTACGATCGACAAGGGGTTAACTAACATATCTTTAAGAGAGACTCTCAAATAAGTTTTAGGAAAAAAAAAAATAAAAGAACGTTGAAATTTCAATATAATTGGCAAGGACTGAAATGTTGCGAACGTCAGATCATTTAGCGTTGACTGTCAGTTATAAATTTAATCACGTTACGCATTCAGATTTGACTTTCTGCTTCTGCAGTAATTGTATTAGCTCAGAAGAATTGTTTTGTGTGTTTTTTTAAAAATGTTCCCGTCATTTCTTGTAAATAAAGAATATAAAAGTACTTTGGAGTTTTTTAAAGAGGTTGATGAATATGAAGAAGATACTAAACACACCTTTGTATCTTTTAATTCTAGGTGGATCACCGCGTACAAAAAAAGGCGAAACAATACAAAGAGTTATGACAATATTACTCTTTACGAAGTCTATTTAATTTGCTGTAGGTAGGTGAACCCTAAAATTTATGTTTATTTCTTGAAATTAACCATTTTCTGCCAAAAAAATTTATGCCGTATTATTTTTATTATCATTTCAAAGTATAACCTTGAAACTTTGAATTATTCTTTCTCAAACTAATTTTTATAAACAGATCAGATTGCCCGGTTAAGCTCACTGCGAGGTTGGATCCTGAGCTAGGTAATTTTGTAATCCGTGAGTGAGATCCTGATCATAACCATGAGCCAGTACAGACAAAATTAAAGAAGGTACTAAGTTTTTTTCATAAAATTTTTACGGATTGGTTAGCTTTCATAATTTTTTACAGACTAACTACACAGAATTGACGTGGGAAGAAAAAGAAAAGGAACGGAAACTTGAATTACAGCGGAAAGAAAGTAACAAGGATGAGGTAATTGGAAAACAGACGAAAAAACGAAACACTAGGACAGTCGAACAGAAAAAACCGACAAACGAGCAACTTAAAAAGACAACAAATTTGGAAGTCGACACACTGCTGACCGATTTACGAAGAGAAATTTTAAAGAATCCAGAGACACGAGGACAAAAATTGATGTTTTTACGGAAAAAAATTGAAGAAATGACAGACCGAAATGACCCTAGACTATGCAGTTCATCATACAAAAGATTTACCTCGATCGAATGCGAAGACAGCGACGAATTGATGAAATAAGCAACAGAACATGACGAGTACGGAACGACAGGAAACAGACATTTAGAGGACGAAATCAGTGACGAAGATGAAAGAAGTGAGACGGAGCAAGGAATTGATATTTTGAAGAAAATTGTGTCGGTGGAAGTTCTGAGCATGGTACAAAAAAAAGCTACAAGGTGAAAATTGAGGATTTTGAAGAAATGGGTGAGGACACAAACAAAATTCTGCAGAAACGAGTGACAGGACTTCATAACAGCAAAGAATTCATGGAAGAAGAAGCTTACAGTGAATTAATTAAAAAAATTATCACTCGTGTTATTGTATAATAATTAATGTTGTAAAAAAATAAGTGTATAAATTAAAAAAATAAAAAATTGTCTAATTCGTTGAATGAATGATATTAATTTTTACATACCGATAATTTTAAGAAAGTTTTCAGTTTAAATTCGTGAGTAAAAATCTTTTTAAATTTGATACAAGATTAAGAAGTCATTTGACTCTTACCGGTGCTGGAGTGTCTCTATTTAACTACAAGGGCCAGCGTTCAAGCTGACACAGATCGCAGTAAAAAATAATTCCAATCAGGGATGAGTAGAAGCACACAAATTCTATACAAGACTAGTGCTAGGCTTTCAACACCATTAAGCTATCCTAGTAATACATAGGGGCTAGAAAATCTATTCTAGCGAGTTTTCATTTTGATGCGGTTCATATACTATGACAATTTCACAAGAAAATTAGTGAAAACTTTTAAAACTCAGGTCTAGACTAGTCATTTGACTTCAACATGAGATCGAGACTTAGTTTTCATGCTAGTCAACGTAAGAATTCACATAGTTAAGGTTGTGAATTACAATTGGTTGCAGTAAAAAACAATTCAATCGAGAATGAGTATGAGATTTTAAATTTTCGTTCAAAACCGAAATTTAACTCCCACCTACGCTTAAGTTTTAGGATTAACACGACGACAAATAAGAAACTACACAAGTGAGATCTTGGATTGACACGAATTAGAATAACTAAAAAATAAAGCAACAGTAAGAGCTTCTATTCTTTAAGGGAGCGCAAGGATTCCGTAACAGCCCTGACAAGGTATGCAGAAGCCAGCATTTGATTGAAGAGTAACGCTAAAATGTTATTCAACTCCTGCACGGAGAGAAAAATATCGCCGGAATGACTATCCAATGGATCCTCAAATGACGTATCGTCAGAATAACGATTCGTATACCTAATTTAGGAATACTCTCATATTAATTTAATAATGTATAGAGACGTTAAAATAAAGATACGTATTTGGGTTAGGTTAAGTATTCGTTTATTTAATTTAACAATACGACGAATAGCCTTTGTAACGATATGTAGTTTCGTTGATATAGGTATCTGTATCGCCAGCGTGAGGATTCGTATAGCTGAATTGGCTATACGGCGTATCGATAAGTAAGAGGACTATACAGCGTATAGCCAGAATAGCGATACGTACACTTAATCTGGCGATATTCTTCTCTCCGTGTGTCGTGTGATAAAATAATACCCGAATATTCTTGTAGCTGAACGGTTGCACACATGCTTCGGGAAATATGCACGGGCATCGAAAAATATACACGGGCAAACTGTTATTACCGCAGGCGTGATAAAATAATACCCGAGTACTCAAGTAGTCAAACTGTTAAACAAGGGCTTCAGAAAATATACAGGGGCATAGAAAAATCTACACCGTCCAGCTGTAATTCTACCACAGGCGTGATGAAATAATACCCGAGTACTCAAGTAAACAAAAAGTTGCACACAAGCTTGGGAAAATATACACGGGCAACCTCAAATTCACACGGGAATCGAAAAATATACACGAGCAGACTGTCATTCTACCGCAGAGGTAAAAAAATAATACCGAGTACTCAAGGAGTCGAACAGTTGTACACGGGTTTCGGAAAATATACACAAGCATAGAAAAATCTACACGGGCGTCGGAAAATATACAGACAAGCTGTAATTCTACCACAGGCGTGATAAAATAATACCAGAGTACTCGAGTAAACGGAA
Source organism: Microplitis mediator (assembly GCF_029852145.1). Classification (NCBI taxonomy): domain Eukaryota; kingdom Metazoa; phylum Arthropoda; class Insecta; order Hymenoptera; family Braconidae; genus Microplitis; species Microplitis mediator. Next base: position 11,586,315 of record NC_079970.1, on the reverse strand, counting down.
AGTTGCACACAAGCTTGGAAAAATATACACGGGCAACCTCAAATTCACACGGGCATCGGAAAATATACACGGGCAAGCTGTCATTCTACCGCAGAGGAGATAAAACAATGCCCGAGTACTCAAGTATTCAAACAGTTGCGCACAGGCTTCGGAAAATATACACGGGCATAGAAAAATCTGCACGGGCGTCGAACAAAATGCACACAGGCTCCGGAAAATAGACACGGGCATAGAAAAATCTACACGGGCGTCGAACAAAATGAAACAGGCTCCGAAAAATATACACGGGCAAAAAAATCTACACGGGCGTCGAAAAAAATACCCAGGCAAGCTGTAATTCTACCGCAGGCATGATAAAATAATACTAGAGTACTCGAAAAGTTGCACACAGGCTTCAGAAATTATACACGGGCAAGCTGTAATTCTACCACAGGCGTGATAAAAAAATAACGGAGTACTCACGTAGTCAAACATTTGCACACGGGCTTCGGAAAATACACACGGGCCTCAGAAAATCTACACGGGCATCGGAAAATATACACGGGCGATCTGTAATTTTACCACGGGCGTAATAAAATAATACCCAAGTGCTCTGGTAGTCGATAAGTTGCACACGGGCTTCAGAAAATATATACGGGCACGCTTTAATTCTACCACAGGTGTGATTAAATAATTCACGAGTACTCAAGTAGTCAAACAGTTGCACACGGGTTTCGGAAAATATACACGTGCATCCTCAAATTCACACGGGCATCGGAAAATATACACAGGCGATGCTTCATTTAGCCACGAGCTTGATCAAATAATACCCAAGTACTCTGGTAGTTGAAAAGTTGCACTCGGGCTTTGGAAATTCTACGAGGGCCTTAGAAAATCAACACGGGCATCGGAAAATATACACGAGCATGCTCAAATTCACACGGGCATCGGAAAATATACTCCGCTATCTGTAATTCTACCACAGGCGTGATAAAATAATACCCGAGTACTCAAGTAGTCAAATATTAGCACACGGGATTCGGAAAATAGACACGGGCATCCTAAAATTCGCAAGGGCACCAAAAATATACACCGGCCAACTGTAATTCCACCGCAGACGTGATAAAATAATACCCAAGTACTCTGGTAGTCGAAAAGTTGCACACGGGCTTCAGAAAATAAAGACGGGAAAGCTGTAATTTCACTACAGGCGTGATAAATTAATACCCGAGTACTGAAGTAGTCAAACAGTTGCACACAGGCTTCGGAAAATATACAGGGGCATAGGAAAATCCACACGGAAAGCGGCCAAGTGTCGCTGCTGTTCAGTTTAATTATGACCGTGGCAGAGCGCTCACTACTTAACGTATGAATAGTCAGGTAACAACACGCTAGACGAAGGGTTAATATTTTCAAATCTCAAACATAAGTACTTTCTTAACGAATTATGAAATTTGATATTTTATTTATTTTTAAGTGGACTGCATGTCGTTTTCGTATATTTTAAACTACTGTTACGTTTTAAATAAATCCCAATATTAATTTTTAATTATTTATTAATCATTTGTATTATCTATCAACAAAGGTCACTGATCCTGGTCACAGCACCACTGTTACATTCTGGGGTATTACCCCAAATTAATTAAAAATAAAAATAATTTTTAATTATTAAATTTAATCCAGGTTTGGCCTCATTGGCGTATCAATAGACCCCCGGTGGGCCCTGGTCTTCGATTATTTTATTAATTATTAATTTCAATTGTTTTCAAGATTTTAAGTTTTTCCGATGTCGGTTCTGGCTCCATATTTTTATATTTATAGTAGCAGGTGAATGGATGGGTCATAGTGTAGGTGAAAATATTGGGGTGCCAATTGGCACCCCACAATAAGGTTGAATTAATTTAGGATAAATTGTAATTTATTGATTATATGGAGAACAGAGGTTCGAGCTCTATGAGCTCTCTCGAAGGACTGACTATCTAGTCATTATAAAAATATAATAAAGCCAACAGAGTTGACAAAATGTTGACGCTGCATCTCAGGTTCCCTGTGAGAGAATCGTCGTGGCCCAGGTCTTATGCATCGTCATCTGTTTTGACTACCCGCGAGCTACGGCGACTCTCTTATCGTAACCGATTTCCGTTGCGTTGCATGAAATTAATTTATCACAAATAATTAATTTAATTTAATCAATAAAATATTGCGGGAACGTAACACCTCCCGACATAAGCAAGTCACAGCGTTTCAAACGAATAATGCTACGACTGAAAACAAAATTCATGACTCGATATAATCTGTCTCGTAACCATTCAAATTAATTAATAATTAATTAGTAATAAGTAATAAAAATAGTATTTAAGTTCAAATTTGAATGGTTACGCGGGCATTTTGTTGTCACGCCGGTGAGACAGCGTTTGCTCGCGCATGCGCGCAGTGTGACTGAGAGCACGTGTGTGCAAAAATTTTAATTTTTAATTTAAAAATAATTACATTTATTATTTATTATTTATATGGGAATATTTAGTATTTGGCGTTATTCTAGGGACATAATGTGTGGTCACATTATGCTCCAATTATTGTTTTTATTTTATTTCGATTAAATTTCATGTCCAGGTATTCAGGAGATGAGAAATACTGACCGCAGAGGAGGGGAAAAATCACTATTTTCTCCTGCAATATCGACGCGGGTGACATGTGTTAAATAATTATTATTTAATTATATATATATATTTAAATTATTATATTGACATAAATAAATACTATACAAATGTATTTATTTAAGATGTATCATTCAGGTGGGGTAAAAATATTATTATAATTTATTTAATTGATTCAAAGGCCCAGGGCTAGATAACAAAGATAATAATAATTAAGGGCGATTGTTGCGCCACGTGGGTGGCCAACACGTGGCCGGCCCAAAAAGTACTCAGAAAGGTACGGAAAGTGCAATTGAGTAGACGCTGTTTTACGTTGTCGATACGTTTCTGATTTATTCATTAATTACGTTATTATTTGTGGTCAAGCTAACAAAGTTTATTTATAAAAATTCACCGGGTGATTGAGTTCCGGTACTAGCTGCGGAGTTATTTGAAGCAATTTTGAGTAAGTACTCTTGCATTATCCTCCAACACATTGTTACCTGTAACCTCCCCGGGAATCGTTGACATTCGCGACGTAAATTCACGTGTGTGTACCACACACCCGTGAATAATTTAGCTGATTTTGGGTTTAGCTACCCCTGAATGATACATTTAAAACATATAAAAAAGAATTAGGGATGATAAGATAATTGTATTTTATTTAAACTATAATTTAGCATTGAAAATTGCGTGCTTGAAGTAGTTCGCTGTATCGATATCGACATATATCTATACTTATAGCTATAGCTATACGCCGGCTCTGGAGAAAATTCCTGAGCCGACGACGTAATAGCTCAGAGGAAAAATTCCTGAACGATAATAATAATTATAAAGCGGAATTATTATTATCATTTATTTTATTATTTATTATAGTTATTATTATTATTTAAATAATTAAACCCGAGTTATTATTATTATATTATTCTTTTCTGTGTATAATTTGCAGTTCTTGTGTACCCCAGTGGACAAGTAATTTATATTATATTTTTAATTATAAATAAATATTGACGGAGGGAAAATTATTTATTCCAAAGAATTTATGTTATAATTTTGGAAATTAAGTGAATGAGAGTGAGAGTACACCGTATCTTTCTCACCCTGTAAGGGGTAAAGGGGTATCCCAAGGTTTGAAGTTGTGATTATTTTTGCATTGATATTAATTAATCTTGAGGAATTATTTATTTTGTTTAAGTAAATTATTATAATATATAAATTTTATTACTGATTTAAAATATTGGATTTAAATTTAGAATTTTCTTTGAATTATATAGATTCTACCCCCAGGGGTTTATTAACGATTATAATTTGTATTATAAGTGAAATATTGTATCAAAGCCTGAACTATCCGTTTCTTTACGCGAGATCAACGGAAAGATATTAAGTAATATATTATAATTAATTTGCCAGATTAATAAAATTAATCAGCGGCCTGAATTAATTATAATTTACTTCCAAATACTATTTCAGCAGTCCTTGGAACTTATAGTGATGATCTGCTCCAGCTGCTAGCAATCTCTCTGGTGTTAGTTGAGTTTTCAGGTTTTCCGTTGTCCGGCTTTCTTTGCCCTCGTAATTCCTCTTTCACCAACAATTGTATAAATCTTGTTGGATTGTAATTGATAACCTGTCAATGAACAGTGCGTATAAGTAATTTGTAATTTATTCATTGATTACCAAATGGCTTTAGAGAGCCTAAATAAAATTTTATTAATTAATATAATCACCTCGTTTCACGTGAAGCGTGTACAGACGTAATTATTTACCTGGTATTTGTTTTTTCGTCCGATCCTTCTGGTCGTCTGATCAACTCTGCCTATTCCTTGTTCCGTTGGTATTTTTATAGTCTCGTTCCACCATTTCGGTTCATTCCCGAAAACTTAGTCTAGGGGAGTGGCGAATATTCGGGTCTAGGTGATCGTGCGACACCCGGTGACTAGTCGCGTTACTAACTCGAAACTTGCGAGGTCATTGGCCGGTTACCGGCGGGAAACAAAATTCAATTTCAAAAATTTAATTTCTCAGGCAATTATAATTCACCCTGTTACATTTGAGTGCGGATTATAAAAGTGAGTGAGAGTAATTCCGTATCTTTCACTCTCTCTGATTTGAAGAGCGATAACCCAGCTTACCAAAATTGGTATTATTTTATTATTTAAATTAATCCAGATAAAATAATTCGTTTATTTTGTTGAAAGAAAAATATAATTGTTTATTAATTACTATTTCAAATATTGAATTTATACCTGGAATTTTGGATTACATAAATTGCAACCCTAGGGGTTTAAGTATCATTATTTTGTAAACCGTTCACAGTTGTTTAGCCGATTATTACCAATTTACATTTATTATAAGACAATCATTGTGAACAGTTTGGTATTTTATGTATAATTACATAATTGTAAACCAACAGCTATCGGGGAAATTTGATACTTATTTTTCTGGGTCTTTTCCTACCGCTGTACTTCATTATTCTCATTTCATCTACTATATTCATGGTTTATTATTATTGATTTTCTTTAATTGATTGTTACGTATCTTAAATTTATAATTTCGTTTGATTGTTATCCGCCTCGTTGCAAATCACTCGCTCGAATCTTTCCTCGTGAATTTACCTCCTGATTAAACTTTTTGTCCGTTTTGGAAAAATGGGCTGGCGCCCTCGTACACTAATCCAGCCTGAAGAGCTAGTCCAGGCACAACAATTATTATTTATTGTATAAAAGTTATTATTTTGATTCAAATATTAATTTAAATCATATTTATTATTATTTTTATTTTTTGGATTTAAGGGCCTTGGGACGATAAGAATACCGTAACGGCCCCAGAAAGAAATCGGGCTCATAACTTCAGGAAATATTCGTACCTATGATATACTTCGATACAGCAAGTTTCAGATTTTTATCAACTACCATGCCTGCATAAATCGAAAAATACTGAAAATTAGTGAAAATTTTTATTCTCTGCGTCTTGTTTATCGAATAATCTAGTAACTGGATATGTTTTGGGGCATGATGTTAACGTTTTTGAAAAAAAATAAGAGCCACATTTGTCCGCAAGAACCTAAAAAAATTACGAGGTTTTATTCTTAATCTTGATTTTTAAGCGTGTTACGATAATTGTAAAAATGTGAGACTATTTTTTTTTCAATTCCCCATTCAATTTTCGACGAAATTATGAGCTTGGAAAATTTTTTTTTAGGGTACCACATATCGAAAACAAATAAAAATCAACTTTTTGCGCAAAAATAGATTTTTTTTCATGATTAACTTCTAAAATGATAAAATACAATGCTTTTGTGAATATTGTACTGGTAAAAACAACGAAATAAATTCAGAACGCTCATATAAAAGTAATTGTTCTTTATTCAATAATGTCAATATTAATATCTTATTATAAACTATGAAAAAAAATATTAATTGTATTAATCTGTTAACAAAAAAAATCTTATGAACTCATGACTAGTCCTCGTCGCTATCTTCATCAATCACAGTAGTGACATTGTCTTTTTCGAATAAACTATTGAGTATTGCTACTGGTCTCAGGATTTTAGCCAAATATCGGCCGTGCGCCAGATAGAAAATTATTGCAGCTACGCGTTAACAACAACCAATTGTCCTCAGTCCATTAGCACATTTGCAGCTGTATCTTGATACTCCACTCCATCCAATCGTATTTGGTTTATAATCAATGAAGCATTTGTAAAACTTTCTACCAATATAACGAGATTGTACTCGAGCTTGTAATATATTGGTTTTATCTCTGACAAACGGAATAGTTAAATTATCTGATTCATCCATCATCTCAGCTAAATATGATATTGCTTTTTTATATTGATAGGAACCAGTAAACAAAAGTTTCAAATCCTTTTCAGTCATTTCTGGAAAATCTACCAAATCACTAGACAGAATTGTCTCAAATGGAAGTTTTTCCTCTGCCAACCATTTTTGTCTACTTCTTCAGCTAGTGTATTATCATTAGAATCTCGAGATTTCATCATTTCAACAATTTCATCTGAATACTCTACATAAGAAGATAGCCGTTTGTTGTACTGATTGTGAAGAAATAATGCAATTTTATAAAAATTACCGATTCTTGGTAACATTTTATTGTCGAACTTTTGGTCAAGTAGATATTTTTGTTTCAGCATTCCGTGAACTGCTTCGACTACCCAACGAATTTTCGTGATATATCTTGACTCATAAGATTCAGCAGTTGTTAAACGACTTCGTTTGTCTTTTAATGCCGGCGTTAACACTTGACAACCTTTTTGTTCCAAGTGCGCCTGAACGTCACGAAATCCTCGATCAACAACAAAAATATCACCAAGTTTCAGTAGATTGCAAATACTGTTAGGAGTTTCAATGATGTCTTTCATAATAGTAGCGTCATTAACATTAGCAAGGTAGGGCCCTAACATATCTACAATAAATCCGTTTGCCGTACAAATAGTAAATGGCTTACATAACGGTACTTTTTTGATACGCGTTATTCGAGCTCTTTCGATGACGAGCATACGTTCCATCACAAATCAAAAAAAGCTTATCACTGCGATCAGCAAACAAACTTTTTAAAAGTGGTGATAAATTATTTTCAATGATATCATCTCGAGACACAGATCAAAAACCGAATCACTGAGGTAAAACATCTCTTTCAAATGATTGTAACACTTGATCACAATATTTTGAAATCGATTGTTCATTTTCCAATTGTAAAGTCACCGATATCAATCTGTTTGAGTTACCAGTACGTAGCTTGAATTCAAAAAACGATGAGAGCTTGAGTAACTGTACGAGGATCTGTATTTCTCATAGTAGTTAATAAATCCCGCAATTCAATTATGTTTTCACGTTTCAACCCAGTAAATATGGAAAGTTGTTCATCAGGTATACGAAAATCATCCATTTTATCAATCAACGTAGAGTCACATTCAACAGCGAAGCTTTCCATCATTTTAGTTAATTCTGACGATTTTAGAAAACTCTAATTAGAATAAACTCTCAATAAATTCAAATCTTCAGCATAGAAGCGCTTTTTTATGAGATGATCACTGCAACATCGATTTCCATCCGGAATAAAAATTTTTTTTAAATAAAGCATTGCATACGGGCATCTTGAGAAACAAACTACCATATTCCGGTTTGAAACAGAACATACACAACAATATCTATGAGTTGCAACTGTTCTTTTAATTTTGAACTTCAATACATTCTTCTGTATCATCATCATATACAAACTCTAAATTAAATGATGGATCATCAGTACTTGACTGAGACAAAGTCATCGTTGATAGGTTTGATTCAGTTCTTTCTAATAATTCACTCGAATCTGAAGGTAATTGATCCTCGAATGCTGTATCCTGATCCTCATCAAATCTCGGTTTCTTGTATTTTTTGGAACGACAATTAAAACATAAAATATCACCAACTACAATTAGATGATCAAAAATCGTTGAAAAATCCTCAACATCTTCATCAGATTGTATATGTTTCTGAGTTCCTCTCGTATTTTTTATGAATTTTGAACAATTGCAACACTTTGAATTATTTGCTCTAGGTGTCGACATATTTTCACTTAAATTAGAATCTAACCGTATAAAATGAACTATTGAATGCAAATAAAGGCACGACCAGTTTTTCATTAGAATGTCAACAGTACGTAATTTTGAGGTTATCGGCAGAAATAGTGGATTTTCATGAAAACAAAAAACAGTGTTATCAGTTTCGAATCACAGTGCCATCTCATCGTTTCTGAATGAACTGAAAGTTGAGCGGGCAAGTATGAATTATCTGAAAACTAGTTGAATTATGTAAACAATAGTATTTAATACAGATTTAATTATTATAGTTAGAAATAAAGATTATAATAATAAATATAGTTGATCAAATGTAAACAATTACTTTTATAAGAGCGTTCTGAATTGATTTCGTTGTTTTTACCAGTACAATATCCACAGAAGCTTTGTATTTTATTATTTTAAAAGTCAATCATGAAAAAAAAATCGATTTTTGCGCTAAAAATCGATTTTTATTTTTTTTTCGATATGCGGTACACTTAAAAAAAATTTCCCAAGCTTAAAATTTTGTCAGTAATTGAATGGGGAATTAAAAAAAAATAGTCTCATATTTTTAAGATCATCATAACACGCTTAAAAATCAAGATTAAGAATAAAAACTCGTTTTTTTTTAGGTTCGTACGGACAGATATGGCTCTTATTTTTTTTCAAAAACGCTACCATCATGCCTCAAAACATATCTGGTTACTAGATCATTCGATTAACAAGACGCATAGAATAACAATTTTTACTAATTTTCAGTATTTTTCGATTTATTCGTACGTGGTAGTCGATAAAAATCTGAAACTTGCTGTATCGAAGTATTTTATGGGTACAAATATTTCCTGAAGTTATGAGCCCGATTCCTTTCTGGGGCCGATTCGATATTCTTATCGTCCCAGGGCCTTTAAAAAATAAAGAAAAAAAAACAAAGGGAGTTCTGTAGCGTTGCTACTAGCTGAAGCGATCGATAACTTTCGACAGTTTACGTCGAACATCGATTTTTCATTTATCCGTCTCTACTTCATTCGTAGAGACAATAAGTAATAGACCGCGGAACTGCATACACGCATCCAAGCATTTTTCTTTACTGTATACTTTCAATTACTGTGTTACTTTCGGTATTTAATTAAAATATTTGTTTAATATAATTAGCTGGTTTTAATAATTTATATTATTACCTCAACCACTATATATATATATATATATATATATATATATATATATATATATATATATATATATATGTATGTTGTATAGACGTTTGTGTGACATTTTCAGTTATATTTTATTACGCTTGTGTGACTTTAATACCTTTCTGTGACGTTACACAAAGGTTTTTATATTATACATTACGCTTGTGTGACGGTCACATAAGGGTATAGTGCACAAAATATTATTTACTATCATTTATACCTTGCTGTGACACACGTTACTGATAGTCAAACCTTGTGAAGCAAAATTTCTAATGAACTTATGAATGTGAAATACCTTATTTTGATTCATTAGACTACGATAAATTAACAAATTTTTTCCAAAAGAGAAACAACTTTTTGAAGAACAGCTCCAAGGATTTTTAAGGCTTAAAGATCTAAATAAAATATTGCATTTATGATGTGTAAAGATTGATGATAGGAGATTGATAATATTCTTGGTCAACTGTTTGAAATTTGATAAGATTAATAAGAATCGAGATTGTACAAAATTTTAATAATTGTTCAATTGATCTGCGACGATTTCAGTTTATCTGCAGTACATTTTTCGCAGTTTGCGATAGAGGTAGAAAAAAAAACTAAAAGCCCTTTGAACTTGCGAATCAGTATCCAAACTTTCCAGAGAAAGCATTGATAATTTTGATCTCAACACATAAGAAAAATTATCTTGAGTCAAGAAAACATTTCGGAAGACAAACGTTTTCAGGAACCAAGTCAAGATTTTCTTGAGCCACGAGAATTTGTCTTGGTTAAAAAAAATTCGTCGTGGTCGGAGAAGATTTCTATTTTATTTGAGAAAGTTTAGGTTTTCAAAAAAATTTTCTCGAATGAAGAATATTTACCTTCAGTCGAGAATTTTTTTTTCTGTGCATGAGCTGGAGAAAAGTATCAATTTATACTTCATAATAAAACTAGAGAACATAATCGATGTGTAAACAAATGATTTTCCAATTTTTGTTTATGCTTATGCTTGATGAACTCAATATATTCAGACGGAAATCAGAAGAAGTGATTAAAATAGAGTCAAATAAATTTTCAGTTAGATCAGACGGTAAATTTGTTGAACCTTCGAAAAAAATGTGAAAGAGATTTTCAGTTATATTTTATTACGCTTGTGTGACTTTGATACCTTTCTGTGACGTTACACCCAGGTTTTTATATATACAGGTTTTTATATTATACATAACGCTTGTGTGACGGTCACAGAAAAGTAGAGTGTACAAAATATTATTAACTATCAATTGTACCTTACTGTGACACACCTTATTGTTCGTTAAGCCTTGTGAAACAAAATCTTTAAAGACTTGATGAATGTGAAATAATTCATTTCGATTCATTAGACATCGAGAAATTAATGAAAGTATTTGACAAGAGAAATATCTTGTTAAAGAATAGCTCTGAAAATTTTTAAAATCAAAGGATTAAAATAAAACATTGCATCCAGGGTTTTTTGTTCGTTGAAATATTGATAATTGTAGATGAATATTCTTGCTAAACTAATTAAAATTTGATAAGATTAATTTGAATTGAAAATGTAGGGAATTCGCGATGAGGGTAGAAAAGGAACCTAATAACACTTCGAACTTCCAAATCAGCATCTAAACTTTCTAGAGAAAACATTGATAATTTTGATCTCTATACAGAAAAAAAAAATTATCTTGAGTCAAGAAAATATTTTGGAAGACAAACGTTTTCAGGAACCAAGTCAAGATTTTCTTAAGCCAAGAGAATTTGTCTTGGTTATTAAAAAATATTCGTCATAGTCGGAGAAGATTTCTACTTTATGTGAGGAAATTTAGGTTTTCAGAAAAATTTTCTTGAATCAAGAATATAATATTGACCTTCAGTGGAGAATTTTTAACTTCCTGCTAAGAAAATCGACGATTTTCGAAAAATTGAGAAGTTATTGTTTTTACCCCGATTTTCGAATGACGAGTTTTCATCAGATGTCGACGTTTTGAGGTCCTAGGAAGCTATTCTGTCTATTTTCAGAATGATGTCCGTGTGTATGTATGTGTGTGTGTGTGTGTGTGTGTGTGTGTGTGTGTGTGTGTGTGTGTGTGTGTGTGTGTGTGTGTGTGTGTGTGTGTGTGTGTGTGTGTGTGTGTGTGTGTGTGTGTGTGTGTGTGTGTGTGTGTGTGTGTGTGTGTGTGTGTGTGTGTGTGTAAACTCTTTGTAACTTTTTAACTAATGAATCGATTTTGATGGTTGAGGTGGCAATCGAAAGAGCTTGTTGGCCCTCAACTTTCTTGAAAATTTCAGATCATTAGATAAAGTAGACTCGAAAATATTGGCGAATTACGAAAAAAAAAAAATTCTTTTTTTTAGTTTTTAGTGATTTCTCAGAAACGACTCGAACGATCGACTTCAAAATCTAATCAGCTCTAGAACTTTATAAGCCGCGTCGAATGCTACCTCAACCATCTTAATTGGTTAATTTGTTCGAGAGAAATCGTTGGCGAAAGAAATGATAAAAAACGGTTTTTTTTTATTATCTTTGAAGTGACTCATCCGATCAATTTCAAAATCTAATCAGCTCTAGAACTCAATAAAACGCTCCGAATGCTACCTCAAACGTCACAATCGGTTCATTAGCTCAAAAGATATTGGCGCTGAAAAGTTAAAAAAATAACATAAAATGTTATTTTTTCCGGATAAATTAAAATATAATGTACTAAATGTTTTTTAAATCATACCCACTCTTTCTGTTTATAGTCCCTTTCGATTATCATTTAATGTCATCTAACTTGTTCTTTAGTTTAAAACATATTATCAGCAAAAAATTGAGAAAATCCAGTTTTTAATGTTTTTCTCGGATATTTCATATATAATTGCTCTGACCTAAGTCAAAACTCACTCAAATCTTGATTTGGATCACTGACATTGATTTCTGCCTCGATACATTTATTTCATTGAACATAATCGAGAATTAAAATTTAAAAACCGCTTCTTCATTAACAATTTTCGATTCTTAACTTGTCAAACTTTAGCAAAAAACGCAACTTGGTAGAGCTTGAAAAGCTCATAAAAAATAATCGCAGGTAATAGCATTCTCGATCTAGAAGAGCTCGAAAATATATTCAGAGTAATGTTTTCCAGCTCCTTGAGCTCAAAAACAGCGGGAAGTTTTGGAGCTGGCCCGCAGGGTCAACCGACGCCCAGATTTTTTTTTCTGCGTATGAGCTGGAGAAAAGTATCGATTTATACTTCATTATAAAAATTAGAGAACATAATCGATGTGTAAACAAATGATTTTACAATTTATGTTTATGATTATGCTTGATGAACTCAATATATTCAGACGGAAATCAGAAGAAGTGATTAAAATAGAGTCAAATAAATTTTCAGTTAGATCAGACGGTAAATTTGTTGAACCTTCGAAAAAAATGTGAAAGAGATTTTCAGTTATATTTTATTACGCTTGTGTGACTTTGATACCTTTCTGTGACGTTACACCCAGGTTTTTATATATACAGGTTTTTATATTATACATAACGCTTGTGTGACGGTCACAGAAAAGTAGAGTGTACAAAATATTATTAACTATCAATTGTACCTTACTGTGACACACCTTATTGTTCGTTAAGCCTTGTGAAACAAAATCTTTAAAGACTTGATGAATGTGAAATAATTCATTTCGATTCATTAGACATCGAGAAATTAATAAAATTATTTGACAAGAGAAATATCTTCATAAAGAACAGATTTGAAAATTTTTTAAATTAAAAGATTAAAATAAAACATTGAATCCATGGTTTTTTGTTCGTTGAACTAATTAAAATTTGATAAGATTAATCAGAATTGAAATTGTAGAGAATTTAAATTGTAGTTCAATTATTTTGCGACGATTTCAGTTTATCTGCAGTACATTTATCGGAATTTCTTTTAAGGTTGGGAAAAAAATTTTAAACTGGTTGAACTTACGAATCAAAACTTTCCACAGAAAATGTTAATAATTTCAATCTTTTTGAGCTCGAATAAAGTAATTAAGTAATTTCTGACAAAATCGTACTAATTTATTGCAGACGAATGTTTCATAGATTAGCGAGAGTTTTGATCGACAAGCTGGCAAATTTCTGAATAACAGAATGTGTCATTGCCTCATTAAACTAGAACTTACAGCTAAACTATTAAGTTTCCGAGCAATGTTATTGAAAACTTTTGAATAGACAACATAATTTCTGACAAAATTGTACGAATTTATTTTAGAAGTATCGATCATAATTTAGCGACTATTCTGATTGTCAAGCTGGCGGATTTTCAAATAACTGAGTGTTTCCTCGAATTTTCGTATTACCTCATTCAACTGAAAATTACAGGCACATTATCGGGTTCACGCGCAATATTATCGGAAATTTTTATACAGACGAAATAAATTCTGACAAAAATTGTACTAATTTAATGTAGACGTACCTCTCATAGTCTAGCGAGAAGTTTGATTGACAAGCTGGCAAATTTTTTTAAATAACTGAATTTTTCATTACCTCATAAGACTAAAAAGTACAGCTAAACTATTGAGTTTACAAGCAATGATATCAGAAACTTTTATATAGACAATGAACTTTCAAAAAAAATCGAACTGATTTATTGTAGCGGTATCTATCATAGTTTAGCGAGAACTTTAATTGAAAAACGAGCAACTAATATATTCTTTTCTACGTAAAGATGCTTTTCTATGTAAAGATGAGAATTTAACATGTGCGACTGGAGAAAGAATTGAAAAAAAATTTTTTTTTGTTTTTTTTTAAATTTCTCAAAAACGGCTAGATAAATCAATTTCAAAATTTGATCAGCTTTAGAACTTGATAAAACACGTCGATTGCTGCCTCAATCGTCTTAATCGGTCCATTCGTTTACGAGATATCGTTGATTAAAAAAATAGTGAAAAACGTTTTTATTCGGATATCTACATAAAAATTGAATCATTCGATTTCAAAATCTAATCAGCTCTAGAACTTAATAAAACGCGTCGATTGCCGCCTCAACCATCAAAATCAATTAATTCGTTCGCGAGATATCGTGGGAGAAAGAAATGCTAAAAAATGTTTTTTTAGAAAACAATGGCATACAAAAGTATTTTCGAGCTCTAAGAGTTCGAAAATATATTCACAATAATGTTTTCGAGTTCAAGGAGCTTGAAAACAGCGGGAAGTTTTAGGGCTGGCCCGCAGGGTTATCCGATAGACCGATTTTTTTTTCTTTAATTACTGTGAAAAAAATTGTTAAAAATGATGATAAAAAATTATGGTGAAGTTTGAGCTCCTAATATTAATAAAAAGAGATGCCTCTTCATGATTTTTATATCATTTAAATGACTTAGGAAAAAAAATTTTAAGTTTGGAACTGTATACCTCGGCCCTGGCTTATATATGTACAGATATATTTAGAATATAGTTTTGTAGGAAATTGAACGCTCTACAAAATGAGTCTCTTATCATTTTTTGATAAATCCATCTGTTCAAAAGTTATTGGAGCTCTAGGTCAAATTATCGTAAATTTCTAGACCTTTTTACATGTCCGGCGAAACTATTAGACTTATCACAAAACTTCAGAGGATCTTTTTTGTAGACAATTTCATCCCCTATAAATGATTTCCAGTCAAGTTTTTTCAAATTCCACATTGTTTCCTAGTTATTTCCATTTCAATATCGAGTTCTTGAGATCGACCCAAACACCATTTTTTTCAAGAGCTTTACATTAAAATAATAATAACTAGAAAACAATGTAGATTTTCAAAATACTTTTCTGGCGACAATTTGTAAGAAATAAAATTGTCTACAAAAAAGGTCCCATAACATTTTACGATAAGTCTGACAGTTTCGCCGAAAAAGTTGAATAGTGGTAAAATTTGCTATGAATCAAACTTTGGCCTTGAATAACTTTTAAAAATTCAAATTTATCGAAAAATAATAATATACCTTTTTTGTAAAGCGTTCAATTTCCTTAAAAAAATGTTCTTCAATTTTACGGATGCTTTGATTTTCTAATGCGTGATAAAATTCCACTCAAAAAAAAAAATCCCATGTTAATCAAATAGGTAATAGACAATCGCGATTAGGCAACCATTCATATTAATAATTAAGAGCTGTCATTTTAACAGGATCATTTTTCCGTAATTTTAATCAATATTTTCAGAGTATTTTAAAAAAAAAACTAGTCGATGTTTTTGTATAGTCTAGTGTATAATTTCCCACTCCGTAATTGATTTTTTTTCTCTTTAGGTTGTTACATTTATAACGTTAGTGATAGATTTTTTAAGTATATAACTTTTTCTGCTGACATATATCCTGCCATTTCTAACTTATTTATCGTTTGAGGAATGTAATTTCCAACAATTGTCAAAAAAATCGAAGAAAAAAAAAAATTGAAACTTTTTTTTTGTGTTCTAAATTTTTTTTTTGACATTTTTTGGAAATTTTTTATTTTTTTTGTCATTTCTTTGCATTTTCCGAGTCACCAATGCAAAAATTTGAGAAAAGTCCAGAAAAAATAATTTTTTCACTTTGATTATGATTACAAAATTAAAGGAACAAAACTTGCTCCTTTAATTGTTTAGCAAAACTTTGATCGATGATTCTCAAAAAACGGTTCGATAGATCAATTTCAAAATTTACAGGGGTCTTGGGGGTACATTAAGCTAAAAAAGTCCCTGGCAACATTATTTTTTTTTCGATATTTTTCGAGTAGCGGTTATTTTACTAAAAAACCAAAAAAAGTCATTTTTTTGTACTTACTTCTAATGGATGTTAAAAATAAAAAAAATTTTGTTTTTCAAAAAATGATGACAGGGTCTTGTAGGGAATTTATTCAAGTTTTCAACGCCGCCCTTTAACTTTCTGTGCAAACATTAGTACCTGAAATATCGATGATCAAAGCCAAAAGGATCATTTTCTGTTTGAAGGCTGATATCTCTGCGACAAAACGTCCTACGAGGTTAAACAAAAAACCAAATTGAAGCTGAATAAATTTGCTAAACAAGCTATGAATTTGTTTAGTGAAAAGAATTTTTCTGCGGTCCGTGGGCTCTTCGGAAAAAAACAAAAATAATTTAGAAATTTTTGTCTCGCGGTATTTCTCATCTTGGCGCAATAACCGGAGCTTTTAAAAAATTTTGAAAAAAATGCACCAAAACTAGAGATTTTAAGCTACAAAATGATTTTTCTAAAATCTCGATACGATTATTTTTCACCAAGTTACAGCCTTCCAAAAATCACTAAAAAATTTATAAAATTTTTCTGCTCCTTTAATTTTTTGCATTAGTGTATATAACAAATATATTGTTTATCGAAATTTTATATATTTTTAACTTCCCGCTAAGAAAATTGAAAATTTTCAAAAATTCGGGAAGTTATTGGTTTCGGTCCGATTTACGAAAATCGAATTTTCATCAGATGTCGACGTTTTGAAATCCTAGGAAGCTATTCTGACTGTTTTTAGAATGATGTTCGAGTGTCTGTACGTATGTATGTGTGCGCGCGCGCGTGTGTGTGTGTGTGTGTGTGTGTATGTGTGTGTGGATTCCGTCACTCGTTATTCGAAGACATTAAATCCGCGACAAAATATCCGCAACAAAATATCCGAAGACATTTTATCCGATAGACAAAATATCCCCGGACTAAATACTCAATAGATAAAACATCCCCGACAAAATATCTTATAATATAAATAGTACGGTACTCTTTTATCAGAAATGTTTAATATATTTTCACATAAAATTTGAGTGTGAAATATTAAAAATAGATTAACACATATGCTTGAAATCGTATGGTGCCCTTTTTTCACAGATTTTGGGTGGGTATTATTTTGGAAATAGGTCAATACATATGCTTGGAATGGTACAGTACCCGTTTATCGAAAACCATGAATTATTTTCCACTGAAAATATATTTTTCTGAATAAGATTTATCGACAGGATATTTTGTCACGGATTTTTTGTCTCTTGAATATTTAGTCCAAGGACATTTTGTCTATCGGATAAAATATCTTCGGATTTCATGTCGCGGATTTGACGTCGCGGATCTATTGTCCACGGATTACGATTCGTGTCACCGCGTGTGTGTGTGTGTGTGTGTGTGTGTGTGTGTGTGTGTGTGTGTGTGTGTGTGTGTGTGTGTGTGTGTGTGACCAGTCTATAACTTTTTAATTAATCGAAAGAGCTTGTTGGCCATCAAATTTTCTAAAAATTTCAGATCATTAGATCAAGTAGACTCGAAAATATTGGCGAATTACGAATAATAACAAATTTTTTTTTTAGTTTTTTATTGATTTCTCAGAAACGACTTGAACGATCGACTTCAAAATCTAATCAGCTTTAGAACTTTATAAGCCTCGTCGAATGCGACCGCAACCATCTCAATCGGTTTATTTGTTCGAGAGATATCGTTGGAGTAAGAAATGGTAAAAAACGTTTTTTTTCGATTATCTTTGAAGTGACTCATCCGATCAATTTCAAAATCTAATCAGCTTTAGAATTTAATAAAACGAGTCGATTGTCACCTTAACTATCACAATCCGATAATTCGTCCAAGAGTTTTCGTGGGAGAAAGAAATGGTAAGAAACGGTTTTTTGCGAATATATCTTTAAAACAACTGAACTAAATAACTCCAAAATCTGATCAGCTTTAGAATTTATTAAGACGCGTCAATTGCCACCTTAACCATCAAAATCGAGTCATTTGTCTAAGAGATATCGTGGAAGAAAGAAACGATGAAAAACAGTTTTTTGCCAATATCTTTGAAAAAACCGAACTAAACAATCCCAAAATCTGATCAGCTGGGAGAAAGAAATGCTAAAAAGCGGTTTTTTTCAAAAACAATGGCATACAAAAGTATTTTGGAGCTCGAAGAGCTTGATAATGTATTCACAACAATGTTTTTGAGCTCCTCGAGCTTGAAAACAGCGGGAAGTTTTAGGGCTGGCTCGCAGGGTCAACCGATTAACAGATTTTTTATACATAATTTATATATATTTATATATTTTTTATGTATTTCTTTTCATATGAAAAATATATTTTTTCATATTTTAACTTATATTTTTTTTATAAATTTTTTTCATGGGAGATATCTTTGTATATTATCTATGTGACGTACCGATCTGTGACTTATATATATAGTATACATATAAGTCACACAAGGGACTATATAATAGTTAATTCGATATCCTGTCAAAAGTCCTGTCTAGAAACAAAAATCCTTGAAGGACGAAAAAATATGCAGTTTTGAGGATACATATAGCAAACAAAAACGGGGGGTCACACAAAGGTCTATTCAACGTACATATATATATATATATATATATATATATATATATATATATATATATATATATATATATATATATATATATATATACATATTGTGACGTTACATTGCCGAGGGGATGGAGTTGAGGTTGAGTACGTGTAAATCGGTGTGATAGTGAAAGAAAAAGTGAGTAAGTGTGTCGAGTTGAGTTTAGTGGATAATGAATAGAGAGTATATGGAGTATAAATGTGTATGGTAAGATAAATGTGTGATAGAGTACGTGTACGGCATGGGGTATGTTTTGAAGTGTCTGTGTGATGGAGCGTGGATTTAACGGGGGAGGTCTAGCTGTGTCGCGGATAGTGGCCAAGATAACGTGTCTCCCGACCAGTGATGACGACTAGGACTAGGCTTGGCCCTCGGGGTTGACGGAGTGATCACGGAGGTGCGACTTAGATGTCGCCGCCCCTTCGTGGTGGTACCTGAAGTTAGCTGGGGTACGTGTACGGTTGTTGGGGGGATGGCAGGCCTCGTTTGCAATGCTCGAGGAAGCCAACAATTCGCTAACTTCGGATATCTCAGGGAGTAACATTACAAGAAGGCCCGTGAGTCCACGGCTTGTATGCTTGTGAAGGTAAGGATGGATGGAGAAGCGAGAATGTGGGATTGAAAGAGATGGAGTGGAGTAAGAGAGTTAGAGTAGGAGATTATCGTAAAACAGTTGTGTGACTACCGTTGAGGAGAAAAGTGGAGACTTGGCGTCGCTCGTGAACGAGTCGACCCGGGAGTCGAGTTTGGAGCCTTAGAGTAAGAGGTAGTAAGTCGGAGAGTCGCCATGGTGGACCTCGACCGCCACCCTAGACTTTCGTCGTTTTGGAGCTTGTGGCTCTGGGTATGGTGCTCTTGGAGCCGTTTGTCGTGATAGTTGTCGCAAATTACTGCATTATTTTTTTATATTTTATTTTATATCTTATCTAGTAGTGTATAAAGTTTGTGATTCGTCGTCGTTCAGAGGTTCCCGATGTCTTGCCCAGGTATTTATTTGCGGGATGGACCGAGAGTATTGGACCGCGGGTCTTGTGGGCCCTCCGCGTCACTCTCGCGTCATCTTGTATGGTAATTTTATTTAGTCTTGTTTTGTTATTTCATGTCTTTTCTATTATGTCAATAATCGGCTTCTTTCGCATTGAAAGAACCGCGACCCTCTCTCCACAACCTAGCATACTGAGCGCACCAGGACATGCCGCTACCACCGGTCATGTCTGTCATCTCCAAAGGGTATGGTTTATAGGTTTTAATTTACGTGTACGTTTAGACCGGTTGCCGATACCGGGGAAATAAACGTCGGCTGGCGCCCGTCAGAATTTGGAGGAGATGAGAGGGGTGATTGGTGGGCGAAGTGTAACGTAGCCCGATTTTGAGTAATTTGAGTTGTAAGATTTGGAGTAGATATGTTGAGTAAAAAGTTTTGAGTAATTATTGGGTTTAAGTTTTAAGAAATATTACGTTACAATATATATATATACAGGGTGTCCCAGAAGTTCCGGCCCAAATTTTAAGGCCAGATAGAGGACGAAAAGTCCTCTGCCGTTTTTTCACCTGACGAACAGGTAAATTGTTATTAATTAAAAAAGGTAGCCAATCAGAAGAGAGCATAAGCGCAAACCAGTAAAGTGGGGTGAAAAGTCTGGGGGAAGCTTCAACGCGAGAGCGCTCGGCTGTCGTTCAGTGGCTTTCACAACGCGAGATGCACGCGGATGGAATTTTTAATTATTCAATTTTTGATCTCTTCGCAAAAATCGAGTCCTCCAAAAAAAACTAATTTTTATTTTGTTATTAACTGACAAACGGTCAGCTATCTGCTACCAGTTTAAAAAATAACAAAGGATTTTTTTAGGAAAATCTAGTTTCGCAATTATTAAGAAGAAATTATTTCGCACTCATCAAACGAATAGTAGTCAGCTGATTTCCAACAGTTTCGAAAAGAACTGAGAATTTTTTAAAGATAAAAGTCCAGTCCCGCAAAAAAAAAATTATGTTGTTCTTATCAACTGACTGGCAGTCAGCTGACTGCCGACAGTTAAACGAACGATTGAGGATTTTTTTTCTAAAATTCAGCCCCGCAAAAAAAAAAAATTATTTTTCTCTTATCAACTGACTGGCAGTCAGCTAACTGCCAGCAGTTTCGAGAAGAACTGAGAATTTAAAAAAAATAAAAGTCCAGTCATGCAAAAAAAAAAAATGTTTTGCTTTTATCAACTTACTGGCAGTCAGATGACTGCCGACAGTTTGACGATCATCTGAGGTTTTTTCACAAGTAAAAGTCCAGTCATGAAAAAAAAAAAAAATTATTTTGCTTTTATTAACTGATTGCCGGCAGTTTAATGAAATGCTGAGGATTTTTTACAAAAATCTAGTCTCGCATAAATTGAATATATAAAATTTTTTGTTCTTATCGACTGATTGGCATGATATGATAAGACGTTTGAAATTTTTTATTTAATTTCATCTCAGTTAAATTTCGCGACAGATTGTTTTTTTTTTCATTCTATTATTAACTCACTTCTAGTATTATGCCGACAGCTAAGCCTTCAGAGGACGATCGCCGATGTTGTTATTTAGTATAATTTTTACGAGTATTTTTTCAAATGCTACTGAGTATTTATTTGTATCTCTTTTACTCCTTACTGTTTGTTGCTTTCTCCAATATACTTTATTTAGTTTTTTTTCTTGGAAATTTGATGCTATGTCCAAGGCACTCGCTGTCTTATTCTCGATTCACTAATTTTGGTTTCCCTCTGTTCATCTATTGAATCTTCAATAACTACACTACTTTTCGCTATGCCTCGTGAAAATCAGTATTCTGCTTCGGATTATGCGGACATGATCATGGTGTACGGTGAGTGTCACTATAACGCTAGGGATGCTTGTCGTGTGTATGCTGAACGTTACCCAAACCGTGCTCGTCATCTAAACCATCACGTGATTCTCGGTGCTGCTCAACGTCTTCGGGATACTGAAAATATTTTGCCAGCCCGCGCCGAGCGTGTAGGTCGTCCTCGAGACGTACGTAATCTGCGTAATAAAGATCGTGTGGTTGACGCAGTGCTGAACGATCCTAACACTAGTGTCCGCAAACTTGAGCGTCAGTTGCAGATTTCTCGTACGTCAATTTATCGTATAACTCAAGCAAGAGAATCGCATCCATTCCACGCAACTAAAGTTCAAAAATTAGGACCTGGTGATTTTTAACAGCGGATAGCGTTTTGCAACCGTATTTTGGAGACAGTTGCCAATGATCCTGACTTTTTACAGCGTGTATTGTGGACAGACGAATCACTTTTCACTCGTGGGGGGTGTTTTAATCAACACAATTCGCATCAGTACGCTGTAGAAAATCCTCATTTCACTCAAGACCGCAATTTCCAAAATAAGTGGAAAATTAATATGTGGGGTGGCATTGTTGGCAACGTCGTAATTCTCCATCCTTTGCCGGACGTTATGAACGTAAGTATGGAAATTTATGTAAGTCATAATTCTTGTGATAGATTGTTTATTTAGTAAAATGTGAATTAGGGCGCCAATTATCTGACGTTCCTTCAAGAAGTGCTGCCGGAAGCTCTGGCGCAGCTACCACCTGATGAACGTCCTCAGTAGTTCCAGCATCATAGTGCACCAACGCATACAGCAGCGCAGGTGACAGAGTACCTGAATGCGACGTATCCCAATTCTTGGATCGGGAGAAACGGTCCCTTTCCATGGCCTCCAAGGTCACCAGACTTGACACCTCTGGATTTTTTCTTGTGGGGTTACATGAAAGGAGTCGATTACGAGACAGAACCTGAGGATCAGTTTGAGACGATGGCGAGAATTCGAGTGGCATACCTGAACATTTCTCCTGACATGATGGAGAAAGTCAGGACAGATTTGATAAGACGCTGCCGTCTTTGCATCCAAGGTGGGGGAGGAACGTTCGAGCAGCTGCTCTAATAATAGTCATCGTTCCATAAAAATAAAACGGCCCTTTTCAGGGCCTCAAAATTTGTTAAACGTAAAAAAAATTCAAGTTATGACATTTTTCATTTAACGATTTCGCGCAATGCAACGATTAAATTTTAGATCAATTTTGTAAAATTTTTGTAGGACTAGATTTTGACCAAAAAATCCTCAGCATTTCATTAAACTGTCGGTATCCAGTTAATAAGAGCAGAATAATTTTTTTTTGCGGGACTGAACTTTAGAATAAAATCCTCAGCCGTTCGTTTAACTGTTGGCAGTCAGCTGACTGCCAGTCAGTTGATAAGAGCAAAATAATTTTTTTCTTTTGCGGGACATGATTTTTAAAGAAAAAATCCTCAGCCGTTCGTTAAACTGTCGGCAGTCAGCTGACTGCCAGTCAGTTGATAAGAGCAAAATAATTTTTTTTTTTGCGGGACTGGACTTTTATTTTTAAAAAATTATCAGTTCTTTTCGAAACTGTTGGCAATCAGCTGACTGCCAGTCAGTTGATAAGTGCGAAATAATTTTTTTTTAATAATTGCGAAACTAGATTTTCTTAAAAAAATCCTTTGTTATTTTTTAAACTAGTAGCAGTCAGCTGACCGTTTGTCAGTTAATAACAAAATAAAAATTAGTTTTTCTTTGAGGACTCGATTTTTACGAAGAGATCAAAAATTGAATAATTAAAAATTCCATTCGTGTGCATCTCGCGTTGTGAAAGCCGCTGAACGACAGCCGAGCGCTCACGCGTTGAAGCTTTCCCCAGACTTTTCACCCCACTTTACTGGTTTGCGCTAATGCTCTCTTCTGATTGGCTACCTTTTTTAATTAATAACAATTTACCTGTTCGTCAGGTGAAAAAACGTCAGAGTACTTTTCGTCCCAGAATTTCGTCCTCTATCTGGCCTTAAAGTTTGGGCCGGAACTTTCGGGACACCCTGTATATATATATATATATATATATCTACGATATAACACGCGGTTCTCCCACAATAGCGTCCACAATTCTACACGGATCTAAATGAAATTTTTTTACATATTCTTCAGATAGATAGCTCGGTTCCTTTCGAAGATGAGCTAAACCGGCGAGAAAGTTTAGAAGTTATAGTTGTTTACAAATTTTTTAATTTTTCAAAAAATTCAACTTTTCTCGATTTATCTTTAAATAACGTTTGATGCTAAAGAGATAATCTGTTTTTGGTGATTGAACCTTCAAGTTCATTCGATTAGCTTTAATTCGAGCTATGTTGCTCACTCTTTCGATAATTTTTTTTAATACTTTGATGAATTTCAAAATTCTCAGAAACATAGAAAAAATTTTTTTTTTTCGCTTTCTCATTTAATAACATTTAAGTATTACATAATAGTTGAATTTCGTTAATAGTTTTATGTATTTTATCCAATGAGCCTTGTATTTCAGTACTATATTTTCATATTTCACAAAAATTACCTATTCATTTATTGAAATTTAGCAGTTGCATTCGCTTTCCCACTTTTTAATAAATTCATGGAACTGCTCCAATTCAGATTATTGCCGTGTCACACTTTCAAAACCTCAACATTAGTGTTTACATACAGTATTTTTTCTTTAATTGACAAGCATAAATATGATTGACCTTATAAGCTTTAAATGAGCCTTTAAACGCCACCCTCATGGAAAAATTTGTAAAAAAAATATATGTTAATATATAAAAAAAATATGTTTTTCATATAAAAAAAATTTATTAAAAATACATAAAAAATATATAAATATATAAAAAATATATTTTAAATAGCTAACTATTTGCCGATTTTCGTATATATTTTATATATTTTGAATATATATAAAAAATACATGTATAAAAATGTACGAAAAATATATTTTTCTTATATTTAAAAATGTTAAAAAAATATATTAGTAATATATTTTAAATCTATAAAAAACGTAAAAAAATTATATAAAAAAGATATTATTAAGTTAATTAACAACATAGAAAAAGAAATATAAAAAAAATCATATAAAAAATATATTTTTTGTATATTTTTAAATATAAAAAAAAATATATTTTTATACATGTATTTTTTATATATTCTAAAATATATTTTTGATATATTTAAAATGTATAAAATATAAACGAAAATCGGCCAAAAGTTAGCCATTCAAAATATATTTTTTATACATATTATATATATATTTATTAGGGTGATTAAAAAAACAAACAAGTTTTTTTTTCTTCCAAACAGGTTCGAAAGTTTCGTTTAGATATAAAAAGACGCCTGTAAAAATTAGAGCTCTTAATATTAATAATAACTTTGTCCGCATTGCACTTTTCTAGTTATTTTTATATTAATGTCAAGCTTTTAAAATCGATCAGAAGACTATTTTTTTTATGAGCATGACATTAAAATAAAAATAACTACAAAACAATGCAGGATTCGAAAAAACTTTATTCAAAATAACTTCTAGGGAAAAAAATTGTCTACAAAAAAAGTCTAATGATATTTTGTAATAGATCTGATAGTTTCGCTGGAAAAGTAAGAAAATCTCAAAATTTAATATGAATTCAACTTCAAAAACTCAAATAACTTTCGAACAAATAGATTTATCAAAAAATGGTAAGAATTTTATTTGGTAGAGAATTCAATCTCCTACAAAAATATGCCTGCCAATTATTCCTATGAAGCATCGTTAGCTACTTATCAAAATCAGAAGACGTAAAAAAAATTTTTTCCATGTTATTCTTATAGGAAATAGAAAAGTGCAATGCGGACAATGTTAATATTAATATTAAGAGCTATAATTTTTACAGGCGTCTTTTTTTTATTTAAACGAAACTTTTGAACCTGTTTGGAAGAATAAAAAAAAATTTGTTTGTTTTTCGAATCACCCTAATATTTATATATTTTTTATGTATTTTTAATATATTTTTTTTATATGAAAAATATATTTTTTTTACATTCATCATATATAATTTTTTTCATGGGGGTACTGTCCATCTTACGAATTTGAATAATTGAACAAATTATGTAAAATCTACTTCCATTTCGGCGGCTAAATCGCTTTTTTTTCCAACCTCAAAGTGTCCTGAAAAAACCTTGAGAATTTCAAAGCGCTGCGATTTTTCTTTCTTAGTGTCCCGAAGTTTTAAATTGACCGATTTTGTCAAAAATCGGCATAATTGGTAGTTTCTCGGTTTATGTTCATTTTTTCGATTTGGAAATGTTTTTTTTCACCGATAATCTTGATTGATTTTCTTAACATCGAAATCATTTCGAAGATGATAAGAAAGAAAAATATCGAAAAAAAAATCATTTTTTTGAAAAAAAAACAATTTTTTTGAAAAAAATTTTTTTCAATCTAAAGCTTTGGGACACTAAGAAGAAAAACCGCAGCGCTTTGAAATTTTTAGGGTTTTTTCAGGACACTTTGAGGTTGGAAAAAATACGACGATATGCTTTGTTCATCTGTTATATCCAAAGTTATAGCAAGATTTCCGAATATCCTTGAATATGCGAATTTTGACCTGTTTTTTAATAAACATTACCGCTTCAAAGAAAATTTTTCTATCAAAAACCACTAAATTTTCCTTATAGAGAATGTTTTCCAGTTTTCAAAACCCTACTTTCATTCTGTAAAATGAGCGAATATAACTGGAGGATCTGGTTTAGGCGTGAGGTTTTAAACAATTAAAAATTACACAAGAATTAATAAAGAATAATTTATAGATTTATTTACACTTATATACACCTTAAACTGTAAGAATATACACTTAATAGCGAATGCGACAATAAAGTACTTGAGCGAATGCGACGTAAATTACACGTATAATAATTAACACGTGTTTAAGAGCGGTTAGATTCACGGAATTAATTCAGATATTAATTACGCGTGAATGACAATTTATTTATTCTCAATAAATAGCAGCCTCAATTGACTGACTCAATATTGAAAGTAATTAGCTGATCGATTTAGTTTTGTTTAACACAAGAATAGTTTAAGATTTGCAAAGCGGTTTCAGAACACGAGGTAAACTGTACTAGAGCACGTTGTAGAGTAGGATGATGAAACGATGGCGTCTTCCTTCGTTCCCGCTTGGAGGTGATGATGACAGCATGGCTGTCTCAGCGAATTTTCCCATTGGTCTGAAAGCGCGCAAACAGGAAACAGTTAGTAGCTGATTTTTCTTATTGGTAGCTGAGCACACCGTTATGAGACGAATTTTCTGATTGGCCGGCTAATATAATACGAATTATCTTATTGGCCGGCTAGTAGCGGGTTCTCATGCAGTTTTTCCACGGCCATGAGCAGTAAATTGCAAGTGTCGGGCCCATATAGCGAGTGACCCGGCACTATTCTGACCTTGAAGTCAGTAGTGAGTTCGGCAACTCCCGGAATAGCGAAAATGCACGAAGGATTTGAAATTAATCAAGCTCGTGACTGAACACATTCTCTGTACGACCAATACGTCTGGAGTAATTGATTATCAAAGCCAAAATGAACTTTTTTGCTTTGATCAATGATAACTCGGCGCCAAAGCGTCGTAGAGACTTTTTTAGGCTGCTAAATTCAAGGCGTAAAATTTCTTAAAAGAGTCATAATGTCGGATTATTTAAAAAAATTTATTGAAGCCCATAGGCTTGTTGGAAGACGAGCAAGAATTTTGAAAATTTTTGTTTCGTCGGTTTTCTTAAGATAACTTCGGAATCGTGCATGATAAAAAAAATTGAGGTCCAGATCTGAAAACTAGAACTTTGAGGCTACAATTTGCTTTTTTTGTTTTTTTTCTACGACTTTCCCTTAATTTTTGTGACCAGTTTATTTTGTTACGAAGTTGGTTCGTGCGCCTCCGTCCATACTCGGTCGAGGAATTGTCACGTGAGACAGTGTGTCGACAAGTTTATAAAAGAGCGCGCATTCTACAACCTTTAGCTTTTTCATTACTGAGGCCTTAGCATTGCTCAGCTTTTTCTCTTCTGAGTTTTCCTAGTTTTGAACCAGTCGCTAATCAGAGCATTTAGTTTCGCGGTTTTAATCTTGAAATCCAGCTTGCCAGTGATAAATGAATACTTAATCAATTACATTTTGTTAATTTCCATTAATTATCCTGTGTTATTGTTACACTTAGTTAACAATTACTGTAATCAGTTAGTATTACACAAGTGTTCGGAACTTATTAGCCGTTATTTAGTGGATTGCGTAAAGCTCCCGTACACTTAGTTACGGCAATCGTATAGTAATTAACTCTTAGTTAATTACGGTACAAACGTGGATCCAGTGTGTGTGACTGAAGTGGCGATGAGATAAGTCTTTCTGTTAATAAATTCTTATTTTATCAACTGATACTAGTACTTGATTGAGTCTGTCTGCGTTATCCTGCCCACCTTTATCGTAAAGTGTATTATAAGCCGCATCCTGATCCAACAACCGATCCAAGAGGGGTATCCTGGAGGATCAAGCCACGTTCAAGGACATCTAGAACTACTACCGAACTCCAAAATTAGGCTAAGGACTAGTATTAGTTTAGTTTTGTAAAAACAGTTCAGGTTAAACATAACAGACGAGTCTTATGATTGAGCTAGCGGGGCATTTGACTCACGAAGGCTGTATAAAAACACTTTAAATACAGTTTGAACGATCCCCAACGTTTCAATTTACTGATGAGCGCACTCCCTTCCAACAAATATTTAGCTAAGCACATATTTATTATTGAATACCGAGATTGATTTCACGAGATTCCGATTTTAATTTCTAACAGAAGAATAAACTGTTCCGCAGAAATTCTAGTTGACGATTCAGACCTCACTTCTGATGTCAGATGATGAGCAGGTAGTTGGAAAGTACTCTTAGTCCTTCCATTATAATCACTATTATTGGTACTCATTTCTATTTAATTATAAAATATCAGGTAAACAACAAAATAACTGGAGTCACACAAAATTACTCTCAAGGTGATTGTTAACAAATAATTTAAGTATTACGATATATTGTGTACTAAGACGAATTTTACAGCGCCGAATATTCACGAGATACTGAATATTGCAATAATTACACTCGAAACTATGAGGACTATGATACATATGCGGTATAACAGTATTCACTAATTTAAAAATAGAACTCGATCTTTGAGTTAACAAAATACGCACGACAGTAAAATTAGACTTGAGAACGAATACACGGTCAGCAGGATAACGTGATGCGTTCGACTAGTCATCAACCAGAAGTGAGTACTTTATAATTACAATCTGTACTCTTGCTCGCAAACTTTCTGTCTTTACCTGAAAGATCCAAAAACGAACTACTTTCTTCTATATTGCCTTATTTTACTATCGTCTGACCGTGGCTACGTTTGGTGACCAGATGCCACTCTAAGTCTAAGCCTACCGTCATAAAAATATTTTACAACAAGCTTAAAAATTTTCCCCATCGAATTAAGTTATAAAAATGATATTGTTAAGTATTTTTGCTTAAATAAAGTTTAAACGAAATGTGGTTGGGACTTTCCCAAGTCTCCGGGAAAACCCAGTTATACATTTCTCTCCGACATATATATATATATATATATATATATATATATATATTAGGGTGATCCAAAAAATAACAAATTTTTTTTTTTTCTTCCAAACAGGTTCAAAAGTTTTATTTAGATAAAAAAAGACGCCTGTGAAAATTAGAGCTCTTAATATTAACATTAAGAGGTTCCTCATCGCACTTTTCTATTTTCCATAAGAATAACATGGGAAAAATTTTTTTTACGTCTTCTGATTTTTATAAGTAGCTAACGATGCGTCATAGGAATAATTGGCAGGCATATTTTTGTAGGGAATTGAATGCTCTACAAAAAAAGATTCCTATCATTTTTTGAGGAATCTATTTGTTTAAAAGTTATTTGAGGTTGAAGACGAATTCATATTAAATTTTGAGATTTTCTACTTTTCCGGCGAAACTATCAGACTTATTACAAAATACCATTGGACCTTTTTTGTAGACAATTTTATTCCCTAAAAGTTATTTTGAATAAAGTTTTTTCGAATTCCGCATTGTTTTCTAGTTATTTTTATTTTAATGTGATGCTCATAAAAAAATAGTCTTCTGATCGATTTTAAGAGCTTGACATTAAAATAAAAATAACTAGAAAGCAATGCGGAATTCGAAAAAACTTTATTCAAAATAACTTTTAGGGAATAAAATTGTCTACAAAAAAGGTCTGATGATATTTTGTAATAAGTCTGATAGTTTCACCGGAAAAGTAGAAAATCTCAAGATTTAATATGAATTCGACTTCAACCTCAAATAACTTTTAAACAAATAGATTCCTCAAAAAATGATAAGAATCTTTTTTTGTAGAGCATTTAATTCCCTACAAAAATATGCCTGCCAATTATTCCTATGACGCATCGTTAGCTACTTATAAAAATCAGAAGACGTAAAAAAAATTTTTCCCATGTTATTCTTATGGAAAATAGAAAAGTGCGATGAGGAACCTCTTAATGTTAATATTAAGAGCTCTAATTTTCACAGGCGTCTTTTTTTATCTAAATGAAACTTTTGAACCTGTTTGGAAGAAAAAAAAAAAAGTTTGTTATTTTTTGGATCACCCTAATATATATATATATATATATATATATATATATATATATATATATATTGTAACATGAGAAAAAATTCGACATCGACTCGAGGTTTGAAATTATTTAAATAAAATAAATAGTTATCCGGTGAGCTAATTCTGGTGACACCTATGAGCAAAAATTTCGACTCCGACCGTGCAAGCGATCCAACGCATCGATTGTCAGGAGAGATCCGGGATAGACGCCGAACGGAACGGCCACGTTTTTTTTTATTTGAACAATTCGACCCGACCAAATGAACAATATTCGATTCCGACGTTTGAACGATTTGATTTACGACATTTAAGATCAATTCGAGTTTGATCCGAATAATGAATCGCGAAAAATAACTTCGACCGACAATAACCGCTTCCTGTGAACAAGTGAACAAGCCGAAGCATCGGCGCGAATCGGAACAAAGTGTACGACTGAATTGTTTTGTTAATAAACGAGTGAAGTGCAATAATGATTAATTAATGAAATAATTAATTTCGCGTTATAACGGTGTGATAGTGAAATTGAACGCGTTACCGAAATAAAATATCATTTTATATTTTATTTTATTTCATCGA
This sequence comes from Microplitis mediator, assembly GCF_029852145.1. Lineage (NCBI taxonomy): Eukaryota > Metazoa > Arthropoda > Insecta > Hymenoptera > Braconidae > Microplitis > Microplitis mediator. The sequence goes on along the minus strand of NC_079970.1, from coordinate 11,555,531 downwards.
GCAATTCTGAGAATTCCGGATTATCCGTGTCTCATTCGTACCGCAGTCGAGTCTTACGTGTACAATACTCTGACGTCATTCGTCAAGTATTTTGTGTGAAAAATAAAATAAGTTTATTTTATTTCGACAACCGACTGTGTTTTCTCCGAGCAATGAACTAATGGTGTTTTCCGATCAACTACGACTTTTTTTTGATAATTTTGTTTATATCGAGCCAAGCCGACAACATTTATTTTGTTTGTAACCGATTACTTTTGATTTGTGATACCGATCAACAATTTTGTTTAATTAAAATACGACTGATTATTTGTTTAATTCTGATCAATTATTTATCGTCATCTTAAGTGCCTGACCGTTCCCCGATCCGCCACCTTGAGTCGACATTTTTGATAATTGTTTATTTGGTGATTATAAAATCACCTGGCGCCCAACTTAATAATTTTGAACAAGGTAGCCAAAAATCGTAAGTGTATTCGGACTTCACTCCGGTAGATCCCCGGTGGTGAAAAACCCGTTACAATATATATATATATATATATATATATATATATATATATATATATATATATATATATATATATATATATATATATATATATATATATATCATACACCCGTAAAATAATTATGTGAAGACATGTTAAAATTAATAAATTAATAGGGCGTTCCCCGCCAAATTGGACGCGATTTAGCTTTTGCATGAATTAATATTAATTATTATTAAATAATCAATAATAATTTCTCTGTGGAAATAAAATTTCGAATTTTTATGATAATTGTGTGTCAGATAATTATTAATAGTAAATTCTGATCATTATATGTTTTTTAGACATTTTTTAAAAAAAAAACTAGAATATGCAATTTAAAAAATCGGAAAAAAATAGATCCCATCGTTTTCCCATTATGAGCATAGCTGGAAAAATTGTAGAATAGGTGACAGTTTGCGGTGACAAATTGTGAGGAAAATCGATCAGTACGTGCTTTTTGTAAATCGACAATTTATACTTATAATTTATACTTATATTTCAATACAAACATGGTTCAAAAAAATTGTTTGATATTTTTTACTGACAAAATGTCTAAAACGAACATTTTTTGACTCTTTAATAATTCTATTTAAACCATTTTCCACGAAGTTATAGGCGTTCGAAAAAAAAATTTCTACATTTTTCAAAATTTAATATCTCGAAAACAGTTGGAGGAAAAAATTTGAAAAAAATCCTACAGGCCTCTTTCAACCCATACTAAAAGATGAAAAAGTTATAAAAAAATCCGAGGTGCAAAAGCCAAATGGTGTCCGATTTGGCGTGGAACGCCTCATATACACTAGACTACTGTTTACGAAATAATTTGGTTATTGATATATAATCTTCAGGTAATGAAATATTTTTTCATTAAATTATATTTACACACATTTATTGATACAAAACTTACATCATATTATTATACATCAACATTTTTTTTCCTAAAATGTATTCATTGATTCTATATAATTTAAAAATAAAACTATTTTTTTTTTATTTTTTATAGAAAACAAAGAATTACGACAAAAGATTAAGAAAACCAGCAGTAATACCAAGGCTAGTAACAAGGTCAATATTTTTCTGAATTTTGGATTATTTTTTATAATTTATTCATTCTGATTTATTTGTTTTCAATAGATGGAAAACGTACTACAGTATGGTATTGTTATGTCCGCCGCTTAGATTTAAATTAATTATCCGGGATTTCTCCCTTTGGTAGCGATAGAAGAATTTCACGAGCGATTTGGAGGATGCGGACAACAGTAAGAATACGAGGAAGGTTTTCACTTCCTATATTTATTATTTAATGTGGGTTTTTCGAAGAGTACGAACCCAAACGCCTTCGAGCTTGATCACGTTGCATTTATAAATCGATCAATAGAGAAAAAATGTTTTAAATGTCTCTCACTTACCTTTAGATGATTCTTTCTTCTAACACGGCAGGCTTTTATCCCTCCAGAACTTTGCAGCTCACTCGGCCTCCTCCTGAGTGGATTTGGTTGAATCAGCGTCGCTGGGGTTGTAGGATAAAATCTTATGTGCTACTTTCGAATGAAACTCTAAAGATTGAAGTTATGATTTCTAGTCTCTTTATTAAACGTTTCAATTACAATATTTTTAATTGAACTTCACTTATACACTATACTTTTCAAAAATTTTATGAATACAATTTTATTGTATTATGCGTCTTTATTGGGCCCGAAGGCTATTATGCGCAGAACTGAATCGATTCGAGATTGGATTACAATTTATTTTTATTTTGTATCACTATTCAATCGAACCGAATTTTCAGTAGTTGTTTGAGAATTTTTAATAAATAATTTGGATTCAGTTATTAACTTTTCAACGTAAACGGGGATTCCTGCAATAACTGAATTTAAATGAATTTTAATTTAAAGATCTTACTGACTTTTCAACGCAAACGAGGATTCCTACAGTAAGATTAAATGATTTTTAATTAGATTTTTAGTTTAAATATTTCCTATTGACTTTTCGACGCAAACGCGGATTCCTGCAATAGGGTTCTTATTAAAAAGATAAAATTTCTCTTATTGACTTTTCGACGCAAACGCGGATTCCTGCAATAATATTCACGAAATTTTTGCGGTTTCGTTATTCGCGGTCCTATGACAGAGTGATTAGCTTGCCAAGTCTGGTCGCACCTAAGTATTATAGTCGAATATTAGGGCGCCACTGGAAGATGGACTCGGCCTTCCAGAACCGGATGTTAATTGTAATTTTGATTCTCATGGTCGTTTGTAAATTTATATTTTGTGAGAGAGGATCGGAATAGTGAACAGGCTGAAATAAAATTTTATTAAAACTTTGCCTTTAATTTTAATTAATTTAAGCACCTTGCTTATTATTTATTTAACCTTTTGTTTAACAATTTAGATACTTATGACAAACTAAATGCGTCCCCTGGACGTGTACTTATGACAAACTAAATATCCTTATGACAAACTAATATTCTTATGACAAACTAATAATCTTATGACAAACTAATATTCTTATGACAAACTAATAACCTCGTCCCCTGGACGGTTTTCCTTATGACAAACTAATTTATACCTCGTCCCCTGGACGGAATCTTATGACAAACTAATACGTCTCCCGGACGTTTCCACACCCACACACTCCCGTTAAAATACCGTCCCCTGGACGTTAAACCTTATTAATTTGTCCCCTGGACATTAACCTTAATAATTATTATTAAAATACCGTCCCCTGGACGTTGATCCTTAATACCAATTAATAATTTTGTCCCCTGGACATTACTAAAATTTTCCTTAAACAATTAAAACATCCCCTGGATGTATAACCAATCTAATCTTAACATGTCCACCGGACCTAAATCACAGACACAGTTTTCTTTATTCTAATTTGACTCCATAACTAAGTGACTCGACTCATTAACTTTCTCACTCAATTTTCCAACACTTCATAATTTCCAATACTCAATATAAATTTTTTCTTTCTATGATTTACTGTCCTTTCCAATTAATTAATTTATTTTTTGTTTAATATCATTCATAAATTAATTAATCTTTTCCACTTATAAATTTCTCTTAATTAATTTTCTCTAATTAACATTTATAATTAATTTGCCACAAATTTTATACATTTATTATTTTCAATTCCTAATTTTTCCACTGACAATTTTAACAATAAATTTATTTCACTTTTAAAATAATCCGTTTCACTTTTACTCACAATTTAATTTACCCAAACTCTAGTATCTTTTAATTAAATTTTAGATATTTTATTTAACTTAAAATTAATCTAATGATCACGTTCTGACTAGAATTTGTTTTCGGGTTGACTAGAATTTTCGACCGGTGAATTGGCGTCACGCGGTTCCCGATTTTTATTGACGTTAAATTGAGTAATTCGAGTAAATTAATAAATCTTAGAATTAATGCGGCCGACGGAATAAATTCCAGCCTGTATTAATCTTAAGATCAATTAATAAATTAATTTATAACGGCTGGAGAGCCTGGAATAAATTAATTGTTTTAATTACCGGATTATTTATGCGACGACTTTAATTTTATTCCGGCTAGGGAGCCTTGAATAATTATTACAGAGTTTCGAACACTTAATGGCGACAATTGACGCGACGGAACTTTCGAGAATACGAGATTGAACGGCTGGAGAGCCTGAACTATCCGTTTCTTTACGCGAGATCAACGAAAAGATATTAAGTAATATATTATAATTCATTTGCCAGATTAATAAAATTAATCAGTGGCTTGAATTAATTATAATTTACCTCCAAATTTAATTCAGCAGTCCTTGGAAAATTTCAGGTGATGAATTGCTCCGGCTGCTAATTTCTGGCGTTAATTATATTTCCAGGTTCCGTTGTCCGGCTTCCTTGTCCTCGAAATTCCTCTTCGCCAATAATTATTTAAAATCTTATGGATTGAAATTGTAATTTATAACCTGTCAATGAACAGTACGTATAAGTAAATTGTAATTTATTAATCGGTTAACAAATGGCTTTAGAGAGCCTAAATACAATTTTTATTAATTAATGTAATCGCCTCGTTCCACGTGAAGCGTGTACAGACGTAATTATTTACCTTGTTTTAATTAGTGTCCTGCCGTTGTCGTCGTCTGAACAAAAACTAGAACTTAACTGATGATTCCATGTTCCGCAGTCCTTTTTATATTATCATTCCCTCTATTCTGGTTCACTTCCGAAACTTAGACTAGGGGAGTGGCGAATGTTCGGGCCTTAGCGATCGTGCGACACCCGGTGACAAGTCGCAACCCTAACTCGCAACTTACGAGGTCATTGGCCGGTTAACGGCGGGAATAATATTCAAATTCAAATATTTAATTTCTCAAAAATTTTTATAATTCGCCCTGTTACAGTCCGTAGGGCTCAAGATCATGAGATCTGATAGTCAACTAAGGCGCTGAGCCAAGGTGCTCAGGCTATTTAAAAACTTTGATTGATGTTTGATGGGAGTAATTAAATTGTTGTCATTGGTGGAAAATGACGACAAGTTTTTATTTATTCGTCAATCGTTATTGCAGAAATCGTCGCGCTACTTTTATACGCATAAGTGATGGTAGAACTGACGCTGCGTTTTCGCGTGCTTTTGTAAAGAGGAGTTTCGTAAATTTATTTATGAAATAAAATAATTTAACTAAAAAAAATTTATTGGAGATAACAGTCTAATTTTCCCAATCGAATAGATAAATGCAACTAATGTCACAAAATATCTATGGAAATTTTCCGTCAGTTAGAATTATATCGTGAAAATGAACGATTTGATGAAGCATGTATAACGATTGGTAACACAACAACTAAGGTACCGGCGGGTAATAAGGCCTAGCTAAGGGAGATTCTGAATAAAATCGAAAATATTGCATTTAATTATCGAAATGTATCATAAATATTTATTTCAATACATTAGCCATAAAATATAATGAACTAATGGTAATTTATACTACAAACAAACAAAAAATTAAACTTTTACAAAAATCATACGAATAGGGCTTATTTTACTACGGGTTAATCAAACTGGAATCGTTGAATTATACTTAATAAAATTGGTATTAGAGATAAATCATCACTTAAATTTAGCAACAATACTTTTATAAAGACAGAAGACTAGATTGCTTTGCTCAACAGCACTTAAAATTATCAGTATCCTTTTTAAGAGTCAGAAGACTAGATTGTTTCTTATAATTTCTTCTGCGCTATGACATCACATAACGGATGATGAAATATAGAAGACAGGGAACGTGGTATCGGGACTCTATAAACGTGTCATAACATCTCTATGCAAGACCCTTTTACTAGAGCAGCCTTTAGCGGAGGCGGTTATTTTAAATATTTCTGTCACTTAGGACTTATTACCCGACACGCCTTATCACCCGCGGATACCTTATATTACAAATTAGTGATTTAAATATGCCATGGTGGTTCTGGGTACCAGAAGATCAGATACCCTCTCCAAGGAAATATCATTTTGGTGGTAATTTAATCGTCGAGGTTCATCCTGATTTGGAAGTTCCATGCAGAAATGAAATCCAGCGGATGCAAGACCAACATCGGGAACTTTCAGCACTACAAGCTCTCCTACTCTCCAGAACTAATAACAAACAGCAAGATGATGTAGTCATGAGTGAATATACATCATTCGATGCAATCATTCCACGTGCAGGGCTTAATGTCTTTACGATGGATTACATTATATGACTGTGACGAGAGAGTTGAATTTTTTAAGAGAACGAAGAGGACAACGCTGCAATCAGCACATAATTACTATCGGAACCACCTCAGCGTATACAATCATCGACGATGAAAAACGCTATTCGTGCACTGACAGAAAAGTCGATAGTCATTTTAACTAAAAAGACTTCAACTATTTAAAATTAGTTACTGGTACTAACGCGTTAGTATGGCTAACTATTCAGTAGTTGCACAAACTAAAAAAAAATTAATTAAAGCAACTAAAATTTTTCTGTCCCCGAAAATTGTTGTTTTAACTAAAAAAATTTAGTTAATAGTAGATGAATTTTTAAATTAACGATAACTTAATTTTTTTAGTGTATGTAAGTAAAAATTGTTTTTATTATAACTGCTGATTTAAAGTTAAAATAAAATAGTTGTTATAAATATAAATATAGTTAATGGAACTAAAATTTTGAAGTTACTGTAATTGAGTTAAATGTAGGCAGGAAATGGATTTTTATTTTTTTTTCAAAACTTAATGATTGAGTAAATAAATGTTTTTAAACCGCCAAAAAGTTTTTATCAAAAACTTTTTCTCAAACATATTTTTTTTGCAAGATTATTTTTTTCTAAAAAAATTATTTTTCAAAGAATTTTTTTTTCCAAAAAATTTCTTATCTTAATTTTTTTAGAAAACTTTAGTTGTTAAAAATATTTTGAAAATAGAAATACATATTTATATCAATTATTTAAGATAAATTGGAATACTTAAACTGAACTGTCGTACAAAAATGTTCGATTTAAGCATAAAAATATGTTGACTTGAGAAAAAAAATTTTGATTCAAGATAAAAATTGTAAGATAATTATTTACTTGGTGCAAGAAGATTTTTCTTGAATCAAGAACATTTTTACTTGATTCGAGTTAACTTTTTTTGATGTAGTTATAATTCGCAAAAATATCGGATAATTTTAAAAACCATTTAGGATCAATATTAATAGCTGACAAAAGTTTTTCCTTTAGCTAATAAGGTTCTTCATTTGTACGTTATCAAAACCTAAATGCGTCTTTCAAATTTTAGTTTGTCTACACTGTAAAATATTATTGGACTCGGTGTAGTGTAAATGTCTGTGTAAAAATTGTGGTGTGAAAATTACACTAAGTATTGTATTAAATTTAAGCGGTGTGAATTAGAAATTTTTCCTCTGTCAAGCGTGTATATGTGTAATTTGTTTAAATTTTGCGTTCAAGGCAAATAATCATAAAAAAATTAAAATGTTCAAAACACGAGTTAATATCTAAATAAAATTGCTTAAACCAAGAGAAAAATTTCTTGGGAGAAAACATATGTATGGAGGAAAGGAAAGTCACCGGTACCAGACAGCAGTAGCGGGAGTAGTTCGATGCTCGCCACGAGATCGCGCCCAGCCGCTGTGTAGTGTCCCTGGCAAGATATATATCTTAGATCTGTTAAATTCCAAAGTTAAAAACAATTTCGGCATCAGTACAACTCTGTCATTTGACAAAGTGATACTTACATTTTTGGATTGTATTATAGTTTATCCTATATTACATCAAGACATTAATATTTATTGTTAATGGTTCAATAAATAATTTATCTTTAAAATTTAACTTGAACTTTCAAAAAAAAATTAATTCTAATCAAAACTCTATAGAGTCTCTACTTAATAATTAAAACCATGTGAATGGTATATTTGTACGAAAAAAAAATTATTTATTTAATGGATTTATATAAAAAATATCCATTGAATTAACTAAAAAAACATTGTAATGATACTTAATATTTTTGTTTGCTTTAATGAAAGAGTTATAGATGAATTAACTACCTAAGTTCAGTTTAAAAAATTAAAAATTATTAATTGAATACAAGTTTAAAAATCAGTTACATTAACTATTTATATAGTTAATTGAACTAAAAAATATTTAACATAACTACTTAGAGATATTTATAATAACTATCTATTGGTGTTGTAGTAACTCCGAAAAAATAGTTAAAGCGCTATTTAACTGTCATTTTATAGTTAGATTTACTGGATTTTTCTCTCAGTGTGGTTCCGTATACAGACGGACGTAACCACCGTTACAAGCATGGAGTTGTATCATTTTACGGGAACTTCCGCCATTCGTTTATACATAAGAGATAGATACCTAGTCCAGAGACAATAACAACAATAAGAACAGCAGATTGGAGATTCAATTGATGCTGATGAACTTTCTAATGAAGTTTCTGATGCTGATACAATAATATTATCAGATCCTGAAGTTATTTATAATTCAGCTGGTGAGTAGTGTAGATTAGAAAAAAGATCTGATGATGATGATGATGATGATTGTTAAAGAGAGAAAAAAAAATCCAATTTATTTTTAAATATATATCAACAAGTATTATCATAATATTATATAAGTTTTGATTAATCAGTTATAATTTACTATTATTTATATTAATTTTATTAAATTATTTTCGTTATTAAAAAATACAGATATATATTTAATGCTTTATTTAAAAAAATAAGAAAGCTCTATCAATGACGATTGTTAAAGACTCATTAATTCTTAAGATAGAGAAAAAAATTTTTCAAATATATATCAACAAGCATTATCACAGTACACTTATCCAAAAAATTGAAGGAACAATAGAATTTTTTTAATTTTTTAGTGATTTTTAAAAGACTGTATTTTCGTGAAAAATGATCGTGTCGAAAAATTAAAAAAAGCAAATTGAAGCTCGAAATCTCTTGTTTATAGATCTTCTAGCAAAATATTTTTTGAGTCACGGTTTTCGCGGAATCATAAGAAAATAGGTCGAGACCAAATTTTTCTAAATTTTTTGGTTCTGTTTTTTAGGTCTACGGGACCGGGAAATTTTTTTTTTAGATAAATCAATTCATGGCTCGTTTAGGAAATTTATTAAGCTACGATTTCCTTTTTTTGTTTCTTTGTACAACAATTTTCTGCTGAGATATCAGCCTTCAAATGAAAAAGGATCTTTTTGTCTTTGATTATCGATATCTCAGCAACTTATGCTCGCACAGTAATTTAAAGGACAGTTTGAGAAATTTGAATAATCGCCCTACAAGCAACATTTTCGATTTTTTTGAAAAAAAATTTTTTTTTATCCTTAATATGAATTTGAAAAACCCATAAAAAATGGCCATTTTCTGGTTTTTTAGTCAACTCATCGCTACTCTGCAAATATTGATGGAAAGGTTAATGTTGCCAGGTGATTTTACAGCTTATGTACCCCCAAAAACCCTAAAAATTTTCAGATCGATCCATTGAACCGTTTGTCCGGGCCGAATGCTCAAAGTTTTACAAAACAATTAAAGGAACAAGCTTTGTTCCTTAATTTGTGTAATCATTACCACAATGAAAAAATTAATTTTTTTCGGATTATCTTTCATTTTTGCGTTAGTTATTCAATAATTGTAAAGAGAAAAAAGAAAAAAATTTTTCCGAAAAACGAGATAAAACAAGAATTTTTGTACTTTTTAACTTCCCGCTAAGAGAATTGAAAATTTTCAAAAATTCGGGAAGTTATAAGTCGCCGTCCGATTTGCAAAAACCGAATTTCTATCAGATTTTGACGTTTTGAGGTTCTAGGAAGCTATCCTGACTTATTTCACGATGATGTCCGAGTGTATGTATGTGTGTACGTACGTACGTATGTATGCATGTAAATATTCATAACTCTTTAACGGATGAACCGATTTTGATCTTTAAAGGTGTCATTCGACGTGGTTTGTTAATATCTTGAAGCCGTAAAAACTTAATCGGTAGGGTGCGTTCAGAGATATTTTAAAAATATAATTTTTTCAAAAATGTTTTATTTGGATAACTTTTAATTGGCTCGATGGATTGATTCCAAAATCTAATCAGCTCTAAAACTTTATAAGCCGCGTCGAATGCCACCTCAACCATCAAAATCGGTTCATTCGTTCAAGAGAAACCGTTGACGAAAGAAACCAAAAAAATTTTTTTTTGGTTTTTTTGAAATTTCTCAAAAACGACTAGATAAGTCAATTTCAAAATTCGATCAGCTTTAGAACTTGATAAAACACGTCGATTGCCACCTCAACCGTCTTAATCGGTCAATCCGTTCACGAGATATCGTTGATTAAAAAAATAGAGAAAACCGTTTTTTTCGGATATCTACAAAAAAATTGAATTATTCGATTTCAAAATCTAATCAGCTCTAGAACTTAATAAAACGTGTCTATTGCCGTCTCAACCATCAAAATTGGTTAATTCGTTTGCAAGATATCGTGGGAGAAAGAAATGCTGAAAAATGTTATTTTTTTAAAACAATGGCATACAAAAGTATTATCGAGCTCGAAAATGTACTCACAATATTGCTTTCGAGCTCAACGAGCTCGAAAAAAGCGGGAAGTTTTGGGGCTGGCCCCGTAGGGTAAACCGATAGACCGACTTTTTTTTACGTTTTATTCGGAGGTTTTTTTTTCGTTTTTCAAAAAATTTTTTCTTTTTTCTCTTTACCTCATATTTACTGAATAACTAACGCAACAATGAAAGAAAATCCGAAAAAAATTAATTTTTTCATTGTGGTAATGATTACACAAATTAAGGAAGAAAACTTGTTCCTTGAATTGTTTTGTAAAACTTTGAGCAATCGGCCCGGACAAACGGTTCAATGGATCGATCTGAAAATTTTCAGGGTTTTGGGGGTACATAAGCTGTAAAATCACCTGGCAACATTAACCTTTCCATCAATATTTGCAAAGTAGTGATGAGTTGACTAAAAAACCAGAAAATAGCCATTTTTTGTGGATTTTTCAATTTGATATCAAAGATAAAAAAAAATTTTATTTCAAACAAAAATCGAAAATGTTGCTTGTAGGGAATTTATTCAAGTTTCGCAAACTGTCTTTTAAATTACTGTGCGAGCATTAGTTGCTGAGATATCGATAATCAAAGAAAAAAAGATCCTTTTTCATTTGAAGGCTGATATCTCAGCAGAAAATTGTTGCTTTTTTGTCGCAATCTTATTTATATACTTTATTTTACAAAACATTCTTTGTATATTTATTCATTTACATATTTTTATTTTTATTTTTACAAAGAAAATTTTATTAGCCTAACAAAAATTATGATTTACTGCTCTGGGAAATATTTTTAATCCTCTGAAGTTATATTTTACAACATTTCCACTTTTCGTCAAACTCTAAAATTTCCAATTTTAAAAAACTGATTATAAATATATTTGAAGCCGATTTTTTATATTACTAGGGACACTTGGGAATTTCCCAGCACTTAGTCTTGTTCCCAGACTTTAACATCCCGACATTACAATTTTAGAAGTATTGTTAAGCATCTGCTCCATAAAAAAAGCTGTTGTACAGTTAAATTTTTGTAGTATTGCAATCCTCTTCCTATCCGAAAAAAATTCTCCTTACGGTCAAACTATTATGGCTCTAATCCCTTAAGCCCCTCATAAATCATAACTCCCTTTTCCTTAAGTGTCCGTATTGCTCACCTCTGACCTCCCTACCCAAACTCCGTCGGTCCCAGTTAAGTGCCCACCTGCAAACCTAGCTAATTACCAATGGCAAGACCCATTATCCCTCTTTCCACATTTTTGCCCGCAACTGCCCAATAATTTTCTCGCATTTTTCCTTGTTCCTTTTTTACCACTTAAATAACTCCGCCTCCGAAGAACTTGAATTATTTTGAAGCATACTTTTTTGTAAGCTCAGATAAATTAAGTACCATAAGATTATTTTATCTTTGCAAGCTCAGATAAATAAAGTACCATAAGATTATTTTATCTTACATTTCTTTTCATTTTAAGAATCAACTCACACTATTTTATTTTAATATTGCTCATCGCAAGTTCATTATTTAATTATTCAAATTACTGCGGTTAAATAATCGTGGTACAAAACATCGGTCTTTCGAGCCGGTTAACATGAAAATAAAAATTAATTTATTTTACTGTAATTGCACAGTCGTTTTCGACTTTTACTTAAGTGTGTGTTTTTCATGGTCAGAGTTTAAGTTTCAACCATATTCATCAAGTTTGTCATCATAAGTTCAAGCAGTTACTCATTTCAAAAGTGAAAATCTTCTATGCAATAAATTGATTTGCATATTTATCTCGAGGATCAGGCTTTGTAATCGAGATATCATCATCAGCATATCCACGGCAGAATCAACCTCCTCCAAGGGACAGTGAGCACCCGATCTGCGGTCCATTATCGTCAGGGTTTACAATCATCATCGGATTATTCAGCGTTATATGAACGCATGGTCATAAATCAACTTCTCAACTGTCGACAAGTAAGTCTGTTGAATCACCAATATTCCTACCATTTTTATATGCTCCATACCACTCATATTTTACCTCCTGCAATTGCGGAAAGGGTATAGCCGGATTAATATGGGAATTCTGCCCCCATGGCTTTTTTGACTCAAACTTAGGGGGTCGATTTGGTGTCGAATGAAAATAATTCACCTCAATTCTTAGCTCTTTAACTCAAACGGTATTCGAGAATTTCAAAAAAACCTGTTTTTTCGAAATTATTTTTATTTTTATAGTAAAATTCGGAATTAATCAATGATGATTTTTTTCCTAATTCTTACAAGTCCAAAACATGAAAAAATCATATGATCGTGATTCTCAAACGGAAAGCCGAATTTTAACGGAGAAAAGAAAATTATAATCTTTTTTTTTTTAGCCTTTTTGAAATATGTCACTCACCAAAATTCGTCAGAAAAAGTCTTTCATACTTCTCTATACTCAGGAATTTTTTTGAATTTTTTGAATTGGTGGAACAATTCAAAAAAAATTAAAAACTCATTTTTTTCTTAAAATCTTGCGTTTTAATGTAAAGGTTTTCTGAATTAGAAGAAAACCCGCAAAATCTTTCTAGATTATCAAAACGATTTAGAATTATTATAAGGACAAAAAGACGAAGAAAAATTGGCTGAAATTCATCAGCATAAAGTTGACTTCGAGGAAGCCTATTTCGAGGCATATAAAATCGCGCATAAACTTTTGTTCCTAGGACCTACAAGTCTTGCTCAAACCTCATCCTACGTCGCGACAACTACTCCTGATCCACCAATTGTATCGGCTAATTTAAATCAATTCTCAACAATTATCAATCCTGGATGCTGGGCGATCCTGGGCAAATTTCAAATCTAACCCTTGAATCAATTGTATCGCCAACTGGTGAGCCAATTTCAATGCAATCTCAGACGCGTGAATCAGCTTCCCCGCCCTCTAATGAACAAATTCCACATCAAAATCAAACGTGCCAATCGTTTCCTCCGCATTCAGAACACTCGGTCATCACCGCACCCAATTATTACAACACAAACTATCTCGGCCTGCCGTCTGTAGAACTACCTAAATTCGGTGGTGCTTTTGACGAATGGATAGGTTTTCATGATTTCTTTGAATCCTTTATCCACGGAGACAAAAATATTCCTCCAACTCGTAAGCCATATCATTTAAAAAGCTGTTTAGTAAGTGAAGCGGCTAGTGTTATCTCTTCTATTGAAGCCTCTGCTCAAAATTATGAGCTTGCTTGGAATTTATTAAAAGATCGTTATGATAATGGAAAGCTCATGCGAGAGAAACATATTCAGGCAATACTGGATATTTCTCAACTATCAAAAGAGTTTTCAACGCAAGCCTTCGTTGACCATTTGCAAAAAAATTTGCGTGCCCTCAAAACTTTAGGAGAGCCTATTGATGGGTGGAACTCCATTTTGGTAGTTATTCTTCGTACTAAATTATCGAATTCTCTTCGTGATCAATGGGAGGAGCATAGCAATAGCTCCTAATCCCACTATCGATCAATTCATTACTTTCTTAGCGCGACGTGCTCAATTCGAAGCCACTCGTGCTCAAGCGTCTAGCTGGAAGCCAGACAGTCAAAAATCTAATGCTCGAGCTCCGTCACAGCCAAAACAAGCTTTTTCCTTAGAAGTATCACCTGACCGTTGTCTTCACTGTTCAGACGATAATCATTACATTAGTTCCTGCAATGAATTTACCGTTTTAACTCCCTCCGCCAGGTATGAAATTGCCAAAAAGAAAGGTTGGTGTACTAACTGCTTGCGTAATATGCACCAATCGTCTCAATGTACGGCTAGCAAGTGTCGCATCTGTGGCCAGCGTCATAATACGCTTTTGCATTTTGAAAAGTTCAACAATTCGTCTCAAAAAAGTAACAGAAATAACTATAATAATAATAACTATAATAGTAATAACTATAATTATGTTAACCATAACAATCATAATAATCACAACAGTATCAATGATAATAATGCAACCAGCCAGAGTGAATCAAGTGTCCAGACGCAGACTTCTCGCGTCAACTTGAACGCACCTGTATCTTCTGAGGCCCTAGTAGCCACTGCCATAGTGAATATCGTGAATCCGCAAGAAATCTCAAAGGCATGCAGAGTCTTTTCGGATGCCGGTTTCCAGGCTCATTTTATTACTGAAGCTACAGCTAATTTTCTAAGACTTGACCGAACTGAAGTTAACATATCGGTCAGTGGTGTTGATGACCTAAGTACAAATATCAAGCACGCAACTCGCGCTATCATAAGATCGCGATTTAATAAATTTTCGAAGAATGTTGAATTTTTGATAATTCCGGATATTAGCAAAGCAATGCCGTCTGCTCCTATTGATATCGACGGGCTGGAAATACCGAAAAATATCGTTTTAGCTGACCCAGAGTTTTGTAAACCGTCTTCAGTAGATGCACTTATAGGAGTCAATCTTTTTTACAAGCTTTTAAATGTCGGACAAATTAAATTGAAAAATCAACCGGAGGCAATTTTGCAAAAAACTCAGCTCTGATGGGTGGTCGCTGGGGGGTTTTAATCCTTCTTTTAAGAAACTAAATTTATCCTGTTATCTTATTTTCAAAAACCAAGCTAATGATACTAATCTGACCCGATTTTGGGAAATAGAAGAACTTCCCGCTGCTAAAATTCTATCTCCCGAAGAGCAGTTGTGTGAGGAGCATTTTCTTCGCAATACTACCAGGGATTCCACCAGTCGATACACGATGCGGCTGCCGTTTAATAATAATGTCAGCAAGCTTGTTATTTCATACTCTTCAGCCTTGCGGCGTTTTCAATTGCTTGAGAAACGGCTGGTTCAGGATAAAGAAATTGGTAATGAGTACACTAATTTTCTGCAAGAATACATAGATTTGGGTCACATGTCGCTTGCAATCGAGTCAAATGCTGAGGACTCGGGCTTTCACCTTCCTCACCACGCGGTTGCAAAAAAAGACAGCCTGACGACCAAAACTCGGGTCGATTTCAACAGATCTGCCAAAACTTCTAGCGGAATATCTCTAAATGACGCTCTCATGGTCGGTCCCAAGTTGCAGGATGACTTATTTATCTTACTTATTCGATATCGGTCTTATACCATTGTTCTTACTGCCGATATAGAGAAAATGTACCGTCGAATTCGGGTACATCCTGACGATACCAAATATCAAAAGATATTATTTCGGAGCAATCCACCTAAACCTTTGTCCACCTTCATACTCAACACCGTCACTTACGGCACTACTTGCGCTTCTCATCTAGCCCTGATTAAAAAATCGATTTAAAGGGATTTGCAATTTTAAATGCCCATAAGAAGAGAGATTCAAAAATATTCAAGCTATTCAAAAGTATTAAAAAGTATTGAAAAAATTTTGTTTTGAATCCTTTTAAATCGATTTTTTTAATCAGGGAGCCATTCGTTCTCTGCAGCAGCTCATTGACGATGAGGGTCACGCGTATCCCCATGCTGCCGTGGCACTTAAACGTGATTTCTACGTTGACGATCTTCTTACTGGCACAACTACTATTCCGGAAGCCGAAGTGCTACGCAATGAGCTAAAAGAAAACTTGAAAAAAGGTGGTTTCAACTTGCGATAGTGGGCTTCTACTGAGCCATCGCTTTTATATAATTGCGACGAGCATCCGGTCACGACTCATATGTCACTAGACCCAGACACATCTATCAAAACTCTAGGCATTCATTGGAATGCCCGAGAAGACAGTATATTCTATAGCGTCAATGCTTGTAAGCCAAAAGCGGTCACTAAGCACTTTATTTTATCTCAAATAGCCAAATTGTTCGATCCTCGCGGTCAACATAAAAATAATCACAGAGTTTATGTATGAAATTAAGGATGTAATTGAAAAATATAGATGATAAAAAAAGTGGCACCGTAATGGAGCTCAAGGCTGATTAACTGAAAAGTATCAGCTTTGATCCCTATCATGATGTCATTTTTTTCGAAGATTTCCTCTCAATTTATAAATGAGGTGCATCCTATAAAAACATGAGCTCACTTGGCAGATAAGAGCTCAAAATGGTAGATAAGAGCTCAAGAATGAGCTCGGTCAATAATAAAGACTGCCAATAACACGAAGCAGATGCCAATTAGCATCCAAATGGGGTCAATTAGCATCCAAATAATGTCAAAAGCGCCCTGAATAAGCAGAACAATAACCAATACATTATCATTAATCGATAACTTACCATCAGTCGGAAAAACAGATCATGCCGTCAGTCAACAAGTTGCTATCAGCCGGTAAAACAGAACATGTCCCTCTTACCCTCTTATAATCAAAACTCCCCCGGCCTATCTACTAGAATAAGAGCATCAGTCCCAAATAAGTCCCTGCTACTTCACGATAAATTATATCTACTCATATTGTGGAGTCTTGAAGTATAGGACCGGATGGTTACTGGTTAGGGGCTGACTACTAATGCTCTTACCCTATTATAGATTCCTTCGCAATTTATCTAAAAAGTAAAAATTACGTGGCAGAACAGCATTTAATACTGATTTTAATCAAGGATTAACTATTTTTCAATTAAAAATTATCGATAACTAGAAGGATGTCAATAAAGATTATAAAGTAATCAAATTATTGTTCATTTTTTATTTAGTAATACAATGAATGAATTAAAAATTTTGTAAGCCAAATAATATTTTTTAATCTTTGATTCTCGCTCTTTTTTCATTTGCAAAAATAGTGCCTATTATTTACATAATAATACTCTGTAAAAAAAAAGATTACTCCACATCATTATACTCCAATTATATTTACATCGCCAACACATTCAGCGGGTATTAACTGATAATTTCATGCTCGTGATTTATAGGGCTTTATAATTACACGTTAGGTTTTTCAAAAAAAATGTTGTCAACAACAAAAATTCTGTAACAAAATACGATATACCTTAACTTATTATTAGGTGTGTGTGAATCGTGGTTGAATCGAAGAGTGAAATTGTATTCGAATTTTGAATCGAATATATGAGTAATTAAAACTATATGAATAGTTCGAACAATTCGAATTGCTGTAATGATTCAAAATTTTTCGAATATTTTTTTTTCTTTTAAATAATCAACTTTTAATTCCGAAAATGTTTTTTTTTATCTATTATAACATTTTATCCAGGAAAAAATAAGTTAGACTTACATAAATCTAAATTTTTATATACTCTATTTCAACATACACATATCTATTTTCATCATTCTCTGGATCTGTGAAGATCAAACTGTTAACAGGGGTTATCAGATATTTTCGGCTAGGTTTTTTTCAGAAAAAAAATCTCTCAATACAAAACACAGACCGCACTTTAATGCATTATTGTCTAATCTAGCGAAGTGCGCTTTAATTGATTCATAATATTCGTTTGTTTAAGAGAAAAACTCGGCCAAAGTTTCCATTTACTGTACAAGTGCAACAAAGATAGTACCGTTCGTAGACTTGAGTGTAATAGAGAGAAAAGTGCGAACCCCTGTTAATTCACTCTAAATTTACCATCAGTTATAGCTAATGAAAAATACTTCATTAAGAAAAAAAAATTATTTATTGATCAAGATGAAAGTTTACAATCAACGATTATAACTATCTTCATTATAATTTTTACCACGAGAGCTTTAAACTACTTCATGGTGTTCATTATTTTTATTATCTTAATGAGATTTACCGTGTACTAAAATTCAAAAACATATCAAATTTATAGATTTTCCCAGAAAACTTTTTAATTTCTATTGTCTGAACACAACTCAAATTCTAGGAAATAAGATTAATATTACTGCTCGAATGAATTTGAAAAATGAATTTTTTAATTTGAAGTTGATTATTTGATAACAAAAAGAGTTATTCGAATTATTAAAATAATAATACCACCTACTAATAGTACTGCGTTGATACTTGTTAAGAAAATCTTCAAATTAATTAATAACTTTCAGAAAAATAAATGATATAATTATTAATGCACATCAAAGTAATTACAAGTCTTTTTTCTCATCGGTTAGCCTGACAGTTTGTATTTAATATGTGTTCGATTTTTACATTTATTACGAAGTATCAGTTTCCAGTACTGGTCGAGGAGGTGGATGTCGGTTTTGTAAAAATGAAATTCAAAGAACTTACAGGTGTTTTTTGTCTTCTTTGAAAGAGAGTATATTCGAAAATAAAAGAAATTCTCAGTGAATATTAAAACATACTAATTTATAAATTTTTAAATGTAAATTGCAATTTTATAAACTAATTTCCGCCCCAAAAAATTTGTTTTTCTTACAATGGACTTTGTATGGATAGATAATGAGCACGGCCTTTTATACTATTTGAAAAAAAAATTTTTTTGTAGATTAAATTATCTAATACTTTCATATTATTTACGTATTCCATACAAAATCTACTGTTATTATTTTGTTTCACATTATTTGATTCATTTACTAGCATAAGCAATTTATACTTACTTTAACAAAAAATTGCTGTAAACAATATTAGTTATACATGATAACGTTTCCTACTATTTAACACAACCTACGGCAGAGTGTGGTGTGTGCGAAATAGCAGTTATGAAGATTCGATGGTGGATACTGAAAATAAAATAATAAACAAAACGAATTTTTTTTCGGGAGATTATTAAAATCCCCACTGGACACACAGCTCGTCTCAGGCTGGGTTAGATAACCTAGTTGGGCGCCAGTTCATGCCCTCCACAAACAATATAAACAGATAAAATAAAATTGCAGCAAATGAAAGGACAATGAAAAGAAATGAAAATAAAATAAAATAATCAGAGATGCAGTTTCAGGTTGAGGAAAAGGATAGCAAGAAAGAGATAGCATATAAATAAATTAAATAGATTGATAGAAACCACCGGGTTGATGACCAATTATTCCCCAAATACATTTAAGTATAAATAACAAATTAAAATTTCTCATAATTTAAGTATCACTCGCGACAACACTCTTTCGAATACTATGAATATAAATAATCAATTATGTATTACAAATAATAATAATTTCGCAGTTAATATAAATAATAACTGTAAAATAGTAAATAACAATTATTTACCGGACAAACATCATCAATTTTTCAGATAATTTCACTAATAATCATAAATAAACAAATCATCTATCGTAAAATACTAATAATAATTATATAATGTAAATAATAATTGTAAATAACAATTATTGACGCAAATAATATCAATTTTCATATAATATCACTGAGAACGATAAATAAATAAATTACTTGCCGCGAAACAATAATAACAATCATATAATGTAAATAATAATTGTGAATAACATTTATTGACGCGAATAATAATAATTTATAACAGAAATAATAATTGTAGCTAGCAATTATTTACCGCTAAATAACAGAAGATAATATAAACTAGTGCTTGTCAATATATGTCGTGACTGATAATTCCTAAATTAACAGTCAATAATAATCGGCTATTAGTTACGAATAATAATTTATAATGCCCAAATTAACAATTAGTAATGCCGATTATTAGTTTGATCTCTGTGAAATTAATAACTACGCATTTGAATCTATGATCACGATTATGGCGTCCCGTGGCCATACACGATCTCACTCACACCTATGGCGCAACAATTGATCATCAACGAGGGAATGAAATTGCACGCCAATGAATTAAGTCAAAGGTACTTATATTCGTCGTTATAAAACGAAACATTTACTTAAATCGTATATACGACATCTCCAAAATGGTTTAATCTATTACTTATCAGATCTCTCAAATGCCCAAATAGCGGTAATACTTTAATATCTCACAATGCCAAATGGCGTCAACAAAATTTTACTTTATTTAAATACGGCACACACGCTGCTCGTACAAAGGCTTACACACGTCTGACCGCGGCAGCACGTGAGTTTCACGCCGGCACCTCGGCCGATGCCATCTTATGTTCTATCTCCATTTAACCAATGGATATATACCTGTCGCATGTTATCTCAAACGACAGCACCAACATAAAACATAATGTCAACAATGCAATTTAACCGGTTTCCGACGCCAAATGACCAATTGTTCCCATCATAATTAATTAGTACTACAATTTAACCATAACTCAACCACTGGTTTATGCAATAAATATTTAAATTTATTTATAATAAAGAAATTTACGGATGCCAACTGTTGCGCCGACGCGCATGCGTCAACCAGCCAATAATCATAATCATATAAATCAAATACCCAATTATTTACCTTGGCATCCAAAAATCCTTATATGTACTTAAATTAATCATTAGTTTTTCCTGATTCCGCAGCACTTTGTACCTAAGAGATATATTATGTAATAACGTTACAGTGATTATAAAAAAATCTCGCATGTAAACAGAATAATAATAATGGAAGGTGAGACGTGTGAGCAGCGTGTGCTGCCCTCTGTTGCTCACCGACCTGATGTGAGACTGCCGCGATATTCAAATATCGTGACAACATTAAACTTATATTGCAGACTGCAGAATGTACTGATCTTTCATCAGTCGCGAATTTCATGAAGACTGCAGAATGTACTTATTTGTTTTCAGTCGCAAATTTAATGCAGACTGCAGAATGTTCTTACCTGCTAACAGTCGCATATTGAATGCAGACTGTAGAATGCACTTGTATATTTTGTGTTAATAAGTAATGTTATTCAATATACATATGGGGTATTTCACGTTAAATCGACCACTTTTGACCCCGACCCCTTTCGCTTTAACTGAAAACTTTTTTTCCTTTTCTACCCCATTAAAATCATTTTTCAAGAAATTTTCAATTTTTTTACCCGACCCAAAAAAAGTTATGGGTTTTTTAAAAATATGGCTTTAATTTTTTCAAATAGCTATAACTTCTTCGAAAATAGACTAAATGAGAGGTTTCTTTTTCAAAATTTTTGTCTTTGAATGTACTTTTTAGAAAAAAATTAAAAAATGATAAACTCTATGAAGATTTCTGCTTTCTGAGAAAAACCATCATTTTCTGAAAGTTCGTCATTTTTTATTTTCTCAAAAAAAACTTCAATTTATTCTGCAATTTGTCCCGCCAAGCCTAGAGTGGGCCGACTTTTTCTTCTATTTTTTTTTTTTTTCAATTGAAAAAAAAAATTTTGTCCCGTTGGGCTTATTTTACAAACCATTACTGTTGGGATTATAGATATGTGACGGTGTATTATTTAAAATGATTTAAGATTTTATTTATTGGAAGATTTTCTTTATTGAAATAGAGTTTCCGGAAGTATGTCTTAATACCATCAAGGATCAGAGAGAACTAACAGCTTACATCTATATTACTACAGTTGTCCTTTTTACATCGTGTAACATTTAATGTTTAAGCAGTCTATACAATGCTCGAATTGTACCTTGTTTTTATGACTCGTGTACTATGAACTATCTTTATCCGTAACAATAAAATAAAATCTTTTTCAAGGGTAAAAATGTGTTCACCAAGTGTTACTCAAAAAGGAAAACTTTAGCTTTCAAAATAAAACAAATTTAAGATATTTAAAATATAATATCATAGAAGCGAATGATTTTTGTAGACAAACTCAATATTTCAACACGCCCCTTAAAAAAATTAATCTCGTTGACAATATTAATAGCAACACTATGTATACATATATATATATATATATATATATATATATATATATATATATATTAGGGTGTCCGTTATTTACCAAATTAGATTTTTTTACTTGGGTATGATATAAATCATATATTTGTGATCTAAAAATAATAAAAAAAAATAAAAAAGTTTATTCTAATGCCGTTTAACCCTGTCTAAATAATGATACATTCTCATTTCAGTACAATGAGAAAAATGTAATTACTTGCTTAGAAATGAGTGCACAGTGATGACTCATACATATTTTTGTTGGAAATTTCCTGCTCTTCAAAAAAGGTCTCTGATGTTTTTTTCGTGAATCCAACTGTTTAAGAGATATTGAAGGTCAAAGTTAGATTTGTTTAAAAAAATTTGCGTTTTTGTTTGAAATTTTATAACTCTCTCACACCTAGACATAAAATTAAGCGCTGTAAGCTTTCTTGTAGGAAATTTATTGCTCTTCAAAAAAGGTATCTAACATTTTTTCCCTAAATCCAACCATTTGAGTGATATCGAAGCTCAAAGGTCATAGAATTAAAAATGAATGTTTTTCGATTAAAATTCTATAACTCTCCAGCAAACGAATATTTACGTAGGCTTTCACCAGCTTTTCGTCGGAAATTTACCGCTCTACAAAAAAGGATTTCTTAATTTTTTTGATAAACTCAACCGTTTAAGAAATATTTAAGCTTTAAGTTGAAAGAAAAGTTTCACAAACCAACACAAAATTTTGCTCTGATGATATAAAAAATTTCTTTTTTTTTCGAGCTTAAATATCACTCAAACGGTTGAGTTTTTCGAAAAAATTAAAGAATCCTTTTCTGTAGAGCAGTAAATTTTCGACGAAAAGCCGGTAAAAGCCTACGTAAATATTCGTTTGCTGGAGAGTTATAGAATTTTAATCGAAAAACATTCATTTTTAAATCTATCAACTTTGAGCTTCGATATCACTCAAATGGTTGGATTTAGGGAAAAAATGTTAGATACCTTTTTTTAAGAGCAATAAATTTCCTGCAAGAAAGTTTACAGCGCTTAATTTTATGCCTAGGTGTTAGAGAGTTATAAAATTTCAAACAAAAACGCAAATTTTTTTAAACAAATCTAACTTTGACCTTCAATATCTCTTAAACAGTTGGATTCACGAAAAAAACATAAGAGACCTTTTTTGAATAGCGGGAAATTTCCTACAAAAATATGTATTAGTCATTAGTGTGCACTCATTTTTAAGCAAGTAATTACATTTTTCTCATTGTACTGAAATGAGAATGTATCATTACTTAGGCAGGGTTAAACGGCATTAGAATAAACTTTTTTATTTTTTTTTAATATTTTTGGATCACAAATATATGATTTATATCATACCCAAGTAAAAAAATCTAATTTGGTAAATAACGGACACCCTAATATATATATATATATATATATATATATATTGTGACATTTCGAATTCAACTGTATAATTCGACGCCGACACGTGGTCACTTATTTATTTTTTCATATACATTGTTATTAAATAATGTAAGGTTATGTTATTCTGACAGCTGCCGTATTTTGACTTGGCCGATCACGACTGTTGATATTATTTCCAGCTTATAGAATTAATTTCATCGTTCAGTTGGCAGCTTGGTACGAGAAAGATCCGAGACTCGAAATACTAATAATCATAATGTTAGTAGTAAGTTAATTAGTAATTAAGTTAGTTTAAGTTGGTATCCGCGTAGTATTATAAATTTAGGTTTGCTGGTCACCAGAGCCCAAGAAATCCGACGACATGACCCTCATGCCCAAACCGACGACAACGGCCGACAATAGCCGAGGGACGGATTGTGTATGATTCCCGCCAGCGGAAATTTATAAAGTTGACATCGTCTAGCGAGTTAGCCTGCAGGATGGCTAAAACATCCGAACGAACGAGCCAATGTCCACAAACAGTCGTAGCAAGAGTTTGTGCTGCAAATAGTATACTTGCACGACTGTCTGATTACTAAAACCGGATCAACATCAAGTACTCGAGGGGCTAAATCGACTGGGTCATTTGCAATAGAGCTCGGCTTTAGGCGGTATCGAAGAGCCGCCAAGAGAGTAAGCCCTGAACTAGAAACGACCAAGAGGAAACAAGAACAACCGACGTCATTCTGGATCGTACCTCGTTGCAACTGCCACGTGTTTTGTTCGATAATAAATTGTTTAAATTAATTAATTCCGTGATACGCTTGTAAAAAATACGCACGTGAGACTGATTGAGTAGTCAGACTCTCTGGGGCTGCTTACAGTAGTTTTGGCTTAAAAATTAATTATTTACTCGGAGAATATAAATTATAAACCGAACTGAGAAATCTGTGTAGGTGATTTCTCACCCGACACCGATACTGGTGAGAGTACTTTCCGCGTGCGGATATACATTTTTTTCTGTGGATTGATCAGCAACTACGTGGTCTAGTGATCGAGCAAGCAATACGTCACTTAAGGAGTTGTAGTAGTTGTCCAGCACCTGGGGCAACTTGAGACGCCGTTCCCGGCCACTATTTTGGTTTTTCCCAACCACGTGGAGACGCAGACATCGGACTTCAAGAACATCGACCGGTGAGCGAGTCAAATTAATTCGTTTCGTGAAATAATTCGAGTTGATGTAGATTATTTTAACTGATAAATTGTCCAATTTCTTACGTGCTTTCGTTTAATCAGTCAACTCGGATAATTTCCACTGGTACAACGTTGATGTATTATTTGTCTCTTTGTAATTAAGTATTGATATCGATTCGGGATATTGAGTGTACCTCATTGATCATTGTATTATCTGTGTTGTTATTTTGAGTTTGATTGTTTTCTTTTACTTTATTTACTATTGTAAAATATTAATTTAAAAACTACATTAAATATTTAGTTTGCTGGATCGGGATGGTGAAAGAAATAAAAATTCACTTTTACAATGTATTGTCCATATTTAACCCGTCAGCACTCACGTGAACTTGCGGGTAATCTTTACTCTCGTGATGAGAGCTTTGCTCACGCTCTGTGCGCATGCGTCTAACATCTCGTACGCTTGAGTACTTTTTTAAATCTATGATTCATAACCTCTACATAATTGCTAAAACGCTTGTTTTAACGTAAGATGTTGAAAATAATATAATTACTTGATTAAGAAATAAATTATTTTGATTATTCGAATATATATAATTACCTGAAATATAAATAGTGAAAATTATAGTAAATAATTTCTCAAATTACTGATTGTAGTAAATTTATTAGTTGTTAAAATTTATACATTTTAAATGTTAATATTAATTTTTTTTCTTTTATAAGATTTTATATCCGTAGATTTCATAAGACTTATACTAGTTAAAATCAAATGACTATTAATCTAATATAATTATTTAGATCGTTACAACAATCTATCACATCGAGTCATAAGCTTAATTTAATGACTAATCATTATCACAGCTTATGGTGCTAATCACAAAAAAATACTTTTGATATATTATAAATAATGATAATAGTAATAATAATAATAATAATAATAATAATAATAATAATAATAATAATAATAATAATAATAATAATAATAGTACTTAATTTTTGAAAACTTTAATCATTAGATTCAGTCAACTGTTTTTCACAGTCCATACAGTAAAATGCAGTGTGTTCATTACATATCAATGAAGAACAGTGGCTACACTTCTTTTTTGTTTTACGATTTTTTCGGCTCGGACAGAATGAGCAGTATCCATTACTTATCTCATTCTCTTGGGTATTTTCTTCCACGACATCATCAGACTTCAATTTTGTAATTCTCGAAATTATTTGACGAAGCTCGATGGTCAATCTTGGCTCTTTAAGCCGATCAATAAGATGCGGTTGAATTAAATCGAATGCAAGCTTTTTTAAAACTTCACGGCGAGTCATCTTAACATTTGCATTTTTATCAGCTGAATTGTTGTTATTGTAAATTATTTGCGCGTTTATTCCAGATATATTTAAAAAATCATAAAAGATAACCATTGGCCAACGATTGGTCTCTCGAGCTGTTGAATAATTTCCTTTCAGTTCGTCAACTGTATCAACTCCTCCTTTTGTTCAATTATAGAAAGTTCTCATTTCTGGTTTCATTTTTGGTCCAGATTCAGCATCTATCTCCGGTGAGTGATGCATAGTTGATAAAACAAGGACATTTTTATTTTTCCTCGGAATATATGATACCAAAGTACAATTACTAGAAAATACAAATTCACTACTAACAACTGCTCTTTTTTTAGTATTCAAAAACTTTTGAGGAAGCTCTTTTTTATTTTTACGGATTGTCCCCACCATTGTTGTTCGATGATTTTGTAACAAGTCTTGAGCGAGAGGTATTGAAGTAAAATAATTGTCCATTGTTATATTGCGACCTGTATTTAGAACTGGTACACTCAATCTTTTGACAACATCGAAAGCGCTATTTGATATTTTATAAGGACCTTCTGGTTGTTTTCCAGCATAAATTTCCATTTTCAATGTGTAAAATGTCTTTGAATCAACTAAAGCATAAATTTTGATGCCATACTTTGCAGGTTTATTAGCTATATACTGGCGAAATTTACAGCGACCCCGAAAACTTTCTAACATTTCATCAATAGTCAGAAATTCGCCTGGTGTATATAGCTTTTGACACCTTCTATAAAATCATCACTAAATTTTCTAATGGGAGCTAAATTATCCACTTTTTTACGTTCCTCTCGAGTGTTTATGTCATCAAATCGTAACGCAGTTAACAGTAAATAAAATCTTCTCATACTCATTACAGCTCGAAATATGTCAGGTGCTGTTCCATCAGAGCTCCATAGTTCCCGTAAATTTAAGTGTGACCCATGTTTCAGACCAATTAAAAACAATAACCCGATCATAGCATAAATCTCATTGACGTTCATAGCATTAATATCTGTTGTTCGCTGGTACGACCTTTCTGTCCGTAATTTTTCTAAATAAATGTTCGTACATAATACAATTTCTTGCACAGTCGATAGTGGGAAAAATAATTTCCAAATATCCAGAATAGTGTGTAAATCTTTAGCTGAACCTTTGACGCCTGGTAGATGTGTAATAATGTTTGCTTTAGTAGTTCTCACTCGTTGATTAGGTGGATTAAGTTGCCATCTAGTTGAATTGTCTTTCCCAAGTACATATTTAGAACGATCATTATTATTTTCATCGTCAGATGCATCAGAATCCTCAGAATTTTCAGATTGCGATTGCTTAGTGTCTGTATCATATTGTCCGACTTCATCATTATCTTCAGCATTCGTTTCAGTATCCGATTCTTCGTCATTGTCATCAAGTTGAAGTGATTCTAAAATATCTTGATGAATTTCATCAATTTCTTTTTCTCCAATATCATTTGGTATTTTTTTCGACGATCGCAAACTATATACTGAACCCATGATGATCTGAAAATACATAAATAAATAATTCACCATGATTAATTTAACTACAATTGATTTAAATTATACAAAATAATTTTAAAAATATTAAAACTCATTGAATTTTACATAAACGAGATAATTAGTTTAAATAATAATTTTAATAAACTCAAAAACTTAGGTTATCTACAGATAAACAGTGTTTTCAATATGACATTCAATTCAATAATAGTATATAATTACTTACATTCATACATTCGCGTTACATAATCTTCTTATTATTATTAATAAATAATTATTTATTATTATTATTATTATTATTATAACATAACTAATAAACATAAATATTCTTAGCGTCAATGTTATTGCACATGTAACGGAAGATAAGTTTAAAAGTTACGAAGTATACCGAGTGCGGCCGAACAGCTATACACTTACGGAGGCACACGAACTGGCCCAAACGTTACCGAAAGTGAATTTTTTTTTGTTACACCTATGATCCCGTGATGAGAAGAATGCTCACAATTTCCGACGCGCATGAAAAAAATATTTTTTTATAAATTATATATAATATTGAGGGATTTCAAAAGTTCATAATTTGGAAATAGATAAAATTACTCGAAGGTAGAAAAAATTTCATCTACCCTTTCCATTTGAAAAAAAAAAGTTATCATCGTTTTAAATCAAGCGTAAGCAAAATGGTCATAACGTGAGTGCTGACGGGTTAATAAAAATAAATCACAGATAATAGCATAGAGTACAAAAGTTGATCACGAGTTTATATCAGAGCACTTATTAAGCATAATTCGATTGCGTTTAGTTTTCATTGAGTTTAATATAAATTACATGGCACCGTACACATGAAATATTATATACATATATATATATATAGAGCGCAGTTGATGTGAAGATTGAGTTTATCGAGTTTATGGATTACGATTTTTTTCTATAATTTTACACGGCACCATACACGTGAATTAATTTATAGGATAGAGCGCAGTAATGAATAACTTATTAACAATTAATGATTTACAAATATCACAATTAGTTCGAGTATAATTTTAATTCACGAATAAATTTATAACGTTCACTACTATTTCACACTACCCACGGCGGAGTGTGGTTAGTGTCAAATAGGCGTTATGGCCCACCGATGGTAAAAACTGAAAATAAAAATAAATAAACAGAAAAAAACAAAACCAAAAATGTCCTTTGGAGATGCCCACGATCCCACTGGACACTCAGCTCCTCTCAGGCTGGGTTAGAAATCCGAATTGGGCGCCAGTTCGTGTACCCCACGAACAAAATAATAAATCAAACAATAAATAAAAGAAAATGAAATAATAAAATAAAACAGAGAGCAGTTTTCAGGTATTGGAAGAGGATAGCAAGAAAGAGATAGTTTGCAATAAATAAATAATAAGATTTAAATAAATCCCGGGTTGGTAGCCATTTACCCGATTTAATTTATAAATGTGCAGCGGGTATATAAACAATAAACAATAATAAAGAAATAATAGTAATCACTTCACAATATAAAAGTACTGACCATAGTCAAATAACGCAAAAAAAAACAATAAATATAATAAACAAATGTTCCTTTGGTTATCACTCGCACGTGATAAATAATAAATATAAATAATTAATTATAATACTTTTTATGCGCACAATATGAATATATCACAATATTAATTATTAAACTCAAAATAACTTAGAACTGATAATAGATTAAATCAGTATCGCAACTAATAGAGCACCCACTGGTGATATTCAAATAAGTGTAAAATATCTTTCCTATGATATTCAAAATATGATAAGTAAATAACATAAATGTTAATAATTATTTACCGGCAAACATATACACGGTCACCAATAATTATTAACTAATACAAAATAATACTTGTAAATATCAGTAATTATTTACCGTCAATCCTATACACGGTCACCAATAATTACTTATTATAAAACATAATACTAGTAAATATCAATAATTATTTACCGTCAATCATATACACGGTCACCAATAATTATTGAATAACAAAATATAATAAATATTACTTTCCAAGTTTTGGACAAATTTCCGTTGGGACAAACAAGTACGCGATTATATATATGTATATAATGGAATTTACTCTAAGTATTGCGCTCTCTCTCACTCACACGTGAGAGATATATGAATGGCCACCAACGCGGGACAAATTACACGCCAATGTATAGAGCACAAAGGTACTTACAGTCTTCGTTGTAATATAAAATGCGTACAGGTTCCATTGGCATCAATTATTATTTTGGCAATAGTTATTGCAACAACTGCAATCACGCCAATTGCCAAGTGTCCAATACACTTTATAAATTTCAATAATGGCCAAATGGCGTCCCAACAAAATACTTTATGGCAACAGCAACACACCTTGCTCTTACAATTGCTTATCCACGTCTGACCATGGCAGCACGTGAGTCCCATGCCGGCACCTCGGCCGGCGCCATCTTATAGTGTTCTCCCATTTTAACCAATGGAGCCATATACCTGTCGCATGTTAATGTACTCATCGACACCAACATGATGCATGAGTTGTTTTTGTATGTAATTTGTCCATTCCCGACATTAAATGACCATTCGCATATTTCAGGGCCAATTAATAATATAATATTATAAACAAATATTCCCTCATTTTATTTATAAGACCCGTAAATTTATTTTAAATAAGTAAACAAATTTACGGCGGCCAACTGTTGCGTTGACGCGCATGCGTCAACCAACCAAAATAATAATAATAATAATCAAATAATTAAATAAATAAATGCGCAATTATCCATCCCAGCGTATATAAAATCCATTTTATCGTTTATAAAATTCAGTAAATTTTACTGAGCTGAACGCAATTTTTACCTAGGAAATTGAATACATAATAGAAACACAGTAAATAAAATAAGATAATACATAAAATAATAATAATAATAGTAACGACAATAATAATAATATATGAGACGTGTTGAGCAGCGTGTGCTGCCATCTGCTGCCTCATCCGACCTAATGCGAAGATGCCGCGATATCTAAATATCGTGACAAATTTAATTACGCGACATGAAGAGTACGAGTGAGAACCGAGTAAAAATAATTAGATGCATCGAGAGCCGAGACTGAACGTATATATAATTTTGCAGTCACAAATAAAATTTGATATTGATTTTAGGGATTAAGTATGACTGGATGACTGACTGATGACATCAGTCACACCAGTTGGCGTCAAGAACAATAAATAATTAAGCAATGAGTAGTAAAGTAAATTGTAAATTGAAATAAATTATTTGTGGCTGCAAAGTCACGTGATGGCGAATGCATATATAGATATAGCCGGCAGGTTAGTTTAACATGCGGTCAGCACAAAAATGATCACAGATTTTATGTATGAAATTAGGAATATAATTGAAAAATATAGATAATAAACAATACCTGATAAATCAGCGAGTAATGGTCAGAATAATATAATCGATAACACAGAGTAATTTGCACGATGTAATTAACTTGAATAAATGCTGATAGCACGTGGTGTTCTATAACAGGTGTTGTAGAATAATGCCAGCTGCCGCGTAGCTGGCTATCGAGTTGAAATTCCGAGTATCAGAGGGCGCGTCGATAGCAGCACCTCTGGTATAGTAGAGCGTAGAGTTATCAAGTGTTCTGGCGCGAACATTTGATATTTACGCAACAACTATAATACGGCGTATTTCGAGTCTCGTCATATAGTTTGTACCTGCTCTTACCGATTCCGGATAATCATTATTATTAATAATATTATTTTTTTTTTTTGTTATTTTTTTTTATTTACTATTTGTGTACTAATAAATAATTTAAAGTTAAGTATATGTGTGGATACTAAGTTACCGACGATTGTGGATGTCAAGTGAATTGACATTACATTGCCGCCAAGTTGCAAAACCGCGTAGAGTCCTACGTTCTATGTTACATACAGTATCTCAAGTCGGAGTAACCCGTATTATTATTTTGTTTCCGGCTGTTAGTTTTTTTTGTTTTGTTATTGATTTAAACTATTTCTAATTAAAATACAAGTTGTTCTAGAGTCAGTTGTTAACCGAGTCCGGTGCCGACGCCGGGGTAGTTCTTTGTAACGAGTTGTCTCGTTATACCGTACAATTAATGTGTGTTTCCGAATAAACTGATTTGTTTGATTCCAAAATACAGACCATTTATTTAACGTAATTTTAAGTGCCCATCCTATTCCCGATCCGCCACCCTGAGTCGACGACAACGACGATTGCGAACTTCGGTGAGTAAACTCACCTGGCGCCCAACCACCGCAGAAACCGAACAGGTAAGCCAAATAGTTGTGAGGGGATTAGTTCGCCTGACGGATTCCAGGCGAACTAAATAACCGGTCACAATATATATACTATATACATATATAAACTTTTGAACCATCGGTATTTTAGTAACCTACTGGATGAATTATAATAGATTATGGCAAATTCTTTGAAAGTTCTACCATGAGGACAAATGCTAACGATAGATTTCTATAAAATCTACTGAAAACGTATGTGATAATAGAAATAACTACTTAGCTATATTGATAAGACGTTTCTTAATATTGATTAATCATAAGTATTTTTTACTTTGTAACGAGGATTAAGTCTCCTCATTATCATACCGTGATAATAGGCCATCACATGAGGTAATTTGCCCCATGTTCTCTAATTTATCTACCAGAAGCCTCTGCTAGACCGCATTATTATTATAAACCCCTTCTACCTGATTTATCGGAGAAAGGATGCGCACGATGTCGACGCAATAGCGCCGGCGAATCTATAGAAAGGCCTGCGCGCCATATATCATTGTTCAATATTCATTATCCAAGTATAATGTATTGAAACACAGTATTATTTCTTTTTAATTAGTATTAAGTACCATGATAGAGTACGCGTTTCATCGTCTAACCTTACCCTATCCCCTCTTAATTCTTTCGTCCGTTTATCCTTATCCATTCACGAAAATTGTGATAACGGCCTCAGAATTGTCTTAGTAAGTAAGCCGCTTTCTATCTATTTTTATCTGCTATACCAGTGATCTATACCCATGGGTAAGAAGAGCAACATCCTGATTCAACATCTACATCAGCTAAGTATAATAATTTTATTATGACTTATTTAACCGGGTATAATTAATCAACATCTGATTACGTGGCCAATTATGCAAATAATTAACCTTTTCATATAATTCATCTTTACCTTGGCCCCATTAATCCCAATCCTTTATATACGCACACCACGTATATATAAACTCACGGTCACATGGTCGTCTGGTCTTTACGAACCGGGTAATACGGGATCGATTATCAAATAATCAGCTCAATAGCTAAAAGGGTCACGGGCCCATTTAATTGAAAATGGCTAACGGATGGTTGATTTACCCCTTTTACAGGGGTGGACCTCAACTTCGTTTCAACTTTCATAAATATTTTATGGTCTAAATAACTACAAAGTTGGGTTGATAAAAAATTTACTATTTATTAATCAAAAGTAATTTTAGTTTTAAAAACTAGTGATGATAGATTTAACTCTTTGGCTATGTTGATAAGAAGTAGGTTGATTGATTACTTATAATAAATTAAATACTTTTAATTTTTAAAAATATGTGATTCTAAAAGTATGTACTTGCCTGTATCTTTCTAATCGCTACTTAATATATACTATCTTATATTACTTAATATAATAAATCGTTAATAAAAATTGTTGCTAAAGTTCTTTTATAAAATTAAACGAATAGAATAAAGATAATAATATTTGAAATACACTTCTTTATCTCATAATAATTTATCAATACTTCAATTAGTATCATCTTATTTTAGCTAAAAAGATATTATAAAATATATTTGAAGTTTAAATATTCGCGCCTATTTCAAGTAACGACACTAGCACCACATGACAGTTACTTTGGACATGGTGAAAAAATAAATTTCTGGCAACCTTGCAGTACAGTGACTTAACTCAGCACGATTCGTTCAATTATTAGAATTGCACCAAGAACATGTCTTAAAATGTTGTCAGATCAAATGGGACTTCAGCAAGAATAGTGCTGCCAACTTCTTTTCGCAAAACGAAAAAAAACTAATTCAATTATAACTAGGAAAACTGTGAAGATTTGTATTTAAATATCTTTAATCTCAATAGTTCAAATATAAAAATATAGAGTGAATAACTATGTTAAGTATATGATTATTCTTTTTTTTACGAAGTGAATCAAACAAATTGTATATTTGTGAGTGAGACATATATATTAATTAAATAAATCATTTAATTAAAAACTATAATGTTCATGTATTTTATTATTTTAACAGCTTAAAATTATATACAAACGCAAATATTTAGAAAAATGAAAATAAATTAATGATATTCAATCAAAATAAATAATACTTCAATACTCTTTATTAATCAGCCATTCAAATAATGATTCGATCATTTTTCGTTACCCATGTATACATTCACATATGTGGTTGAATGCGTACTTAACGAGAGACACTTCCGTGCTTCTAGCTTAAAGTACTACAATTCTTTTCATTCACATAATATTTTAAATAATTTTGTAAACTTCTATCATAATTGTATTTAAAAGAATATCCATTTTGTATTCAATATATATACTTATTGTTTCATGTCCATAAAATGATTCTTGATTCTGTCTATTATCCATGGTTAATGATCTTTTCGAATCTATTAAAACTTTATTGATTTTATTTTGATTAGATTTTACGCTCGATTGGATTCCACCTGCCAATACTAATTTCAATACTCGTCACATTGTATTTTTAGTTGAATACGTCTCAAAATGCAATGTAGGACAAAGTATTATTTAATTGCACTTTGGCTTCCTCACTCGGAGTTTTTTGTTTATTCTGAAAACATATCAGCCTTTGATGAAAGTTGTGAGTATTGTTTTGTACATTCCAAAGACCATTGTTTGTCTTCAAATTCTGCATGTGCAACAGTTTTAATTTGATTATTTATCTCTATATTTGATAACGGTCATAACTTATTTATACTATTAAGAGTAAAATCATCTTCTTTAGAGTATTCATAATCAGCTGATAGCTCTTCAGAGGCAGTTTGAAGTATTGATAAATGAGAATTAAATTTTGTGTCTACATTCATAGTTTTTTTAGGTGATATCATTGAAGAGTCTGAAGTGTTTTGTTTATCATCATTTAAATGGTTATCATAATGATTGGGTGATTTATTTAAATGCACCGCAGCTTCTTGATCGGTCTTACAAGAGTACAGAGATGAAATATCCGTACATATTTTTTGATTAGGTGAAATTTTATCTTCATAGCAAACACGAAATTTATATGAATTGTGCAACAAAATTTCATCCTGATTTTTTATTTCATAATTTTCAGAAGTTGTGACATGATCTTCGTTAGGCTCGAAGCTAGATTCCCACGATTTATTACGTGTATTATGCGAAAATTGTTTACTAGAAAATTCAAAAGGAATGCTTTTCAATACTTGAACATTATAGGGCTCATGGAAAGGGTGAGAAATATCTGGAGATATGAAATTAAATGTTTTTTCAAATTCATCATAACATTTCACAGGAATTTCACTTTTAGACCGAGCCGATGATTCTGTAATATGACCGAGTGGTGACACTGATTCCTGAATCATATTAGAGAGATTTGATCGCACAGAATCATGTGGTGACATTTTATCCAATTTCTCTAATTCACGATAAATGTCAATGTCACTGTTCAAAAATAAATCTTCAGCTCGAGGACATATTGATTCCATACTATACTCTTTCAAGTTATCTATACAATCTGGAAACTTTTCAGGATGACTGTAAGTATCTTTAAAGAAGTGGTAATCTCTTTGGTGTTCTAAATTCTTAGAAAATTGTTGAAAAAATTCATTCGATGAGCAGCTACAAATATTCAGTGCTTCAATATCATTAGGGCTTTTTTTAGAAAATTCACTAAAGAGGCATAAATTATTTGGCGATTTTCGTTCGCACTCGTCTATCATCCTTGAGAGTTCCTCATCCATCTTATTGTGGATTAAAGGTTCTTTTGAATACAAGAAATTAGTTATAGATATTCTATCCTCATCGAAATGGAAAACTTCTTTATCATCAGTTAAAGAAAGTTGAGAATGTTCGACATTGATTTTCTTATCAAATTCAGATTTTTCAATACCACTCGAAGGATTGAAATCACTAAAATTAATATTGGCTAATTCCTCATTTATTTCATATTCGTTCAATCCTATGTGCTCTAAGATTGGGCTAAAAATTTTTGATATTTCCTCATTGATAGGACTGATTGTAATTTCTTGTGATATTTCTTCCAAATCTGGTAGGCATTTCTTAGCCTGACAAGTAAGGATTTTGTGAAGGATTGCTGAATTTTCTTGTATTATTTTCAAAGCTCGATCACAGCTGTCCCTCCGCCCATTTTCACCCTTTTTTCGTGGTTGAACTTTAGTCCAAACACCTAATTTACATTCAATTTTACCACTTGATTCGTCAGTATCTTTGTTTTTTGCATACTTTATTAAAAAGCTGTCACTTTCTTCATCCATTTGAATTTTTGGTTCAATAGCATAACTTTTACTAGGATTGGTCAATACGTTGGAACCCGAAAATTCGACTTCATCTTCAGATAATTGACAAGCAAAATCATGTAAAGAATATTCACACCTCTCTTTGAAATCATTCAAATCATTACTTTCATCAGATTTTTTTTGAGAAGTGAGAATGTCTGTTTTATTTCCCGCTATGGATGATTGAGTTCCAGTAAGTTTTGAATTTTCAAAAAAATTCCTAGAAATGTTTCTAGTTGTCACTGACCCTTGCATTGGAGTAGATATTTGCAGCTCACTAAGATCTTTATTACAATGATGGTAATTCTGTTCAAAAAATTTTGATCCACATAATTGAGAAGTTGAATGATCCATTTTTTTTGACGTATTCAAATATTTTGATTGATTATCAGATTTTATCTGTGATATAGATATATTATCGGTAGATATTTTATCTGGTAGCCTTTTATAATTTGAACTGATCACGTCCAAATCCATAATACTTGATTCTTCGTTTTTCTGTTTTCCGCAATACCACAAATCTACAAATTGAGTTGCAGAAGTGTTTGCTGAATTAGAACATTCTGTACGTAAATCATGTATAGGTTGTGTATCGGTAGTTTGTGAAAATGATAACAACTTTCCTCTATCGTAAAAATTTGATTTGTCATACTCTTTCAAACTTGTTGATCTCGTGGGTAAGATATTTTCAAATGGAATGCCATTCTTTTCCATTTCATTGGTACGAATTGGTGAAGGAGATTTTTTAATGGATTCTATGATAGGAAAAAAAGGTGAAATTACAGGACTAGGTTTACATGGAGATTTGAAAAAGTCATTTTGGTGACCGTTGAGCGCATGAAATTTATTTGTAATGCCTTTTACTGGTGATTGGAGTATGGGATTGACTATTTTCTCAGCATTTTCGGCTTCTATATGATTATCTAATGAGTTTCTCAAACTTTCAGTTATGGATTTATTAGGAAAAACGTTTACTTCATGATTGGGAAAATCTAAATTAAAAGCAGTTGATGAAGTAGATCCATCAACCTTTAATCTGGAACTATTTTCAAATAAGCTTGAGTCGACTGTTAACCTTGAGTGTACATTATCTGACTGAGTCAAGACCAATTGCAATCTATTTAAATTTCCATTAACAGAATAATGTTTAGAGTTATAACAATTTTGTTTCCTCTGTGAGTGAGAATTCTTCATGATGAAGAAACCATTCGAGTCTGATATTGCTGATTCTTTAGAATTACAAAATATCTTATTGAGTTTATGGTCATCCTGCTGTCTACCTTCGTCAACATTAAGATTGCGAAAGTAATTGGGAATCACTACTGGTTCTGTTTGGTTATGTATAAATGTATTCTTTCCTTGTAAAATATCATTGATCTGCTCATTAGATTCAGTGATTTTATTTGTCAACAGTTCTAAGTCAGTTAACATTACCTTTCGATCAACGACAGATGACATTGGTGAAAGATTTATGATATCATAATTTGAGTCACCTACTGTTTGTTCTATACTTTTTTTTATGTTGGATGATGAATAAGAATCGATTATTGCATTATCTTTACTTAGCGTTGTAGGAATGAAAATTCCGTTTAGAGTACGTTCACTTGATAATTCACTACCTATCAAAATAGATGAGTTTTCGAGTAGAACATCACTATTCACTAACGCATTGCTAATCGAAGGTTCTTTAGCACTATCATAATGTTCGTCTATTGGAGTATCATTGTCATTTTCCTGGAAACTCGTTTCGATGGGACTTGAATGAGAACAGTTACTGAATTTATCTTCAATATTTTTCAGTACAGATGATTTTGAACACATAAATTCTTTATCTTGTGACTTCAGAATTTCATTCGTTTTTTCATTTTTCAAATTATCTTTATCAATGCATGTCTTAATCTCAATTAAATTATTGTCTGCAGAAAGACTTCGGATATTATCAGCAATTTTAATGATGGATGAAGAGCAACCTACCTTCATCCATTTTTCGTTTTCACATTCGTTTACTTCATCGACCGATGAATCTTTTTCCATACTTCGTAAACTATAACTTGATGGACAGTTCGTTGGAAGATCACTTGATCGTGGATGTTTTCCATCAATTGATTTTATATCGGGGTTGTCTGACAAAGAAGCTTGATCTTCGCTATCACTCGAATGTCCATGTTCGTCACAAAGTTCTGTTGATGTACTATCGCTATCAGTACTCTGTTTTCTAACATATGGACGACAAGTTAAACTTTCTTCTAACGGTCGTAAACATTTTGGTTCGTTCTCACCTGCACCTGAAAAAGTAACAAATGATTTACTTTTTGGAGAAATGACCTAATTATTCTAAAAAGCAATACAAAAGAAATAACAAGTACAATAATAAATTAACGTTTAATTTTTTGCTTTCCACTTATGACAGACATCTAGAACTAATTAAATTTATTTTTTCCAGATTCAACGAAATTTGAACGATTCGATTCTGTTAGCAGAAAGTAGGATGTGATAATTCATATACTATCAACCCCCCCCCCTCCAAGTTGTTATATGGGAAAATTCATTAGTGTATCGTTCTTGAAAAATCATTCATATAAATTTTATCAATAGCAATTATAACAAGAATCCTACGTTTATTCACAACAGGGACGCCAATAGTTTCGTCTTGTTCGTTATAAATTACACACGTGCGATTAATTTAATGAAATAATAAATAACGAAAATTATACAAACATTAATACTCAAGATGCGCCTGCTTTAGTTCTTCAGGCTAGGCTACTGTACGATAGGCGTAAGCTTGCTTTTATAAGACAGACAAAAATAATAATAATTCAGGGAAGAAATCCTAAGCTTAAGCCCAAAGCGGAATGACAACCAAAGAAATATAATAAAATAAAATTTTAGTAGATAATTATCACTAAAAAATATCCAGGAAATAAATAATTGCTACCCTTACAGAAAATTAACTAAAGAACACTACAAAAAATTTATTTGAGTTGCAGCAATCATGACATATGGAACGTCACAAGCACCAACGAATTTTGTTGTATTTACGAGCATGGTAACTCAAGACTTATAATTAAGCTTACAGTAATTTACGATTTTGATACAGATTTTTGATTAAGTTATAGTTTGAGAATTAAATATGGAGTAACGTTTGGCTACAGTTATGGATTTTTGCTAAGAAAAATTATAGTAAAGAATTAGAATCAGAATTATAGAAATTAAATATGGAATATGGTTTGAAATTAAAGTTCTGAAAATGATAAAGTTTGAGGTTTGGATTTACTGTTTTTAGTATTTTAAGTATGCGGACGAGTCAGTGTTACCGTGGAGCGGGACTTGAATTAGTCACCTGGTATCATCTGATGATAGAACCTAGTTCTATCTCTCTGAGACTTTTTGGTTGATTGCAGAGGTCTAGCTGTGATGCTAGCGCTCCAGAATATACAGAATTTGACGGATGCAGGATGGGATCAGTTTTGGAGTTTTGGTTTGGCACGCCTCAACAGTAATTTTGTGACCGTTGCTATTGTGGAAGCCGTTTGGTCATTTTTAGTTATTTAGTCTGACAGGCCTCAGAGGCCAAGCTATGGCCACTTGTACCACTGAGAAAGTCATAGGTCACTTAGTTTATAATTTTTATGATCTCAGCTGAAGTCTGTTTCAGGAGAGCAACTACCAAGGATATCCATACTCAGAATCAGGTAAATGAGAACGTTTGGTCAGGCATGAGCCTCCAGTTACCGATATAGTAAAGATTTAGATTGATTTATGGATTTAGAATATAGAAGTCAGTTATAGATTATGATAACGTTTAGTTTGGATTTTGAATTAAGAGAGAGAAGTCAAAGGGAGATCTTCGAAAAGTACGGACGTGAGCATTTGACTCTAATCGCTCGAAGCGAGTAGACGTGTGCAGTAACTACGCTCCAGTTCATGGCATTGCGGAGAGCTACAAGTTAAGATTATTGCTACAAAAGTATCATTCAGAAGAGTGTAAGACGTTACTTGATATTTATTCATCAGTAATCAGGTATGAAATAATTATTATAAATAATTAATCGAGTTCGAGTCAAAGTCTTGAGATATTATGCTACTGTTTTAATTAAAGAAAATATTTGCGATCTGAAAGAATAATGAGAATATTGTTACAGGTTAGAATCACGTTCACGATTTCTTGTTAATATTATCGTTATAAAATAATTATAAGAAATATGTTTAGTTATTAAACTAATGAACATCAATATGAGACCCACGTACGTTTGTTTTATGATTTTGTTAAAGAAAATGTTCTAGAGTATCGAATTTATAATTATTGTTCTAGTTTACCGAATATTATTCGATTACCGTTTAGTTTCAGTTAATTAATTAATTAATTTATAATGTATCGATACGCATCATTTAGATGTCCATTTACTTCCCGTTAAGATTAATTTTATTATTATTACATTCAGTATTTCGTTAAAGGGTGAAATTATTTGTATTAAGCTACAGTATTTTGTTTATTGTTAATAAAAAATATAAGAAATTTATTTAATTGTGTTTAAAAGATTTTTTTCC
Organism: Microplitis mediator; assembly: GCF_029852145.1. Lineage (NCBI taxonomy): Eukaryota > Metazoa > Arthropoda > Insecta > Hymenoptera > Braconidae > Microplitis > Microplitis mediator. The sequence continues at coordinate 11,514,821 of NC_079970.1, read as the reverse complement.
ATTTTTTCAGCAGCAATTTTCTGCTATTTTATCGATTTTTTGCAATTTTATGAATGTTTGAAGGGAATATGGGCCAAATTTATTGCAGAATCAGATCAAGCAGATTAAATTACATGACAATCTTCGTCAATCCGGGTCCACGAAATTTTGTATACCAAGATAATCTCAATTTTCTTCGATTTTTGCAATTTTTGATGATTTTTTACAATTTTTTTAGATTTAAAACGGTTTATGATTGAAGTACGATCGAAATTAGTATTTAACAGATCGAAATACATGAAAATTATGTTAGCCTTAAATCTCAAAATTTCTTTTCTTGCCAAAACATCGAATTTTGGCTATTCTTTAGGGTTTTTTGCAATTTACTCGAAATCAAAGGCTGGACGCCTAAACTGACTCGAAATTTGTATTCAGCGGGTCGAAAAACATGCCCGTAGATAGGTGGCGCCCGGTGTACAGACAATTTTTTTTTGTGTGCCGGTGTTATTAATGCGTGGCTTTGGTGATAGTTCCACAGATTAAAAAGTATCTAGTTTTATTTTATGCTAGGTTTTGAGATAATTCCACAGATCAAAGATTATCTAATTCCATGATTTACTGGTGTGGTGATTCCAGTGATAAAAATGATCTGGCGCCCTATTCGTATTGAGACTGGAGGCTAAAGGCAGAGAACGAAGTTTCCGTCTAGAAAAAATTCGTTCCAAAAACGGTAATGATAGCGAACTTCTGAAACTAAGACAATTGGGAACTTCAAAATGAACATTGAAAAAATGAGAAGTGTGACAAATTTTGAACAACGGTATACTTTTCTTGCAGGATATTTATATTTTTTGAGCGAAAATAATTTAGATTGACAATTTTATGATTTTAACCCTTAACGGCCACACGGGGTGATTAGTAACCCCAGGCTTAAAAAAAGTGGGATTAGAGGTCTTAAACCTTACAAATAAATACAATAAACGCCATCTGCCGGTAACAGACATGTGTGAGATGTGACTTCACTACATAGAAAGCCAAAGAAATGCACGGTGGCGTTGTGAGCGTTCGTTTTATCGGCCTGGGGTAACTAGTTACCCCAGTGTGGCCGTAACCGCAGTTCAGTCACAATATTTATTTTATTTTTATCAACTTATTTCAGTGTCAATCGATAAAATAAAGGTAAATTGTTCATTTTTTGTGGACACCATTTAAATATAGTGGAAACCTAAACATGCAAACATGCAAATAACCTTTTCAATAAGACAATTTATAAATAAATTGAGAAAAATATAGTTAGCCCGAACTGGGAATCGAACCCAGACCAATTCGGTATCGCGCCGAGTGCTCTACCAGTTGAGCTATCCGGCACTATACTATATTCCATTCAATTTGATCTATAACTTATTGAGCCTGTATTTTGCCTCCATAGTAATTTTGCAAAATAACTATACTTTTTGAAGAATTGGTGGATACTGTTATTTTTTGTAGTAGTGGTATATATTGTGCAGACAACCCTAAAGTTTTAGTCGTTAATATTGCAAAATGGCGGAGTAGTGAATTTTTTTGCAAAAAAAGCCATTTTTTCAGAATTTTGACCTATATGACCAGTTTTTAGAACGCCATCTATAAATTAACCAAGTTAAACCATTAAAAATATTGAAGAACTCGTCAACGAACATGACCCAATTAGTTAAAAGTCTCAAAAACATTTACACATCTTGTCTGGCCGGGTTTTTTAGCGTGAGGTAATGAGTTACCCTATGTGGCCGTTATGAGGCCTGAGGGAGGTGTGGCCGTTAAGGGTTAAAGAACTTAAAAATAGTATATTTATTTGAGGATTATAAAGATTAGAATATGTTAACTCATACCAGAATTTTTAAGGTTTAAGTCTAAAAAATTTTTGTTTTTGTATTTTTTTATTTCTTAGAAAATTAAAGATTTGAGAATTACTATAAACGTCTTCTAGCTTTTTCCGGAATCTTATCAGAATGAAATCCGTTCGAGATTTTCTTTCTTGTTGGAAAATAGTTGAAAAAAAAAAAAAAAAATTTATGATTGGAACTAATCATGAACATTTTTTCACTCTTAGTAGAACTTTTTGGCAAATTTGAGGATTTGTATTATCTTGCTACTTGTTCAGAAAATAGTCAGTAAAAAAGTTTTTGGAACCAATTATGAACATTTTCTGACTCTTATTAGAACTTTCTGGAAAACGCTGGGTTTTGAATTATGTTACTACAAGTTCAGAACAGGTTAAGAAAAAAAGTTTTTAGAACCAATTACGAAAATTTTTTGACACTTACAAGAACTTTTCGGAAAATTCCGGTATTTATCATATTTTAAACATGTTCGAAAGCTGTTCCAAAAAAATAGTGTTTGGGGCGCATTATATATAGGGGAAGGGCGGCAAAATGGGCCCTCTAAAATTTTGGATGCCTTGAAATATTTTGGGGCGAATTGGTCCCCCAAAAATTTTTACCATGCAAAGTGTTGGGTGGGAGAGGGGGGTAAAATGGGCTGCCTAGACTTTAATAACCTTCGAATATTTTCTAGCCCAACGGGTTGCTAAAATTTTGTTAACAGAAATGATTAAAGAATCATGATAAGAAACAAACTAGGTCACGAGTTCAACAGCATTACTAACTATAATTTTTTCTAAAAACAATGAGCATGAGCAGTTTATATCGAATATTATATGTTATGGCACGAAAATTCAATTTTTTCAAAATATTCGAATAGTAAATAATCCAACAGCAAACGTTGAGACAAATCGTTTCTCTCTTTGCCAATCTAACCAGTAGCCACCAGGATTCGCGGGTTGAACCCTGGCTAAGGCTGGCCTCTACGAAATTTTTATTTTTGCTGGGACAGAGCAATGGGCTAGGGTTCTTGCTTTGCAAGTGCTTCGCACTTATTCCAACACGGCAACGTATGAGAAAACTTATCAACTTACCTCACGGCTTATAAAGTTATAGATTAAACTTATCGATAGTCGAATTACTACTTGTAACTTAATTGATATTTATTTATTCAAACTATTCAATAATCTTACCAGTATTTTCGGATGTGAATAGGATGAACAGATAATAGATACAGTGAATGATTAACAATTGCAATGATTGTTTATTGCCAATTATAATAATGAAAATTACTTACAAGAAAATGCAAGCGCTGGATGTAATGTAGACGGCACAGTATATTTTTATATCGCAAGTATACTGCCGGTAACGTACAGTAATATTTAATTTGTTTAAACTTTATTTGAAAGAATTAATAACTAAACAATAAAATCTAGTCACGATAATTGCCAGTAATATACAGAATGTCGCAAATAAATTGCTAATATATTAACAGGATCACAAATAAATTGCTAGCAAATTACAATAGTAGATAATTTATACGTTTTAATGTTAATTGATCCAGGATCGAAGTGATTGACCGATAATTTAGGGCGTAGGACTAGCCTCGGGACTGTCCTCACTACACTCTTACGGACATGCGTCGACGTGATAATTCGTCATGTGAACGAGGCACTATGGCTCATGTAGATTCAGACGGCAACGAGACGGGGAAAATTGGGAACCGCAAGGTTGAGGACGAAGATAACAATGCAAATTGTCTCAACGTTGAATTGAGTTATTTTAGAGTCCAAACGTTCACAAACAACTCGTTTCTATACTAAATACATAGTAAAAAGTTTCAAAACATAAAACAAACGAGAAACATGCATTGAGTTTTGTTGGGGGCCCGTTATACCTAACTTTTGAGGATTATTTAATTTTAATAGACACAGCAAATTAACCCCAACAACATAGCAGAAGAAAAAAAAAGTGAAACAAGCTGAAAAACTCACATGATAACGATTTTTGGAGACGGCCCATATTGCTCCACATTTTCAAATATTTTATTTTTAATGGACAGAACAAATTAAGGTCAAATACGTGGCAAGGGAGTAAAGAAAAGAAAAACAAATAAAAAAAACTGAAGATTTGAAAAATTTTTTGTATTACTCAAAAAATGTTAATAATTAGTTCTAAAAACTTTTTTTCTAAATATTTTCTGAATAAATAGCAAAATAATACAAAACCCTTAATTTTCCAATAAGTTTATATAAGAGTAAAAAAATTTTTATGATTGGTTCCAAAAACTTTTTTTCTGAACATTTTCTAAACAAGTAGCTAATATTAAAAAACACCAAGTTTTCCAATAAGTTCTACTAAGAGTCAAAAAATGTTCATAAATAGTTCAATAAACCTTTTTTTCTGAACATTTTCTGAACTAGTACACTCCTCACATAAATTAAGGGAGCAAGAAAAAAATCCAAATTTTTGGGGGATTTTTAACAGGCTGTAACTTGTAGAAAAATGGTCGTACCGAAAATAAAAAAAAAGGAAATTGTAGCTCTAAGTGTCTAGTTTTTGGATCTAAGTTCTAAAATTTTTTTTCTCAATTTTTTTTCAAGTAATCTTAAGAAAACCACCGAAAAAAAAATTTTCGAAATTTTTTTGTTTTTTTCTTTTATCCTACGGACTTGGAAAAAATTAATTAGACTCAACCTTTATATAGACCAGATAACTTGTTTATTCAGCTTTAATTTGCTTTTTTAAAGATCTTGATACGAGCATTTTTCGCTGAGATATCGGTGTTTGAATGGAAAAAGATCATTTTGTCTTTGATTATCAATATCTCAGCAACCAATGATCGCACAGAAAATTCAAGGTTGGTTTCAAAAACTTGAATAAAGTCTCTATAAGAATTGGCTATTGAGTTTTTGAAAAAAAAATTTTTTTCAATCATAACATGAATTTCAAAAAGCAACCAAAAATGGGCTTTTTGTGGTTTTTTGGAAAATCAAGCGCCTACTCAAAAATATCGCGGAAACCACTAATGTTAAGTGTGCCTTTTACTATTCAATATACCCACAAAAACCCTACCAAGTTTCAATTTAATCCAGCCAACCGTTTTTATATCCCACTTGATTGAATTTTTGAAAAAATTAAAGGAGCAAGAATTTCGCTCCGAAAAGGTCATAATTATTTTTAAAAATAAAAAAAAAATGTTTTTTTTTTCATTTGCCTCTCAATTCTGTACCAGTGACTTGGTAAATTTAGAAAAAAAAAAAATCGAAAATTTTTGAAAAAAAATTCAAAAATTCAAAAAAATTTTTTTTTTTTTATTGACTGAAAATTAAAAAAATATAATGACTCACGTTCTAACCGATTTTCCTTTTCCGGACTTTAATTTACCTAGTCACAAATTAATTGAATAAATTAAAAGTTGACACTCCCAAGGCAAATTGAATATTCGTTCTACGAATATTGGGACAATAGTTTTTTGTGAGAAGCTAAACAGTGTCTAAAAAAAAACAGTTCTCCTTAAAATTATCCTGCTTTCTTGGTAATTGAACCGATCAACAGTTTTTCTCAAAACTACCGTATTTTGGAATTTTTACTAAAACAAATTAACTGTGAGTTTTTGCAAACTTTAGTTTTTGTTTTAATTTTTTATAATGCCTAGGCGGCATTTATCCGCGCCACAAGTCGCTCAGATAGTGACTCTAGTCGACGAAGGGTACACTTACCGAGAAGTCGGGGATCGTCTGGACATTAGTTCATCTGTCGTAACTCACGCATATAATCGGTATTTGGAGACTGGTGATTATCAACGACGAGTTGGCCAAGGTCGTCGACGCGCAACTAATCCTCGCGATGACCGAGCGATCGTTCGGCGCGTTCGTCAAGAACCTTTCGTTCCTGCAAACGTTGTCGCCCGAAATTTTCCGAACCGTCGACAACAACAACAACAACAACAACAACAACAACAACAACAACAACAACGACGACGACGACAACAGCGACCGCGGAACATTTCAGTTCAAACGGTTCGAAATCGTCTCCGTGAGACTAGAGTGCAATCAAGACGTGCCGCCCGAGTACCGATGTTATCAACCATACATCGCCGAGCCCGTCTGGCTTATGCTCGTCAACATGTTCATTGGTCCACGAGGCAATGGAACAATGTTTTATTTTCTGATGAGTGTCGGGTATGCCTGTTTGGAAATGACCGAAGATCCCGGGTTTGGCGCCGTCAGGGAGAGCGTTTTTCACCTAACTTCACTCAGCCAGTAGCTGCTTATAACGGAGGGTCGGTGATGGTTTGGGGAGGAGTTTCAAGATTTACGTGAACTCCTTTGGTAATCGTCCACCAAAATCTAAACGCTACGCGCTACATTAATTAGATCTTACGACCTGTTGTCTTGCCTCTACGGCAGCATAATAGAGGATTTATTTTCATGCAAGACAATGCTCGGCCTCACACAGCAAACATCACCCGTCGGTTTTTTCAAAGACACGACATAACGTTGTTAAGGCATCCATCGGTAAGCCCCGATCTTAACCCTATCGAGCATGTATGGGATATCCTGAAGCGCCGATTGCGTCAGAATTATCCCAATTTAAGGACTTTAGCAGCATTGGAGCAGGCGCTAATCGAAACTTGGCAACGGATTCCGCAGTCAATGATTCGAAACTGCATTTCGAATATGCCTGAAAGGTTGCGGGCTGTTATTAGGAGCAGAGGTGGCAATATACGGTATTAGCAAACACACACACACACACACACACACACACACACACACACACACACACACACACATGATCTTCGGAGATTGAGTTTGGAGTCACAATTTACTGTGGAAGTGACGAACCACAGGGTCTCATTCTCTGATAAAATCACACACATACACGTGCGCAAGCACAAAAGAAGCGTAGATCCGCCGCGCAACCTCCACGTGGTACGCTTTGGGTAACGCTAATGTCGGCGGTAATTTTTTTTAGTTTTTGAATTTTTTTTCAAAAATTTTCGATTTTTTTTTTTTCCAAATTTACCAAGTCACTGGTACAGAATTGAGAGGTAAATGAAAAAAAAAACATTTTTTTTTTTATTTTTAAAAATAATTATGACCTTTTCGGAGCGAAATTCTTGCTCCTTTAATTTTTTCAAAAATTCAATCAAGTGGGATATAAAAACGGTTGGCTGGATTAAATTGAAACTTGGTAGGGTTTTTGTGGGTATATTGAATAGTAAAAGGCACACTTAACATTAGTGGTTTCCGCGATATTTTTGAGTAGGCGCTTGATTTTCCAAAAAACCACAAAAAGCCCATTTTTGGTTGCTTTTTGAAATTCATGTTATGATTGAAAAAAATTTTTTTTTCAAAAACTCAATAGCCAATTCTTATAGAGTCTTTATTCAAGTTTTTGAAACCAACCTTGAATTTTCTGTGCGATCATTGGTTGCTGAGATATTGATAATCAAAGACAAAATGATCTTTTTCCATTCAAACACCGATATCTCAGCGAAAAATGCTCGTATCAAGATCTTTAAAAAAGCAAATTAAAGCTGAATAAACAAGTTATCTGGTCTATATAAAGGTTGAGTCTAATTAATTTTTTCCAAGTCCGTAGGATAAAAGAAAAAAACAAAAAAATTTCGAAAATTTTTTTTTCGGTGGTTTTCTTAAGATTACTTGAAAAAAAATTGAGAAAAAAAATTTTAGAACTTAGATCCAAAAACTAGACACTTAGAGCTACAATTTCCTTTTTTTTTATTTTCGGTACGACCATTTTTCTACAAGTTACAGCCTGTTAAAAATCCCCCAAAAATTTGGATTTTTTTCTTGCTCCCTTAATTTATGTGAGGAGTGTAGTAAGATAATGCTAACCCCCGAATTTTCACGAAACTTTCAATAGGAGTCAGAAAATGTTCATGATTGGTTCTACAAATTTTTTCTGAACATTTTCTGAACAAGTAGCAAGATAATACAAATCCTCAAATTTACCAGAAAGTACTACTAAGAGTGAAAAAATGTTCATGATTAGTTCTGTTTGAATAATTAATAGTTAATTAACTATAATAATAAGAGGATGAGAGGATCTGATGTGTGTGAATTGGTCGCGATGAAATAATTTTATTTCACTCAAGATTTACTGAAATAATCACTATAAATAATTTATTTACACTATGTACATTAACTGAGATTTTATTTGCATGAGAATATCAATATTTAATTGTATTTAGTATTTAAAGTAATTTACACTCACGTGCAACACGTGGCCGAATAATTGGCACGTGGTGAGAATAATTTACCTGAAATAACTTGAAATTCAACACTGAGACCAAAAATAATTTACGCAATAATTAACTGGAATTATTACACGCAAATTTGAACTATTATTTGAATGAAAGCGATGAATAAAGTTTTTGACTGGTGCTCGTCCACCAAGTATCCAGCACTTTTTGCGAACATGAGACAATGTGAGTTGGGTACCTCCATGCAAGGTGCGTAAATGAAAATCTGCGATGATGAGATATGAGAGCGTACAATCCTTGGGCAGGATCGCTCGACGTTTGCTGTCAGAATCCAAAGTAGAGTTCTGAAGACATTCTCTGACTTTGATAAGACCAGCTTGGTCGATATATGCTGTGAGTCGGGTGAAAAAGTGAGATTTCTTGAGAGCTTTACCTTGAGATAGTGATGAGATTTCTGATGAGAAATATTCCTGCTGAGTAGATTTAATCCAATAGACCAGAGCCGCTTGAAGTTCAGCAGGAGTGAGAGGTGAGATGTTGATCTTTGTACCAGGTACCTTTTTGAAACATGAGATTTCTCGAAAAACTGTTGCTGTGCAACGTAGAAGAGCTGTGAGGGTTGTCCATGAGTGAATAAAAGATGATAGTGACATGAGAGGTGGACTAGTTGAGACATGAGACTGGCAAGGTCTTATTTCTGAGTTTACTTGCTCTGTTTCGTCAGATGTCGAGCTGAGAACTTGATGAGATGGCCATTAAGTGGAAGGATCAGCTAGCCAGCTGGGTCCTGACTACCATAGCTGATGATTGATAAGTTGAGGCGCTGTGAGACCCCCTGGAAGCACAGTCAGCAGGATTCTGCTTCCCTGAAATGTATCCCCATTGTGCATCTAGAGAATGTTGCTGAATGGCTTCAACTCGATTTTTGACGAATCCCTTACATCTTATAAGTTCACTGGTCACCCAGGCTAGTGTGGTGGATTAGTCAGTCCAAAAATAGGTCGGAACATGAGATAGTTGAAGCGTTGTTGAGACATGAGATGCAAGTTTTGAGAGCAATAATGCAGCTGAGAGCTCAAGTCAAAGAATATTAAGTCGTTTGAATGGTGAGACCTTTGTTTTTGAGCAAAGGAGAGAAATAAGAGCTTGTTCACCAGGTTGACAGACTCTGAGATATACTACTGCAGACATTGCAGCTTGAGAGGTGTCAGAAAACCCGTGAATCTCGATGCTTGATGAGTTTCGGATGAGTTGATCCATCGAGGAATTCTGAGTTGAGAGAGTTGAGGAAGTTCATCGCGGAAAGTCTTCTATCGGTGAACTAGCTCTGGTGAGAGTTCATCGCCCCAGTCGACCTTTTAAAGCCAAAGGTCCTGGATGAGAATTTTTGCTTCAACGATTACTGGTGGGATTAAACCCAGAGAGTCAAATAATTGAGCAGCCTCTGAGGTGATGGTGCGTTTAGTGATGCTAAGAGTCTGAGAAGTTTCGCCAGTAAACGTGAGAACATCTTCTTGACAGTTTCATGAGAGGCCCAATATTTTTGAGATATTATCTGAGAATGAATGAGAATCTTCTGGACTGAGTGATGATGAGATTTTGCTAAACTCAGGATTATTGCTATTCCATTTAGCTAATGGAAGGCAACCTGAGTTGCAGAGTGCTTCAACATGATTTGCAATGTCGTCGAGATCACTGAGATTGTCAGCACCACCGCCGATGTCGTCAACGTAGCTGCCTTTTTGGAATGGTTCCACTGCTAGTGGAAATTGAGACTCTTCGTCAATGAGAAGTTGTTTGAGAACTCGGCCAGCTAGGTACAGTGCAGGTCGAGTGCCGTAGGTGACAATCTTGAGTTGATATGTCACGATGAGATCATTCTCAGTCCAGAGAATACGCTGATAATCTCTGTCATCAGGGTGAATGAGAATTTGACGAAACATCTTCACAATGTCTGTCAAAAAGATGTATCTATGACTTCTGAGATATAGCAGTACATCACAGATTTTTGATTGCAAGCTTAGGCCGATATGCAGATGATCATTGAAAAAACTAGCTGATGATGTTTTGCTCGAACCGTTGAAGACGATTGTCAACTTGGTCGTTTCACTGTCTTTACGAACGACGCAGTGATGAGTTAAATAATATACATGAGATGGTTCAGGCGATGATGATAATGAGACTCGCTGCATGTGTCCGAATGCTTCATACTCGGTGATAAATGCGGTGTACTAACTCTGAAGTTTAGAGTCCTGAGACAGACGCTTGTTGAAGCGTTTGAGACAACGCTGCGCAATATGGCGAGATTCACCTAGCTTCTAAGATGACGATTTGAAGGGTGAACGTACGATGTATCGTCCTGATGCATCTCGAGAATGAGTGGCTAGAAAGTGAGCTTCAGAATTCAGCTTCCTCGACAGTGAGAGTTTCGTTGCAAGACTCTGGAACCTCTTCAAGTTTCCAGAACTTTGTGAGAGAGTCGTGCAGTTGAGAATTTGACATGATATGATGAGACAGACCAGGTGATTGATGCGATTGATCATGAACTGGACCCAGGATCGTCCAACCGAGTATTGTTCTCATAGCAATCGGTTCTGCACTGAGAAAAAAAAATACTATTTTCCAAACATGAATTTCTTCGTTCATGAAATCCGTTCAAAATTATTATTGTTATTATAAATTATCAATTCCTTGAGAAAAGAGCATCGAATTTATTTTTGTTATTATATGAATTCGATATTATATTATGAGTAAACAAAAGAATAGCTCTACTTGAATTAAATTAAAATTATTTCCTTCAATTCTACGAATTCTTGAGACAAAATTATATATTCTTGAAAATTATCAAGAATATATGTTCTTGTATCGAGTAAATGTTCTTGATAGAAGTATTTTTTTTTCAGTGTGAGGAACTCCCTGACTTGAGACCTGGTCGTATAATTTTACTGTAGAAATCTGTGCCAATGAGAAAGTCAATTTTTCCAGATTCGTGGAATTCTGGGTCAGCAAGTTCTAGATCTTGAACATGAGACCATAGAGCTGGTGAGATTAAGACTGATGGAATCTGCGCTGTGATGTTCTTGAGAATGTGAGCGTTAAGAGATGCGTGCTCTGATGAGATGGTAGAATGCAGTATGAATGAGACCATACCTTCTGATTTTCCTGATGAGATATTGCCGACTCCTTGTAACGGTATACGCTATGACTGCGCGATGAGACTGCAAGTGCGAACAGCAGCTTGAGAAATCAGAGTAAGTTCTGATCCAGGATCAATGAGAACTCTGATACGATGAGACGAACCCGATGGGTGAGAAATCAGAGCTTGTGCGGTTGCCAACAGCACTGTAGGTTGAGTTGTCACTGGCTTGTGATCTGATGCACGGCTGATGGCTGATGAGATGACAGCTGCTGTCTGAGAAGCGCAAAATTGTTATTGCTGAGACTGTTGCAGCTGAGATTCTGGCTGAGATGCAAGTGGAGGTGAGTTAGTTTATGCCTCATCTTCAACTGCTAGTGGCTTCTTTGTCAGCCTCATGAGACGAGAATAGTGCAGCATCGAACGATGTTGCTCATCGCATTTCTTGCAACGGCGACGGTCCTTGGAACGGCAATTTTCAAAGCTGTGATCGCCGAGACAGTTACGACACAGATACTAATGAACTGCAAGCTGAAATCGTTCATTTGGACACATTGCCTGGAATTTCGGACAACCCACGATGAAGTGATTGCCTTTACAGCATGCACAGTAATCCGATTTGAATGAGAGCGTATGTTTAGGTGCTGCTGGGTGAGACTGAGACGTGTTAGTTTGAGACTTTGAAGGCTAAGACTGCTGGTTACGTCGTGCTTGATGAGACGGAGGCTGAGATCGATGAGACTGATCATGAGTAGCGACGAATGCCTGCGCGGAAGGATTTCGGGGCTTGTTGCCCTTGTTGACACGCAAAATCTGCCTGAGGATTACGTGGTTAGACGCCACACTCCATCGCTTCACGGTCTCTTGCGCGACCTGTGAGAAATCTGCGCAGGTCTTCGTAAGTTGAAAACTCTGTAGAAGTGCCTAAGTGCACTTCCCCAGCCTCTCGTAATGAGATGCCCAGCTTCTTGACGATGAGATGGACCAGGATCTGGTCCCAGTGCTCTGTCGGTGATCCCAATGTCTTGAGAGCTTGCACTGCCTCGTTGGCAGTGTTGATGATGGCCTCGAGTTGTTTGGCGGAGTTGCTGTCAGCTGGTCTAATGCTGAACAGCTTTTCTAGCTGCGCCGAGATGAGAAGACCCTTGTTGTCGTATTGTTGGACAACTGCGTCCTATGCAGATGCAAATGAGTCCCCAGTGACTCAGATGTTTGCGATGAGACGGGCGGCATCACTTTTCAATGCCGACTTGAGATGGTATATCTTCTCAACAGTGGTGAGAGATGCATTTTCCCCGATGAGAGATACAAACATGTCGTTGAAGTGTTTCCACTCTTGGTATCGTCTTGAGAATTTAGGCACAGGGATAGTCGGGACATTAGGCCGACTTTGAGTGGGCACGATGAGACTAGAGTTGGCGAGAACACTGCCTTGTGAGGAAAGTGCCGACTCCAACTCATGAATTCGGTGCAGGAGAGCGTCCTGCGCTCCTTGAAATAATTTGAGAGCCTTCTCAAACAAACCGTCCGTAAAATATTTGTGTTCAACGGATACGTCAGCCTTGTGCGAGAGTAGTTTTACATGATCCTCTATAAATTTGGCCCAGTGATGAGAGAGGAAGTCCAACTTCGTGTTGGCTGCACGTAATTTGAGGTTGTCAATTACGCCCGCTTCTGCAGATGCTGACACTGAAGTGAACACTGAGATCCGGTTTTGCTGCAGTGTAATTCGGTTTGAGACCGTAGTCATGTCTGAAAAAACAGCAAATGAGACACAAAAGAAACTAAAATTGAGTTGAGAACGTTACTGAGATGAGGAATGAACTGACAGTGGTCACTGCTCTGTTATGAGACGTTGAGATGAAATACTCTGTAATGAGACGCTGTAGATAAGATCTAACTTGTACACTAAACACTTTACAATAATTACTCTGCACTGAGGTATCCCTTAATTATTTTCCACACGTGAAGTACCACATCCAGGGTACTCCGCATGAACCTGTGTTGAAGTGAGAAATATGCACTGAACAAAAATTCACTTTGCGTCACTGAGAAAGTTTTTAAATAAAATTATTCAACCAATTCACACGATCCGGCTCGAAGGACCACAAAATGTTTAAAAAGTTTGGAAAATCCAAATAAGCATGCCTCAAGCGCTCGTGTCATACACGAATTATTTAGATTAAATGTTTATGTTACGATTTGTTAATTTTTTCATAACGACTCCTAACCTTTTTTTTTTTTAATTTTTTCTTACAGCTGTATACAACCTCTAAAAAACTAGAAAGTTGAACTGTGTGCTACGCGTACGCTTTTATTCTCACAATCAGAAATCGGAGGCCGCAGCATTTTGAGATATTCGATACTAAACAACTTCACGTTTAATCTCAACCTCTAATTAAGATATTTATTTTTAAAAAATGACGGATCTAAATATAAAGAATTTGAGTGTAATTGCCAGGCAAAAAATTTAATTACAGCTAAACGGTCCTATATACAGCTATGACTTTCAATACGCCTATTTCCTCTTATTTAATGTTTTTTTTTATACAATAACGGAACAAATTAAAGGATCAAAAAAAAAATTCCCACTTTTTGGGCGATTTTCAACAGGCCCTAACTTTGAGAGAAATGGTCGTACAAGAAATAAAACAAAAGGAAATCGTAGCTCCAAGTGTCTACTTTTTGGATTAGAACTTCAAAATTTTTTAGCGTCAGCGGTATTAGAGTAATCTTAATAAAACCAGCGACAAAAAAATTTTCAAATTTAAAAAATATTTTTTTTTTGGTCTTCGGGCGTGGAAAAATTTTTTTTTGCTTAACCACTATGAGGATTGGATACCTTCATTATTCAGCTTTAACTTTTTTTTTTTTGGACCTTGATACGTCCACTTCTCGCCGAGATATCGGTCTTCAAATGGAAAAGGATCCGTTTGTTTTTGATTATCGATATCTCAGAAACCAATGATCGCACAGAAAGTTGATGGTGGGTTTTAAATACTTGAAGGAATTTTCTTCAACGATTAGCCATTGCTTTTTCGAAAAAAAAATTTTTTCCTATCGACACATGAATTTCAAAAAAAAAATTTTTTCAAAAAAATGCACAGTTTACATTTTCGATTTCCTCAATATTTCGTTTCAGCGCTTGATTTTCCAAAAAACCACAAAAAGCCCTTTTTTTGTTGCATTTTTAAATTCATGTGTCGATAGGAAAAAATTTTTTTTTCGAAAAAGCAATGGCTAATCGTTGAAGGGAATTCATTCAAGTTTTTAAAACCCACCATTAACTTTCTGTGCGATCATTGGTTTCTGAGATATCGATAATCAAAGACAAAAGGATCCTTTTCCATTTGAAGACCGATATTTCGGCGAGAAGTGGACGTATCAAGGTCCATAAAAAAAGAAATTAAAGCTGAATAGTGAATGTATCCGATCCTCATAGTGGTTAAGCAAAAAAAAATTTTTCCACGCCCGAAGACCAAAAAAAAAAAAATTTTTAAATTTGAAAATTTTCGGAAAAAATCTTCGGAAAAAATCTTGGTTTAGTATGCTACACAGTTTCGTCCTAAGCACGTTATTTTTGACGTACTCTGCTTTAGACTGTATTAACGCGTTCTGCAAAAATGAATTATACACATACGCAAAAATATACTACATACATAACAATATTACTAAGTAATTTTTTTTTAATTATTTACTTTCAAGTAATAAATACGAATTTTTATAACATCTTGTTTCATTTCATTTTTAACTACTCTCTAAACATGGATAAGTGAAAATAAGTGAATATTCACTAATTCCAAGTGCAAACCAAATCACTAACTTCGAAAAGTCCGACAACGTTTCACTGCAGAACTTTTTTTTTTTTTTTTCCTTTGATGGCTAACGGCCCTTCAGTGCCATGTGCTAGTATCTGTTATGGATTGTTAATTCACTGCAGAACTTGCTGAGCAAAGGTGTGGCTATCAGGGCCACTTCCCTGATAGCCAAGTTGGCCGCAACTTGTTGGGAATTGACAATCTACTGCCGTAACCCGTCGCCAAGTTAACCGCAAAAGTTGGTATTTCCATAAGTTGACGGCAACTTTCCGAGAAACTTGTCGACAACTTTCAGCTTGTGTAACTGTTGCCGAAAACTTGTCTACAAGTTGCTCAAAACTTGGTGATAGGTTGCGGCAGTAGATTGTCGCCAAGTTTCTCAGCAACTTGTAGCCAACTTGTAGTCAACAATTACACAAGCTAAAAGTTGTCGTCAAGTTGGTCGCAACTCAGATACACCAACTTTTTGATCAGAAACTCTGGCTATCAGGGTTACTCTTTATTATAATTAATTATTTAACTATTTATTTGTTTTCTTTTTTTTGCTTAGGGGAGACCGGGGCAAGACGGCCCACCTAAGCCGGTTATTATTATTTGTGGCTTTTAACCATCAAGTCGATTTACTCTTGTCCAACTTGAACTCAATTCACCAAAATTTTGGTGAAGCTCCTGAAAGAAAATATTTTTTTTTTTTTTTTGGCAAGACGGCCCCCTCCGAAAAAAAATGAAAAAAAAAATTTTTTTTTTTTAATTGTAAAAAAATTTCCCGCGTAACAAATGTTTATATTTTTCTCTTTAACAACTGTATTTACTTTAATATTACTCGAAATAACCTTTTTTGATATAATACGAGTCATTTTTTCACTTCTGTAGAAAATTGATTATTGGTTTTTTTAACTTTTTCAAATGCTCTATTTTAATCCAAATCCATATAATTAACCAAAAAATGATATTTCTATTAAATTAATCATGACTAGGTTATAATACTATGAAATACATTTTCTTTTAGAATTTTTGAGTGGTTCATTTTGCCCCAAGTTTCACGTATCGGGCTAAAAATGAGTAAATAATCTAAATTTGTGATAATCAAAAGAAAACAAGAAAAAAAGATTTTTGGTTAGTTTTTGAGGTGGGCCTTCTTGCCCCAGGTGGGTCGTCTTGCCCCGGTCTCCCCTACATTTAAGGAACTACTAAACTAATTTATTATAATAGAAAATTATTATAGAAAGTATTAAAAAATTCCCGCGGATAGAATGGAAATCTTTGCTAACGCCATCTAGCACGCTCCGATAGAAGAAGCAGGTCTTCACTAACTCTGTTTATATATTTTTTTTATATATGGCAGCTTGAGATGTAAATTTTTTAGCTTCGACAGTACACATTTTATTATTTTATAATCAAACGAATAATAATAGAGTTGTAGATTTTTAATCAGTTTGTCACAATGAATTTACGGATATATTGAAATAAAATTTAAAAGAATTAGTTTTGTTTTTCGAAAGTTATGGAGATTACAAGAAGAGTGTTACATGTATTTTACAGTATTTTTTTCCGCAAAATTCATTTTTTATCTAAATTGTGGGTTGGACCAACTGTTTATTGTTTAGAAAAATGACCATTGATGTTTTCTTTTATTGTGGTATGAAGGCTGACCTGCTTTAACCACTATATTATTATTTATTTAAATAAAACTCTGACGGAACCCAGTTTTTTAATTTTTAGGCGAGAGTAGAGCATACCTACGCTCGCGCTTAAGGCATGCAATAATGAATAGTTTATTAATTATAATAATGAGAGGATCAGAGAATCTGGTGTGTGTGAATTGGTTGGGATGAAATAATTTTATTTGACCCAAGATTTACCGAAATAAACACTATGAATGATTTATTTACACTATGTACATTAACTGAGATTTTATTTGCATGAGAATATTAATATTTAATTGTATTTAATATTTATTTGAAGTAATTTACACTCGCGTGCAACACGTGGTCAAGATGGCTTCGAGGCGCGAACAATGCCGGTACACGCGGTGAGAATAATTTACCTGAGATAACTTGAGATTCAACACTGAGACCAAAAATAATTTACGCAAAAATTAACTGGAATTATTAGACGCAAATTTGAACTATTATTTGAATAAGAGCACAACTGATTCATTAATTCGAGAGCGATTTAATAAAAGCACAAGGCGTCCACCATAAATAACTGTAAGCAATAGGAAAGAGAGAGAGCTTTAGATGGGTGAGAGAGACAGCACTTCTGTCTTCTTTATCCCCACTCAAACAGTCTTGCGATGAGAATGAGACTAGCGGAGCCGCCTATACTTGAGAGACGGTACTGTCGATCAAGTATCCGCCGTGAGAGCGCGGGAGATTTGAACAAGTTCCAATCGTAAATTTTTTTTTTTTTAACTATTTTCCAAGAAGAAAGAATATCTCGAACAGATTTTATGTTGATAAGATTCCGAAAAAAGCTAAAAGACGTTCATAGTAACTCTCAAATCTTTAATTATCTAACAACTAAAAAAATACAAAAATAAAAATTTTTTAGACTCAGACCCTAAAAATTCTGGTATGAGTTAATATATTGACATTCTAATCTTTATAATCCTCAAGTAAGTATACTTTTTTTAAGTTCTTCAAAATCATAAAATTGTCAATCTAAATTATTTTCGCTCAAAAAATATAAAAATCCTGCAAAAAAAAATATACCGTTGTTCAAAATTTATCACACTTCTCATTTTTCAATGTTCCGAAAATGTTCATTTTGAAGTTCCCAATTGTCTCAGTTTCTGAACGTTCACTATCATGAACGTTTTTGAAAAGAATTTTTTTCACATGAGTTTGTATAAGAATTTGTTCAATTATAAATTTTTGGAACATGTTGAAAAAATCGTTCAATTAAAAAATACCATTAATCATTAATCCTTCATTACATTACAAGTATAAATACAAACTTTAAAAATAGTATATTACACACCTAGGGAAGTAAAGTAAGAAATGTCTCAGATCAAATGTAATTGTTGGCCGAGGCGAAGCCGAGGTCACCAAATATGTAATTTGAGGCTTTCTTATTTACTTCCCTAGGAGTGTATACTATTTTTCTCCTCGATGGAAGCAGAAAGCGGCAACTTCGTTTTGCACAGCGGGACGAAAGTTGCACTTTCCGCCCGAAGGTGAGAAAAATTAATATCAAAATGAAAGTGAGAGTATATGTTTATAGAAAATTTCTAAAATAACACATTCATACAATTTATTACATTTTTAACTTCCCGCTAAGAAAATTGTAAATTTTCAAAAATTCGGGAAGTTAATGTTTTTACCCTGCTTTTCGAAAATCGAGTTTTCATCAGATGTTGTTTTAAGGTCCTAGGAAGCTATTCTGACTATTTTCAGAATGATGTCCGAGTGTATGTATGTCCGAGTGTATGTATGTATGTGTGTGTGTGGAGTGTAAACTTTTTTTAACTTTTTAGCTAATGAATCGATTTGGATGTTTAAGGTGGCAATCGATAGAGCTTGTTGGCCATCAACTTTCCTAAAAATTTCGAATCATTTGATCATGTACACTCGAAAATATTGGCGAATTACGCAAAAAAAAAATTTTTATTGAGTTTTTTAGTGATTTTTCTGAAACAACTTGAACGATCAACTTCAAAATCTAGTTAGCTCTAGAATTTGATAAAATGCGTCTATTGATGCCTTAGACATCTCAATCGGATAATTTGTTCGAGAGATATCGCGGAAGAAAGAGATGGTAAAAAACAGTTATTTGCGAATGTCTTTGAGACGACTTAACCAAACAATTTCAAAATCTAATCTGCTCTAGAACTTAATAAAACGCGTCAATTGCCACCTCAACCATAACAATCAGTTAATTCGTTCACGAAATATCGTGGGAGAAATAAATGCTAAAAAACGGTTTTTTGTTAAACAATGGCATACGAAAGTATTTTCGAGCTCAAAAATGTGTTCACAATAATGTTTTCGAGCTCAAGAAGCTCGAAAACAGCGGGAAGTATTGGGGCTGGCCCGCAGGGTCAACCGATATACCGATTTTTATTTACCATATCAGTATTATAATTTTTTTCGCATAAGTTATTATAGATATTTTATAATCACAAAATTTTTAAAAAATGCATACATGAAATTCTATAACAATTAATTTATAAAAATACTACTGAAGGAAATGAAAAAAAAAATCTGTCTATCGGTTAACCCTGCGGGCCAGCCGTACAACTTCCCACTGTTTTTGAGCTCTAGGAGCTCGATAACATTGTTGTGAATACATTTTCAAGCTCTTCGAGCTTGAAAATACTTTTAAATGCCGTGGTTTTCTCAAACGATATCTCTCAAACGAATTGACCGATTGAGATGGTTGAGGTGGCAATTGGCGCGTATTATTTAGTTCTAAATTGATCAGATTTTGGAATTGATCGGATGAGTCGCTTCAAAGATAATGGAAGGAAACCGTTTTCCGTTTTATTGAATTCTAGAGCTAGTAAGATTTCGGAATCGATAAATTAAGCCATTTCTGAAAAATTAAAAAAAACTGAAAAAAAAACTTTTTTTTTCTGTGTTTCTTCTATATCTTAGAGTCCATTTGATCTACCGATTTCAAATTTTCACAAAAGTTGACGGTCAACAAATTCTCTCGATTGCCGCCTCAACCATCTCAATCGGTCAATTCATTCAAAAGATATGAAGAGTTTACATCCATACACACACACACACACACACACACACACACACACACACACACACACACACACACACACACACACACACACACACACACACACACACACACTCACACATACAAACACACACATACAAGCCCACAGACAATCGAAAATCCTTCTGAAAATAATCAGAATAGCTTCCTAGGACCTCAAAACGCCGACATCTCATCAAAACTCGATTTTCGAAAATCGGGGTGAAAACAATAACTTCCCGAATTTTTGAAAATTTACAATTTTCTTAGCAGAGTTAAAAACAATGATAATAATTATTAATAAAATTATAATTGTAATTACAATAATAATAGTTATAATAATTATAATAACAATAATAATAAAGAATCTCATCCTCTCTACATATATTTACGCATAGGTATTCATACGTTAGTATGTGTGCGAGAGTTGAAATCTTCAAACAAAGCACACCGAACAGGCACACATACACACATAGGTCACGTTACATCGGATTTGTGTCTAGAGTCGCCTGTCCATGAGTATTGGTTTTGTGTTTTCTTTAATATACTTACACTCTCTTATAGTCATCGAACATTGACTATACCAAGCAACGTATGAAACTAAGTGCCTTCTCTTACGGACCGACCAATCAGTGCGATTGTCGCTTATTTGATGCTCGTGGACACTCACGTGTTGTCAAAATATATCATTAGTCCAGTCTAGTCCAGCTTATGCTGTTGTGCCGAACAGTTCAAAAGTGATTGTAAGCATTATCCGAAGTGAACGTATTGTTTATAAAAGTCTACATGTTTGCTCACATAAAATTTGTTAAAAGTGGAAAGTTCAAAATAGTCCGTGTAGAGCAGTTATGTAATTACAAGCCTGACTGTCCCAAAAAAATCTGTGAGATAGAAGAAGGTGAACTTTATCTTAAAGCTATTGTCGTCGTGGTTCGAAGTAAGTGAATCTTAATAACATGATATATCTCGCTTCTTATAATTAATTACATATCAATTGTAAATTATTGAGATATAATATTAGCAAAGTACATTTTATTTGTATACTGGTCGATTTAAGATTATTCGATCTTACATTTGTTATTTCTAATATTCAATTAATCAAGTATTTAACGAGCTCGTAAATTTGACATATTTTTTTTTTGACCAAAATAATAGTTAAAGATAACAAATGTAAATCATAAATAATTACATAAAAAACCATAAAGCTTTGTGAAAACTTACAAAATCTCATAGGGACTTATAAAAACTCATAGAACTTATGCTCAATGTCAAATAACTAATTAAACCGTATAGAACTATAATTTATGTTGCATTGCAAGTACATCATCAGTTTCAGTTGTCATTGGATCTTTCAATTTTAAATAAATTTTACATAATTATGATATTTTTTTTGATAACTGTTGACTGTTTGTAAATAAGAGAGGTATCGAAAAATACTTCGTTAACTAATCAATTGAAAAATAACTTTAAAAAAATTCACACTCATACATCGATCGATCAAGGTTTATTCAGACCTATGCTTATAATTTATAATATTACAGTTCCATTTATTTAATCAAATGTTTAAAATAACTTATAATTTCAATATTTTTTTTACGGCCAAAATAATTGACAGTGAGCAAAAGTATAAATCATAAAAAATTACAAAAAAATAATGTTGAACTGATAAAATCCAATAAAATCTCTCAAAAAATCATAAAGCTTTGAAGAAACTTATAAATTCTCATAGGAACTTATAAAAACTCATAGAACTTATGCTCAATGTCAAAAAACTTATTGTACCGTATAGAACTAAAATTCTTGTTGTACTGCAGGAACAGCAATTTCGGTTGCAATTGAATTTTTTTATATTCATTAACACTTATCGTCATATCGATATAGATTGTAGATAAGCGTACTACATAATTATTAATGATCTGTTTCACTCTAGATTCTGAGAAGGAGTTATCCAAAGCAGTGGAATCAAGAAGGAAAAACCCCTCCTGTGACACTATCGTCAGAATTATCTGAAGGAGAACTAAAAATTTAAAAAAAACGGGAACCCAAACTGGATGATAAAATACTTATTCATGCTTATATCACTGTCAACTCTAAAACCTCATAGAACCTTACAAAATACTTTAAGAATTCCAATGATAACAGCACCTTATATTTTTGTATAAATCCTTATACAATTATACCTATAAAATACTTGTTCATACTTATTAATTCAACTGTCAACCCTAAAATCTCATAGAACTTTATAAAGACTTTGAGAATTCCAATGTTAACATCGTGTTCTATTTTTGAATTAATCCTTATGAAAATAATAGCTATAAAATACTTATTCATGATTATATCACTGTCAACCCTAAAACCTCATAGAACCTTATAAAATACTTTAAGTATTCCAATGATACCAGCGCCTAATATTTTTGTATAAATCCTTATACAATCATAACTATGAAATACTTATTTCTACTCATATAACTGTCAACCCTAATGTCTCAAATAATCTTTTAAATAGTGCAAAAAATCTCAATAATTATCAATCATGAAACTCTTTCGATCTGATAAATACCGTCAGTCATGTTCTGTACAAATTTTTCTTATAAAACGTCATAAAAGAAGAGAATACTTTCGTTGTCTCATAGAAAATCTATAAGGTTTTATGATAAATGGAAACCAAAGTAACAGGTTCGAAATTGTTCTCGAAAATAATTTCTATGAGGAACTATGTGTAATTACAGTGCCTAATACACATCACTTTCTCCTACATTTTTCCATATACTTTTATTCTTATGAGAATCTATAAGATTTTTTTAACATGGATCATTACATATTTTATTACACATGTATATTTTCGTTTCTAACTAGGTTTACTCAGTGTCAGATTACCAATCCGACATTTTGGTAATACGCGGTTAACTCAGTATCACTCGTACATTTATAAATAAATATATAAGGATATTAAAAATATTTGAATCGCGGATTAAGAATCTTGAATTGAAAAACTGACCTTCAATTGGCTTCAACTTTGCCCTTGCGACATTAAAAACATTCTGAATACACTCTGGAAATATTCTGGTAACACGATGCAACCATACGGACTCCAGAGTATTTCCAGAATGGTTTTGTGCCCTTTTCTGAGAGTGAACCCAGAGTATTTCCAGAGCGGATACGGAGTAAATCCAAAGTGTTTCCAGAAAGTATCCAGAGTGGATACATACTGACACCGTTATGCATCCACATTGAACACAAACTGATACCAAAGTGTTTCCAGAATGTTTCCAGAGTGGGATCAGAGTGGGATCAGAGTGAATACATACTCAAACCAGAGGGTATTCAGAGTAAATGAATACTGAAAGAAAAAAAAAATTTACCGAAATATATTATTTTAAGAATATTCAAGAGCATTTATTGAATACAAAAATCAATTTTTTTTTGTCATTACCTGAAACGTATTTTATGTTTCTGGATTGTAAAAACAATTTTTTCAAGAAAACAAAAATATTTGACATTATTGTCACAATGTAA
Organism: Microplitis mediator; assembly: GCF_029852145.1. Classification (NCBI taxonomy): domain Eukaryota; kingdom Metazoa; phylum Arthropoda; class Insecta; order Hymenoptera; family Braconidae; genus Microplitis; species Microplitis mediator. The sequence continues at coordinate 11,491,565 of NC_079970.1, read as the reverse complement.
TATAGCATCTACTATATGACCATCCAAACAGGCACTTGTCACTCTGTCAAATAACAGAGAAATAGCCGTGACAGAATTATTTTTAAATATAGAATATAAAAACTCTGAAACACCTATCTAACCAGGAACAGGACAATCATAAGTTGGGCGCGATCTAGCGGCGAACACTGAACTACTTCCACTGCTGCTTAGCACCAGTGACTTTCTCCTCCTTCACATATATCTTCTCCCAGCAAATTTTTCTCTCAAGTCTTTCACATTAAAACCCGGGTCAAAGCAAAAATTTTTTTTTGGGATAAAAATACTTAATGAAAATAACAATTTTTAAAAAAACAATTGTTTCTTAAAAAATATTTTTTATTGCTAAAAAGCGAATTTGCTAATTAATAATTTTTTTGTATTTATTAAAAAGTATTCATAAAAATTACTGTTATTCATAATTCCTTAAGCAATTGAGTTAGAGCTTCGGTTACAAGCTCGATTTGTTTAATGATTAATGGATAATAAAAACGACTTGAAGTGTTGTAGTTGTGTCTTCAATAAGTTATTTTAATAACAATAGAGAAGAACAGAAAGGTAGCGACAAGTCCAAGTGTACAATAATTTAAAAAATTATATAAAAGATTAAAAAAAATTTTTTTCTACAAAATAAAACGCATGGTTATTTTTAGTATTTGAAAAAAATATGGCGTGAAAATTTATTTGTTTACAACAAATTGTTTGTTTAATAAACAAATAATAAATAAATGAAAAAAATTTTTTTTCTAATATAACAGAACATGATAAATAATTATTAAAAAAAAATAATGGTTCCTTAATATCAATATTGAGTAAAAAAAAAAATTGTTAATTAGCTAATGCGCTGTTTAGCAAAAAAAATTTTTTTAAGAAACGATTTTTTTCTTAAAATTCCTTATTTTTATTAAGCGTTTTTTTCCCAAAAAAAAATCTTATTAAATCTAATTAGCAATGTATTTGTTTATGACAATTATTTAAACAATGCAAGTAAAAATTTTTTTCAAATTATTGTTATGTAGCTTTCAGCAATAAAAAAACAAAATAATCAAAAAAAATAAATTTTCTTGATTGCTTTATTTACGTTTTTTATTTTTTAATGGCTTAGATTGTTAATAAAATCGAAATTTTTTTATTTTTTCACCAGCTATCTTTTCTAAACCCTTTTAAGAATAGCTTTAAGAAGTAAAAAAAATTCGGGGTTTTTAGTTTGGAAATAATCAGGGTTTTTATGTAAACTTTCAACAAGTAAAAATTAATTAATTAACAAAAGCATAGTTAATTAAAAAATTTGGGTTAAGATTGTTTTTCTGTAGATTATTATTGATTTATGAGTTTAGAAAGTACCCAATTTTTTTTATTCCTTAGTATTTAAATTTTATCGACTCTGGGCCCATTTTGAAAACACTCTGATTTCATCCTGTACTCATTTTGAGCCCATTTTGAAAACACTTTGATTCCATTCTGGACTCACTGTGGGCCCATTCTGAAAACACTTTGATTTCATTCTGGATTCACTTTGAGTCCATTCTGAAAACACTTTGATCTACTCTGGATCAATTCTGAAACCACTTTGGTTTCACTCTGGAAAAAGGGCACAAAACCACTCTGGAAACATACTGGATTTAGAATGTTTACATTCTGACTATGATTCCAGAGTGTTTCCAGAGTGGGTTGAAGGTCGCAAGGGTGGTGAAAATGAACAAGGGCCGCCTTCGTTCTGAACTAAGCGCGAGCTAGCGAAAAGTTGGAGAGGTGCTGAAAATTTTCGAATAATCTACCTTCCATTCTGGCCACCAAATGGCATTTTTTATAGATGAAATCTGTTTTTTGGCTGATTTCACTCCTTGTGTGAAAAAAATTGCTCAAAATAAATATTCGAATTTGTGAAATAAAGGAATTTATATGATGTTTTATGCCATAACCATATAATGTTTCATGACCGGATACTGTAAAAATTTATTAGTGAATTCGTCAGGAATTAATTTACTTCACGTACAAAGTAAATAGTGCATTTAAAAGTAAATTTCCAAGTTTAGGTTAAATTTAAAATGATCTTATAGCAGTTTAAAAGAAGAAAGTAAGTATTAGCAAACATCTATTTTGTCGTAAATATTACGCGATTAGATCGTCATAGATCTCTATCGATCTGATAGTAAATGAAATTATTTGCCGTACGTTAATCTACGATGATCTACTTAGATCATAAGCTACCCGCAGGTAATAAGACCTAAGTGACAGAAATGATATTTAAAATAACCGCCTCCACTAAACGCTACCCTGGTAGAAGGGTCTTGCATAGAGATGCAACGACAAGTTTATAGAAATCCGATACTACGTTCTCTGTCTCCTATATTTCATCATCCATCATATGATGTCGTAGCGCAGAAAAAATCTTAAAAAACAATCTAGTCTTCTGTCTTTATAAAAGTATTGTTGCTAAATTTAAGTGATGATTCATCTCTAATACCAATTTTATTAAGTATAATTCAACGATTCCAGTTTGATTAACCCGTAGTAAAATAAGCCCTATTCGTATGATTTTTGTGAAAGTTTAATTTTTTGTTCGTTTGTGGTATAAATTACCATGACTTCATTATATTTTATGGCTGATGTATTGAAATAAAGATTGATGATACATTCTGATGATGAAATGCAAGATTTTCGATTCTTTTCAAAATATCCCTTAGCTAGGCCTTATTACCCGCCGGTACCTTATCCATTTTTTTAGGAGTTAAAAAATAAAATTTTAATTATTTGTTTGTTTATGCATTCATTGTATTATATTTCTCTTAATTACTTTATATAAAACAAAGAATTTAAAAAGTTTCGAAACAAGAATCAATCGTATAGAAACATCATATTGTAATTTATAATATGCCATTTATTTATTGGTAAGTTTCTTCTGTGTCACCTTATACAATATACCGAAGAAATGGAAGACTATGAAATAGACAATTTTGGCAACTACGTCAAACCGCTTTGTAAGTACAGTTTTTTTATATCGACTTAATAAATTTTAATCTAATTCAAGTATTTGTAGTACATAAATGTTTTTTTTTCCAGGTAGTCAAAGACTCGAAAATCTGTTAATCTGGATCGGGATTCAAGATTAGAGTGATGAATTTAAAATTTTAAAATGGTCAGATGCTGACATTAGAATTAAATCATTATGGAAGTGAGTGATTGTTATATTTTACAATAATTGTTCAATTGCATTTATTAGTTTAACAGAATACTAATGAAAATCTTTTTATTTCAGAGAAATCGCAGAAGACAGTCAGTTGAAGGGGCGATACACAGCGGTGGAATGTTGGATTCGCTGGTGTCGACTCGTTCAAAAATATAGCGTTCGTATGATTTTAATTTTAAACACGTACTTTCGTTAGTATACTTTAAATAATTTGATGATCATTTAAAAAAATTACAACGATTATTTTTTCAGAGATTAAGAACTATCAATATAGAAGAAAGACGGAGCATGTCTAATCATTGGACATTAGGGTACTTCAAAAAAAACTTTAATTTTTTTTTTTCGCTCTTACCCCATAAAACGTTAGTGGTTGCCGGTGAAAAAATCCTCCCAAAAGATGGACTCTCCAGCTCAACTCTAAGAGGTCGCTATTTTAATTTTAATTTCCCATCTGATTCAAATGTAAAAATTTATTTTTTTATTCAAAGTGTAATTACTCGTAAGCTGCTCAATATTTTTCAAATTTATATATAGATCATCAAAGTTGATTTCTCAAGCTTTCCAAAACCCTATGACAAGTCATGATTATCCCCAATTGAAGCTAGCAAAAAGAAATCGAAAATTAACAATTTCATTTTGAAATACAAAATCGATACTTTTCAGATAGCTTTACTTGACATTTGAATAAGGGTAATTATGACTTGTCATAGGGTTTTGGAAAGCTTGAGGACTCAGCTTTAAAGGTCTATGTATAAATTTGAGAAATATTGATCAGCGTACGAGTAATTACACTTTGAATGAAAAAATAAATTTTTACATGTTAATCCGATGGGAAATTAAAATTGAAATAGCGACCTCTTAGAGTTGAGCTAGAGAGCCCATCTTTTGGAAGGATTTTTTTCTCGGCAACCACTAACGTTTTAGGAGGTAAGAGCGAAAAAAAAAATCTGGGCGTCGGTTGACCCTGCGGGCCAGCCCCAAACTTCCCGCTGTTTTCGAGCTCAAAGAGCTTGAAAACATTACTGTGAACATATCTTCGAGCTCGAAAATGCTATTACCTGAGATTACTTTTTTATAAGCTATTCAAGCTCTACCAAGTTAGGTTTATTGCTAAAGTTTGACAAGTTAAGAATCGAAAATTATTAACGACGAAGCGGTTTTCAAATTTTTATTCTCGGTTATGTTCAATGAAATAAATGTATCGAGGCAGAAATCAATGTCAGTGATCAAAATCAAGATTTGAATGAGTTTTGACCTAGGTCAGAGCAACAATATATGAAATATCCGAGAAACATATTAAAAACTGGGTTTTCTGAATTTTTTGCTGATAATATGATTCAAACTAAAGAACAAGTTAGATGTCATTGTATGATGCTTGACAGAGAGTATAAAGAGAAAGAGTTGGTATGATTTCAGACACATTTAGTACATTATATTTTGATTTATCCGGAAAAAATAACATTTTATGTTGTTTTCTTAACTTTTCAACGCCGATATCTTTTTAAATAATCAACCGATTTTGACGTTTGAGGTGGCAATCGGCGCGATTTCTAGATCTTTCTAGAATTCTAGATCCGATTAAAATTTGAAAACGATCGGTTCAACCGTTTTGAAGATATGTGAAAAAATCCGTTTTTCACTATTTCTTTCTCCAACGATATCTCTCGAACGCATTAACCGATTGAGATGGTTGTGGTTGCATTCGACGCGGCTTATGAAGTTCTAGAGCTGATTAGATTTTGAAGTCGATCGTTCTACTCGTTTCTGAGAAATCAATAAAAAACTAAAAAAAAAAAATTTTTTTTTTTTCGTAATTCGCCAATATTTTCGAGTATACTTGATCAAATAATCTGGAATTTTCAGGAAAATTGACGGACAACAAGCTCTTTCGATTGCCACCTTAAACATCCAAATCGGTTTATTAGTTAAAAAGTTACAAAGACTTTACACACACACACACACACACACACACACACACACACACACACACACACACACACACACACACACACACACACACACACACACGCACACACACACACACACACATACACTCGGACATCATTCTGAAAATAGTCAGAATAGCTTCCTAGGACCTCAAAACGTCGACATCTGATGAAAACTCGATTGTCGAAAATTGGGGTGAAAACAATAATTTCCCGAATTTTCGAAAATTTTTGAAGTTTTTTTTGAAGCACTCTATCGGACATATTATTTTATGTTTCGGAAACATGAATTATTATTACAAGATATGTAAATTCTTTTGCATTTAAATCTAAATTTAAATCTAAATACAAGACAAAAAATATATATTGTTAATAACATGAATACAATTTATTAGCTTATGTGCATTTAATTTCAAATAAATAATTGTCTTACAGTGCTCTTTGGATATTTTAATTGATCGTGATCTCATTGATCGACATAAAAAAAACTAGAGAGCACTCAAATCTTGGAGGTTGTTTTCATGACAACGAATAAAAATTATTCAGGGCTTCACTAGAGCCGAGACAAGACAAGATTGGGAAAGTCTTGTCTTGATCTCGAAAGCTTTGATCTCGTCTTGATCTTGACTTCAAAATGCAAGTCTTCCATCGATCTCGAGAAATAAGTTATTAATAATATTGTCTTGTATTGTCTTATCAAGATCTCGTCTTGGTCTTGAATAGCCTAAAATTTTTTTAATATCTGTCATAATACAACACACAGTTGAGTATTTTTTTTTCAATATAGGAAAAATTTATTATTTTTTAAATCTTCTATAAATATACTCGATCGTTTTAAGTACTTTTAAAATGTTATAACTTTTAAACCTAATAAACATTATTATAATTAATAAACTTAATAAAAATCACTTAGGGTAAGATTATAAATAATTAAATCTTTCCATACAGTGTAAAACATTGTCGTAAACAATTTATTAACATACAAATTCTGAAAATGAATGAATAAATGAAACAGCTTATTAACATTCTATAATAGTAATTAAACTTAAAAAATACTGATCACAGAGTTTAAAAGTTTATTGTTGTTGATCGACATTTTAAAAAGTAATACTTTTAATTTTATTTTTTAAGCTACATGTTTTTAAGTCTTGTCACGACTTAGTGAGATGTTTTTAATGATTTTGGTCTTGGTCTTGAATTGCGATCTATAATATCGTCTTGGTCTTGTCTTGACAAATCGAGACGAGGTCAAGACAAGACCAATATAATCTCAACCTTGAGTGGAGCCCTACAATTATTTATGTTTATGACAAATTATTTGTACAATAACCTGTACAGAGAAAATAAATAATAAATAGATAATAAATACTGAAGAAATAAAATATAACATATAAAGTAAGAGGCTTAAAAACCTTGTACAATATCACAATCTTGCTGCCAACCCAAAAAGCGATGCCAATTACTCAAAAATCAATGGAATAACTTGAATGATTTGTTGAATATTTATAAAAGTGAAAAGACCTTTTCCCTTCGGGGATGTGGGCTTTTTTCTTTAATCGGTTTTGAATATATAAGTGACAAACTAGCTTTAGATTTTGCAACATGAAAGAGAAGGAGGAGGAAGAGATTTTAACGTGGATGGTCTTTGAGTCTTGCAGGTAAACTTGCGAAACGATAAGGCGGGAACGCTGGAGACAGGTGCCTTGTGGGAAGAGGAACGTATTGATGTCCTTCTTCTGCAAGAGCCATACGCAGCTGCAAGTAACAAATGTTTTAGTATACCTGGTTTTGGAAAAAATGTACAAATTGCTACTACAACTGGGGGGAGGCCATTTGCGGCCATTTGTCTAATTAATCCAAAGTATAAAATGATACAAATTTCGCAACTAAGCACCGCGCACTGCGTATGCGCTCAAATTGTGGGTCCAGGCATTTCTCTCTATGTGGTATTGTCATACTTCCAGTGTCGCGACGAAATAGAAATTCACAACACGCAACTAGAAAAGGTAGCTCAGGCACTAATGGGAAACAGGGTTTTATTCGGGATGGACGCGAACGCTAGGTCTATTAGATGGGGCCCAGAGACAAACGAGAAGGGAGAGAAATTGGAAGACTTTATAGACTACTATGGGTTGGAGATATTCAATATAAAAAGGGAGAGCCCAACTTATGCTTCGACATCAGGGGAATCATACATAGATGTCACCTTAGCCACCCCAAAACTTGCACGGTACGTACGAGACTGGTCCATCAAACGCGAGTGGGTGCAAAGTACCGACCACTATGCGATCGATATCAGCCTAGGAATTCCAAGAGATTGGGAGGGTCTCGATGGGGCAGATCCCAAGCGGTTCAACCTAGCGTTGGCTGACTGGGAGAAGTTCCGCGAGAAATAACCAGAACTCGCAAGAGTGAACCTTGAGGGCCTAGTGCTGGAAACGGTCGAGGACGTGGAAAAGTATTCCAATGTACTTACTAAAGCCATACTAGTGTCATGCGAATTTGCTATCCCACGGAAGAAGGCACACGTAAAATCATACCCATGGTGGACCAGAGAATTAACCAAAGAAAAGAGAGTAGTCTACAAAGCTTGAAAAGGATATCAGAGGAAGGCGGATAAAAGTAAAAAGACAGAACTTAAAGAGACGTACTTAGGACTTTGTAAAACATACTTGAAACACGTTAAAAGACAGAGAGAAAACAGCTGGCGAGAGTTTGTTACGTCCAACGTTAACAAGGAGCACTGGGGCATCGTTTACAAGCTCCAGGCAGACAAACACCGAGTTAACAGAGTGCTCACCAATCTCCGCGCGATGGACGATCCACAAAAAAGTTTTAAGGACACAGCTAGCTGCTTTCTTGACACACAAATTGTAGACGACAATCCTGCGGAAGAAACAGAAGAGCAGAAAGTAACTCGGGAGAATTCAGAGACGCCACCAGACACCGTGGACGCCGACTTATTCACCCCGCGCGAACTATGCGAAATTTGAAGGACCCTCAAAAATAAAAAAGCATCCGGACCGGATTTGGTAGAAAACGATGCTCTTGGAACCGTTTGTCCTGATAGTTGTCGTAAATTACCGCATTATTTATTTTATTTCATATTTTATCTAGTAGTGTATTGAGTTTTGTGATTCGTCATCGTTGAGAGGTTCCCGATGTTGTATTCAGGTATTTATTTGCGTGATGGACCGAGGGTACTGGACCGAGGGCTTTTTGGGCCCTCCGCGTCACTCCCGCGTCATCTTTACGGTATTTTATTTTGTTTTATTTTGTTATTTAATTTTTAATATTAATTTCATTGATCGGCTTCATTCGCATTAAAAGAACGGCGACCCTCTCTTCACAACCTAGCATACTGAGCGCACCAGGACAAGCCGCTACCACCGGTCATGTCTCTCATCTTCGAAAGGTATAGTTTTTAGGTTTTAATTTACGTGTACGTTTAGACCGGTCGCCGATATTGGTGAAATAAAAGTCGGCTGGCGCCCTTCAGGATCTGGAGGAGATGAGAGGGATGATTGTGGGTGAAGTGTAACGTAGCCCAATTTTGTTTAATTAGAGTTTTAAGTTATTGAGTAATTTTATTGAGCAAGGCATTTTGAGTAATTATTGGGTTTAATTGAGTATAAGAGAATATTACGTTACAGCTCCTTGAGAGCAGTGATAGAGACGCGAGTGACCCCAAATCTTATAGGCCAAAACCACATCCCCAAACTTTAAAATTTTTAATGGTTTCAGCAAAGATTGTCTCCACCACAAGCTCAGCAGCCAGTTCCAACACCGAGAGGAGGGAGGAGAGAACTACTAGATCGCGGCTCAACTGGGGGGGGGGGGCGTATTCCAAGCCCCACTTCGATCAGAGTCTCTTTATTTCTTGAGATGGGAGGAGTGTTGGGTCCACGTGAGGTTGGACTCGTAGTGGCTGTGGTTAGATACCACACGTCATGAGGATTCTTGATTATACCTCCGGTTAATGTCCACCTTAGTTTCGACTAAGTGCGTCGTCTGGGTAGAAGAGATGGGATTTCGCAGCGCGTGTATGCCCTAAAGGGTGAGGCAACGGCTTTCGGTTGGCGGAGGTGGACTTAGGTCCCGTTACGTTAACTAACTATCGTATCAGGAGTTTTTAGATAAGCTTCTAGTATTTTTGTTAATAATGATGTTTGCTTGCCATTCGTATTACTTATGAATGCTCTGATTGACAATCAATGGAATATTGACTGTAGAATTGTATTTATGAAATTAAACGTTCCGTTATAATGTTCTAGGCCTTTAATCATCCTTAGTTTAATTTGAGGTTTTATTTGTTTTTTCTCTAGAATATTAAAATCATAACTCTTCTACCACCCATTGAACATCAAAATTTTTTAGCCCAACTACGCTGAGAAACTTAGATTTCTGATAAATCGGGCCGACATATTTTCCTAAGGCGGTTATATTCTTCTATGGCAAACTCACTGGTGCTAATATTATCAGGATCAAAATTGATTGCATGAAGATCGTTTAACGTTGTTAGTCTAGACAATAGCACATAAATCTGACCACTTGAAATAATTTAATTACCAACATCAATAACTGCATTTGGGAGGCTCAAACTTTGACTTTTGTGTATATATTATACCATAACTAAGGCATATCGGAAATTTCTCACGAATAACAATCGCATTGTTCATCGCTTGGAATTTTACACCCATTCGTTTAATTTTATATTCTTTATCTGAACTTAGAATAACTATTAAATAATCAACAGTTTCACAATCTTAAGCCATAACTATAGATTTTACTGTTTCAATTGCACCATTTTTGAGCCCTAACGTACTATCAAAGTTTCGTGTTATCATTATTTTAGCCCCTCCTTTTAATAATATCATTTTCGCTGAACCTGCAGTTCAAATCTTATCATCAAGTTGATTTCAAACTAATATGCTTGTCTTTTAAATGATTTCGAACAATCCAGTAAATCACATGCTTCAATTACTACCTCATCCGATGAAAGTCAATTTAACATTCTGCTGTTAAATATATCACATTGCTTACATGTCGGTAATAAACATACTGTTTCAATAAGTACTTTTATTCATGAAATCTGTCACGTTACGATTTAATTTATTGAATATTAATTAGTTTGTAAGAGTCAAAATTAAATTCTAAGTTCGAACTTAAATTGTTACGCGAGCATTTCACCGCTACGCCAGCGTCGAGACATCTGTCTGCTCGCAAAAAGCTCGCCTGCGCGTAGCGCTGTGTGTGTGCATGTATACGAATTAAATTTAATTGATAATTTAAAAACATTCATGAATAAATTTTTTAGTTTTGAGTTTAAACTTATAATTTGAAGGTATTTGGGCAACCTAATTCATCATAACATTGTGCCCCAATAATTACTTTGTATTTTATTTAACTAAACATTTCAGCCAGGTATTGAGGTATTGGAAGGTGCCACGCGTTAATATCCGCGCCAAAATATTCCCGCGACAAAGTATCCGACGACAATATATTCTCACGACAAAATTTCTCTGCGACAAAATGTCCCACGACAAAATATCTCTGGATAAAATATCTTTAAAATTAAATATTTTTATAACGGAATCATTTAAAAAATCTTTTTATAACAGAATCATTTGAAAAAATTGAAAATAAAAAAAAAATATTTTGATGAAAAAAAAATTTATTTTTAGTTTAAAAAATTTGTATTATCAAGTAAAAATTTGAAACTAATTGCAATATTCAGTTCATAAGTAGCTTAAAAATCATTCATATGAAATTTGTGATTTCCGAAATTCGAATTCTGGCGCCGTTAATTAATTCAATAATGTTGCATCACCTACATTTGAATCTAATGACGATGCACGAAGCATTTTAAGTTGTTGGGGTGTCCAGCAGATTCCGGCATTATAGCTATTGATTGTTATTAATATTTTGCGCAATAAGGTTTCTTAAGTAATATAAAAAAATCAATTTCAAAAATTTTATCCATTGTAAGTTATGTTATAATTATAAAATGCCGTTAAAATTAGTTCCTTTACAGAAAAGTAATAAATTATTATTCCACAATGGTGTACTGTACTTTAAAGAAAAAAACAATAAGAATAGTGTAACTTGATTATGTGCAGTTATTGATTGTAAAATTATCATCCACACTGATTGTGAGGAATGTACAGGTTTGTTTATATGTAACCATAGTATATTTTGAATGTTTGAAGATTTAACTATGTGATATATATTGTGACATTGGGAAAATATCTGGTCCTCGGCGGATCCCACGTGTCACCGTATTTTTGCTAGTTGATTTTTTTTTATTTGATTAGTTAGATAATAATAACACTCAATGTTAGCCTACAAGGCACACGTGAGTGAAGTTGAGCAAAAAGGTCAGGCAGCACGACTGATGACAGGCCTCCGGCAACGATCCTCAAATGCTTTGGTAGGTAAATATCTTTCAATGTTAGTTCAAGTTAATTTAAGTAAGTCGAGATAATTAGTTGATAAGTAGCCGATGGAACACGAAACCACTCGCTTCACCGGAACAGGACCGCGATTTTTTGTGACGAACAAGCGAAGTGCGCTGTTATGCGTGTGTGTGTGTGTGTGTTATAACAAATATTATTTGATTAATTACGTATGAAAAACAATCGTAATGATTTGAACGAGTGATCGAAATACAATTATATTATATTATTTAATTTAATTCAAAGATTTCGGAGAACTGCGGATTTTCTGTGTCTTGTCCGTAACGACAGTTGAGTCTTCACCGCGTACAATACTCTGACGTCACTCGTCAAGTATTTCGTTAAGACAGGCAGTTATATTTATGTGATCAATTTGTGTGCTAAACAGGAATGAACCGTATGATAAATTGAGTTGGTTTTTGTTCATTTATGTTAGTTTATATCGGATCTTAAGCCGAGTTCCAGTGATCTTTATTTTGTTTTGCTTCGAAAACTGATTATGTTTATTTGTTATATCGATCAATTTGGTATTTGGTTAAATATAAGTTAATTTTATTTTGTGTTGATTCTGATCAATTATTTAATTGTAATCTTGAGTGCCTGACCTTTCTCGAAACCGCCACCCTGAGCCGATTTGTTTTGATAATTGATATTTGGTGATTATAAAATCACCTGGCGCCCAACTCTAAATAAGTTTGAACAAGGTTACCAAATTGTACAGGTACTCGAACATCACTCCGGTAGATCCCCAGTGATGGAAAACCCATGACAATATATATATATATATATATATATATATATATATATATATATATATATATATATATATATATATATATATATATATATATATATTTAGTGGTTGAGGTGATAATATAAATTATTAAAACCAACTAATTAATTTAAACAAATTGTTTTATTTAAATAAACGAAAGTAACACAGTGATTGTAAGTATACAGTAAAGGGAAAATGCTTGGATGCGTATCTGCAGTCCAGCGCTCTATTACTTATTGTCCCCACTAATGTGGTAGAGATGGATAAATGAAAAAATCGATGTTCGACGGAAACTGTCGAATTTTATCGATCGCGTCACCTAGTAGCAACGTTACATAGATATGGGGTATTCCATGCCAAATCGACCACTTTTGAACCCGACCCCTTTAGATTTAGCTGAAACTTTACTATTCTTTTCTACCCTTTGAAAAACATTTTTGAGAATTTGTTCAAATTTTTTTATCCAACCCAAAAAAAGTTATGAATTTTTCAAAAAAATGGCTTTTTTAGTTTCAAATAGTTATAACTTTGTTAGAAATTGACTTTTGGGTACCTTTCTTTTTTTTTAATTTTTGTTTTTGAATGAACTTTTCGAAAAAATATACGAAAAAAATTTAACATGATCAATTATATTAAATATCCGGTTGTTTTAAGTAAAATCGTCATTTTTTCGAAGTCCGCCATTTTCTTATTTTTTTTCGTGTTATGTCCAATTTGGTAGCTTGTACCGTAATAATTTGGACAAATTATTATTTTTATTATTTTCAGTCTTAGTCTTTTGACCACTAGAACTGGATCACACTGAGTGTAATTATCTGGGAGGTGTGTTGAAATAAAAGATGTTTGATGGACAAATTAAATTACTATATATTATAAACTTGAAAAATTCGATGATATGAATACAATAAACTTGATATTATTTTATGAAAGTATTAGGTGGCTAGTCAGCCGATTCTAATGTACAATAAATTTCGTTTTAATAACTAGAGAGGACTATAGGATTTTGAATACAGTATAACTTTCATGATATTTCCATGTGTTGGAAATGTTTTTGTTTTTAATACAACATAAACTTAAAATTTACAGTACCTGTAGTCACAGCAACTGGATGTTTGTATGATCGTAGTTTTCACTGACTCTAGGGATTACCTTCGCTAACAATTTATTTTAACAGTTGAATTTAAACTAATAAAATCACTAATTTTAATAAAACTCTTAATAATGTAAGTGTGCGGACACTTGTATAATATAAACTAGTACGGAACTAGTGTAAAAGTGTGAGAACACTTGTATAAAATTGAACTAGTACGGAACTAGTGTAAAAGTGTGAGAACACTTGTATAAAATTGAACTAGTACGGAACTAGTGTAAAAGTGTGAGAACACTTGTATAAAATTGAACTAGTATGGAACTAGTGTAAAAGTGTGAGAACACTTGTATAAAATTGAGCTAGTACGGAACTAGTGTAACTTAATTTTTGTGAAGACACTGTGACTTGAACTTCACTGCCTCAATGGACCTCTTGTCCGGGACTAACTATTTTTTGTTTAACGACCCTTTTCATAATTTCTTATCGGATCCTATTTCGTCTATTGTTTGGGGGAAACTGTGTCCAATCGAAACACAGTTCCTATGAGTCCTTTCCCTTTCTCTAAGATTTTCACCTTAGGAAAGCGGTAAGGGCACACCCCTATGTGGGCCTATATGCGTGCGCACCCACACATCCATCCACATGTACAATTTTTTTACTTATAACAATATTTTAAATTTAAATGTTTAAATTTATTTATTCTTCTTTGTAATATTATGATTTGTTAACTTAAAATATTAATTTTAATTAACATTATATTTTTGTGATTGGCGTTGAACCTATATTATTTATTTGTCGTTTAAATTTATTTATAATTATCGTTTTTGAATTTGTTTATTATACTGTGTAATAAATTTGTTTATTATACTTTGTAATATTATGATTCGTTTGTAACAGGGTAAAATAGATCCCAATAATTATTTAATTATTTCTAAAATTGGATTTGTCCACGGTCGATAACGGGCCCTAATTATAATTCGGTTCATTAAATTGAGTGATTTGACATGTCACCGGGTGTCGCTAATCAGTGAGACCCGAACATCCGCCCCTCTCTTTTGCTAATAAATTTAGTAGGGATGAGTTTTCTGGGGGTGAATCAAAGAGACCCGAGTCGAATACTTATAAGGGAGTGCCGTGCCAAAAATCGGGAGAGTTCGTTGGACACCCAGAGAGAGTCAATCGGACGACCGAAGGCGATGGACGCCTAAGTGAGAGTTAGTGAACAACCAGAGTGATTGGACGCATCATCTACACCATTCTATACGAGGCAAGACGAGGATCTTAATAATCGGGAGCAAGAACAATCCGAAAAATTGGGAACCAGAAGAGCAGATTCACCTGTAAGGAAAACTGGACGACAGTTGGATGAATAGCCGGTTATCAGCTACGAGTCTCATCTGGTTGCTGCTGAAAAAATTCATCAAGGTAAAATTATAATTAATTAAGGCCGGAATTTATATTCCAATGGCAGAATTAATTATAATTAATTTAATTAATATCTTTCCGTTGGTCCTCGCGTATATAAATTGGAAGTTGTAGGCCGTTGGCCATTACAACCACGCTCCTCGTCTTTTCAAAAGTTGTGTCACGCCGCTCTTATTCGCCATCTTGTCTATAACTCTGAATTATTTTATCCGAGGCCTTTGGCTGGAATAAAATAATTTTCCCGCGTAAATAATTAATTAGATAAACTATCGTATCACGTCAATAAATTAATTGAGGCCGGAATTTATTCCAGTGGCTGAATTAATTCATAAATAAACTTTAATTTACTCGAATCCGTCAGTAAGATTCAAGACCCAAGTGACGCCAGATCAATGGCCAAATTTCTAGTCAATTCATAACGTAATTCTAGTCGTGATTTAATTATAAATTAATTTTAAGTTAATTAATTAAAATATCTAAATGAAATGAAGTCGTAAAAAGGACGCTAGAGTTGTGATATATTGTTATTGAGTAAAATGGAAAGAAACGGATTATTTTATTGTGAAGTAAATTAATGTATAAAAATACTGGTAAAATTATTAGTGGAAAATTATAAGGAAAAATTAATTAATTAATACTTAATTTAAACAACAAATTAATTAATTGATAGGTGTAAAATCAGTGAGTTAATTATAGATTAAGGAAGTGATAAATTGTAATCAGAATGAGTTAATGTGGGAAATTTTATATGAGAAATTTAGTTGAATTAGAGTCATATAATATTGGGTGAAAAGATTGTAATGATGTTGAAGGTACAAAAGGATAACAGAGTTTTGAGTAGAATCAAGTAATGTTAATTGAAAGAAAATGTGTCTGTGATTTAGGTCCTGTGGACAAAAATATAAGTTAGGTTTAAGATATGTCCGGTGGACACTAGAATTAGGAAAATGCGGGTTAACGTCCTGTGGACGGTTTTTTAAAAGTAGAAATTAAGGAAAATAAGGTTTAACGTCCGGTGGACGGTTTTTTAATCAAGGTGTATTAAGGTTCAAGGTTTAACGTCCGGTGGACGGTTTTTTTACGAGAGTGTGTGTGTGACGTCCGGGAGACGCTTAAAATACGTGTGTGTGTGTTAGTGTGGAAACGTCCAGGGGACGCATTTAGTTTGTCATAAGTTTAGTTTGTCATAAAAATATTAGTTTGTCATAAGCATAGATTGTCATAAGATTATTAATTGTCATGAAGGGAAAATAAATAATAAGCAAGGTGCTTAATTAATAAGAAATTGGAATTAAAGCATTTAATAAATTTATTTCAGCCTGTTCATCATTCCTCTCCTCTCTCACAAAATTATAAAATTTACGAACGACCCTGAGCATATATTAAAATTACATTAACATCCGGTTCTGGAAGGCTGAGTCCATCTTTCAGTGGCGCCCTAATATTCGACTATAATACTTAGGTGTGACCAGACTTGGCAAGCTAAACACTCTGTCATAGGTTAACTTTAAAATATCAATTTTAGTTAACATTATATTTTCTTGATTGGCGTTGAGTCTATATTATTTATTTGTCGTTTAAATTTATTTATAATTATCGTTTTTAAATTTGTTTATTATACTTTGTAATATTATGATTGGTTAAATTTAAAATATCAATTTTAGTTAACATTATATTTTCTTGATTGGCGTTGAGCCTATATTATTTATTTATTGTTATAAGTTTTCTACTATTTTTGTTAGTCAATTAAATCCTAATTTAAATTTAAAATAGGTGGCTAGCAGCCAACTCTAATTATTTGATTATTAGTTATTCTTTTAATATTTGAATCTAAGAAATATTACGTTTTAGAAATTATTTATTTGGTTATTAATTATTTTTTTTTATAATTTCATTATTTGAATATTACGTTTTAAAAATTATTTATTCAATTGTTAGCTATTTTTTTAATTGACGTTTGAATTTTTTTTTTATTTATTTTAAATTATTAAATTTTATTCAATGACCATTTCGTCATTAAAATTTAATTTTTCTATTTGTTTTGTGATGCCAAGATGTCTCGACAAAATTGCACTCAAAGAGAAAGTGAGGGATTAAGATTATATTTATTTGTAACTAAAAAATATATTCCACGTACACTTTTGCTGATAAATATTTTTGGTTTTCTACAAAAGTGTTTTCAGCTGGCCTTTGGGCCTTTACAATTGCCTGAGGGGTCATTAAGATTACATTTGGGTGTTTGCTCTAGCATTTCAAAAAAAATGTCAAAGCAAACAAGTCTAAATCACTTAAAAGCATTTTACATTCGTCATGTCTTATCACTAAATATTATCGAAACATAAAAATGATAATAAAGAAAATAAAATCTGGTCGTCGGCTCAATTTTAATAAATAAAACAGAAATTAGCGATAAAATACAACGTTCAGCATTTTAGCTGGACGTAACATTCTCAAAAAAAACTTCAATTTACTTGACGACTATCCCCGCTAATCCCGAGATGGGCCGATTTTTTTTTATATTTTTATTATTCATTTAAAAAAAAATTATCAAATTTTCAAAAATGGAAAAAATTTTTTTTCTGAAACTTTATTTCTATCATAAAATAAATATAATTTAACGATTTTGTGATACAATTCTCAATTTATAATATGTATAATTTTAACCTATCAGTAAGGTCGATAAACTAGGGTAGGACAATTGTAGACTTTCCTACAGTCAGTATACTAGAAACTATATGCTAGTATGTATCGATTTATAAATACGGTTTTTTCATACTGTCTAAAATATAACCTGTAAATTGCTGTTAATCTTTTGTGCGATCAAGTGTCTAGTGAAAGATTGTTGATATCACATTTGGTACATAAATAAATAATTATTTTAGTTTATGAAGGCTATTTTGATTTGGTGTTATTTGAAAAGCTAATTGTTTTATTCTATAAAACCAAATTGATTGGAAGAATTTTATGAAAACATTATGGCATCAATGAAGCGATTCGATCGATGTTGTAATCCATTTAAGTTGGAATCACAATTAAGAAAAATGGGTTTACGTCCAGCAACTGACATTATGAAAGTAACGTTAGGATTAGATGGAAATTATTTGTTATGCAGATCGTGTCGAAAAGAAGCTTCAAAATTAGTAAAGGAACAAACAAATACTAGTGATGATCCTAATGTTGATGCAAGTGACCATAATGATGATTTTAATGACAACAATGAGAACAATGATGGTGCTGACAGTGATAGTAACACAACTGCCACGGATCTTCCGTTATCCTTATCATTCCGTAAGTTTTTTAAAATTATTCATACATTACTTAAATACATTCCTAGCAACTACATGTTTCATTGTTTTTTTAAGGTTCCTTGTCGTTTAATAGCAAACCCAGAAATTCACAATCAAGCTCGGCATCCCAAGTTAGCGCTGCAACTCAATTACCCGTTATAAACGATGCATTGCGACTGTTGAATCAATCACCGATTCCTACAAAAAAATTGAATGATTATCAATTTTTAAATAATAAAATAATTCAGATATCTGACAGCTTAAAAAAAATTTTGCTCTCAGCTGCCGATGAAGGATCGATCGACGAAGATGGTGAAAATTTTCGCTCCTTAATTAAAATGCTGTTGATAAATTCAATGATAAAAAAACGGATAAGTCTTTAAAAATACAAATTATAACATTGTTACCTGAAAAATGGAATGAAAGACGTATTTGTGAAACTATGAATACATCACGACATTTAACAAGGGTAGCAAAAAAGTTGGTTGAAGAAAAGGGTATACTTTCAACACCTGAATCGAAATTAGGTAGGTATTGCGTGGAATTGATGTTTCTGGTACATCTGAAGACTGAATTACTTAACATTTTTTGTATAGGGAGGACAAATACTCATCAAATGTTATTAAAAATTGAGAATTTTTACAACGATGATGAGTATAGTACTTTGATGCCCGGTATGAAAGACTTTGTTTCAGTTCGAAATATTGATGGTAATCGAGTACAAGTCCAAAAACGGCTTGTTCTGTCTAACTTAAAAGAACTGTACCAATGTTTCCGTGAAATAAACTCAACAGAGAAAATTTGATTTTCGAAATTTGCTTCTTTACGACCGAAACATTGTGTGTTAGCAGGAGCAAGTGGAACACACACCATCTGTGTATGTACGATCCATCAAAACTTTAAGTTGATGATGCTCGGTAATTATCAAATTAATTAATAATTATAAGTGAGTGAATTTTCTGTTTATTTAACAACTTTTCTTTTAAGTGCAAATCTTCATTCCTTAACAATAAATACAGAAAAGCTCATGAAACACTGTAGTGATTGTTTGGACATGATAATTTGTGAGACTTCATCGGTTCAATGTTATTTGGGTAGATGTAACAACTGTCCAGGGGTAGATGAGTTGAGTAACATTCTACTAACATGTTTTGAGAATCAGGAGATTGAGAATATTACGTATAAGTGTTGGATATCAAAACCGAGAAGTAGTTTGGAAACTTTTATCAAGCCTACAGAAGAATTTGTTGAAAACTTTTGTAGTGAATTAAAAGTTCTTTTACCTCACTCATTTATTGCTAAAGAACAAGCCAAATATTCGAAAACATTGAAAGAAACACTGAAACCGAATGAATTGTCATTATTTGTGATTTTGCAGAGAATTACGCGTTCGTAGTACAAAATGCAGCATCTGGTTTTCACTGGAATAATAACCAGGCAACAGTTTTTCGCTGGTTATTTATTACAAAATAAATGATGAACTTGATCACAAAAGTTTAGTAATTATTTCAGATTGTAATAATCACGATGCCGTTGCTGTTCATGTTTTCATCAAACTAATAACTGATTATGTAAAAAGTCTTCCTGAACGCTGTAACAAGATTTATTATTTTTCTGATGGGGCTCCTCAACAGTTCAAAAACTTCAAAAATTTTGTAAATTTATATTATCATGAAGATGATTTTGATATTCCTGCTGAATGGCATTTTTCTGCGACTGCCCATGGCAAAGGTCCGTGTGATGGAATTGGTGGCATCATCAAACGACACGCAGCAAGAGCAAGTCTCCAGCTTGCAGTTGATAAACAAATAACAACACCGATAGAATTTTTTGAATGGGCTTCTAATCCGAATAACTTACCAAATATCATAGTTAAGTTTTCTCCAGAAGAAGATCATAATACAGCGATAACTGATTTAAATGACAGATTTTTGAAAACGAAACCAATTGTAGGAACTCAACAATTACATTGTATAATTCCGGACAAAAATGGTTGTTTGTATGTTAAAAAATTTTCAAACTCTAATGAACACAGAATTTGTAAAATATTGAAACGCGAAAGAGAAAATTAATAAATAATTTTTTGTATTGTTTTTGTGAAATCATTGGATATCAACTGTATTAATCATTAAGCTTAGTTATTACAGTCGTGAATTAAATCTATAAATTGAGAATTGTATCACAAAATCGTTAAATTATTTTTTTTCTATGATAGAAATAAAGTTTACAAAAAAAAAAATTTTTCCATTTTTGAAAATTTGATACTTTTTTTTTAAATGAATAAAAAAAATATAAAAAAAAATCGGCCCATCTCGGGATTAGCGGGGATAGTTGTCAAATAAATTGAAGTTTTTTTTGAGAAAAAAAAAAAAAAATAAAATGGCGGACTTCGAAAAAATGACGATTTTACTTAAAACAACCGGATATTTAATATAATTGATCATGTTAAATTTTTTTCGTATATTTTTTCGAAAAGTTCATTCAAAAACAAATATTTAAAAAAAAGAAAGGTACCCAAAAGTCAATTTCTAACAAAGTTATAACTATTTGAAACTAAAAAAGCCATTTTTTTGAAAAATTCATAACTTTTTTTGGGTTGGATAAAAAAATTTGAAAAAATTCTCAAAAATGTCTTTCAAAGGGTAGAAAAGAATAGTAAAGTTTCAGCTAAATCTAAAGGGGTCGGGTTCAAAAGTGGTCGATTTGGCATGGAATACCCCATATATATATATATATATATATATATATTCGAGTTTTTATACATGACTATTGGACTCAAAAATGCAGCACGAGCGTTCCAGAGATTTATCGACGAAATCACCGTGGTCTGGATTTCATATTCCCGGGAAAAACGAATCATATATGGTCATATATAGATCATACATGGGACATATATGACGATACATGGGAATATATAGTTTTCGATTGTCATTGTATATGAATATATATAACTATATATAGGTATATATAGTAATATATATTGTGACGTTATTTTTTTGGACGAGGCTTGGATTGAGTTGACGTCACAAGCACCAACTGATTTTGGGGCATAATCGAGTATGGTAACTCAAGATTCAGAATTTAGCTACAGTAAATTGCGATTGTTATACAGTTTTTTTTGGTGATCGAGTTATAGTTAAGAATAAAATATGGAGTAACGTTTGGCTACAGAAAATTTATATGGGAAATTTATTATGGGATATGGGCGGAGATTAGAGTTGGTTAAAAGATAAAGTTTGAGTTTTGGAATTTACAGGTTTTGATTTATTGAGTATGTGGAAAAGTCGGTGCAACCGTGGAATGGGGCTCAGGTAATTGCCACCCGGTTGTATCTGATGTCAGGATGCTTGCCTGACCCTATGAGACTTCCAGGTGGAGTGCAGAGGTCTAGCTGAAATGCTAGCGCTCCAAAATAAGGACTATGGCTTAGGAATATGAGATCAGTTTTTGTCTTTATGATTGGCAGGACTCAGCGATGGTATAGTGACCACTATCGCTGTGGAAGCCGCTATTTCTGGTCAATTTTTGGAGTTTTGGGTTTTGTTGGTAGGCCTCAGTGGACAGCTTTGACCAGTGTGCTGCTGAGGGTAACAGTTGGTCACTTAAATTTAAGAATTTTAGTCTGCGATCTCACCGAAGCCAAGTCCAGGAGAGCGTACACATTGGGATATCCATACTCAATATCGAGTTGGAGTTATGGAGTAAAGTATAGAGAGCCGGTATAATGGCGATGATGTTTTTGGTTTGGGGAGTACAGTAGGGGATTCGACTCTGGTCGCTCGAAGCGAGCAGACGTGTTCAGGAGTGATGCTTCAGAAAGCTACAGGTTGGAAATATTGCTACAGAAGTATTGTTTTAAACAGTGTGAGACGTTACTTGACATTTTATTCATCAGTAATCAGGTATGAGATAATTATTATAAATAATTAGTCGAGTTCGAGTTAGAATCTTGAGGTATTATGCTATGGTTTTAGTAAAAGAAAAGATATAGGATCTGTGAAAAGTATGAGAAAGTAGTTACAGTTTAGAGTCATGTTCGCGATCTGTTGTTAATATTATTTTTATAAAATAATCATAGGGAATCTGTTAGTCAGTAAGTTAATTATTGCCTAATGAACGTCAAAAATGAGATCCAGGTACGTTAGTCGTACGATTTTTGCTACAGCAAGTATGCTAGAGTAACAAATTTAAGATTATTGTTCCCGTTTACCGAGTACTATTTGAGTATCGGTTGGCTCCAGTTAATTAATTATTTTTAATTAATTTAGTTATCAAGTTTTGACGTGCATCATGTAGATGCCAAGTTGCCGTCCGGATTTACCGGATCGTTGTATTTTTCGGATTCAGTATTTGGTTATAGAGAGTAAGATTATTTGTACTATGTCCTAGTATTTGTTTTGTTTTATTGTTAAATAAAAATTGCAAATCATTTAATAATTTACACGAGTTTGGGATGATTTAACCCGGACCACTCCCTCTCTCCATAAACCTACACACTGAGCGACACCACGGCATACCGTAACTCTGTTTTTAGTGCTCCAGTCTCTGTCTTGTTTCGCTATTAAGTTCTAAACATTTTAGTTTTAGTTTTGAATTTTACTTCTGCGTGGTTTTGATGATAATTCCACAGATCAAAAATTATCCAATTTATTTATGCGTGGTTTTGATGATAATTCCACAGATCATAAATGATCAAAATTTTCTAATTTACTGGTTTGGTGATTCCAGTGATAAAAATTACCTGGCGCCCTATTAGTATTGAGACTGGAGGCTAAGGACAGAGAACGAAGTTGTAGCGCAAGAATTAGCGTATAATTTTTGCGTTATAATATTCATACATAAAAGTTAACATGAAAATTGTATACATCTCAAATTCTATGTATGACCATATGTTACTTTATTCGGACATATATAACAATACATGAGAATATATAGTTTTCAATTGTTATTGTATATGAATATATATTACTATATATAGGTATATATAATAATATATAGTCATACATGAAAGTGAACATGAAAATTTCTTACATCTCGATATCATATACATTAAATATTAATTAACCAATTTTTATTGTAATAACAATACTCAATTAACCAGTATCATTATATTTCGCTTTTTCGAAAATAATTATATTTGTTCCGTCGGGAACGGAAGTCCTAAAATTAATTGTCATCATAATAATATTTAAAAAATGAAATAATTAAATGAGTCCCCATCTAGCGGTGCTCAAATTCATTTCGTCGCCAACTCGGGTCGCACCGCGAACGCGCGCGCTAAACATAGCGTCGGTTTCTCTGTGCATCTTCGTTGCACTCACGCCTTCAGCATATCTCTGTCACTCGGGTGTCTAACGTTTCCGTTCCGTCGAAACCACAACCCGGCGTCACCGCGTCTTTTCGTCAGTTGACCACAAGTCTTCATACTGTACGCACTTGCTGTGAACATTCTATCTAATAAATTGCCAAGCCAATATTAAAATCAGTAATAATTGTTAATTAATTGAGTATCAGATTCAATTTGAATCCATTGTTGACGGATAAGTATCTTTCAATAATATTTATTCAATACTTGATTTTATTTTGTGAAATCAGAACATTCTTGTGCTAACAATAAGATCGCGTTTTTATTACGTCGTAGTACAAACAAGCCGGGACTTGTTGCGCGTGGGTCTTACCCATTAAATCTCGAATACTTAGCCGTGTTTCCATTAATTATTCAATAGGATTGAATTTGATATTTAATATTAATATTCGTATTAATATTAAATAATAATAGCTTCAAATAATATTGAATATTTAATAATTATCAACTTACATTAATTTCAGTCAAATCGCCGGGTCTATTCGTTTACATCTTAAATACTAGTTACCGTTGCAGTGATTTAACATAAATAATTATCATACATACGTGATAATCATAATCCAGATAACACTAAAATTTGATATTTGTTCGCGCCTTAATTATTCTCAACGCACCTTGCCGTTGTCATATAGATATCATATCTAACCTCATTTATACGATAGCCACATGACTAACAGCATCTAACAATTCAATTGATTAAATTCATGTTTAACTGCAGTCAAACAATATCTTTTGTCATAAGTAACAATTTCATGACAACAACGATCGGTCAAAATTAAATCAAATCAACGACTAGTCGCATTATATTGTCACCAGACAATTTATTGAAATTTCAACATATCGAGCGCAATTTGCGATCTCATTACTTGAACAATTCAAATCACATAACCGATCTGATCAATCGGTAACATCGCCGCAGCGCACCGAAAGCTTTCACTCATTCATTCGCTCTCTAGTACCAAGTACTAGCTAATCGTCCCACAGTGGACACTCGAGCTCTCGCTCACAATATACAGACGTGTATATTTTCTTACAACCAACTCGATCCAAGATCGAAGTCAGTACGACGATCCAACGTTCGCGTACTCTCTGACTTATACGACGATCCAACATCGCGTAAACTTTCGCTATATCTAAACTCTCGTGCATATCATCACAACACACACATATATACATTAAATTATACATTCAATATCTTGTGTCAATTGTTCAACGAGTTACCATCATTATCATATCTCAATCTTCTTAATCTTTCTCATTGTACTTCTTCAAAGGGTTTTATGCCGTAGTGCTTTCCCTAACTTTTTTTTTGGGTCAAAATATATTCTTCATTTTTGATATACCCAAACCACGACTTTCATTGAATAATACCTATTCATCCTATCCATCCTTATAATTATTTAATTTAAAACTAGATCATTAATTTAATTTCATTTACAGGTAAATTTAGATTTTTAAATATAAAATAAAATACAAAAAACAAAGGGAACATTTTCCCACAAACAATATTCTTTCAATCTTGAGTAGCACAACTAAACTTCGTTGTAACTGTCGGTCACATAGCCAAGTCGTCAAAGCGTCGGTCTCTCGTACGGAAGGTTCTGGGTTCGAGTCCTACTAAAGCGGGTGCGGTCATTAATAAGTCTAGCGTTTTTTCTCTGAATTGAAATTTTCAATTCAATCAGGAATTCAATTATTCGCAGGTCTAATAATCTCTGCGTTGCCAAAATAATGAAAAAAATAAAAATTTTTTTAATTCAGTCAAAATTACTATACATAGTCATATCAAGTCGTATATGGTCATATCGAACTATATATGCCCATATATTGTCAATTTCTATACATAGGTCAAGTTATATATATTCATATTAAGCTATGTACGGCCGTATAAAATTATATTATTTTTATATACAGCCAATTTCTATATATAGCCATATATGTTGCATTTATATATGGCCATATATAATTCGTTTTTCCCGGGTTTCCATACATCGACGATATACTAGTCACATCCGAAGACGAAGAGGAGCATTTAAAACACCTCAAGACATTATTTTAACGTCCTCGTGATTACGGATTAGTAATAAACGTTCCAAAGTGCCAGCTAGGCAAAACTGAAGTTAAATTCCTCAGTTATTTAGTCAACGAACACGGCATTAAACCATTGCCGGAAAAGTTAAGGCTATCGTT
The DNA here is from genome assembly GCF_029852145.1 of Microplitis mediator. Classification (NCBI taxonomy): domain Eukaryota; kingdom Metazoa; phylum Arthropoda; class Insecta; order Hymenoptera; family Braconidae; genus Microplitis; species Microplitis mediator. Next base: position 11,465,824 of record NC_079970.1, on the reverse strand, counting down.
AATCTCCAGCCTCCTAAAACCGTTAAAGAACTTCGTGGATTCCTTGGCAAAATTAATTTCTTCAGAAAGTTCATTAAGAACGCTGCAGAAATTTTAGCGCCGTTAAATAAAGTACTGGAAGAACCGAAAATCAAAGAATCGCATCCTGTCAACTGGGCAGCTGATTTGCAAAACGCTTTTGATGCCGCTAAGAACCCAAGAACTCCAAGAACCCACGTGAATTGGGCAGTTTTTACTGATGCATCAGAAATCGGGATCGGTGCCGTCCTCCAGCAACGCGTAAACAACGACTGGCAGCCGCTGGCTTTCTTTAGCCGTCGATCCAAAAATTGTCGACTTATGATTGAAAACTACACGCGATCTACGAAGCCGTGAGACATTTCCGGCACATTTTCGAGGGTTGACACGGAATGATCTATACAGACCACAAACCGCTTCAACACGCGTTTAAACAGCGTACGGAAAGAGTTTTACCATGGAAATTCCGCCGTCTGGATTTTATCGGTCAATTTACGACTGACATTAGACATGTGTTGGGCAACGACAATATTGTCACTGAAACAGTGTCACGAGTCGAAGCAGTGTCTATTGCTATCACATCGGAAGAACTTGCCGATGCACAAAAGCAAGATCTCGAGCTTCAACAACTGCTGCAACAGACAACCGCGTTGCAGCTTCGACGAATCATTGTCGACAACGGTTTAGCATTGTACTATGACATTGCGTCAGGTACGGTGCAACCAAACGTCCCAGGACCGCTGAGAAAGAAAGTGTTCGATTCACTACATACGCTCACTCACCCTGGAATCAATGGATCATTGAAAATGATCTTTAAACGATACGTCTGGCCGTCGATTAATAAAGATTGCCGAGAATGGGCGAAATCTTGCATTGATTGCCAGAAGAATAACATTCAGAGAAACGTGTCATCGCCGATCTCCAGCTTTGAACCTCCAACTGAACGATTCAAGCACATTCATATCGACCTAGTGTCTTCAAAAGCATCAATAGGCTTTAACCAGTGTTTAACGATCATCGACCGATTCACTAGGTTTTCTGAGGCTGTCCCGTTATCCAATGGAACTGCAGAGACAATAGCTCATGCACTATCGCTGCACTGGATTTCACGCCACGGAGTACCAAAACGCATAACTTCGGACCAAGGTCCGCAATTTCAATCATTATTCCAGTCACTATTAAAAATGTACGGAATAAAACATCTACACACTACGCCGTATCATCCGCAAGCCAACGGTCTCGCCGAACGTTTACATCGTCAGCTTGAATCAGTACTTTAGTGTCACCAAGAGTAATGGTATGACGCATTACCAGCCGTTTTGCTCGGCTTACGCGCTGCCTGGAAAGACGACATACAGACGACACCGGCTAAAATAGTATACGGTGAGCCTATCCGATTACCCGGTGATTTACTTACTCCCACTAATAAAACTACGCCTTATGACATTGTCAACACATTAAAACGTCATTTTAATTCATTGGCACCGGCCGAAATGTCGCATCACAGCAAGCATTCTGTTTTTCGTTTCAGGAACCTTAGTACTTGCAGCCACGTACTGGAACGGAATGAACAAGTTTGACCATCTTTCTCACCGCCGTACGAAGGCTCATATCGTTTCATAACCCGGCACGACAAATACTTCATCGTCGATTTTCGCGGACAACAAATCGCCATTTCTGTGGACAGATTGAAGCTGGTTTACGAGATGAATCCAATGGACACGACGATGATAACAAACTCCCAGCCGAATAACACAGCAACCTGTGTTAACATTCAAAAATTCACACGATTGAATTTTTTATCATATTAAAGTTCTTATTACAAAGTAATAATTCACCACATTATTATATTCATTCATTTAATAATTTATTTATTCAAATCGATTGTAAATATGTCATTACTTTAATTATCGTGTGTTAAATTTGAAAACAAAAAAACAAAGCGGGTTCTGTAGCGTTGCTACTAGGTGAAGCGATCAATAAATTTCGGCAGTTTACGTCGAACATCGATTTTTTATTTTTCCGTCTGTACCTCATTTGTAGAGACAATAAGTAATAGACCGCTGGGCTGCATAAACAAATCGCAGCATTTCTCTTTACTGTATACTTATAATTACTGTGTTACTTCGTTAGTTAAATAAAACATTTTTTTAACGTAATTAGTTGGATTTAATGATTTATAATATCACCTCAACCACTGAGTATATATATATATATATATATATATATATATATATATATATTAGGGTGCTTCATTTCCGAGCCAGATTTTTTTTTTTCAAGTTTATATGAAAAAAACCATAGTTCAACACAAAAAAAAAAATTTTCGCGCAAGAAAAAAAACTCCATGTCGATTACAGATCTAACTCATTGAAAAATCCGATTTTCCCATTTAAATAACATGGGAAAAATTTTTAACTTCCCCCTAAGAAAATCGATGATTGATCTGACTATTTTCAGAATGATGTCCGAGTGTATGTATGTGTGTGTGTGTGTGTGTATACACTTTGTAACTTTTTAACTAATGAACCGATTTAGATGGTTAAGGTGACCATCGAAAGAGTTTGTTGGCCGTCAACTTTCCTAAAAATTTCAGATCATTTCATTAAGTAGACTCGAAAACATTGGTGAATTACGAAGAAAAAAAATTTTTTTTTTTAGTTTATTATGCATTTCTTAGAAACGAGTTGAACGATCAACTTAAAAATCTAATCAGCTCTAGAACTTGATAAAACGCGTCGATCGCCGCCTTAACCATCTCAATCGGTTAATTTGATCGAGAGATGTCGTTGGAGAGAGAAATGGTGAAAAACGGGTTTTATCAAATATGTTCAAAACGGATCAATTCCAAAATTATATCAGCTTTAGAATTCGAGAAAACGCGCTGATTGCCACCTCAAACGTCAAAATCGGTTCATTAGTTCAAAAGATATCGGCGCTGAAAAGTTAAAAAAATAACATAAAACGTTATTTTTTCCGGATAAATCATAATATAATGTGCTAAAATGTGTCTGAAATCATGTAAACTTTTCCTCTTTATGGTCTCTTTTGATTATCATATATAGTCATTTAACTTGTTAGTTGGTTTGAATCATATTATCAACAAAAAATTGATAAAACACAGTTTTTAATATTTTTCTCGGATATTTTATATATTATTGCTCTGACATGAGTCACAACTTATTTAAATCATGATTTTGATTACTGACAATGATTTCTGCCTCAATACGTTTATTTCATTAAACATAATCGGGAATTAAAATTTAAAAACCGTTCTTCATTAATGATTTTCGACTCTTAAATTTTCAAACTTTAGCATAGAACGTTACTTGTTAGAACTTGAAAAGCTTATAAAAAAACAATTGCATGCGATAGGATTTTCGAGCTCGAAGAGCTCAAAAATAAATTCACAGTAATGTTTTCAAGCTCCTTTAGCTCGAAAACAGCGGGAAGTTTTGGGGCTGGCCCGATGGGTCAACTGACGCCCAGATTTTTTTTTTAGCTTCAAGTATTTTTAACCTCGTTAACAATTGAATAGATCGAATATACTAATACATAATTTTGTAGGAAATTGATCGCTCTACATAAAAGGTCTCTAATCAATTTTCGATAAATCCATCTGTTTCAGAGTTATTAGAGCTTAAAGTAAAGTTGGAGATCGTTTTACTTTTCCGGTGAAACTATCAGACTTATCACGAAATACTGTAAGGTCTTTTTTGTTGTCAATTATATTTTCTACAAATTATTATCAGTAAAGTTTTTTCAAATTCCGCATTATTTTCTAGTTATTTTCATTTTAATTTCAAGCTCTGAAAAAAGTGGTTCTGATCGATGTCAAGAGCTCGACATCAAAATGAAAATAACTAGAAAACAATGCGGAATTTGAAAAAATTTTGCTGAAAATAATTTCTAGAGAATAAAATTGTCAACAAAAAAGACCTCATAAAAATTTGTGATAAGTCTGATAGTTCCACCAAAAAGTAAAAAGGTCTACAACTTTACTTCGAGCTCTAATAACTTTTGAATAGATGGATTTATCGAAAAATGATAAAAGCCTTTTTTTGTAGAGCGTTCAATTTCCTACAAAAATATGTATTAGTCTATTTGATCTTTGGATTTGTTAATGAGGTTAAAAATACTTGAAGCTAAAAAAAAATTTTTTTCCATGTTATTTAAATGGGAAAATCGAAAATTTTTTTTTTGTGTTGAACTATGGTTTTTTCCACATGCACTTAAAAAAAAAAATCGGTCGATCGGTTAACCCTGCGGGTCAGCCCCAAAACTTCCCGCTGTTTTCGAGGTCAACGAGCTCGAAAACATCACTGTGAATACATTTTCGAGCTCGAAGAGGTATGCCATTGTTTTCTAAAGAAACATTTGTTACCATTTCTTTCTCCCACGATATCTCGTGAACGAATTAACCGATTTTAATAGTTGAGGCGGCAATCGACGCGTTTTATTAAGTTCTAGAGCTGATTAGATTTTGAAATCGAATGATTCAATTTTTTTGTAGATATCCGAAAAAAAAACATTTTTCACTATTTTTTTTAATCAACGATATCTCGTAAACGAATGGGCCGATTAAGACGATTGACGCAGCAATCGACGTGTTTTATCAAGTTCTAAAGCTGATCAAATTTTAAAATTGATTTATCTAGCTGTTTTTGAGAAATTTCAAAAAAACTAAAAAAAAATTTTTTTTTGAATTCTTTCGTCAACGGTTTTTCTTGAACGAATGAACCGATTTTGATGGTTGAGGTGGCATTCGACGTGGCTTATAGAGTTTCAGAGCTGATTAGATTTTGGAATCAATCCATCGAGCAAATTAAACGTTATCCAAATAAAACATTTTTGAAAAAATTTTATTTTTGAAATATCTCTGAACGCACCCTACCGATTAAGTTTTTACGGCTTCAAGATTTAACAAGCCGCGTCGAATGACACCTCAACGATCAAATTCAGTCCATCCCTTCAAGAGTTATGAATATTTACATACATACGTACGTACACACATACATACACTCGGACATCATCGTGGAATTAGTCAGGATAGCTTCCTAGAACCTCAAAATGTCAAAATCTGATAGAAATTTGGTTTCTGCAAATCGGACCGAAACCAATAACTTCCCGAATTTTTGAAAATTTTCAATTTTCTTAGCTGGAAGTTAAAAAATCTGGCTCCGAAATGAAGCACCCTAATATACACATACATACATAAATTTTTTAACGAATGGTATTTTTGAACTTTACTCAACTAATTATGATAGTTTATGACGAAATCCTTTGAAAAATCGACCATGAGGACAAATAAAATAGTTAGATTTTTAAAAAAATCTACCTAAAAATAGTCGGTGTTTTGGGCTACCCTAATATATATTTATGTAATATACCGGACTTTTGAGGACACGATTGCGTCTACAATTCTTATCCGATCTTAATGAAATTTTCTACACTTATATTATGTGTAATTACCACGGTTAAGTTCAAAGATAGGCTAAATCGGTTGATTTGCTTAGAAGTTATGGCTGTTTGAAATTTTAACGATTTTCGAAAATATCAGTTTTCAATCACTTTTAAAGTCCATATAACATTAAAACCAAAATTCATAGATAATTTCTGTAAAAAGTATTTTAAAGCTTGACTGATAAGCTTTAATTTTTGACCTTAAACTTTATATTTTGACCATTTCTTCCCAAAATTTGATGGCCTTGAAAATTATAATGGAATCAAAAAATGTTGAAAATATGGTTTCCATTCTACATAACTTATGCTTGTCCTATTATAATCGAGTTTCATCAGTTGTATTCGATTGTGCACAAAATAACCCGTAAATTATACAATTATTTTGTATTTTGAAGGTATTTCTTTCATTATTTATGATGTTTCAATCGTACCTGTACGTCCTATAATTATAATTGGTCTTGCCATCGTAATAGCAATTACAATAATGATCTCATACTAATTACATTTTCTATACTTTGTTTACGTGAAGGTTAGTTTGGTACATTACCTATATCAGGGTGGCGCAAAAAAACCAACTATTTTTTTTTTTCGATCTCGCATGAAAATTTTTTGATTTAAGATGTTTCAAGAAGCCTCTCCAAAAATCAACTCGATAAAAAATTTTCAAGAGGTCGCTCACGAATTTTGAAAATATAAAAAAAAATACCATTCAGCAGCCGAAATGGAAGGTAGATTTTCCAATTAATCTATATAAAAAGTTTCATACATACATATCTTGTGAGATATGTTAGTGTATAGTCATGATATGAAATTAGGCTTGTTTTCTAAGAGTGAGGGTAAAAAAAGAAAACGACGATTTTCGATAGAGAACTTCAAATAGTTGATTTGACAAAACATTATATAGGTAACGTACCAAACTAACCTTCTCGTAAACACAGTATAGAAAATTTAATTAGTATGAGATCATAATTGTAATTGCTATTACGATGGCAAGATCATTTATAATTATAGGACGTACAGATACGATTGAAACATCATAAATAATAAAAGAAATACTTTCAAAATATAAAATAACTGTGAAATTTACAGGTTATTTTGTTCACAATAAAATACAACTGACAAAATTGTATTATAATGGGAAATGTATAAGTTGCGTGGAATAAACCCCATATTGTCAGCATTTTTTGATTCCATTAGAATTTTTAAGGCTATCAAATAATTAGAAGAAATGTTCAAAACATGAAGTTTAGGGTCAAAAATTAAAGCTTACTAAACAAGCTTTAAAATGATTTTTACTGAAATTGTCTATTAGTTTAAGTTTTAATGTTATATGAACTTCAATAGTGAATAAAAACTGATATTTTCGAAAAATCGTGAAAATTTCAAACAGCCATTACGTCAAAACTAATCGACCGATTTCGCTCATCTTCGAATTCGATCAAGATAATCGCCTATAGAATAAGTGTAAAAAATTTCATTAAGATCCGATAAGAACTGTGGGCGCTATCGTAATGACAAGACCAGTGATAATCATAGGGATTAGAGGTACATTTGATACATCATAAATAATAAAAGAAATACTTTTAAAATCTAAAATAGCAGTGAAATTCACAGGTTATTTTGTTCTCAATAAAATACAACTGACGAATCTGGATTATAATCGGACAAGCATAACTTATGTGGAATGAAAACCATATTTTCAACATTTTTTGATTGTATTAAAATTTTCCAGGCTATCAAATTATTGGAAGAAATGGTCAAAATGTGAAATTTACGGTCATAAATTAAAGCTTATTAGTCAAGTTTTAAAATACTTCTTACAGAAATTCTCTATGAAATTTAGTTTTAAAGTTATATGGACTTTAAAAGTGATTAAAAACTGATTTTTTTGAAAAATCGTTAAAATTTCAAACAGCTATAACTTCTAAACTAATCGACCGATTCAGCCTATCTTCGAACTTAACCGTGGTAATTGCACCTAAAATAAGTGAAGAAGATTTCATTAAGATCGGATAAGAATTGCAGACGCAATCGTGTCCTCAAAAGTCCGTTATATTACATAAATATATATATATATACATATATATATATATATATATATATATATATATATATATATATATATATATATATATATATATATATATATATACATATATATATATATACATATATATATATATATACATATATATATATATATACATATATATATATATATATATTAGGGTGGTCCTTATTCTGGACATTTTCGAATTTTTATGCTCCCAGAGGCTTATGTGGTTCGAAATAAATAAAAAAAAATATCCTCGAAGTTCCAGGTCTCTATCTCAATTTTTACCCGTGCCGCACAGCGATGTAACTTTCCCATTTAAATAACACGAGGTTTTTGGCATTGAACAATTAATTTTTTATTCCGGCTAAAATAATTGTTCGAAAAATTTGAAACTCTGTAGACTTTATCCTTATATTAGCAGCTGCTCCTCAGAATTTCTACAGATTATCAGCTACTATAATTTTGGGGGTACAACATGATGAAAAAAAAGAAAAAAAAATTTTTTCATTTCTATCTAAAATTTTTTTTAAATAACATATCAAATCACTCTGCATCCTTATCAGAAGTTCTTCCTTTTTTTCATTCTCGCACCCAAGTGGGTAAACGGCACATCTTTGTTGCACTAATACAGTAATCAGGAGCTTTTTTTTTTTCAATTACAACAGTAAAAATTCCCTTAAAGTTTAAGCTCTTAATTCTTACGGGAAGAGTTACCGCAAAATTTTTCTTGTGATTTTTTTCAAGAAATATTTTCGTTTATGTTATTTGACTTTGTGTCTTTTTAAGAAATACATAATGCATTTAATTGATATCTGAGATCGGTATATCTATTGTAACGGGGTGGAATGCTCCCACATTACAATTTAAATATAATCTCGACTCGCGCCAAAAGATCCGCCCTTCTTCTTCAACAACTGTCAACAACTGAACAAAATACAGTCACTGATGCGCCGGGGTCGCTACGGTCGAGTCCCGACTTTTGGTTTTAGGGGTTGGCCAACCTGAGTGGAGAGGTACGAGGGCCAGAGACGACGAGCGATCGGTCTCTTGGCTCGCAGCAACCGCCGTGGACGGACGTGCCTTTCTATCAACTACCACTAACATCTTGGTTTCCACAAGTATCTACTACTACTACTACTACACGTGCTGCTAGTCATCATTCAAATTGGGCCAAGAGCATATAAGCCCACGGCTCGTGGAAGGTTATTTCTTTAATTAAGTTTATTAAGTTTATTTAACGGTTATTTATATAATAATTATTGTGGATTGGATCTGGTCGATGGGAAAGGATTGGAACGGTTTGGTGGACTTGGAAGGAAGGACTGGGTCTGGTTTTGGTCTTGGAGGAAAAGGATAGTTGGAATAAGAAGGACTGGTTAAGGTTGGAGATTGTTGGAGTAAGTGAGCTCGTTTGTCTTATTGTCGGGTTAACTATTCATTTGTTAAAAAATATTTTATTAATTGAGGAGTCGTTATCTGTTAAAGTAGTCGAGTCAATTTATTAGAGTCAGTAGAGTCACATTGCTGTTTATAAAATTAGTCGAGTCAGTGTCATCCGTCATTTTGGTTATTGTTCATCTCATTAATTATCTGTAAAGCGGCTTCGTCAAATAAATGCCATTGTTTTATATTTAAATTGAACATATAAATTTAATCTACCACAACCTTCCTAATAAGTTAGGTATAAGAAATTCTCTCTTCATATTTTAATACTGTGTGGTCCAGTAAGGGGCTTACCCTCACCTGGAGATACTGAGTTCAGCTAGACAGGTTTGCAGGACACCTTAAGTTTTGCACATGTGTGGGACACTTATTGTATTGAGACCACAATCACAAATTAATATAATAAGTGCACCCATTACACTATGCCACTAGTCATATTACGTCTTAGTTTAACATTTAATGAATATTATCAATAAATTAAATTTCTTTCAATATTTGCTTAAATAAATTGGTCACCTCTAAGTTTATTATTTGTTTTAAGCAATAAATAATAAACAAAAGGTTGATAGTTTTGTGTATTATAATATCGAAATAATTATTTATTTACAATTTTCTACCCTCGCAGATTTGAATTACGGTGGAAACACGATGGGTTTGTTCCATTGTACCACTGTGATTACGCGGTGTATCCACCGTGATTCCACCGTGGCTTTGCCACCGTGTATACACAGTGGTCAAGCCACCGTGAAATCATGGTGGATACACCGCGTAATCACAGTGGATACACTGTGTATACCCGGTGGTAAAATGGAACAAACCCACCGTGTAACCACGGTGGATCCACGGTGTTTACACTTCCACGGTATTTCCACCGTGATTCAAATCTGCGAGGGATAACTATAATAAATTATTAATAAAACAGATCTCTTTTATAAATAAATATAATGAACTTAAAAAATCACAAAAACAAAATTTGCGGCACGTGGTCCTGTTGAAATTAAGAGCTCAAACTGTAAGGAAATTTTTTCTGTCGTAATTGAAATCGTTTGAGAGGCGATTTTAATAAATTCAAAAAATCCGTTTCAGGAACACTTTACTGCACACTTATGCAAAGTTCCTGATTACTGTATTAGTGCAACAAAGATATACCGTTTACCTACTTATGTGCGAGGATAAAAAAAAGTAAGAACTTCTCATAAAGATGTAGACTGATTTGATATGTTATTTGAAAAAAATTTCAGCTAAAAATAATAAAAATAATTTTTTTTTTTTTTCATCATGCTGTACCCCCAAAATTATAGTAGCTGAAAATCTATAAAAATTCTGAGGAGTAGCTGCTAATATGACGATAAAGTCTACAAAGTTTCTAATTCTTCGAACAATTACTTTAGCCGGAATAAAAAATTAATTGTTCAATGCCAAAAACCTCGTGTTATTTAAATGGGAAACTTACATCGCTGTGCGGCACGGGTAAAAATTGAGATAGAGACCTGAAACCTTGAGGATATTTTTTTTTATTTATTTCGAACCACATAAGCCTCTGGGAGCATAAAAATTCGAAAATGTCCAGAATAAGGACCACCCTAATGTACTTTTTTATTTTTATACCCTTTTTGTACCCTATTTGTACCCTATATTTGTGCCCTAAAGTACATAAAAAACTTATTATTTCTATTTCTCGGGTTATATTTTCATTCATTGTCATGCAAATTAATGGTGATAAAATCTTTATTATTAGTAGAAGCTTTATTATTAATATTCAAGGGTCGCTCAAAAACGTCCAAAAGACAGCACTCGGAAACATTCGAAATTCTTGAGCGAGGTTTAAATATTCAAATTTGGGGCTGAAATTCTCAGCGTAGTCATGATTTCACAAATATAAACTATTGCTGCCACGAGAAAGAAAAAAATTTAGAAATAAAAATCCGAATTTCGATTATTCTTGATATTTTCAAAATTCGTGAGCGACCTCTTGAAAATTTTTTATCGAGCTGATTTTTGGAGAGGCTTCTTAAAACATCGTAAACCAACAAATTTTCATGCGAAATCGAAAAAAAAAAATTGTCAGTTTTTTTGCGCCACCCTAACCTATATAATATTTTGTTAAATCAACTATCAGAAGTTCTCTATCGAAAATAGCCGTTGACTTTTTTTACCCTCACTCTTAGAAAACCAGCCTATTTTCATATCATGACTATACACTAACATATATCACGAGATCTGTATGTATGAAACTTTTTATATTATTTAATTGGAAAATCTACCTTCCATTTCGGCTGCCGAATGGCCTTTTTCTTGTATGGTTTTATTATTATGGTTTCGAGGGACGATTATCATGTTTTTGTTTTTTTGTGGGGTAAAAAAAGCCGATAACGGCCAGAGAAACCCGTTCGGGTTGAGGTTTTTTTTTAGTACTTCGGTGTGTTCGATTTTTGTTTAATTTGTTATGTAAGTGTACCAAGCGTGAGGACACACAAGATAGGCACAAGCGGCAAGTAGTTGTAAGAGCCGAACGTGGCATAAACTATTATGTGGATCTCCTTATTAGTATTTAAGTCGAATAAGACTGAGCACTAGGGTGTCCGTTATTTACCAAGTTGGCTATTTCCACTTGGGTATCGTCAAAATCGGTTCTTGTTTACCTAAAAACAATTTTAGAAACAAAAAAAAATTTTCACGATGCCGTTTAACCCTGCCTAAATAACGATACTTTTCCCATTTGATTAACATAGGATTTTTGCACTTGTTAGCAAATAATTTTTATTTCGCTCATTATACTGATTAACTTACCAACAATGCTCGATTCTGCTTCTCCCTGGTTAAAAAAGTGAATTAAAAAGGATTAAAAAAGCACACATACTTAATACTCCTTAATACTCTTTAATACTCTTAATTCTCCAGAGAATTCAGATCGAACATAAAATGAATCCTTTTTAATTCTCCATCATCTAGCGACAAAATTATTATCGTTTTAGGATTAAAAAGAATAAAAAAGGATTAAATATTTTTAATCCTAACTTATCCTTTTTAATTCTAAAATAATATTGCAATTTCTGATCGCGCAGAGGATTCAAGAGAATAAAAGAGGATTCAAAAAGTTTAATTCTAACTAATTCTTTTTAATTCTGAAAAAATATTCAATTTCTGTTCCCGTGGAGGATTCAAGAGAATAAAAGAGGATTCTAAAACGTTTAATCCTAACTAATTCTTTTTAATTCTAAAATAACTTGGAATTTCTGTTCTCGCGGAGGATTTAAGAGAATAAAAAAGGATTCAAAAGAGTTTAATCCTAACTAATTCTTTTTAATTCTAAAATAATATTTAATTTCCGTTCCCGTGGAGGATTAAAGAGAATAAAAGAGGATTGGAAAAAGTTTAATTCTAACTAATCCTTTTTAAATCCAAATTAATATTAAATTTCTGTTCCCGTGAAGGATTCGAGAGAATAAAAGAAGATTCAAAAAAGTTTAATCCTAACTAATTCTTTTTAATTCTAAAATAATATTTAATTGCTGTTCCCGTGGAGGATTCAAGAGAATAAAAGGGGATTGGAAAAAGTTTAATTCTAACTAATCCTTTTTAATTCTAAAATAATATTGAAATTCTGTTCCCGAGGAGGATTCAAGAGAATAATAGAGGATTCTAAAAAGTTTAATCCTAACTAATTCTTTTTAATTCTAAAATAACTTAGAAGTTCTGTTCTCGCGGAGGATTTAAGAGAATAAAAAAGGATTCAAAAAAGTTTAATCCTAACTCATTCTTTTTAATTCTAAAATAATATTTAATTTCTGTTCTCGTGGAGGATTCAAGAGAATAGAAGAGGATTCAACAAAGATTAATCCTAACTAATCCTTTTCAATTCTAAAACAACTTTGAATTTCTGTTCTCGCGGAGGATTCAAGAGAAAAATAGAGGATTCAAAATAGTTTAATCCTAACTAATTCTTTTTAATTCTAAAATAATATTTAATTTCCGTTCCCGTGGAGGATTCAAGAGAATAAAAGAGGATTGGAAAAAGTTTAATTCTAACTAATCCTTTTTAAATCCAAATTAATATTAAATTTCTGTTCCCGTCGAGGATTCAAGAGAATAAAAGAGGATTGAAAAAAGTTTAATCCTAACTAATTCTTCTCAATTCTGAAATAACTTGGAATTTCCGTTCCCGTGGAGGATTCAAGAGAATAAAAGAGGATTGAAAAGGTTTAATCCTAACTAATTCTTTTTAATTCTAAAATAATATTTAATTTCCGTTCCCGTGGAGGATTCAAGAGAATAAAAGAGGTTTGGAAAAAGTTTAATTCTAACTAATCCTTTTTAATTCTAGAATAATATTTAATTTCTGTTCCCGTGGAGGATTCAAGAGAATAAAAGAGGATTGGAAAAAGTTAAATTCTAACTAATCCTTTTTCATTCTAAAATAACTTTAAATTTCTGTTCTCGCGGAGGATTCAAGAGAATTAAAGAGAATTGGAAAAAGTTTAATTCTAACTAATCCTTTTTAATTCTAAATTAATATTATATTTCTGTTTCCGAGGAGGATTCAAGAGAATAGAAGAGGATTAAAAAAAGTTAAATCCTAACTAATTCTTTTTAATTCTAAAGCAACTTTGAATTTCTGTTCTCGCGGAGGGTTCAAGAGAATCAAAAAGGATTGGAAAAAGTTCAATTCTAACTAATCCTTTTTAAATTCAAATTAATATTAAATTTCTGTTTCCGTGGAGGATTCGAGAGAATAGAAGAAGATTCAAAAAAGTTTATCCCTAACTAATTCTTTTTAATTCTAAAATAATATTTAATTTCTGTTCCCGTAGAGGATTCAAGAGAATAAAAGAGGATTGGAAAAAGTTTAATTCTAACTAATCCTTTTTAATTCTAAAATAATATTAAATTTCTATTCCCGAGGAGGATTCAAGAGAATAAAAGAGAATTCTAAAAAGTTCAATCCTAACTAATTCTTTTTAATTCTAAAATAACTTTGAATTTCTGTCCTCGTGGAGGATTCAAGAGAGTAAAAGAGGATTCAAAAAAGTTTAATCCTAACTAATTCTTTTTCATTCTAAAATAACTTTGAATTTCTGTCCTCGCGGAGGATTCAAGTGAATAAAAGAGGATTCAAAAAAGTTTATTTCTAACTAATTCTTTTTAATTCTAAAATAACTTTGAATTTCTGTTCTCGTGGAGGATTCAAGAAAATAAAAGAGGATTGGAAAAAGTTTAATTCTAACTAATCCTTTTTAAATCCAAATTAATATCAAATTTCTGTACCCGTGAAGGATTCGAGAGAATAAAAGAAAATTAAAAAAAGTTTAATCCTAACTAATTCTTTTTTATTCTAAAATAATATTTAATTTCTGTTCCCGTGGAGGATTCAAGAGAATAAAAGAGGATTGGAAAAAGTTTAATTCTAACTAATCCTTTTTAATTCTAAAATAATATTAAAATTCTGTTCCCGAGGAGGATTCAAGAGAATAATAGAGGATTCTAAAAAGTTTAATCCTACCTAATTCTTTTTAATTCTAAAATAACTTGGAATTTCTGTTCTCGCAGAGGATTTAAGAGAATAAAAAAGGATTCAAAAAAGTTTAATCCTAACTAATTTTTTTTAATTCTAAAATAATATTTAATTTTCGTTCCCGTGGAGGATTCAAGAGAATAAAAGAGGATTGAAAAAAGTTAAATCCTAACTAATTCTTTTTAATTCTAATATAATATTTAATTTCCGTTCCCGTGGAGGATTCAAGAGAATAAAAGAGGATTGGAAAAAGTTTAATTCTAACTAATCCTCTTTAATTCTAAAAGAATATCAAATTTCTGTTCCCGTGGAGGATTTAAGAGAATAAAAGAGGATTCAAAAAAGTTTAATCCTAACTAATTCTTTTTAATTCTAAAATAACTTGGGATTTCTGTTCTCGCGGAGGATTTAAGAGAATAAAAAAGGATTCAAAAAAGTTTAATCCTAACTAATTCTTTTTAATTCTAAAATAATATTTAATTTCCGTTCCCGTGGAGGATTCAAGAGAATAAAAGAGGATTGGAAAAAGTTTAATTCTAACTTATCCTTTTTAAATCCAAATTAATATTTAATTTCTGTTCTCGTGGAGGATTCAAGAGAATAGAAGAGGATTCAACAAAATTTAATCCTAACTAATCCTTTTCAATTCTAAAACAACTTCGAATTTTTGTTCTCGCGGAGGATTCAAGAGAAAAATAGAGGATTCAAAATAGTTTAATCCTAACTAATTCTTTTTAATTCTAAAATAATATTTAATTTCCGTTCCCGTGGAGGATTCAAGAGAATAAAAGAGGATTGGAAAAAGTTTAATTCTAACTAATCCTTTTTAAATCCAAATTAATATTAAATTTCTGTTCCCGTCGAGGATTCAAGAGAATAAAAGAGGATTGAAAAAAGTTTAATCCTAACTAATTCTTTTCAATTCTAAAATAACTTGGAATTTCCGTTCCCGTGGAGGATTCAAGAGAATAAAAGAGGATTGAAAAGGTTTAATCCTAACTAATTCTTTTTAATTCTAAAATAATATTCAATTTCTGTTCCCGTGGAGGATTCAAGAGAATAAAAGAGGATTGGAAAAAGTTAAATCCTAACTCATCCTTTTTCATTCTAAAATAACTTTAAATTTCTGTTCTCGCGGAGGATTCAAGAGAATTAAAGAGAATTGGAAAAAGTTTAATTCTAACTAATCCTTTTTAATTCTAAAATAATATTAAAATTCTGTTCCCGAGGAGGATTCAAGAGAATAATAGAGGATTCTAAAAAGTTTAATCCTACCTAATTCTTTTTAATTCTAAAATAACTTGGAATTTCTGTTCTCGCAGAGGATTTAAGAGAATAAAAAAGGATTCAAAAAAGTTTAATCCTAACTAATTTTTTTTAATTCTAAAATAATATTTAATTTTCGTTCCCGTGGAGGATTCAAGAGAATAAAAGAGGATTGAAAAAAGTTAAATCCTAACTAATTCTTTTTAATTCTAATATAATATTTAATTTCCGTTCCCGTGGAGGATTCAAGAGAATAAAAGAGGATTGGAAAAAGTTTAATTCTAACTAATCCTCTTTAATTCTAAAAGAATATCAAATTTCTGTTCCCGTGGAGGATTTAAGAGAATAAAAGAGGATTCAAAAAAGTTTAATCCTAACTAATTCTTTTTAATTCTAAAATAACTTGGGATTTCTGTTCTCGCGGAGGATTTAAGAGAATAAAAAAGGATTCAAAAAAGTTTAATCCTAACTAATTCTTTTTAATTCTAAAATAATATTTAATTTCCGTTCCCGTGGAGGATTCAAGAGAATAAAAGAGGATTGGAAAAAGTTTAATTCTAACTTATCCTTTTTAAATCCAAATTAATATTTAATTTCTGTTCTCGTGGAGGATTCAAGAGAATAGAAGAGGATTCAACAAAATTTAATCCTAACTAATCCTTTTCAATTCTAAAACAACTTCGAATTTTTGTTCTCGCAGAGGATTCAAGAGAAAAATAGAGGATTCAAAATAGTTTAATCCTAACTAATTCTTTTTAATTCTAAAATAATATTTAATTTCCGTTCCCGTGGAGGATTCAAGAGAATAAAAGAGGATTGGAAAAAGTTTAATTCTAACTAATCCTTTTTAAATCCAAATTAATATTAAATTTCTGTTCCCGTCGAGGATTCAAGAGAATAAAAGAGGATTGAAAAAAGTTTAATCCTAACTAATTCTTTTCAATTCTAAAATAACTTGGAATTTCCGTTCCCGTGGAGGATTCAAGAGAATAAAAGAGGATTGAAAAGGTTTAATCCTAACTAATTCTTTTTAATTCTAAAATAATATTCAATTTCTGTTCCCGTGGAGGATTCAAGAGAATAAAAGAGGATTGGAAAAAGTTAAATCCTAACTCATCCTTTTTCATTCTAAAATAACTTTAAATTTCTGTTCTCGCGGAGGATTCAAGAGAATTAAAGAGAATTGGAAAAAGTTTAATTCTAACTAATCCTTTTTAATTCTAAAATAATATTAAAATTCTGTTCCCGAGGAGGATTCAAGAGAATAATAGAGGATTCTAAAAAGTTTAATCCTACCTAATTCTTTTTAATTCTAAAATAACTTGGAATTTCTGTTCTCGCAGAGGATTTAAGAGAATAAAAAAGGATTCAAAAAAGTTTAATCCTAACTAATTTTTTTTAATTCTAAAATAATATTTAATTTTCGTTCCCGTGGAGGATTCAAGAGAATAAAAGAGGATTGAAAAAAGTTAAATCCTAACTAATTCTTTTTAATTCTAATATAATATTTAATTTCCGTTCCCGTGGAGGATTCAAGAGAATAAAAGAGGATTGGAAAAAGTTTAATTCTAACTAATCCTCTTTAATTCTAAAAGAATATCAAATTTCTGTTCCCGTGGAGGATTTAAGAGAATAAAAGAGGATTCAAAAAAGTTTAATCCTAACTAATTCTTTTTAATTCTAAAATAACTTGGGATTTCTGTTCTCGCGGAGGATTTAAGAGAATAAAAAAGGATTCAAAAAAGTTTAATCCTAACTAATTCTTTTTAATTCTAAAATAATATTTAATTTCCGTTCCCGTGGAGGATTCAAGAGAATAAAAGAGGATTGGAAAAAGTTTAATTCTAACTTATCCTTTTTAAATCCAAATTAATATTTAATTTCTGTTCTCGTGGAGGATTCAAGAGAATAGAAGAGGATTCAACAAAATTTAATCCTAACTAATCCTTTTCAATTCTAAAACAACTTCGAATTTTTGTTCTCGCGGAGGATTCAAGAGAAAAATAGAGGATTCAAAATAGTTTAATCCTAACTAATTCTTTTTAATTCTAAAATAATATTTAATTTCCGTTCCCGTGGAGGATTCAAGAGAATAAAAGAGGATTGGAAAAAGTTTAATTCTAACTAATCCTTTTTAAATACAAATTAATATTAAATTTCTGTTCCCGTCGAGGATTCAAGAGAATAAAAGAGGATTGAAAAAAGTTTAATCCTAACTAATTCTTTTCAATTCTAAAATAACTTGGAATTTCCGTTCCCGTGGAGGATTCAAGAGAATAAAAGAGGATTGAAAAGGTTTAATCCTAACTAATTCTTTTTAATTCTAAAATAATATTCAATTTCTGTTCCCGTGGAGGATTCAAGAGAATAAAAGAGGATTGGAAAAAGTTAAATCCTAACTCATCCTTTTTCATTCTAAAATAACTTTAAATTTCTGTTCTCGCGGAGGATTCAAGAGAATTAAAGAGAATTGGAAAAAGTTTAATTCTAACTAATCCTTTTTAATTCTAAATTGATGTTAAATTTTGGTTTCCGAGGAGGATTCAAGAGAATAGAAGAGGATTAAAAAAAGTTAAATTCTAACTAATTCTTTTTAGTTCCAAAGCAACTTTGAATTTCTGTTCTCGCGGAGGATTCAAGAGAATAAAAAAGGATTGGAAAAAGTTTAATTCTAACTAATTCTTTTTAATTCTAAAATAATATTTAATTTCCGTTCCCGTGGAGGATTAAAGAGAATAAAAGAGGATTGGAAAAAGTTTAATTCTAACTAATCCTTTTTAAATCCAAATTAATATTAAATTTCTGTTCCCGTGAAGGATTCGAGAGAATAAAAGAAGATTCAAAAAAGTTTAATCCTAACTAATTCTTTTTAATTCTAAAATAATATTTAATTGCTGTTCCCGAGGAGGATTCAAGAGAATAATAGACGATTCTAAAAAGTTTAATCCTAACTAATTCTTTTTAATTCTTAAATAATATTAAATTTCTGTTCCCGAGAAGGATTCAAGAGAATAAAAGAGAATTCTAAAAAGTTTATTCCTAACTAATTCTTTTTAATTCTAAAATAACTTTGAATTTCTGTTCTCGTGGAGGATTCAAGAGAATGAAATAGGATTCTAAAAAGTTTAATTCTAACTAATCCTTTTTTATTCTAAAATAACTTCGAATTTCTGTCCTCGCGGAGGATTCAAGAGAATAAAAGAGAATTCGAAAAAGTTTAATTCTAACTAATCCTTTTTAATTCTATATTAATATTAAATTTTTGTTCCCGAGGAGGATTCAAGAGAATAAAAGAGTATTTAAAAAAGTTTAATCCTAACTAATTCTTCTTAATTCTAAATAACTTTGAATTTCTGTTCTCGCGGAGGATTCAAGAGAATAAAAGAGGATTCAAAATAGTTTAATCCTAACTTATTCTTTTTAATTCTAAAATAATTTTTAATTCCTGTTCCCGTGGAGGAGTCAAGAGAATAAAAGAGGATTGGAAAAAGTTTAATTCTAACTAATCCTTTTTAATTCTAAAATAACTTTGAATTTCCGTCCTCGCAGAGGATTCAAGAGAATAAAAGAAGATTCGGAAAAATTTAATTCTAACTAATTCTTTTTAATTCTAAAATAATGTTGCATTTTTCTTTCTTCCCGTGAATTCGAGAGAATAAAATAGGATCCGAAAAAGTTATATTCCATCTTATTTTTTTTAATTTTAAAGTCATGTTGCAATTTCTGTTTTTTCCGAGAATTCGAGAGAATAAACCAGGATTCGAAAAAGTTGTATTCCATTTTATTTTTTTTTAATTTCAAAGTCATGTTGCAATTCCTGTTCTCGCTGAGAATTTGAGAGAATTGTAACCATAACAAAAAAAATTATTTTTCTTTTAAGGGCATTCTCAGACAGTGCCCCCACTTTTTAAGAATATGCAATGACTTTCAACTATCATAACCGTATTAAAATTTTATTAATCAATTAAAAAAAAATCAAAATTCTAATTGAAAAAAAGACAACGTAGTCGTAATTTCGTTGCGATATAGAATTTAGAAAAAATTACTTACCCAACAAAATTAAAAAATTCTAATTATAAAATTGACAGGACGATTTCACGAAAATTTATATAACGAATTTTGTTTAACTTCGAATTTATCTCAAGTGTAAATAATTTTTTTTTTATATTTATATATCGGCGTAATTACAACTACGTTGTCCTTTTTTCAATTAATGCTTCAATTTTTTTTTAATTAACTGCTAAAAATTTGATACGCTTATAACAGTTGAAAGTCATTCAAAATTTCTAAAAAGTGGGGGGCACTGTCTGAGAATGGCCTTAAACTTTGAAAAAACAAAATAATAATGATTAGTAATTATTTATATATTAAAATTTTATTCTGGGAAAGAAAAGAAATAATAATTTTATACGTGAAATTTTATTTTTTTTTATGGAGAAATTTGTGGAAAAAAAAAGTAATTAAAAGAGAAAAAGGCAACGGGAAGAAAATGTAAGAGTGATCGTGAGACGCTCGCCGACCGACAATCTGGCGGGAGAGAGTAAGTGATCAAAAGTTAGTTCCGCGCTCACCGCTAGAGCGTGCGGGCTTCTTGGATATGGACACTTATAGTAGAAGTGGTAAAAGCAAATGCAGCGGACGTTAATCGTCAGTCTTCACTCTACTGCTACCAAGTGAACTTTGCGTAGCAGAGTGGGAAGTACCTACTGGTAGTGGCGCAGTATACCCTGCACCACGTCCTATATATATATATATATATATATATATATATCTGGTATAGATAATATATTATTTTTGGTATAACCAGTGGTCTTCTCCATGGACAATTCGGGATATCCATCCCAGTTCAGGCTCTCTATATTTTTCTTGAGAATAGTTCTTTATTCTTTTCGATTAATATGAAGAGAATTAAAAAGCATTAAAAATTTTAAAATATGAATTCTCCTCAATTCGATTTAATTCTCTAAAGAGAATTAAAAAGTATTAAAAATTACAAAATATGAATTCTCCTCAATTCTATTTAATTCTCTGAAGAGAATTTAAAAGTATTAAAAATTTTAAAATATGAATTCTCCTCAATTCGATTTAATTCTCTGAAGAGAATTAAAAACTATTAAAAATTTCAAAATATGAATTCTCCTCAATTCTATTTAATTCTCTGAAGAGAATTTAAAAGTATTAAAAATTTCAAAATATGAATTCTCCTTAATTCTAGTTAATCCTCTGAAGAGAATTTAAAAGTATTAAAAATTTTAAAATATGAATTCTCCTCAATTCTATTCAATTCTCTGAAGAGAATTTAAAAGAATTAAAAATTTAAAAATATGAATTCTCCTCAATTCGATTGAATTCTCTGAAGAGAATTAAAAGGTATTAAAAATTTCAAAATATGAATTCTCATTAATTCTATTTAATTTTCTGAAGAGAATTTAAAAGTTTTGAAAATTTCAAAATATGAATTCTCCTTAATTCTATTCAATTCTCTGAAGAGAATTTAAAAGTATTGAAAATTTCAAAATATGAATTCTCCTCAATTCTATTTAATTCTCTGAAGAGAATTTAAAAGTATTAAAAATTTCAAAATATGAATTCTCCTTAATTCTATATAATTCTCTAAAGAGAATTTAAAAGTACTAAAAATTTCAAAATATGAATTCTCCTTAATTCTATTTAATTCTCTGAAGAGAATTTAAAAGTATTAAAAATTTCAAAATATGAATTCTCCTTAATTCTAGTTAATCCTCTGAAGAGAATTTAAAAGTATTAAAAATTTTAAAATATGAATTCTCCTCAATTCTATTTAATTCTCTGAAGAGAATTTAAAAGAATTAAAAATTTAAAAATATGAATTCTCCTCAATTCGATTGAATTCTCTGAAGAGAATTAAAAAGTATTAAAAATTTCAAAATATGAATTCTCCTCAATTCTATTTAATTCTCTGAAGAGAATTTAAAAGTACTAAAAATTTCTAAATATGAATTCTCCTTAATTCTATTTAATTCTCTGAAGAGAATTTAAAAGTTTTGAAAATTTCAAAATATGAATTCTCCTTAATTCTATTTAATTCTCTGAAGAGAATTAAAAAGGATTCAATTCATTTTTAATCCTCTCTAATTCTCTTTTTTAACCAGGGCTATTATGATCTCTTTAAACGGAGAAATTTTCATATTGGCTCAAAAAATTTATCACATAACCTTTGGAAAGGTCAAAATTTATTTTTATTGATTTTTCTGGTTATTTCGCTTAAACTACTGACTAATTAATTTTTATTCTGTACTTCATTTAAAGTTTCTTATTTTTTGCTTCCAAAGAATAATTCTAATACATAGCCCTCTAGCGGACGGTTGTTAAAGTGAAAAAAAACAATAAAATAGTTTTTTACTTATTGTCTATTCTGGTTGTTGTGGTTCTGTTGACAACAATATTTTATTTTTGGATAGTCAACAGTATAATTCTTAATTCATGTTATAATATCAAATTTTTAATTGTTAAGTTGAAGTGACAATGCAATGAATTGAAAGTGGGAAAATTGATCAGTATCCAACTAAAAAATATCTTTCTAACCTCGAGAGCTCCAATCGATTGAAAATTGAGATCTTTCATCATGAGTTTAGTAAAAAATTTACGAAAACCGATGTTTTTATTGGAGAATCTTACGGATGATATAAATAGTAATAAATTACCTACTAATAAACAAGTTTTAAGGTTACTATTTTACTATACTAAAAACATGAAAACTACAATTTACGATGGATGTAAAATAACTATTGAAAAAGTTAAAAAATTTTGGATATTTGCTGGTATTTTTACATTAGATGACAAACGATGTATTCAAAAATTGCAAAAATTGCATGATGAATACAGAAATGTGCATAAAAATGCAGGTGTGTCATCAAACCAACAAAAAGAGCAAGAGTTTTCAATCAAATTAGAAAGTTTATCTGACATAGCTCACGCTAGAGTTTTTGAAATGGTCAGAAATGATATAAAAAACTTTTTAATCGATCAACGATCAGAAAGACAATTTCATCTGAATTTTTCGGGCAATCAACGAGGAAATGTAATTGAGTTATCTGGTAATATCAATAAAATATTAGTCAATTAATAAATGAAACGTTTATAAAATACTTGAATTTACTTTTGATGTGACTTAATATTCAATATATATGGTATTTCAGAGAAACAGGATGATGATCGCCCTACTGAAGTATCAACTTCTGATAATCCACTTGTTGTAAATGATAATCGGTCCATCGAAGTGTTAACCCCTGAAAACATTGAAGCAGCATCTTGGAATGTAGAACACTAGTTAAAAGATTCTGAATTATCAAGAGAAAATTCAGGTATTCGACTTGAACTTAATCATTCCGTTGAATTATCTATTGAGAGCATAAATTGAGCAATAAAACATAATTGATTTTCTTTCAGAAAACTATTTGCCGTTGAGTTTGACAAGCAGAGGTGGAGCAACGTCTAGTGGGGAAGCATTAACTTTTTCTTCACTACCAAGTCAACGATCAGAATTTGAACCAGGTGGAAGATATTATAATCGGAAGGATGAGAGAGGAACTATTAATATTATGACAGAGAACGTTGTCGCTACATTGGATAATTGTAAAGTCTCTTATAGAAATTCTGTCCGTATTATATCTGCAATATTTGAAGCGTTAGAATTTGATACCAATAATCTAATTTTGAACAAAACATCATTCAATGAACAGCGAGAAAAAATTCGAGAGCAAAAAGCTTTAAAAATTCAAAAATTATTTGGTGACGTCCCGCTTACTGCAGCTGTTCTTCATTGGGATGGTAAGCTTATACCAGATTCTGTTTCGTGTAAGCAAGTTGATCGCGTACCTATTTTAATTAGTAATAATGGGACTGAAAAACTTTTGAGCGTACCTGTTTTACCTGACGGAAAAGGAAAAACTTAAGCTGAAGAAATTTTTAGTGTTCTTAATAATTTGAGCTTAACCGAATCTATCAAGGCACTGTGTTGCGATACAACCGCTTCTAATCTAGGTTGCATTAATGGAGCCGCAGTATTATTGGAACAAATGCTGGAAACAGATTTATTATGGCTACCGTGTCAGCATCACATATATGAGCTAACTCTTACGAGTGTTTTCGCTTTAAAGTTACCAGGTACTACTGAACCAAACGTCCCTTTGTTCAAAAAGTTTCAAAGTTCTTGGAATACAATAAATAAAAATAAATTTAAAGATGGATTAGAGGGAAACAAAATTAACAGAAAATTGATTAATCGAGTTGACGAAATAGATCGAAACATCCAAAATTTATTAGGTACGGTTGTACCCCGCGACGATTACAAAGAGCTTCTTGAATTGTCTCGAATATTTCTTGGTACTGTCGACCATCAAAGTGTTCATTTTTATAAACCTGGAGCTTTCCATCACGCTCGCTGGATGTCGAAAGCCATTTACTCATTAAAAATTTACATTTTTCGAGATGCTTTTGAACTATCACCAGAAGAAGAAAAAAGTTTATTGGACGTTTGTTTATTCGTGGTATTTATATATGTGAGATTTTGGTATACAGCACCTCTTGCTATAACGGCTCCGAACCA
The DNA here is from genome assembly GCF_029852145.1 of Microplitis mediator. Lineage (NCBI taxonomy): Eukaryota > Metazoa > Arthropoda > Insecta > Hymenoptera > Braconidae > Microplitis > Microplitis mediator. The sequence continues at coordinate 11,441,479 of NC_079970.1, read as the reverse complement.
AGATTTGCAAGTTTTGAAAGCAGTTTATGCTTATAAAACTATTGATAAGTGTTTATCTGAAGCTGTCTTGAAAAAAATTAAAAACCATTTATGGTACTTGAGTTCAGAAGTGGTGGCACTCTCATTTTTTGATAAAAATATATCAGACTATATCAAACGCAAAATGGTCAAAGCGTTGACCTTAGATACGGCTTATGAATTTGGTTGTCCCAAAAAGTATTCTATAAACAATGATAGTGATATAAAAAATTTACAAACTAAAGAAATTGATTACTTTGTAAATTGCAATACTTTAGACTTCTTTAAGAGATTTGATATTAATCCGAGATTTTTGGAACTTGACGTGCAGAGATGGCATAAAAATGATGGTTATTTGAAAGGATTAGAGATTGCTGAGAAGATTAAAGTTGTTAATGATGTATCAGAGAGAGCTGTACAATTGACTCAAGAATATATAAATGTGTTAGCTAAAGATGAGAATCAAAAACAGTATCTTCTCCAGGTGATAAAAGAGTATAAGAATGAATTTCCAAATGCTACTAAGGAATGCCTGACAAAAAAGATGAAAGTTCAATAATTTACATATGTATTAAAATAAAATCAATCATGATTTGTGTGTTAAAATTTACATTTATAACCTGTATGATTATTGAAAGTTTGAAATAAAAGATTTTACACGAAATTCAGAATAAAAATTAATTAGTCAGTAGTTTAAGCGAAATAACCAGAAAAATCAATAAAAATAAATTTTGACCTATCCAAAGGTTATGTGATAAATTTTTTGCGCCGATATAAAAATTTCTCCGTTTAAAAGGATCATAATAGAAGCAGAATCGAGAATTGTTGGTAAGTTAAAGAGTATAATGAACGAAATAAAAATTATTTGCTAAAAAGTGCAAAAATCCCATGTTAATTAAATGGGAAAAGTATCGTTATTTAGGCAGGGTTAAACGGCATCGTAAAATTTTTTTTTTGTTTCTAAAATTGTTTTTAGGTCAACAAGAACCGATTTTGACTATACAGACGTGGAAATAGCCAACTTGGTAAATAACGGACACCCTACTGAGCACCCTATTGAATAAAAGACTTAGTTTGGTATATTGTTATTAATTTCTTTTGGTGATGGGTAATCTTAGAGTTATTTGTTTACAGCATCCAGATGGTGACGAACTAGTGATTGTAGAAGTACCAGTGTTCGAAATGAATTACGACTGGTTCCCCGTGTCGACGTCTGGGGAGGGGTGTTGTGATATTTTAAATTTCACTTTATAGTTCGACGCCGACACGTGATCACTTTATTTATTTAATCCTTACATCATTTTGAATAATGTAAGGCTGTGTTTATTTTAACAGCTGCCGTATTTCGACTTGGCTGATCACGACTGCTTAAATAATTTTTCCTGCGGATATTAATTTCATCGTTCAGTTGGCAACTGGGTACAACAAGGATCCGAGCCTCGGAATACCTATGATAATCATAGAGCACTAAGTTAAGTACTAATTGAGTTAGTTTAAGTTAGACAATAACCGACAATAGCCGAGGGACGACTTTCTGTTTTATTACCGCCAGCGAAAACTTCCGAATTTAACATCGTCCAGCGAGTTAGCCGGCAGGACGACCGTACATCCGAACGAATAGGCCAATGTCCACGAACAGACGTAGCAAAGGTTTATACGGCATATAGTAGACTTGCACGGCGTATTTATTGTTAAAGCCGGATTGACATCAAGTACTCGAGGAGCAACTTGGCATCGACCGTCCCCAATTGGTAATCGCAGCCCGGCTCGAGACGCTACCGACACACCGTCGAGTGTGAGATCCCGGAACTGAAGGTTAGATTGAGAAAACGAAAACAGATGACGCCATCCTGGATCGTACCTCGTGTTAGAGAAATTTAAAATGTCACAATATATATTGTGACGGGTTTTTCACCTCCGGGGATCTACTGGAGTGAAATCCGAGTACACGTACTACTTGGCGACCTTGTTCAAAATTTTTTGAGTTGGGCACCAGGTGATTTTATAATCACCAATCAAACAATCATTAAAAATCGGCTCAGGGTGGCGGATCGGGGAAAGGTCAGGCACTTAAGATTACTATTAAATAATTGATCAGAATTCACCCAAAAACTAGTCGTATACTAAACAAACAAAAGAATTGATCGGTATCTCAAATATTATCGGTTCACAACAAAATATAAATGCCGTTGTCGGTTTGTCTCGATATAAACACAAAAAAAGTGTATGTGTCAGCTCCGATGCACAATTGGAGTTTACTCCTTCAGATAGACTGTCTAAATAGACACAAAGAAGGCTAACCAGTTATACAAAGCTAGATGACGAAACGTTTAAAAATACTGGAATCTGGATAGCTAGGAAAATTCAAGTGATTTTCTATGTTCGTTGTTATAATTTATATTTATTGTATAATGGTAAAATTCACTATATTTAAATTCACATTAATTATATTATCACAGTGATATTTATTTATTCGAGTCTATATAAACATTAATTTGCAGAAGCGCGGTAAAAGTAAATCACTTTTAAGTTAAGCACACACATGCCATGCGGTCGAGAATTCAAAGCCGAGAATGGATGCTGATTTTATCAAAAACGCGATGCAAAGCTGAACTGAACACTGATGATAATGGAACTAATGTCACTAGAACAAATTAAAGCGTTATTATTTTAATTTATAGCAAGATTGATTAGTTTTTGCGAGATTAGGAAAAGCAAAGATAACTTTATTGAAACGAGGTTTTTGCAACGAGAGAGCAAAAGCAATAATAATTAACAAAAGATAAGCTAGAGAGCGCCTGTTGTACAAGTTAGCGACTGATAGGACTTCACGTGGGGCAACTAGCAAGCTTCACGTTGGTTAACCGTGGCTGAATCGATAGTGCAGAGATCTACGGTGCGTGCGATCGAAGCGACGGCTGAGAGAAAGCGAGGGAGATTTGAAGACTAGTCTAAGAAAAAGATTAATACCATATCAAATGGTAAAACGAATAAATGAAAATACTGAAATAATGTATTTTTATTCTATTTTAGTCTAGTCGAGAAGTTGATTTCCTGCAAAAAATAGTTACCGTTCTCCTAAAAATGTGGATGATGGCTTGAACGATCCGAAATGGTGTCTAGAAAAAGACATTTTTTTGAATATTTTCTGGAAAAGAAAATAACGATTGTTATTAACAAAAAACCGTTTAAAAAATTAGCCGTCCAGCTTTTTGGCAAAATCTCAAAAAGTATAAGTAATAGCTCAAATATTGAAAAAGTTTCTAAAAGAGCAGAAAATTTTAGTACGAAAGTTCTGTACTCCCCGCATTGTTGCTCCAATATTCATAATTTTAATTTAACTTTGAAAATCGGCTTTTGCGTGGCAGTTTCGGAGTGCGCGCGCCACCACTCTAGTGAGCGTAGTTGTTAAATAATCTGCTATGTAATTAAGTATTAATTGAAAAATTCTGGTGTCATCTAGACATTTCAAAGAATATGATTCTTGCCTTGCAAAGTTACAGCAATTTGTTTGTTGACAAATCGAGTCAGTGCTTGGACTTTGTCGTGCTCCAAAATCCAGGTGTTTTTTATAAAATTGAAAAAAAATGTTTTTTGCTATGTTGTTGCAGGTTGCTGTTTTTGTAATTTTTTAATGTTCTAGAAATAAATTAAAATGAAAAAAAAATTGTTTATAACAAATTGTTGAATAAATACATGAATAAATTGTTGACAAAAAAAATTTTTTTTGACAAGAAACATTTTTTTTATTAAAAATCATTATTTTCTTACGCTAACAAGATGGTGTAAAACAAATTTTCAAAAATACTTAATTAATCCATTTGTTTATAAAAAGTTCATAAAAAAATGATATGAAAAAATTCGAATAGTAATCATATAATGCCTAACAAGAATATGAAATCAGTCATAGCTTAAAATTAAAAAAAAAAATTATTTAACATACATTATTTTAATTTTCAATTCTTTTGTTACTTTAAAAATTAATAATTAATAAAATTAAAATATTTGATCAACTTTCACAACGTCATCATGTTGATTATGTTTGTGAAAAGGGCTCCAAGAATAAAAAAATTTATAGTTTATTTATTTAAACTTTTATACCGCCTTTTACGACAACACAAACCCGTAAAAAGAATCTTGATGAACGATTGAATAACTTTTTGAAGAATGGTGATACCCCTGATTAAAAAAATGTATTTGACAGGATTAAAAAGGATTAAAATTTTAATACTTTCAAATCCTTCTAAATACTGTAAATCCTTTTTTAAAATTCACGATTAATCATATTAAATACTTTTTAATACTAAAATAATCGAAAGGAGTAGAAGGATTTGAAAGGATTTAACTAGCATTTAAAATTTTTAATGCTATCGAATACTTTTTAATCCTGAAATAAAGTCTTTATTTTAAAATCTTTTTAGGATATAAAAGGATTCAACTAGCATTTGAAATTTCTAATGCTACCGAATACTTGTTAATCCTGAAATAATTTTTATATTTCGTTATCTTTTTAGGATATGAAAGGATTCAACTAGCATTTAAAATTTTTAATGCTATCGAATACTTTTTAATCCTGAAATAAAGTTTTTATTTTAATATCTTTTTAGGATATAAAAGGATTCAACTAGCATTCGAAATTTCTAATGCTACCGAATACTTTTTAATCCTGAAATAATATTTTTATTTCATAACCTTTTTAGGATATAGAAGAATTTCACCAGTATTTAAAATTTTTTATGCTACCGAATACTTTTTAATCCTGAAATAATTTTTATATTTCGTTATCTTTTTAGGATTTAAATGAATTTAACCAGTATTTGAAATTTCTAATGCTATCGAATACTTTTTAATCCTGAAATAATGTTTTTATTTCGTTATCTTTTTAGGATATGAAAGGATTCAACTAGAATTTAAAATTTCTAATGCTACCGATTACTTTTTAATCCTGAAATAATGTTTTCATTCCGTTATCTTTTTAGGATATAAACGAATTTAATCAGTATTTGAAATTTTTAATGCTATTGAATACTTTTTAATCCTGAAATAATTTTTATATTTCGTTATCTTTTTAGGATTTAAATGAATTTAACCAGTGTTATGTCCGCCGCTTAATTTTTAATTATTTATCCGGGATTTCTCCCTTTGGTAGCGATAGTAATTTTTGGACAAGCGGGTTGGAGGGTGCGGACAACAATAAAGAATACGAGGAAGAAATTATCTTCCTATAATTTATTATTTATAGTGGATCTTTTCGAAAATTAAGAACCCAAACGTCTTCAAAGAGACTGGTGCTCTTGTTTAAGCCAAAAGTAATTTTTATGATGATAGAAAAATAGTTCTTTCACCTACCTTTCGATGTCAATTCTTCTAGTGCGGCAGCTATTATCCCTCCAGAACTAAACAGCTCACTCGGCCTTCCTGTAAGGTTGGTAGAATGGGTGCGGCTGGGTTGATAGGATGATATCTTATGTACTACTTTCGAATGAAAATCGAACGGCTTGAGTGATGAACTTGATCTTTTATTATATTTTAATTTACAACGTCTTAACTGAACGTCACTTGTTCACTCTAGTTTTTCACAACTTTATATTTTATTTATATTATAAAATTATTTATCTTATCGGATATTTTTAAACAGATTTTTATTTATAAATGCGTCCTTTTTCACACCCAAAAGGGGTTTTATGCGCAGAAACTCGGCACAAAGTGAGATCACAAATTCACGTGATTTGTGTCACAATTCACTCGAACCGGATAGATCTTCGAGATCTTTCAATTGCAATTAAGAACTATACTCTACACGATAGTTGACTATCAGCCGAGTATCTAACTCAATTGACAATTTAATTTATTAATAATGACCGTAAATGAATAAATTAATATCCTACACGAACTTAATCAGCCGGATACCTAGATCGATTTACGGTATAATTGATTTGAATTTTTGTAAATGAATAAATTAATATCCTACACGAACTTAATCAGCCGGATACCTAGATCGATTTACAATTTATTTATAGTGAATTTGGAAAACCGTAACTGATAAAATAATATCCTACACGAAATTAATCAGCCGGATACCTAAATCAGCGACGATTACTTATTGCCACGTCGGAAGATTTCTGCAATAAGATTACGGGCTATCGACGCCGTTTACGCGGACCAAGAAGTTGAAAATGAACTGAAGGCCCTGAGCCATGGTGCTCAGGCTTTTTATAAACTTTGTTTTGACAATTGATGGGGAATTTTTAATTATCGTCATTGGTTGAGAGTGACGACAGTTTATCATTTATTCGTTAAACTTATTGCAGGTGTCTTCCCACTATTCTTTGCCGCATAAAAAGGTGAAAAAGCTGACGCTGCGTTGTCGCGCGCTTTTCAAAGAGGAGCTCAGGAATAATTATTTTAAATAATTATTAACATAAAAAAAAAATTATTTGGACATAACAATCCCCCGGAAAGTAAGAGTGTTGCAAAATTCTCTTGCTTTCCTAAACATATGTCCCCTCTTTCGAAAAGCTCGCGATAACGCTTACAAATTTATTCAAAAAGAAACTTACAGCTAAATATATGAAAGTATTTAAAATATAGAAGATTACATCTGAGGTTCCCAATATTTATGGTGTATACGTTGTAATGCACGTATATATGTTAGTTAGTAAAAATTTATAAAGTTTTTCCCCTAAAATCTACGATTTCCATCACCAAAGAAAAATATAATTATTATTTATAAATATAAGGATTAAATATAAAATTCCATTCATATGATTCCCATATAGTTGTAAATATATATATAGATATATTATATATATATGCATCAATATACAGGTGACCTTGAGAAATATAAGGTTGTCTAGATACTGAAATAAGCTGGAGAAGATAGTTTCGCGATTGACTGCAAATCTGCATCGAGCCGACATCTGGCGATGTTTAATTGCGAGTTCGTTTTGCCGCGTCTGCACAAGCGAATTTGATCTCCGGCTACCGTCTTATCTCGGTACGCATTCCAATTGCTGCTGAGAGCTATTCTCAGTGTGCAATTCGACTTGTTGAAGTGAAGGTGAATAAAATAAAAAAAAAAATTTTGAAATGTATGCCACCGACGAACATATCCAGGGCTTCTCGTCCTGGATGCAATACGTCATTCACCGCGGTGGATCCAGGGTAAGTTTGGCTCCATTTATTGATCGTATTTATCCGTCGGTTTTTTTTTTTTTTTGATTAAAAAAAAAAAAAAATTTTCTTTCAGACCATCTTACAGATGGGTGTTCTCGTGGGTAGCTTGGTCGGGTTTATAAACCCGACCAATGCTATCGAGGTGATAGACGTGGTGTGGTCGATGGCTGCGGGGCATCTTCCACCGGAATTGATCCAGGCTCGGTGGTTCTTCGAAGGTGCCCTGGAGTCCACGGGGCCATTTGAGGTTGTCATGGCCCCCAACCATGAGGAGATCGAGGTATTGTCGGTCTGCCTCATGGAGACGGCCGAGAGCCTGTTACGGTAAGCTAAAATTCATCTGAATTAATAAAAAAAAAAAAAACCTATTAATGTTTATCCCTTATCTCCCCCCTTTTTTTTTTTTTTTCCAGCGACTGGACTCGGGAACTCCTAAGGCTCCAGTAGGGTTCCACGGTCGAATAGGGGAAGAGGCAGAGGGAAGCCGAAAAAGAGAGGAAAAAAAAAAAAAAAAAATTTTATACCATAATTAATAAATATTAAGTGTTATAAATATCCAAAAAAAAATTCAATTTCGTGTGTGGTGTTTTTTTTCTTTCCAATAATAAAATTTAAAATTTAATTTTTTTGAATTTCTGTGTTTGTTTGTTTTTTTTTCTTTCCCCCCCCCCTTTTTATTTTCCATTAAAAGAAAATCAGTAGGTGGGTTTATTAATTAAGTTATCAAAATAAGTTAGTTTAATTAATTTAGGTTAAGTCGTTTATTATTTTATTTATTTTAGTTTTAATAAAACTTAGTTTAATTATTATTGTTAAATTTAATTTATAAAATGGTCGTGTAGGAGCGAGTGAGCGCGATAGATTTAGTCGGGACGTGGGAGGGAGAGAGAGCCCGTTGCGCGACCGTGAGCGACAGCTGTCGCTAATCGGTCTCTTCTTTGCCCGCGTTCGCAACTCTCGCGACGGTGTGGCATCAATGAGATGCTAAGTATCGACCGCTGAATTGATCTTAGATTTACCGGTAAGTGTCTCCATCTTACAGTCACCGAAAGGACTATTCTCTAAACAGCTTATTTCATGTATAAATCAATGATATGTTTTATATCGTAAATAATTTTGAATAATTGATGGCTTTTTAATGATAATGTTGAAGAATTCGACCTGAAAATTAAGAATGAAGGTCACTTATATAGATAGCATGCATGAGGAATGATTTTTTTTTCTTTTTTTTTTTTTTTTTTTTTTTTTGAGATTATTCTCAGTATACCCATAAGTATTTCAGTGATATTTTATGGAAAGATTTTTGAGGATTCTTTTCGTTGCTTTTGCGTATATCGCTTGGTTTTATTCGCGGTCAGTTTTTTTTTTTTTTTAATTTGCTGATTTCGCAAGGCCACGGTTATTATTGTGTTTGTTTTTTTTTTCTTTTATAGAGTAAGAAAAGATGATTTTTAAACATATTTCTTTACATCAAGTAGTTCTTAAAGCTAGTGGACGCTCGTTACAGTTGAGGGGTAAGTCGGTATAAAAACCCATTTTCAATTTAAAATTAAGGAATTTGATAACTCCAAAAAAAAAATATTTATATATTGAAACTCGTAATTTCAGAATTTACTGAAAATGTGTTTTACTCGTCAAACTATCGAGATTGCTGATCCGGAAATGGATCTTTTACCAGTTTTACTGGATGAAATTTTGATGGAGGTGCGAGCCCGTTGGTACCTAGATTCGGATCCAATCTTTTTGTTCGTTTCTCATCAATATGAGGTTGACTGGATCCATTCAATAGCACCACCCTTGCCCCCAATAGGAGCGGATGGTCGCGCTCTTACCTTACTAGAGGTATTTTTATATACTCATATTTTTCTTTATATACGGAGGCATTCTTTAAAAGTGATAATTTTTGACCATTTTAGTATGTCGTGATCAACTTACATTGGTATTTTACGGACGATGTTCTAATTGGTAACAGCTATTTAATGGAAGTCCTGAGATATATCCGTCGCATTCGAGGATGCAGAAATGATTTGCGTCTGTTAAATTCTACTCTGAAAGACTCTAGTATCGCCTGGCTTTTCAAAAGGCGCTAATGTTTTGAATTTGAAAAAAAAATAAATTTCGAACGAATTTAGAAAAATGTATAGCGTTTTATTTGTTTAGTCTTTAAAAATCATTCTCATTGTTTTAGTCTTTAGTTTAGTTTGCGTGACTTCGACAACCGTTCTCACGGTTAGCGCGTCTTGTTACTGCTGACGACGCGTAGAGTGACGCTCACGGTTGAGAGTGACGACAGTTTATCATTTATTCGTTAAACTTATTGCAGGTGTCTTCCCACTATTCTTTGCCGCATAAAAAGGTGAAAAAGCTGACGCTGCGTTGTCGCGCGCTTTTCAAAGAGGAGCTCAGGAATAATTATTTTAAATAATTATTAACATAAAAAAAAAATTATTTGGACATAACAATCCCCCGGAAAGTAAGAGGGTTGCAAAATTCTCTTGCTTTCCTAAACATATGTCCCCTCTTTTAAAAAGCTCGCGATAACGCTTACAAATTTAGTTAAAAAGAACTTACAGCTAGATATATGAAAATATTTAAAATATAGAAGATTACATTTGAGTTTCCCAATATTTATGGTGTATATGTATGTATATATATGTTAATATGAATTTTATATAGTTCTTTTCTTAAAATATATCATTTCCCATTACCAAAATAATTATAATTATTCTTAAATATAAGGATTACATAGTATGATTATCCCAAATTAGGATTACAATATTATTTATTTCAACTTTTCACACGCATATGATGTGTACACTTAAGCATATTTTATGACCTTGAGAAAATAAAGGCAAAGTGAATTTCAACATGTTTGACAATTTAGTTTAATAGTTTTAAGAGTGACTTTTATTATTTTATTCATAAGTTTAATTCCATGTGATTTTAACAAACACTCTCACAGCTACCGCGTCTTATTACCGCTGACGGTGCGTTTATACGTTAAGTCGGGCATTCAGTCATCTGATTTGGAACTGGCACAATGTGCACGTCTTTCGATCAAAAGTATGACCTTGGGGATCCCATTTATTATTTTATAAGATTTTACGCCGAATTTACTTATATTCGGAGGAATTTTTTTTTTTTCAATTTGGGATCCCAGAATTCACATTTGTGAGTGTTATTACTCGTGTGGTGTGTGTAATAATCTGTTACACGTAAGTGTTAAAGTGTCAAGTCCAGTTAATTGTAATTGCAGTGTTTATTAATTCGTCTATTTATCCAGTTTTATTTAAGTCGGGGTTCTCTACCGTGCTGTCCATCCCGGCTAAAGCGTGAGCTTTTCCTGGCATGGAGTAAACATCTTTGAAGGGAAAAGGACGAGGACTTGGATGATTGGATGGAGGACTGGATATCAATTTTCTGGCTCTTTAGGGAAGATGGAGGTGATGAGCCAGAAGAGTAGGAATTCGAGGTAGCGGAAGAAAATGGGGCAATTCGGCCATCACCAGCGTTCGCTGGGTAACCGAAGTGATGTTACCACTTGCAAGTCAAGTTCACCTGTCGGTTTTCTCTTTTTAATAAAGAGAAAATGAGCTTAAAGATCGTGTGTTCCTTCTTTTAACTCAAGAATTCGCCCATTCCGTCAAATAACCATATACAACTTGGATATGGTTAAATATGCAAGTGTATACGTCAAGAAAACTTGGTTTTCCCTTTTCTTTTTGAGCTTAAAGTTTTTTTTTTTTTTTTTTATTACGGCGCAATTATCTAAATTCGCCAGGTAAGTGTTTTTAGTTTATTATGGAACTTATGACTAGTCTTAGGTGAGTAACATCCTGAAGTTGGTTTTTGAAAGAAAAATTTCTTTCTATTTACTGCTTCCATTTTCTTGTTATAGGTGGTGAAAAGGAGTTTTTTTTTATGGAGTTTCCATGGGGCTTAAATTTTCAAAAGGAGAATTTGGCAGAGAAATGGCGTCCTGTAAGAAAATTTTGTCAAGGCTGTGATAATATTTGTCAGCGGCTGTCATCTGCGTTTGGATTCGCGCATGCGCTAAAGGTAAACGTTTAAATAATTTGCTTAAGTTTCAAAAGTAATTTCGCGGTTTTTAACAGGAATTTACCAATTATCCTGTTTTCTCGAATGTTCAGGTGATTTTAAATTCCTTTAATAGTTTAAATGTAAAAAGCTATTATTAATTTTCTTTTTTTCCTTTCAAAATTTATCCTAAAATTTAAGTCTAGTCTAGTAATATGTCTCTTAATTAAAATTTTCCTTTTTTTTTAAAGTAAAGTGGTGGTAAAATAGGAATCTTCTTCGAAGATAACCATAATATGTTTAACTGAATACAAAAATTTATAAATGTTTTCAAAAATGGCCCCGAAAATTACTTCGGGATCAGTTCCTAAATAATTAGAAGAAGATTGCTATTTTTACCACGCGAATTTTTTTGTTTGATTATACATTTCTCTTATCTTATTTAGGTTGATTATATTGGTGCATTGAAGTCGGAGAGACGGAGACCTCTGGATGTACGAGTTGGAGTTGTTCGCCGATTTGCGGAGAATGAGACATGAGTTGGTGTCGACGGATGATCTTGGAGTTCGATGACCTCTGGTTGGTCCTTAATTTGGACTGCCTTTGGTTTGAGATCGGAGGTACGTTTGGTTTCTGTCATTGTCTTATGAAGTACCTCGACTGGCTGCTTGTTTTTCTTGTAGGTGAAGCAGCGCCTCTTGCCTGAGCAAATACAGAATTTGAAGAAAACTGGAACGATGAGAATAACACACAAGATAACGAGGATGGACATATTTCCCGCCGTCATTGTTCGTTGTATCTCGTCTTCCTGATGATGCAGCGCTATTTCAGACATCCGGTTTTCTGTTTCTTCTAATCCTGCTCCCCAGGGTTGAAATTTATCGATTGTGTTTAACGGGTCGATGTTCTTTTTGAAGAGAAATCCTGAGACTTTGGGCTCAGCTGTTAAATTTGTTGACAGTGTTTCCAAAGTTAAATTTAACTTCGGCAGCGTGATATTCAGCTGGGTGATTTCTTCATCTATACTTTTGATTAAGTATTTTCCGTTTTTTATTTCACATCTGCCCTGGATATGGATCATCCCTGTTCCATTGATGTAGTAGTCTTTTTCCACTGGGTCCAAACATTTGAGACTTAATCTTTCCTCTTTGCAGGTCGAGTAAGCCCAAGAGTTTGGTTGATTGAGCTTGGTCCACGTAGTTTTGCAATCGGGGATAATGCGGATGTTGCAAGTTCTCGAAATGTCTTCTGTCGATTTCAAGAGCAGCTTCATTTCGCAGTCGACTTCTTCAGGATCTTCTGTAGATTGAAATGGAATATCGGGACGACACGATAGATCTTCTCCGATGGTTCTGCATTTATTTATATATTCAGAGTCTGCCAGGAAAAAATCTTCGCAGGCCTGGATCGGTAACCAAGAACCTTTTGGATGGTAAGATGGTCAAAGTTTGAATTTTTCCGTTCACATTTTCTGGTTTTGGCAACGGTCTCATTTCATACGATAGTAGCGGAATCTTGTGGAACAGAGGCAAGGTTACTATAATGAGTAAATAACCTTTTGCCCTCGCTACCTTTACTGTCGATACTGCTGACAAAGTTGAGAGGTCCATCCTGTCAATCGGCTGAGGTGGATTTAAATCAGGATGTTTCCGCATGATGTCGATCGTTGCTTTGTAAAGTTGTTTTGGCGATATCGCTTGAGGAGAGAGTCTGCCGGCTTTTGCCTCTTCGATGATAGTTTCAGCCTCTCTCAGGACTCGTAGGTGGTGATTGGCGACTTCTAAGCGCTCATCCCCCAGCATGAGGACTTTCGTGACATAAACGACTTTTTCTAAGGAGTTTAGCGTTGCGTTTATGAATGCGTGAGTGACGTCTGCGAGTTTGTTCAGATTTGACTGCATCTGAGCCTCACTCTGAAGGATGGTATTAATCTCACTCTTGACGATGTGGGTGGCGTTCTGTACCAGGTGCACCATTTCGGCATTATCTTGGTATAACTTGTTGATTTCCTTATTAATGTGTTCCTTGTCTTCATAATCCATGGTCCCAAACAATTCTCGAGAAATCGTGCCTATAAAACCGAACCATGGAGCTCTCTGGTTACGGTCAAGTGGCGGTGTTTGGAAATTCGTTTCGTCGAGGAGTTGGTCTAAGCGATGCATGGCCTGATATATTTGAACCTGTACCTCATTTATCATGTCGATTTTCAGATAATGCATGCAGGACCCGACGTCGATGATCTTGGCACAAGCGAGCATGGTTGAGTGTATATGTTCCAACTCGAAGGGGTACAGGTCTACCAACCCCTTGACGTTAATGGAAGAAATGATGCACCAATTTTCTTCAATCAAGTGAATCCTCTTAAATGGGTCATACAATAACCCTGGGTTGTCTGCCAATGGTTGAATGGTCATGACGTCCTTGGATTGGCTGCCTTCTATGATGATGGCCAAGAATATCAACAACGCCTTCATGGTGGTAAATTATTTCCTTGGATCTGAAACAGAGAACTTTATAAAGGTTTAGCCTTTTGATCGACAGCAGGTTTAGCCTTATTAGGGTTGACCAATTTTCGGTTCCCTTTGTCATTCAGGTAAATAAGACTTCCAAATTCGTTAATTTCGACAATTTCATAAGGCCCGGTGTAATAAACATCGAGTTTATTTTTCCTCGGCTCTTTTAGAACATAAATAAAATCACCTACTTTAAAGGTTCTGGCATGTATGTGTCGATCATAACGAATTTTGGAATCTTGTTTTGCCTTATTGAGACAATCAGCAGCGATTTCTCTAACTTCCGATAATCTTCCCATAAGGTCAGCGAGATAATCAGAATAAGTTTCGATTCTGGAATAATCAGGGAATTGGGTTGGCAATCGAGCTCTCCGACCAAACATCAACTCAAATGGAGTGAATTTGGTAGAGGTGTGCACGTTTGTATTGTAACTCAACGCAGCAAGACCCACATATCGATCCCAGTTCGGATACTTATCTGAAATTACTCGCAAGAAGTCTATCAGTGGTTGATGGCTCCTTTCTAAGGATCCGTTTGACTGGGGGTAATAACCCGAAGTCGTTAATCTTTGTATTTTTAAAGCTTTTGCAAGCTGTTGTATTATTTTCGAGGTAAATGACGTACCTTTGTCTGAGAGGATGACTCTCGGACACCCATAATAACACATATATCGATCGACAAGGGCTTCAGCCACTGTTGTCGATCGGATATCGGGTATTGGAATCGCGGTTACGGCTTTCGAAAAGTTATCCTGGATCGTCAGGATATGGACATTTCCACTTCTGGTCATTGGAAGTGGTCCAACGGTATCGATGGAAATTTTCTCGAAGGGCTCGAAGGGAGTATCGGTTATCATCATTGGTTGTTTAGTTTTTATTCGCGTGAGTTTGTTTTTCTGGCAAATTTCGCATTTCTGGATAAATCTATAGATCTTTTCCTTCATGCCGGGCCAGTAGAATCTCTCGCGGATTCGCCAATAAGTTTTCACGACACCTTTGTGGCCTGCTATAGGGCTACAGTGGTTTTCTTCGATGATTTTATCGCGTAATTCTTCGGCAGGAACTTCTATATTTCCTTCGCAAAGAGTTACCTCGATTGGACAATCGCCCAACTCTTGTATGAGATAAGACTTTATGTTCAAATCGTCGAAGTCATCCCCCTGTTTCGCTATGCGGAACGTATAAATCTCATGTTTGAACATGGATGCTCGTAGATTTCGTAGTCCTTCAATTAAATTTGTTAAATCAATTTTTTCGAAATGATTCTTCTTAACGAAGACAGTGAAGATGAGGCATTGACCCAATTTAGTGACAAGTACGTCACCCATTTTTGGTTTAGCCACCTTCAGGTCTTCGCGATTGATGAAAGTAAGATCTCTCAACAGACGTGAAACTGGTTTCATCATCTCGCAATCCAGAGACAGGAAATGCACCATGTGATCTCTCACATACGTGATTCCATCTCGACTGTCTTTGAATTTAATTTGATTTTTAGGCAGTTTCTGAGGTCTGTCAGATTCAGAGCCAGATGAAGAAGAAACTTCGGGCGGTGAGTAGTTTTGACCACTCAAATCTTCGGCTATGTCCGAAGATGGAGGATCGAAGACGCACCCTGGAGCTTGATTCGGAAATTTGGGTGGCAAATCATCATTCACAGCCGGCTCATCCCCCAGTTGTTCGTCAACAACTTCCGGATGTGTCACATGGCGAAGATCCGATTCATTTGCCTGCTCATTTCCGTCGTCTTGTTCTTGGTGTACCTCTACTTGAATCACCGTGGCTTCGTCATATTGTGTGGTCTCTGATTGGTTTGATTGAGAAGAGCTCTCTTCCCCTCTCGTCAGATCTTTTGTAGAATTTTTATTTGGTGATTTGGGTTGCTGGTTTTCGTTCGGCAACGTTTTGTCATTATCATTATTTTTTGGAGAAACTTCCCCCGTTCGCTTGGGAGTTTCCCTTGGTGCTATACTGGAAGATGCAGCTGGAAAATCTTCAGTATTTAAGGTTTGAGAAGTAGAAGGTCTTGCTGTGATGGTAGAATTCCGATTGTCTGCTTCTACATCGTCATTCCAATAGAAGGTTTTAGAGTGGTCATCATATTCCAGTCCTTTATGCTCTTTCTGCGCAGCTCTCAACACAGTGTGTTTCCACATGGGAGTAGATGGGCTTGAACCACCACTTAAATATTTTTCGCGAAGTTTGGTAGCTCGCGACAACGGTGGAGTTGCTGGATTTGTCTCGACTTGGACTTCTGGTTCAGAGCAGCTGGCTTCGCTGGAGTCTTCATCTTCTTCAGTATTTTCATTATCTCGAAGAAATTCGTCTTCTTCTTCTTCTTCTATTTCTTCGGATTCGTCCGGGTCTTCGTTTTCATCGTGTTCGTGCGGAAGGTAACTCTGTTCAAGATATTCTCTGACTTCTTTGGCCACCTGAGGGCTGACTACTGGCAGTGGATTGTAGTAGTCGTCTGGATGGACAGAGCAATCCGCTTCTTTATCTGGGATGTTAACGGTTCGTTGTTCAAGAGCTCTGTTGAAACGTTCGAATGATTTTCTCAAATCTTCCCGCAATTGTTGTCGATCTATCGCCTCGGGCGAATTTTCATCCCCCTGATCGCTGGAGCTTTTATCCTGTTCGTTCATCAGATATTCTTCGTTCATGAGTCGGACTGCTTCTTCTTCCTCCTCATCTGTTTCTTCCGAATTTGTTTCAGGTTCTGGTTCCGGATCTACTGGAGCTTGAGGTTTTGATGATGCGGGTGGTTGATTTTCTTCGAATACGTCGTCTTCAATACCCCCTGAAACGTCAGGTTCGGCGGTACTTATCTCACAATAATTTACCTTTTTCCGATTTGGGTTTAGTTCTGTGGCTCTTCTCATACGTAAACGAGAAGCAATTGTGTCACGAGGTTGTGGAGCGCTGTTGACACGGGGTTTATTTTTACCTCCCGGTTTTCGACCTCGTTTTACTGCTGCTACTGCTTCGTCGTCAGGACAAGAGTTTTTCTTGAGCGGTAACATTACGGCTTCCTTGATAGGTGTTTCTTCTGAATTAATCTCTGCCGGAGATCTTCCCTCGGGATTGTAAGATAGTCCTTCTGCATATTGCTCGGAGATTTTATGACGAACAACAACAGAGAATTTATATTCGCTTAATTTAGATCTCCATTTGATTTGGCGTTCTGTAACGGTTTGGCTATCCTTTAACCAGGACATACAAGGACTACTCGTATACAAGGTGAAGGGCTTACCGTAGAGGTAAGGCCGGAATTGTTGCACCGCATACAAAACAGCCAAACATTCTTTTTCGTTGTGTGTATATCTGGTTTCAGTTTCTTGCAAAACTCTAGATGTACATGAGACAATCTTTTCAACAATTGCGTCTGGGTTTTCGGGAGTTTGATCTTCGTTATCGAGTTCTTGACTCAAAATACCCGAGATGCCAACATCAGACGAACTAGTCGCTAATATGAATGGTCGATTAAAGTCTGGGTAAGCGAGGAATGAATTTTCGCACAGTGCATTCTTTATGTCATCGAAAGCTTTTTGAGAATCAGCTGACCAGACGAACGGCTTAGTTTTTCTGGTAAGGTCAGTGATTGGTTTCGCTCTTTCAGCGAAGTTTTCGATGAAACGTCGGTAGTAGTTAGCTAATCCCATAAATTTGCGCGCCTCCGTATGGTTACGGGGGTGGGATGCATTTTTAAGGGATGAAATTTTTTTCGGGTCAGGTTTCACGCCATTTTTAGTGATAATATGACCCAAATATTCCACCTCAGGGCAGAGAAATTTACATTTCTCGGGCTGAAGAGTTAGCCCAGCCTCTCGAAGGCGGTTGAAAAGTCTTTGCACTCGCACTTCATGCTCTTCAAGTGAAGATGCGTAACTTACGAAATCATCCAGGTAAATGAACAATTCAGTGCCTTTTAAGCCACTCAAAGTGGAGTCCATCATGCGTTGGAAAATTGCTGGAGCGCACTCAAGCCCGAAGGGCATACAGCAGTACTCCCAATGGCCATCAGGGGTAGAAAACGCAGTTTTCTCAGCATCCCTGGGATCCATTGGTACTTGATGGAAACCGCTTGCAAGATCAAACACGCTGAAATATTTCGCTCCACCGAGTTGATCTAAAATGTCAATTATGAGTGGTAAGGGATAAGCATCCCCGATGGTTATTTTATTCAAATTTCGAAAATCGATAACCATTCTCCATTTCTTATTACCTTGTGCGTCAGATTTCTTAGGGACGATCCACAAGGGCGAATTATACGGAGATTTGGATTTACGTATAATTCCCTGTTTGAATAAATTATCAACTTGTTTCTTGATTTCCTCGCGATGTTCTTGAGGAAAACGATATTGTTTGATTCGGACTGGCGTATCGCTTGTGGTTTCGATTTTACAAGTGAACTTTTTGGAGCGACCCAAACGATCGCCAGGAAGATGAAAAATATCATGATTTCTCTGTATGAGTTTAAATATTTGTCTTTTCTCGAGTCGATTGAGATGGTGCGTCGGAATTTTATTCAGGATCGCGTCGATACGCTCCCTTCTGGATAAAGATTTCCTTTCGGGTGAGGAATCAGGTGTTTCAGAATTTTCATCTGAAAGGTCTGGATGGTCGTATTCAAATTCCTCGAGAATCTGAGGCTCGATGTTAATTTCTGCTGGGTCGGATGTAGTATTGATGACCATACACATCGCTTGACCTTCGTCCACTGAGACAACAGCTTCGCCCATTAAGAGTCCTTCCTCTAGAGGAATCTTACGGAGATAGCCTTGTTTGATTTTTGGATTCAGGACAGGTACAGAAACAGACATTCGCATACGGGGTGGGATTACGTATGAACGAGATGGTTTTACTCCTAGGCTGAAGTATAGAGGTCGAGATGGTCGAGAGAATAAGTTCAGAGATTGATGATTATATGAGATTTCTGCTTGCTCTTTTCTCAAAAAGTTGTTCCCCAAAATGCCCACGCCATTGAAGGGTAAATTACCTTCACAAACGTGAAATCGAATTTTGGATCCCAAAACTTTCAGTTCGACAGAACCGATCGTCTCCATGGGATGCCCATTCAAACCACGGAGTAGCATCGTGTCACCACGATCCACTCTAATTTCGGGTTTAAGGGCTGAAGAATTTATCAAACAGACATCCCCCCCTGTATCCACAAGAAAGCACTGTAATTCTCCGTGAAGAGAATTACATGAATCGAATATTTTTGGGCCTGTCCCCAGCGACAGGATATACCCTCCTTCAAGGTCGTCTTCCATTGTGAAAGGGATAGGACGGATAGGTCGATTTTTGAGGACCAGCGTATTCCAGTAAAAGGAAATGCCAGCTCGTTCTTTGATGAAAAATTCGTTTCCAAGGATACCCGGGTAACCTCCAGGTGATCCAGGTACAACCTGAAAACAAATATCTACTTCAAAGACCTTGAGCGTCACAGTTCCGATGATTGGCATACTGCTGGTCGCTATGCCGCCCACTTTACCTCCGTTTTCTGGGTAAACGATGGTGTCATCCCCCAGAGCGTCGATACAAAGAAGGTTCAGGTCAGAACCTGTATCCAGTAGAACTTCACAACCACCCTGGAAGAGGTCTGGAGATTTCATCCAGACTCTCGGACCTTTACCGATTACTAGTGCGAGGGCTTCGGGCGTTGAAGGATTTTGAATTCCTTCGCAGTCTGAGGCCTCTGCTGGGCACTCATGGATCGGCGAGGCTCGCGGGGCATACTCGCAGTCGCCTCGGCCTGTCGAGCGCCCATTAAGTTTAAATGATCGTCGTTGTTTTTCCTTGGGGCGGATTTATTCGAATCGCGGTGAGGGCAGAACGGACAGTCGCAACATGGAGCGTTTAATTTCAGATGCTCCAGTTTTTCGGAGTCTATGTCAGCAGGATCAAACGTCACTGTCTTTGGTCTGGCTGTAAACTGCTCTTCCGTACGAGAACGTGGAGTGCTTTTCTTGTACGTTCGTGGAGTTGAATCATCGTCACGAGTCTGGCTACGTCCCCCTTTACTTGAGGTGTAAGCGTAAGTTAAGTAGTCTGCGGACTCTGCACTGGCGTCAGAGTCTACACTGTATTCGTCGTCTGTGTCATATTTACTTCGTCTGTGGTTATTCTTAGAGTAACTGAATGTTCGTCCTCTAGTCTCTCTACGATCGTCGTAATCGTTGTAATCTCGACGAGGTCTCTGATAATCGTCTTTCGAGTATCGTCTGTTATAGTCTCCGTCATAGTCTCGACGGTCTTTATGAGAATTACGCGAAAATTCGTTAGAATCGCGTTTCCGAGCAGGCCGCAAACATTCGCGAGTTCGCTCTTCTTTAATCGCCTTGTAAAGCTCTTCCAGCGTTCTGGGGTTTTTTAGACGCGCAAGACATTTTGGAAGGTCAGGCAAAGCGGAATAAAGGAGGTCGAATGCAACCTTTTCTTGCTGCGACATGATGGCGTCTCGATTTTCTGCTGGGAGTGCAGCTTCCAGGCCTTTGATCATCTTGCGTAACCTGAAATAGAAGTCTTCGATAGTTTCCCCGTCCTTTGGGGACGCTGCAGCTAGACGTTTGTGCCAGATAAGAGCTGGATCGCCGTGGCGAAACCTCTCTCCCAGAGCGTCGAGAAGTTCTTCAACGCTGTGAATCGGAGTGTATTCAATGATGCTCTTAGCACGACCCGAAATTCTCTTCGCGATTTTTGCAACGAACATGTCATGGTGGTCTGGGAGGATGCATGGTAACCAGCTTCGTACGATTGCGTCAAATTCTCTGAAATCTTGTTCGCAAGTCGGGCCTTCACCGTTGAAATTAGGTAGCTCTCGATAGAGATCTTTGGCCATATCGTACTGGGTTGGTGGGGTGTTTGCATCGTGCAAAGTGGCATCCAGCCGGATGATGGGTCTGTCGTTGTCAGGCATTTCTGCTTGTAAGCCGTGAAATGGGGGAGGCGTTAGATTTCTTCGCCTCCGGTGTTGTTTATTACGAGTAATGGTGGTGACCACACCCTAAGGTGTTGCGAAGCGACGATTTTATGAGTCGTTAAACTCGAAATGCAAATTGCTGACTTAGTCAGACAGAGAGAGAAAGAATTACTTTCAACAGCTCGAAGCTGGGACAATAAAGTCGATGTTTGACTTTTCGCTGACTTTGCGGTTTGATCGCGAAGTCGCGGACTGTGAACTCAGGTGTTTCGCAACTCGATTGAGGGGCAGAAAACGCTGAGTTCGCAATACGTGGAATTGCTAACCGTTAAGGTGTGGCAAGTCCACGAAAACAGGGTGTGGCACTTTCAAAAATGCCACGAAAATATAATTTTGAAATTTTTAGAATTTTGAAAATAGGAAAATTACCACAAATCTACCTTTAATATCAAAATTGGTAGAAAAATGATACCTGTGGCTCAAAAAGAAGGATTTTTAATTTCGAAAATCCCACCGCTGCCACCAGTGTTCTTTATGTTATGTCCGCCGCTTAATTTTTAATTATTTATCCGGGATTTCTCCCTTTGGTAGCGATAGTAATTTTTGGACAAGCGGGTTGGAGGGTGCGGACAACAATAAAGAATACGAGGAAGAAATTATCTTCCTATAATTTATTATTTATAGTGGATCTTTTCGAAAATTAAGAACCCAAACGTCTTCAAAGAGACTGGTGCTCTTGTTTAAGCCAAAAGTAATTTTTATGATGATAGAAAAATAGTTCTTTCACCTACCTTTCGATGTCAATTCTTCTAGTGCGGCAGCTATTATCCCTCCAGAACTAAACAGCTCACTCGGCCTTCCTGTAAGGTTGGTAGAATGGGTGCGGCTGGGTTGATAGGATGATATCTTATGTACTACTTTCGAATGAAAATCGAACGGCTTGAGTGATGAACTTGATCTTTTATTATATTTTAATTTACAACGTCTTAACTGAACGTCACTTGTTCACTCTAGTTTTTCACAACTTTATATTTTATTTATATTATAAAATTATTTATCTTATCGGATATTTTTAAACAGATTTTTATTTATAAATGCGTCCTTTTTCACACCCAAAAGGGGTTTTATGCGCAGAAACTCGGCACAAAGTGAGATCACAAATTCACGTGATTTGTGTCACAATTCACTCGAACCGGATAGATCTTCGAGATCTTTCAATTGCAATTAAGAACTATACTCTACACGATAGTTGACTATCAGCCGAGTATCTAACTCAATTGACAATTTAATTTATTAATAATGACCGTAAATGAATAAATTAATATCCTACACGAACTTAATCAGCCGGATACCTAGATCGATTTACGGTATAATTGATTTGAATTTTTGTAAATGAATAAATTAATATCCTACACGAACTTAATCAGCCGGATACCTAGATCGATTTACAATTTATTTATAGTGAATTTGGAAAACCGTAACTGATAAAATAATATCCTACACGAAATTAATCAGCCGGATACCTAAATCAGCGACGATTACTTATTGCCACGTCGGAAGATTTCTGCAATAAGATTACGGGCTATCGACGCCGTTTACGCGGACCAAGAAGTTGAAAATGAACTGAAGGCCCTGAGCCATGGTGCTCAGGCTTTTTATAAACTTTGTTTTGACAATTGATGGGGAATTTTTAATTATCGTCATTGGTTGAGAGTGACGACAGTTTATCATTTATTCGTTAAACTTATTGCAGGTGTCTTCCCACTATTCTTTGCCGCATAAAAAGGTGAAAAAGCTGACGCTGCGTTGTCGCGCGCTTTTCAAAGAGGAGCTCAGGAATAATTATTTTAAATAATTATTAACATAAAAAAAAAATTATTTGGACATAACACCAGTATTTGAAATTTCTAATGCTATCGAATACTTTTTAATCCTGAAATAATGTTTTTATTTCGTTATCTTTTTAGGATATGAAAGGATTCAACTAGCATTTAAAATTTTTAATGCTATCGAATACTTTTTAATCCTGAAATAAAGTCTTTATTTTAAAATCTTTTTAGGATATAAAAGGATTCAACTAGCATTTGAAATTTCTAATGCTACCGAATACTTTTTAATCCTGAAATAATTTTTATATTTCGTTATCTTTTTAGGATTTAAATGAATTTAACCAGTATTTGAAATTTCTAATGCTATCGAATACTTTTTAATCCTGAAATAATGTTTTTATTTCGTTATCTTTTTAGGATATGAAAGGATTCAACTAGCATTTAAAATTTTTAATGCTATCGAATACTTTTTAATCCTGAAATAAAGTTTTTATTTTAATATCTTTTTAGGATATAAAAGGATTCAACTAGCATTCGAAATTTCTAATGCTACCGAATACTTTTTAATCCTGAAATAATATTTTTGTTTCATAACCTTTTTAGGATATAGAAGAATTTCACCAGTATTTAAAATTTTTTATGCTACCGAATACTTTTTAATCCTGAAATAATTTTTATATTTCGTTATCTTTTTAGGATTTAAATGAATTTAACCAGTATTTGAAATTTCTAATGCTATCGAATACTTTTTAATCCTGAAATAATGTTTTTATTTCGTTATCTTTTTAGGATATAAAAGGATTCAACTAGAATTTAAAATTTCTAATGCTACCGATTACTTTTTAATCCTGAAATAATGTTTTCATTCCGTTATCTTTTTAGGATATAAACGAATTTAATCAGTATTTGAAATTTTTAATGCTATTGAATACTTTTTAATCCTGAAATAATTTTTTTATTTCATAACCTTTTTAGGATATAGAAGGATTTCACCAGTATTTAAAATTTCTTATGCTACCGAATACTTTTTAATCCTGAAATAATTTTTATATTTCGTTATCTTTTTAGGATATGAAAGGATTCAACTAGCATTTAAAATTTCTAATACTATTGAATACTTTTTAATCCTGAAATCATATTTTTATTTCGTTATCTTTTTAGGATATAAAAGGATTCAACTAGCATTTAAAATTTCTAATACTATTGAATACTTTTTAATCCTGAAATCATATTTTTATTTCGTTATCTTTTTAGGATATAAAAGGATTCAACTAGCATTTAAAATTTCTAATACTACTGAATACTTTTTAATCCTGAAATCATATTTTTATTTCGTTATCTTTTTAGGATATAAAAGGATTCAACTAGCATTTAAAATTTCTAATACTATTGAATACTTTTTAATCCTGAAATCATTCTTTTGATTTCGTTATCTTTTTAGGATATAAAAGGATTCAACTAGCATTTGAAATTTCTAATGCTACCGAATACTTTTTAATCCTGAAATAATGTTTTTATTTCGTTATCTTTTTAGGATTAAAAAGTATTTAAAAGTATTTGACAGTTTAAATCATTTCAAATCCTGTTAAATCATGTTTTCAGGATTAAATAGTATTTAACAGAATTAAAAAATTTGAATCATGTTAAATCCTTCTGAATCATATTTTCAGGATTCGATAGCATTCATAAGGATATAAATTTTTTTAATCCTTTCAAATACTTTTGTTTAATCAGGGACAACTTTTATTATCGTGGAATCATATTCTTTGAAGTGTCTAGATGACACCAGAATGTTTTAATTAATATTTAATTGCATAAAAAATTATTTAAAAACTACGCTTACTAAAGTAGCGACGCGCGTATGCCGAAACAGCCGCGCAAAAGCCGATTTTCAACTGTTATAATAATAAATAAATGCATGCCAGGACTGGTTGGTGGTTAGGATGTTGGAAAAATATGCATATTTAAAAATATAACAATATTTTTATTTGTCACAGCACAAATTATCACTGGATTACAAATTAAATCGTTGATTTAATTTATCAATACTGTTAAATGTCTGAGGTCATGAATACGTAAATGATTGAATACAAATTACTGAATTGAGCTCGAGTAAATAAACGAAGTAAAATAATTAAGTTGAGTTTAATTGAACACTGAGTTGATCGCAAAAATTGCACACATGAATTACTATTTTTGATAGCACTGAATGCATAACTAATTTAGTTATTGAGTTTTAATAATAATGATCACTTGATTGAATTGAATTTAATGAGCTCAGAATAAATTACACTGATTTTAATTTATTTGGTGAACACGTGGTAGCATGATAGCAGAGACTACCGAGCGAAAAATAACTTTAATTTAAGTTGGAAATTGAGCATAATGATAATTAAATAAATAATAAAACTGAGTCTTTTACTTTTATGAGCACTTGAATTAATTTATAAAGTAGTAATTAAGCACCTGTACGAATTTCCGTAGAATTAACCTCCTCAGGAATAGGTTGTAGATCACTGGATTGCTTGATGTTTTTCATTATTTATTTTCTGAGCTCGCAATTATAAAAATAATTATATTTTTATAGAGAGTTATGAACCCTTAATGTAATTAATGAATTACTTTTATTTATTCACTCAAGATAAGTGCAAATTTAATAGATTATGAAAAACACGTGCCCGGGAAAAAATGATCAGGCCTGACCATGCCTGTTCATGTATGATTAGGCCTGAAATTAGACCTGATCATGCCTGTTCATGTATGATCAGGCCTGAAATTAGACATGATCAGGCCTGATCATACCTGTCCATGCCTTTTCATGTCTGAGGCGTTAAATACACTCAGGCCTGTTCATGGCTGTTCATGTCTGTTCATGCCTGACCATGTCTGTTCATGTCTGAAGCGTTATATGCGTTCAGGCCTGATCATACCTGTCCATGCCTGTCCATGTCTGTTCATGTCTGTTCATGTCTGAAGTGTTAAATACAGTCAGGCCTAATCATACGTGTCCATGCCTGGTCATGTCTGTTCATGTCTGAAGCGTTCAATACAGTCAGGTCTGATCATGCCTGTTCAGGCCTGATCATGTCTGTTCATGGCTGTTCATGTCGGAAGCGTTAAATACAGTCAGGTCTGATCATGCCTGATCATGTCTGTTCATGGCTGTTCATGGTTGTTCATGTCTGAAGCGTTAACTACACTCAGGACTGATCATACCTGCCCATGCCTGGTCATGTCTGTTCATGTCTGAAGCGTTGAATAAGCTCAGGCCTGATCAGGCCTGTTCATGCCTGGTTATGTCTGTTCATGTCTGTTCATAGATATAAAATTTTTTCAACCAAGAATCTATCACGTATAACCCGGGAAAAAAAGATCAGACCTGATCAGACATGAACAGGCATGAGTCTTAAGACTTTCAGTACTTGAAGTTCGTACGAGACCTATTTTTCAACTTAATCTCTTAGGTCAACAGGTAACGAGGCGAACTTTCAAGCGCAAGGTCCACGGTTCGAATCCTAGACACTCCCATATTTTTTATTTTTTTTTCATTTTTATAGAAATAATTATATATAATTGTATATAGTTATGCATAATTATATATAATTATATAGGACCATTTTTTATATATAATTGTTTTACCAGAATGGGCATGAACAGGCATAAACAGACCTGATCAGACCTGAACATGCCTGATCAGGCCTGGTCAGGCATGACCATTTTTCATGTCTGATCAGGCCTGAAGACTCATGCCTTCTCATGTCTGATCAGGCCTAAACATTTTTTCCCGGGTGGTGTCACTTGAAATAATCTGAACGCAAGAATAATGGCGTCGGTCTTCTCGACACGAGGCAGGAAATTCATGCGCGCATGCGTCGCACTGCGTAAGTCAAGTTTTAATTGCTAGACACTAGGCCCCAGTAGGTGGTGCCTCTATTTGCCGGAAGTGCAACTACATTCAAATTTGAATGTAGTTGTGATTACGCAACATCAACGTTAAATTAAAATTATAAATATTAGAGCTACAATTCGGAAGTTGAGAACTTATGCACTAAAATTTTTTGCTCTTTCAGAAACTTTTTTAATATTTGAGCCATCATTTATACTTATCGAAATTTTCCCAAAAAGCTAGAAGTCTTATTTTTTTAACGGTTTTTTGTTAATAACAATTGTAAAATTCTTTTCTAGAAAATATCCAAAAAATGTCTTTTTCTAGACGCCATTCCGGATCGTTTAAGCAACTAACCATATTTTGAGGACACCTGTAACTATTTTTCGCAGAAAATAAACTTCTTGACTAGACTAGCATACCCTATGTATGTCTTAATACTCAGGCCTAAAAAGTGAAAGGTGTCCAGAATAGGTTGCGCACAAAAACGTTACGAAGTCATTCATTCAGTAGATTTCACTCTTCTCGCCTTATGTGAAAATCGATTCTTAAGAAGTAAACTCCAATATTGCTCGTAGAAATCCTACTTGATTAAAACATACAGTCAGTTCGTTACTCAAAAGAAAAATAGTCGATTGACGAAATAAAGAAAAGTCGGTTATTTTATTGTCCGGAGACACACATACAGCGTAAGTATTAACGAAATACTTGACGAGTGATGTGAGAGTATTCGTACACGGCGAGGCAACAACACTGCTGTTGCGAATGAGACACAAATAATCCGTAATCCTCAAAATTGCTTGAATGAAATAAAATAAAATAGAAATAATATTTCATTTCAGTAACGCATTGAATTTCACTATCATATAATAATTACACGTAATTAACTATTTAATTAGTATTGTAAAACGCACTTCACTTGCTCATTAACACAAAAAAATCGGTTATACACGTTGTTCAGTTTCGCGCCGATACTTTGGCTTGTTCACTTGTTTACAAATAAAGCGGATTACGGTTCAATCGAAATTAATTGATAATCGGTTAATTGTCCGTTGATCAAACTCGGATTGGTCGTAAAAGTCGTACATCGCGTTGTTCAAGAGTCGGAATTGAATTCTTCTATTGGTCGGGGTCAAATTGTTCAAAATACCAAAACGCGGCTGTTCAGTTCGACGTCTCAGCCGGACCTCTCGTTTCAATCCAAGCGTTGGATCGATACTCGGTCGAAGTCAAAATATTCGCTCATAGGTGTCACCAGAATTGGCTCAATGAAAAATGAAGTTTAATAAATCACAAACTATAAAAGGAACTCAAAAACTTCATTGTTTGATACCAAATGACGATGGAAGTTTACTTGTAAAACAATACTCAAATTCAACTGAATTTAAAATTTACAAATTGGTTAAGTGTCAAAAAAAATAAACATCATTCATTACTTTAGAGTTTAAATCCGGATCAATTTCATTTACTGTCTTTCCTGGAGGTTTTTTTTTCCTTATTGGCTATTGTCCCAAAAAGCCCACGTGCCACCTCTCCTAGATTATAAAGATAACTCATAAGAGTTACCCTCGCAGATTTGAATCACGGTGGAAACACCGTGGAAGTGTCAACACCGTGGATCCACCGTGGTTACACAGTGGATTTGTTCCATTTCACCACCGGGTATACACAGTGTATCCACGGTGATTACGCGGTGTATCCACCGTGATTCTATGGTGTCTTGACCACTGTGTATACACGGTGTTTCCACTGTGATTACGCGGTGTATCCACCGTGATTCCACGGTGGCTTTGTACTATTTCACCACCGCGTAATCGCAGTGGAAACACCGTGTATACACAGTGGTCAAGTCACTGTGAAATCACGGTGGATACACCGCGTAATCACGGTGGTAAAATGGAACAAACCCACCGTATTTCCACCGTGATTCAAATCTGCGAGGGTTCTTAGTCGATTTTTAAAATTCATTTACTGAATGAGTGGGAAAACTTAAAAAAATAGCATACTCCGAATGGCACAGTGTTTAAAAAAAATTATAGCAGCTAAATAGACCGATCTGAGAATGTTTATTGGTCAAACTCAGTCGGAAAATAATATTAAGGGAAAAAAAAGAATTGATTACCCACAATCGAATTAGTCTCAAAATTTTACAAATTCATCCAAGTTTTTTTGAGAATTTTTTCAAAAAAATCGAAGGGGGCATACATTTCGATAAAACGTTTTTTTGCTTAAAACTTAAAATAAACAATAAAGGATTCGATTAAGAATAAAAACGTATTTTTTTCTTGAAATCACATCCGAAAACGAAAATTATGAGAGAAAAAATGATCCGTTTGGTGTATTTTTCGCGAAGTTATAACCGTTTGAAAAAAAAAAACCTTGTATTTTGAAAAAAAAATGGTATCTCGGAAACGAGTAGTCCAAAACATTTGAAGAAATTCATGAAAGCATTTTTTATCAGCCTTCAAAACACATAAATTTTTCAAAAGTATTGGAGGGGGTGACCTCAAAAAGTGTCCGAATTGGTATGGAACGCCCCATACACACTAGGGTCGGTAAAAAAAATCAACTATTTTTTTTTGCACGTCCCACGGAAAAATGGGTTGCTAGACACCTTGAAAAAATTCTCACCAAATAGGAGCTCTTAATTTCAATCGGAAGATCCTCCGCATGGCAGTTGTTTATTTTTTTTCTTAGTACAATAGAAAAAGATCCATACCTCATCATTAATTGATTGTACATAAAAATGTTTAAAAAAAAATTTGTAGAAAATTTGTTGCTCTTCAAAAAAGGTATCGTATATTTTTTCCGTAAACCTCACCATTTGAATGATATTGAAGATTTAAGTTTGATCGTTTTAAGACAAATTTCATTTTTGTTTATAAAATTCATAACTCGACAATAAATGACCATTATAAAATGCGCAATATCAATTTTTGTAGAAAATTACCTGCTCTATGAAAATGGTGTCTTATGTTTTGGCGATTAAATTAAGCGTTCAAAAGATATCCATCATCAAAGTATCATGTGTGCTGATTGTAAGAGTTTTTGATTAGATGACCGAAAAATTTCAATTTAATTTATAGGTTTTGAGAAAAAGGTATAGCCGGATTACTATGGGAATTCTGCCCCCATGGCTTATTTGACTCAATTTTTAGCTCTTTAACTCGAACGGTATTCAAGAATTTCAAAAAAACCTATTTTTTCTGAATTATTTTTATGTTTATAGTAAAATTCGGAATTATTCAATAACGATTTTTTTCCTAATTCTGACGAGTCCAAAACATAAAACAAATCATATGATTGTGATTCTCAAACGGAAAGCCAATTTTTAACGGAGAAAAGAAAATAATAATCTTTTTTTTTAGCCTTTTTGAAACATGTCACTCACCAAAATTTGTCAGAAAATGTCTTTTATACTTCTTTGTACTCAGGAATTTTCCGTAATTTATTGGAGTGGTGGAACAATTAAAAAAAAATAAAAAACTTATTCCTTTCTTAAATGCTTGCGTTTTAACAAGCTTATATTTTTTTTTAGTACAAATACACTGGTCATGAAAATTAAGGGATAGAAAAAAAATTTGAAATTTTTGGGTTATTTTCAACATGCTGTAACTCGGTGAAAAATGTTCCTAGAAAAAAAATAGGAAGAGCAAATTGTAGCCTCAGGTTTTTTGTTTTCAGATCTGGACCTCAAATTTTTTTATCATGCACGATTCCGGAGTAATCATAGAAGAACCGACAAAAAAATCGGTCTGTCAGTTGACCCTGCGGACCAGCCCCAAAAACTTCCCACTGTTTTCGAGCTCAAGAACCTCGAAAACATTATTGTGAATACATTTTCAAGCTCTTCGAGCTCGAAAATACTTTTGTATGCTGTTTTTTTCGAAAAAAAACGTTTATCACTATTTCTTTTATCAACGATATCTCTCGAACGAATAAACCGATTGAAACGATTGAGGTGGTGATCGACGCGTGTTATCAAGTTCTAAAGCTGATTAAATTTTGAATTCGATTTATCGAGTCGTTTTTGAGATATTTAAAAAAAAATAAAATAATTTATTTTTTTTAATTCATTCGACAACGGTTTCTCTTGAACGAATGAATCGATTTTGATGGCTGGGGTGGCATTTGACGCGGCGTATAAAGCTTCAGAGCCCAGTCGATTATGGAATCAATCGATCGAGCACATTAAAAGTTATCCAAAAAAAACATTCTTGAAAAAATTTTATTTTTTGAATATCTCTGAACGAGCCCTACCGATCAAGCTCGATTTCTCACAGCTTCAAGATATTGACAAGCCGCATCGAATGACAACTTACAGTTCAAAATCGGTTCATCCGTTCAAAAGATACAGGTATTTACATACGTACGTACATACATACATACACACACTCGGACATCAACTTGAAATTTAGTCTAGTCGATAAGTTGAAAATGGTCGAAAATAGAGATACTGCTCTTAAAATTAGGCGAGATAGCTCATTGGATCCGGAATGACGTCTAAAAAAATGTGCCAAAAGATTGTATTAGCACGTAAAAAATTGCAAAAGTTATAAACAAATCAAGATGAAAAAAAACAGGCTTTTCGTTTTTTGCCAATATTTCATAAACAATTAATATTTAAGAAATCTAATAAAAAGATTCTTTAAGAGGAGGAAATTTCAAAATAAAAACTCCCATCTCCCAAATTTCTATCTCCATTACTTATAATTTTGATTTAACGCTGAAAATGGGTCTCCGCGCGATATTCTTAAGTTGCGCGCGCAGCGTCAAAAGCAAGTTCGACACAATAATTAATTTATTTAAGGTATTAAATATTTTTTTTTTAATTTATTCCCGTTGGAAATTTTACTTAAAGTTAATTTTTCAACAAGTTGAACGATTGTTAACTAACAAAATTTTCTCGAACTGAGTAAATGAGAAAAAATGTTTAAATAATTGTCGTATAAATTTTTCGCTTCGTGGAGCCTTTCTTACATACATACTTAACAAGATCACGCGATGAAAGTTAAAGAAATATTCATACTTTGTTTATAATAATTTTTGTACTTGAACAAAAACTGAACAATCCAAGTAATGTTGCTAAAAAAATTTTTTTTTCTCTTAATCATCATATTATCGTTCTTTCATTAATACAAGATATCAATTGATTTGGAAAAAAAAATTTTTCCGTCATTTGTTGATAAATTTTTTATAAACAAATTGATTATTTTGATATTTAAAAAAAAGTTTTTTTTTACAAATTCATTCTATTACAAATATTATGATTTTTAAAAAACAAATTTTTCCTTAATAACAATTTTTAATTGTTTATAATCGTTTTTTTTATATTTCGATGGTTTAAATAATTAGTTAAGAAATTATTTTTTATCTAAAAATCATAATTGACAGTCCTCTATAAAGTAACAAAAAAAAAATATTTTTTTATCAACAATTTTATTGTTTATTAACTTACTAATTTGTTATAAACAAATTTTCAACTTTGTTATATTTTTTTTCTGAATCTTATAAAATTTACAAATACGACCACATATAACAAAGTATAGAAAAAAAATTTTTTCAATTTTTTATTGTACTTTTAAAAAATACGTGCTACAAAAGTTGCAGCGACTGCGTCATTTGTCTACTAAAAAACTAATATAACTTTTAAACTATTAGAGATACGAAAATAAATATTATTGCCGATTTTATAAAGGGTTAAACGATCTTTCAAATAAGCTGTTATAAAAATTTTTAGTCATTGATAATCTTCTGTTATGCGCATTTGTTTATAAAAACTAATATTTTTTTCGATGCTTGTCGAACTCTCGTGATTTCTAACTAGTGAGAGAATCGTAAAACAGAAAAAACGGCATTTAACTTTTTAAAAAATGCATGACAATAGATTATCAATGACTAAAAATTTTTATAACAGCTTATTTGAAAGATCGTTTAACCCTTTATAAAATCGGCAATAATGTTTATTTTCGGATCTCTAATAGTTTAAAAGTTATATTAGTTTTTTTGTGGACAAATGAAGCAGCCACTGCAACTTTTGTAGCACGTATTTTTTAAAAGTACAATAAAAAATTGAAAAAATTTTTTTTCTATACTTTGTTATATGTGGTCGTATTTGTAAATTTTATAAGATTCAGAAAAAAAATATAACAAAGTTGAAAATTTGTTTATAACAAATTGGTAAGTATATATGGGGCATTCCATGCCAAATCACCGAGGTTTCGGCCCGACCCCCTTCGATTTCGCTGAAAATTTTTTATCATTTTCTACCCTACCAAAGACATTTTCCTGAATTTTTTCAGATTTTTTTACCCAACCCAAAAAAAGTTACGAATTTTTGAAAAAAAACGCTCTTTTGTTTTCAAATTGCTGTAACTTTGACACAAATTGACATTTTGGCACTTTTTTTTTTTTGAAAAATTTTGTTTTTAATTGTAGTTTTCAGAAAAAAATACAAAAAATTTTTCGGAAGTCACGATATATAAAATATTTCATTTTTTTCAATAAAACCGTAATTTTTTCGAAGTCGGAAACCTTCGATTCTCAATTTTTTTGTCTCAAAAAAAACTTCAACCAAGACAGTATTGGACCCCGCCATTCCCATTTTGTGCCGACTTTCCTTTACATTTTTTTTTTTCGATTGAAATTAAAAAAATTTCTAAATTTGGCTTATTTTTTATGACTTTGCGCTGAAGTTTCTTTGGATTGTTTTTAAAAGCTCAGAAGTTGAATAAAATTGGACAATAACAACCGTAAAGTGTATTAGGGGCAAGAATTGATTTTTTCGGAAGAAAATTCCCAATTTTGAAATACAGTGAAACCTAAACCTACAATTAACCTTCTCACTAAGACAATTCATAGATGAACTCAGAAAAATATCGATAGCCCGAACTGAGAATCGAACCTAGACCATGTCGGTATCGCGCCGAGTGCTCTACCAGTTGAGATATCCGGTACTATACTATATTCCGTTCAATTTGATCTAAAATTGTCTATAAGGCTATCGATATTTTTCTGAGTTCATCTATAAATTGTCTTAGAGAGAAGGTTAATTGTAGGTTTAGGTTTCACTGTATTTCAAAATTGGGAATTTTCTTCCGAAAAAATCAATTCTTGCCCCTAATACACTTTACGGTTGTTATTGTCCAATTTTATTCAACTTCTGAGCTTTTAAAAACAATCCAAAGAAACTTCAGCGCAAAGTCATAAAAAATAAGCCAAATTTAAAAATTTTTTTAATTTCAATCGAAAAAAAAAAATGTAAAGGAAAGTCGGCACAAAATGGGAATGGCGGGGTCCAATACTGTCTTGGTTGAAGTTTTTTTTGAGACAAAAAAATTGAGAATCGAAGGTTTCCGACTTCGAAAAAATTACGGTTTTATTGAAAAAACTGAAATATTTTATATATCGTGACTTCCGAAAAATTTTTTGTATTTTTTTCTGAAAACTACAATTATAAACAAAATTTTTCAGAAAAAAAAAGTGCCAAAATGTCAATTTGTGTCAAAGTTACAGCAATTTGAAAACAAAAGAGCGTTTTTTTTCAAAAATTCGTAACTTTTTTTGGGTTGGGTAAAAAAATCTGAAAAAATTCAGGAAAATGTCTTTGGTAGGGTAGAAAATGATAAAAAATTTTCAGCGAAATCGAAGGAGGTCGGGCCGAAACCTCGGTGATTTGGCATGGAATGCCCCATATAGAGGACTGTCAATTATGATTTTTAGATAAGAAATAATTTCTTAACTAATTATTTAAACCACCGAAATATAAAAAAAACGAATATAAACAATTAAAAATTGTTATTAAGGAAAAATTTGTTTTTTAGAAATCATAATATTTGTAATAGAATGAATTTGTGAAAAAAATTTTTTTTTAAATATCAAAATAATCAATTTGTTTATAAAAAATTTATCAACAAATGACGGAAAAATTTTTTTTTTCAAATCAATTGATATCTTGTATTAATGAAAGAACGATAATATGATGATTAAGAAAAAAAAAAATTTTTTTAGCAACATCCTAAGAAGCTATTCTGACTATTTTCAGAATGATGTCCAAGTGTATGTATGTATGTATGTGTGTGTGTGTGTGTGTGTGTGTGTGTGTGTGTGTGTGTGTGTGTGTGTGTGTGTGTGTGTGTGTGTGTGTGTGTGTGTGTGTGTGTGTGTGTGTGTGTGTGTAAACTCTTTGTCACTTTTTAACTAATGAATCGAGTTGGATGGTTGACGTGGCAATCGAAAGAGCTTGTTGGCCCTTAACTTTGCTGAAAATTTCAGATCATTTAATCAAGTAGAAAATATTGGCGAATTATGAAAAAAAAAAAAATTTTTTTTTTCGTTTTTTAGTGATTTCTCAGAAACGACTTGAACGATTGACTTGAAAATCTTATCAGCTCTAAAACTTGATAAGCCGCGTCGAATGCTACCTCAACCATCTCAATCGGTTAATTCGTTCGAGAGATATCGTTGGTGGAAGAAATGATAAAAAACGGTTTTTTTCGATTATCTTTGAAGTTACTTATCCGATCAATTTTAAAATCTAATCAGCTCTAGAATTTAAGAAAACGCGCCGATTACCACCTCAAACGTCAAAATCGGTTGATTAGTTCAAAAGATATCAGCGCTGAAAAGTTAAAAAAATAACATTTTATGTTATTCTTTCCTTATAAATCAAAAATATAATGTGCTAAAATGTGTCTGAAATCATACCAACTCTTTCTCAATATAGTCTCTTTCGATCATCAGCTAATGTCATGTAACTTGTTCCTTAGTTTTGAACATATTGTCAGCAAAAAATTGAAAAAACCTAGTCGTTAATGTTTTTCTCGGATATTCCATATATTATTGCTCTGACCTAAGTTAAAACTCATTCAAATCTTGATTTTGATCACTGACATTGATTTCTGCCTCAGTACATGTACTTCAGAGAACATAATCGAAAATAAAAATTTAAAAGCCGCATCTTTATCAATGATTTCTGATTCTTAAGTTTTAAACTCTAGCTTGAAACGTTATTTGTTAGATCTTGAAAAGCTCAAAAAAAAATGATTGCACGTAATAGCTTTTTCGAGCTCGAAGTGCTCGAAAATATATTCACAGTGATGATTTCAAGCTCCTTGAGCTCGGAAACAGCAGGAAGTTTTGGGGCTGGCCTGCAGGCCCAACCGACGCCCAGATTTTTTTGTTTCGATATTTTTCTTCTTTATCATCTTCAAAATGATTTTTCTTAACATCGAAATCATTTTGAAGATGATAAAAAAGAAAAATATAAAAAAAAATGTTTTTTAAGAATTACTGATTTTGGTTGAAGAAACGAAGCTTGTCGCTAAAAAAAACTTTTTGACATTGAAGAAATGATTGAAAACCAAAGAATCGCTAATTATGCGATTTTTGGCTAAATCAATAAATTTAAAGCTTCGGGACACTAAGAAAGAACAATCGCAGCGCATTGAAATTTCTAGGGTTTTTCCAGGACACTTTGAGGTTGAAAAAAAAAACGACGATATCCTTTGTTTATCCGTTGTATCCAAAGTTATAGCAAGATTTCCAAATATCCTTAAACATGCAAATTTTGACCTGTTTTTTAATAAACATTATCGCTTCAAAATAAATTTTTCCATCAAAAGCCACTAATTTTGCCTTATAAGGTATATTTTGCAGTTTTTAAAACCCTACTTCCATTCTCTGTGCAACTAATAGGTCCGGAGTTATTGATTATCAAAGCCAAAATGGACTTTTTTGCTTTGATCAATGATAACTCGGTACCAAACTGTCGAAAAGACATGTTCAGGCCGCCAAATTAAGGGGCACAAAATTTCCTAAAAGAGTCGTAAAGTCGGATTATTCAAAAAAATTTATTGAAGCCCACAGACTTGTTGAAAGACGAGCAAAAATTTTTTTTCGTCGGTTTTCTTATGATTACTCCGGAATAGTCTATGATAATAAAATTTGAGGTCCAGATCTGAAAACTAGAAACTTGAGGCTACCATTTGCTTTTCCTATTTTTTTTCTATGACCATTTTTCACCGAGTTACAGCATGTTGAAAGTCACCCAAAAATTTCGAATATTTTTTCTATCCCTCAATTTTCGTGACCAGTGTAAATACGTAGAAAATTTTTTTTTAACAAAAATATATCCTCGCAAAAGATAAACATATATACTATGTGTATAAGGCCCATACTGTTATATGCGTCTTCAATATGGAGCAATCCAAGCAAAGTAAAGTATGACAGATTAGAGAAAATACAAAAAAAAGCCTGCGTATAGCACTAAATGCCAAACCAGGGTTAAGTATCAAATCAATTATTAAACAAACAGGATTCTCTAGAATTAAAGATGCTGTGTTACGACACACAACGAATTTCTACACGACTCAAATTAAAAATATATATATTTTATTTGACTTATGCTGTGAAACTACCAGAAATCCATGGCATACCCTGGCGGATCTTATTTTACAGTATTTTTCGGTATCACTATCGTAGTTTACCGGAACTTACCGTAGAATTACCGTACTTGACTACCGTAAACTACGGTAGTGATATCGAAAAATACCGTGAAATTAGATATGCTCACAGGAACAGTAATTGTACCGTAACTTTTGCGAAATTCATCTGTTTAAAGGTTATTGGAGCTTGAAATCCAATTGATAGGAAGCTTCGAGATCTTTCTACTTTTTTGGTGAAACTATCAGACTTATCACGAAACGTCATAGAATCTTTTTTGTTGAGAATCCTATTCATTAAAAATTATCTCCGATAATGTTTTTTAAAATCCCGCATTTTTTTCTAGCTATTTCCATTCTAATGTCAAGCTCTTAAAACAAATTAGTGTTCTGATCGATTTCAAGAGCTTGTCATGAAAATGGAAATAACTAG
Source organism: Microplitis mediator (assembly GCF_029852145.1). Taxonomy (NCBI): domain Eukaryota; kingdom Metazoa; phylum Arthropoda; class Insecta; order Hymenoptera; family Braconidae; genus Microplitis; species Microplitis mediator. The sequence continues at coordinate 11,404,222 of NC_079970.1, read as the reverse complement.
TAAACAATGCGAAGTTTTGAGACACTTTATTAGAGGTAATTTGTAAAAAATAAAAGTGTGTACAAAAAAGACACTAACATTTTGTGATAAGCCTGATAGTTTCACCGGAAAAGTAAAAAAATCTAGAAATTTGCTATAAATCTGACTTTTAAGTTTAGAATAAATTAATTTATTAGAAAAATTTTAATTTAAGTTAAGAATAAAATAATTCTTATAAATAGCACGTAATAAATCGAATTTAATTATTTTTCCTAACTTATTACAGCAACGCTAAACTTAACCAATAAACTCAGCATGTCATAAACAAAAATTAAACTGATTATTATAATCACTTGTTAAGCATATTCTCACGCAAAAAATGTAAAAAATCACATATCATAAATTTTTATGTTTCAATTATTTGAAATCAATTGATTTATCATTTAAATCCACAATGATTATTATTCAATAATGTAACGCTTATAAAATGAACAGGAGACACTGCGCAGAAAATCTAATAGCTGATTATCTGGCGAGGGAGCGTGTTTCAGCTGTCTCAAAATAGCCCGGCAAATTCAAATGTATGAAACTTAAAAGAAAGAAAAACTTAATAAAATAGTTTTCTGATTGCTTTTAAGAGCTCAACATTGAAATGAAAATAACTAGAAAACAAAGCAGAATTCGAAAAACTTTATCCGTAATAATTTGGAAGGAATAAAATTACCTTCAAAAAAATTTTTATGACATACCCGACTAGAATTTCTTCCTGATTTGCCTGAAGTACCATAAGGACCTTATCGGGTTAATATAAGGTTTGCCTTATTAGGGCAAACCTGACAAGTTCCTTGTCAGGTCCTCATCAGGATATCCTAATTAAAAAAAAATTTATTTGCCACCGGGCCAACCCGACGAGTTCCTGATCAGGATCTCGTCAGGATATCCTTATTCAAAAAAAAGTTATTTGCCATCGGGTCAACCTGACAAGTTCCTGATCAGACCCTCGTCAGGATATCCTTATTCAAAAAAAGTTATTTGCTATCGGGTCAACCTGACAAGTTCTTTGTCAAGACCTCGTCAGGATATTTCTATTTAAAAAATCTGTCTATCGGTTGACCCTGCGGGCTAGCCCTAGAACTTCCCGCTGTTTTCGAGCTCCTTGGTCTCTAAAACATTGTTGTTAATACATTTTCGAGCTCTTTGAGCTCGAAGACACCGTTGTTTCCCTTTTTATGAGCTTTTCAAGCTCAACAGGGTTACGTTTTATGTTAAAGTTTAAAAATTTAGAATCTAAAATAATGAATAAATGAGGATTTTTTAACTTCCCGCTGAGGAAAATCAACGATTTTCAAAAAATTCGGGAAGTTATTGGTTTCACCCCGATTTTCAAAAACCGGGTTTTCATCATATGTCGACATTTGAAGGTGCTAGGGTGCTATTCTGACATTTTCAGAGCGATGTCTGTATGTATGTATGTATGTATGTGTGTGTGTGTGTGTGTGTGTGTGTGTGTGTGTGTGTGTGTGTATGTGTGTGTGTGTGTGTGTGTGTGTGTGTGTGTGTGTGTGTGTGTGTGTGTGTATGTGTGTGTGTGTGTGTGTGTGTGTGTGTGTGTGTGTGTGTGTGTGTGTGTGTGTGTGTGTGTGTGTGTGTGTGTGTGTGTGTGTGTGTGTGTGTGTGTGGATGTAAACCTCTCATATCGTTTTGATGAATGAACCGATTTAGATGGTTTTTGCGGCATTCGAAAGATATCTTTTGAACTTAGATTTTCAAAAAAATTTTAGACCAATTAGTCAAATAAACTCTGAGATATTTAAGAAATACGAAAAAAAAAAAATTTTTTTTTCGTTTTTTTTGGATATTGTGAAAACTGTTGGATCGATCAATTCCAAAATCTAATCAGCTTTAGAACTTGATAAAAGCTTTCGATTGCCACCAAGAACGGCTCAATCAGATAATCCGTTCGAAAGATATCGTCGACGAAAGAAACAGTAAGAAACGGTTTTTTGCAAATATCGTCGAAACGACTAAACCAATCATTCCCAAAATTTCATCAGCTCTAGACCTCAATAAAACGCGTCGATTGCCACCTCAACCGTCTTAATCGGATAATCCGTTCAAGAAGTATCGTCGACGAAAGAATGGAAAAAATCGTTTTTTTCCGTTTTTCGTGGATATTTCGGAATCTATCAAATCGATCAAGTCCAAAATCTAATCAGCTCTAGAACTCGATGTGAGCATTCTATTTCCACCTCAACCGTCTCAATCGGATAATCCGTTCAAGAGATATCGTCGACAACAGAATGGAAAAAAATCGTTTTTTTTTTTTTATTTTTCGTGAATATTTCGGAAACTATCGAATCGATCAATTCCAAAACCTAATCAGCTTTAGAACTCGATAAAAGCATTCGATTGCTGCCCAGAACGTCCCAATCAGATAATCCGTTCCAGAGATATTGTTGACGGAATAATAAATGTAAAATCTATATGTGCTTTTTCCATTAAAAAACATCATAATTACTGAACATAATTACTCAAAACTAATATGTTCTTCTTTATATAAGTCATTGAAAGTGATTGCTCAAAAATTGTCATGTTCGCTGGTATCACGATATACTTACACGATGTAGATACAACGAATCACGTAAATACTTATTTTTGAGCTAATTATTGAACATAATTGTAATAAAATATATAAAAAACGCTCATTCATTCGTTATTTTGGATTCTAAATTTTTAAACTTTAACATAAACCGTAACCCTTTTGAGCTTGAAAAGCTCATAAAAAAGGGAAACAAAGATATTGTCGAAAATGTATTTATACCAATGTTTTCGAGCTCTTAGAGCTTGAAAATAGCGGGAAGTTTAGGGGCTGGCCTGCAGGGCCAACCGATACCCAGATTTTTATATTTGTTCACAATTATGGTCAATAATTAGCTCAAAAATAAGTATTTACGTAATACGTTGTATCTATATCGTGTAAACATATCCTGATACGAGCAAACATGACGATTTGTAGGCAATCACTTCCAATGACTTATATAAAGAAAAAAATATTAGTTTTGAGTAATTTTTTCAGTAATTATTATGTTATTCAATGAAAAAAACAGATATTGATTTAACATTTATTATTCCGTTGACGATATCTCTCGAACGGATTATCTGGTTGGGACATTCTTGGCACCAATCGAATGATTTTATCGAGTTCTAAAGCTGATTAGATTTTGGAATTGATCGATTCGATAGTTTCCGAAATATTTACGAAAAACGAAAAAAAAACGATTTTTTTTCATTCTTTCGTCGACGATATCTCTCAAACGGATTATCTGATTAAGACGGTTGAGGTGGCAATCGGCGCGTTTTATTGAGGTCTAGAGCTGATTAGATTTTGGAATTGATCGATCCAACAGTTTTCACAATATCCAAAAAAAAAAACGAAAAAAAAATTTTTTTTTTTCGTATTTCTTAAATATCTCAGAGTTTATTTGACTAAATGGTCTAAAATTTTTTTGAAAATCTAAGTTCAGAAGATATCTTTCGAATGCCGCAAGAACCATCTAAATCGGTTCATTCATCAAAAAGATATGAGAGGTTTACATCCACATACACACACACACACACACATACATACATACAGACATCGCTCTGAAAATGTCAGAATAGCATCTTAGCACCTTCAAATGTCGACATATGATGGAAACCCGGTTTTTTAAAATCGGGGTGGAACCAATAACTTCCCGAATTTTTTGAAAATCGTCGATTTTCTCAGCGGGAAGTTAAAAAAAGTGATTTGCCATCGGGTCAACCTGACGAGTTGCTGTTCAGGGCCTCGTCAGGATATTCTTATTAAAAAAAAAGTTATCCCATCTCTTTAAATATTTCATTTACAGGCTAAAAATTAAAAAAAGTACAAAATAATATCATATAAAAATCACGTCAATCATTGTAACACAGATTTTTTACTTTTTCATCAATTATTCTTTGACATCATAATGAATATTATATTTACACTTTCAAGATCACTTGTGTATGTTAGCCCAGTGGATAGCATCGAGGACTTTGAATCGAAAGGACGCAGGTTCGAGCCCAGCAGTTATCGGGATTTTTTAATCAATAAAAAATATGTTTACTTCCTTTAATTAATGCTCTCAATACAATAGATAACATTCTCGATCGAATTAAAATTCTCTTATTTTTGTTTTGCAATTTAATATTTTTTTAAAAATAATTACTAATAAGGTAATCCTGATAAGGATTTGATGAGGATATCCTGATAAGGATTTGATGAGGATATCCTGATAAGGCAATCCTGATAAGGACGTGATGAGGATATCCTGGTAAGGTCCTGATAAGGCAATCCCGATAAGGACCTCATGGGTCTTAAGCGTTACATCAATATCAGGATCCTCGTCAGGATACCCTGATCGGGACCTTATTTGAAGTAAGGTTAACCCGATAAGGACCTCGTCAGGCCCTTATGAAAAATTCTAGTCGGGTATTTTGTGATAAGACTGATAGTTCCGCCGGAAAAATAAAAAGATCTCAAAATTCACTATAAACTTTACTTTAAGCTCAAATAACGTTTAAACAGTTGGATTTATCAAAAAATAATAAGAGAATTTTTTTGTATAGCGTTCAATTTCCTACAACCATAATAATCTTGCATAAACATCCGTTCATTGGTTTATGAGCTTTAAATTTTCTACACTTTCAATTTTTGGACACCATGAATAAATAAAATTGAAAAATGTTAGTACATCAACTTTTTTGTGTCCATTTTTCTCATAGCATTTCCAACTTAACCCATACCTGAATTATAGTAGATTTTCGAAGATATGTTTATCTTATTTGTTGGTAGATTTAGCCATTTTTTCTAGCCTTTTATTTTTGAGTCCCAGATGGTAAAAGTTATTAAATTGTAGTAGAACTTTAGGTACTTGCCAAATTTACAGAAATACTTTTAGATAACTGTATTCTACGGTGGCAGACAAAAAATTTACGGTAAGAATACAGTAGGCTTACCGTAAAAGAATTCTATACCCATTTCGGAATTTTTGCGGTAGATTACCGTAACTTTCCGTAATTTTGCGTGAAAATTCGGTGGGATACCGCAATTTTACCGCCAAATTCGGTAGCAGTACGGAATACTACGGTATTCTGTGTTTTTTACGGTAATTTACCGTAAATTCACCTAAATTTCGGTTTTTTACCGTATTTCAGGTCCGCCAGGGTAAATATAAAATGCCGCGTCGAACGCTAATAAATAAGCATCTGACCTAGTAGTATTAAGTCTTAATTTGTAAGTAGTTTGTAAGGCTGTCTAGTCATAACAATCAAATATTAATCTAATTAGGTTTTTTCTAAACTTTTTCCTAAACAAAATGGAATCTAAATGTTAATTTTTTATGAAATTATAGAATAATATCTGTAAAATAAAGAAAAAACGAAAGTTCATGCGAGTTAAGTCTTAAGGACAGAAATCGAAAATAAATAATAAGTATAAGCAATGTATTAATTATACTATTGAATGTAAAATAGATCAACAAAATATTATGAAAACTGTAACTGTAGCGGCAGTGCATTAATTCTTCACCAGTCTAACTGGAAAGAATACTCTCTACAGATAGCCAGCAAAGCTATCAGCGCTCCTCAACGAATAAATATTCAAGCGAGCAAGGCTTCAATATTCTCTAGCTACGTCTCAACAACAACCAGTTCTTTTTATAACTAACGTTGTCTTAGCTCTTTTCAGGGCTAGTCAACTAGACCTCCGGGTCAACGTAAGACTACTTGCCATCTCAACGGTTCTTTTTAGAACCAGTCATATCTATTTTTTAACGTTATAACTCAACAGTCTTTTTCAAGACCAAACCGGCCTTTTTCAAAGCTCCAACACTTTCTAACGTAAGAAATTTGCTTCAATAGTAAACTATACAACCGGCAGACTCCTCGTTAAACACAATTTTACTACAAAACTTATACTTCTGCATTAGTTTCATACATACCAGAAGATTCCCTTTTTATTTCCATGAAGGTATTTGTATTTCGGTTGTTTACTGCAACACTGTTGTAGTCCACTTGACTCTTGTGACAATGAAGGGCTATAAGTCGAGTTTTTTGTGATGGAATTGAACTTGTCGCTGGTCGCAGCCGTCTAGTTTTAGCACTTATTAATGCACTTTTCCCAAAAAATAGATCATTCATGGTTTGAGATGATGGTGGTATTACAGTTTGCCTCACACGTGCTCCTGTTGAAAATTCATATAACAATTTTAAATCAAATAATTTTCGATGATTGGTAATTATATTGAAAGTTCTAGGTATTTTTTACGGTTTTCTAATCTGTTAAGACGGTAATAATTATTTTTGTTGCAAAGCAAAAAAATATGACAATATGTCAAATACTATTATACGATTACAAGATAGAGACTATGAGCCACTGATTCATGTTATAACTGCAATGCTTTATAGAACATATGTGACCTACACATATACTTGCATAATACATGTGACTTCCGATATAGTTATTGATCAACCACCACTTTTTAATTTAAGATTGAAGAAAATTAGTGTAAAATAAAAATTACAGTTGTATCAACTAACTGGAGTAATAACGATTCACTTACACTTTACTTCCGGGTAAAACGAATTAAATATGGCTGTATAGGACTGTATATGGAGCATACATACTTTTTGAACAATTCCATAAGGGTCATTCCATGTCAAATGTTGTGAAGGAGATGGAAAGAATGCAACGACTAGGATCTCCAGCACCGTGAATAGAGACACGTATTCAATATTTTTCACTAAAAACGATCTAGATTTAATTTGTTTTAATATTGTTAAGCATAAATTTTATAAAAAATGATTTTTGTTTACTTCCTAGTTTTATTTTTCACAAACAAAAACAATAAACTAGTTCGATAGATTACTGGTAAGTAGGTAGTTGTAACGATTTTCTATTTTAGATATGATCAGGTGGAAAGAAACCAACATAAACATGAGATTTGTAGCATGTCTCTGTACTTATCTTATCAAGGTGTTCAAAATCAATTTCAAAATTTTACACACATGCTACATCCCAGTCTGCTCGTCAGATGTCTCTGACCATTTTTAAATACTAATTATAACGTAATTATTACATACTAATTAAGACGTATAATTATAATTCAGCAAGTTGCAGGATATAATCAGATGTAATAATATGATAAAATATAATAATATAATATAATATAATCCCTCACTGATTTGAATCACGGTGGAAACACGGTGGGTTTGTTCCATTTTACCACTGTGATTACGCGGTGTATCCACCGTGATTCCACGGTGGTTTGACGACTGTGTATACACGGTGTTTTCACTGTGATTTCGCGGTGATACACCGTGGAACCACGGTGGTGAAATAGCACAAAGCCTCCGTGGATCACGGTGGATACACCGCGTAATCACAGTGGATACACTGTGTATACCCGGTGGTGAAATGGAACAAACCCACCGTGTAACCACGGTGGATCCACGGTGTTTGCACTTCCACGGTGTTTTCACCGTGATTCAAATCTGCGAGGGATAATATAAAATAACATAGTATAATGTTATTCAGAATATTTAAAACATATGGATAAAAAATTTTTTCTCTTTATATTTCTTATATACAAATAAACGCTGACACCTCGAGTTTCTCTCGGGACTCTCAGCTGCACAAGTACCTATTTAGTTCTAAAATAACTTTTGATCAATGGTAAGGGACTTATTTGTTAATAACAAAAACGGAGAGAGCGTGCGAACAGAGAATGAATCATTCGAGAATATTGCTTATATCGATCCACCCCTCTACATCGAACGTTGTGCGGGGCTGATGCGCAAACGCCACGTTTTGATAACACTTACTCTAGTTTTTCTCGATCAAGAGGAATCAGTCCGAAACTTAGAATCATTGAGATCAATCAGGCTCATAAAATCTTAACTTCGTTCTCACCTTCTTGAAGTAATTGATAGGAATATCTTAACATTATTATAAATTACTTCAATTGTATATTTCCACACTCTAAAACTATTTCTTTACAATTGAATAAGTAGGATTTAGATATATCGAATAATATATCCAAACGACCAGATTATTACAACCACCAAATGGTGGCTGTTCAACTCATACTTAATTATTATTTGTAATTAGCGGTAGAGGCAGCCGTTTGGCACGCACGTGGCTCGGGCGATCACCAAAGTTACGTACCATCGAGCAGGATTGCTACTTGACTGGGTGACCGCTTAGCCACGCGTCGGGTTCGAACGAAGGTCTCTGACCGTTAAGCGCGGGATGAGGATCTAGTGGTCGGTAAAATGGGAATTTTATCGATCACTAGAGCCTCACCCAATCCAAACTATACTGGCTATGTTTTCTCTGTGGTTTTCCTACGCCACTGCAGGTCTATCGTGAGGTGAGATAGTGGGGCATCACTGTAATGATGTGGTACAGTATAAGCACAAGTCAGCCACAAAATAAAAGCAGAGGGAGAAGTAAGCAGTTTACGATAGAAAGGCGAAAGTGTACAAGGCCATGAGGCTATACACTGCAACAATGCGATTAATTATTATTTATAATTACATGCAAGTTCATATTGCGTCCATCTTAAATCTACCGTCAAACCACGCCAGCACCAACACATGAACTAGAACGTAACAACTTATATATAATTTAAATTGTTGGCAAAGATGGATTCGAACAGACTGGTCAAATCAGAAAATGAGAAAATTTTTTTTTACAAAAAAAATGACATTAAGTTATCAGAGTGAAATTGAATCAACACAAAAAAACTACTATCGAAATTTTCTTTAGTGTGCTCGAAATTTTTTTTTTCTAACGTAAGAATAAAAAATAAAAAGTAAAATTGTGAAACAAAAGAAAAAAGTTGAGTGAGAATTGAAGTGAGCGAAATAAATAATAATAAAAATTTTAATAACTGAAGTTAAATATTTGAGAAGAATTAAAATAAAACCATTATAAAAAGATTTTAAACTAAACATTTAAATTAAAAATTTGGAAAATTGATTTTTCTTAAGATCTAAAATCCAATTTTTTAACTTCCCGCTGAGAAAATTGAAAATTTTCAACAATTCGGGAAGTTATTGGTTTTGGTCCAATTTTCGGAAATCAAATTTCTATCAAATTTTGACGTTTTTAGGTTCTAGGAAGCTATTCTGACTAACTTCAAGACGATGACTGTGAAAATTTAAGCTCGATCGGTAAAGTGTGTTTGGAGATATTCCAAAAATAGAATTTTTTTTAAAATGTTTTTCTTGGATAACTTTTAATTTGCTCAATGGATTGATTCCTAAATCTAATCAGCTCTGAAACTTTATAAGTCGCGTGGAATGCCACCTCAACTGTCAAAATTGGTTCATTCGTTCGAGAGAAACCATTAACAAAAGAATTAACAAAACATTTTTTGTTGGTTTTTTTAAAATTTCTCAAAAACGACTCGACAGATTAATTTAAAAATTTGATCAGCTTTAGAATTCGTTAGAATGCGTCGATTGCTCCCTCAACTGTCTCAATCGGTTGATTCGATTAAGAGATATCGTGGGAGAAATAATGGTAGTAAACGTTTTTTTTCGAAAACAACGGCATACAAAGGTATTTTCGAGCTGTTCGAGCTCGAAAATATATGGGGCATTCCACGCCATATCGGACGGTTTCAAAAATTGATTTTTCCGATTTTCTTAATTTTTTGATATTTGTTGGTGCCCCTCAAAAGAGGCTTCCTGGTAAATTTTGAGATTTTTTTGATCAATGGTTCAAAAAATATCGAGTTTTGAAAAAAACCGCTCTTTTTATGGTTTTTTGATCATAACTTTCGTAATAATGGTCGAAATTCAATGGCTTTTTTTTCAAAATTTTCGATATGAGATGGCCTTTACAGCAAAAAATACAAAACAAATATACAAAATGTTTTTAATCAAGATTTTTGAATTTTAAGTTTTCAACCGTGTTTTTACAAAAAGATGTATCCGGGTGGATGTTAAAATCCCACATAGCCAAAATCCCACATCGCCAAAATCCCACACAGCCAAAATCCCACATAGCCAAAATCCCACACAGCCAAAATTCATTGGTTGAGATAGAGAAAAATTCGAGAATATTCGATAAAATAATAATAATAATAATTTAGGTGGGGTTTTGAGTAGGGGATTCTGAGAAAAAAATTATTTATCTGTTTATTATATCAAAGTTTCAAAATATCTAGATTACTGTTTAAATCTTACCCCCTCCCCCGCCCCACCCACTATAGTTTTAAAAGGGTTTAATTGAAAGGGTTAAATACTTAAGAAACTATTTAAAAGTTTAAAAAAAATATTTAAAACTTAAAAAAAAAAAAAGGTTTGTGTGTCAGCTCCGACGCACGATTGGAGTTTACTCCTTCAGATCGACTGTCTAAATAGGCACAGAATTAAAGGCTTACTAGTCTAAGAAAAAGATTAATACCATATCAAATGGTAAATAAACGAATCAATGAAAATACCTAAATAATGTATTTTTTTTCTATTTTAGTCTAGTCGAGAAGTTGAGTTCCTGCAAAAAATAGTTACAGGTCTCCTAAAAATATAGTTGATGGCTTAAACGATCTGGAATGGCGTCTAGAAAAAGACGTTATTGGATTTTTTTTGGAAAAATCAAATTACAATTGTTCAATCAATTAAAAAATTGAAAACATGCTGGTGTCATCTAGACACTTTAAAGAATATGATTTCGCGGTAATAAAAGTTGCATCACCATTTTTCAAAAAGTTATTCAATTGTTAATCAACATTTTTTTTACGGGTTTGAGTTGTCATAAAAGGCGGCATAAAAGTTTAAATAATTAATCTGTAAATTTTTTGTTTCTTGGAGCCCTTTTTATAAACATACTCAACAAGATGACAGTATGAAAGTTTATACAATATTTTGATTTCATTAATTATTAATTTTTGAACTACCAAGAAAATTCAAAATTAAAATAGTGTATGTTAAATAATTTTTTTTTAATTTTAAGTTATTACTGATTTCATATTCTTCTTAGGCATTAGATGATTACTTTTCAATTTTTTTATTGCCCTTTGTTTATAAATTTTTTATACACAAATGGATTAATTAAATATTTTAGAAAACTTTTTTTTCACCATATTGTTAGCGTGAGGAAATAATGATTTCAAAAAACAAAATTTTCTTAAAAACTATATCTTATTGTTTATAATCGTTTTTTTCATCAAGGAATCGTTTTTTTTAATCATCATTTGCATTTCTAAATATAATGGCAAAAAAAAAATTTTTTTTGTCAACAATTTGTTCATTTGTTTGTTTGACAACTTTTTTTTTTATTTTAATTTTTTTCTAGAACATAAAAAAATTACGGAAGCAGCAACCTGCAACAATATAGCAAATAAAAATTTTTTAAATTTTTTACAAAACATCTGGATTTTGGAGTACGACCAAGTCCAAGCACTGACTCAATTTGTCAACAAACAAATTGCTGTAATTTTGCAACTATTGCAGATACAGTTTTCGACCTTCTAGTAGTTTTTATACAGTATGAGTTAAGCTTTCTTATAAATTCTAAACCTAACGTTTATCTATTATGCAGTTCTCTAACAACACGCATTTATTTATAAATATTATAAATGCATTTTTAAGAAAAAAAATTTTTTTTTTATTATTATTAGCTTACGCTAACAATATGGTGAACAAAAATTTTCCAAAAATATTTAAGTAATCCATTTATTTTTAAAAAGATTATAAAGTTTATAAAATGGCATGAAAAATTTGAAAAGTAATCATATAATGCCTAACAAGAATATAAAATCAGTAATAGCTTAAAATTAAAAAAAAACACATGAGAATACAAAATAATAATGCTCACTATACGTACCATTAGAGTACGACTGATATACTATATATATATTTATCATTTAAAGACGCCGTAGAGTATATATATTATATATATATATATATATATATATATATATATATATATATATATATATATATATATATATATATATATATATATATATATATATATATATATATATATATATATATATTAGGGTGCTTCGTTTCCGGCGAAAGTATTTTTTTCGTTGCTCATCAAGCAAAATATTGTTTTTTATGCTGAAACGAAAATTCCTGGTAAGTTTGAGCTCTTAATTCCAATCCTAAGTACATTCCATTTGATTTCAAAGATTTCCCATTTAAAATACACGTAAATTAAATTACTTTTTTCTTAACTTTCTAATACTCAGCTGCGTTTTTTGATATCGGCGCGGTTTTGGTTGCAAATTGTAGGCTATTTGGTGTTCTTCAAAAGTGCCCGTAGTTACTTAGCTGTAATTCCAGCTGTTTTACTTGTGACCGTTGCGGAAGTTATTTTTCCTATAAAATTGACCTTTATTGGCTTGCAGAACGTAAACCAATGAAACTACACTATAAATGCTAATAGAAATTTTATAGGAAATTTTATTCCCTTCAAAAAAAGTCCTATGAGTCAAGTCGCTAAAGTCCATAGTTTCCGAGTTATAGTAATTTTAATAATTTGAAAAATAAAATATAAAAAAAAACAATTACAATTGATATTTTATTTTTCAAATTATTAAAATTACTATAACTCGGAAACTATGGACTTTAGCGACTTGACTCATAGGACTTTTTTTGAAGGGAATAAAATTTCCTATAAAATTTCTATTAGCATTTATAGTGTAGTTTCATTGGTTTACGTTCTGCAAGCCAATAAAGGTCAATTTTATAGGAAAAATAACTTCCGCAACGGTCACAAGTAAAACAGCTGGAATTACAGCTAAGTAACTACGGGCACTTTTGAAGAACACCAAATAGCCTACAATTTGCAACCAAAACCGCGCCGATATCAAAAAACGCAGCTGAGTATTAGAAAGTTAAGAAAAAAGTAATTTAATTTACGTGTATTTTAAATGGGAAATCTTTGAAATCAAATGGAATGTACTTAGGATTGGAATTAAGAGCTCAAACTTACCAGGAATTTTCGTTTCAGCATAAAAAACAATATTTTGCTTGATGAGCAACGAAAAAAATACTTTCGCCGGAAACGAAGCACCCTAATATATATATTAGACTGGGCCAAAAAAATTGACTATTTTTTTTTTTCATAGCTATATCGAAAATATTATTCAGGATGACAAAAAAAAAATTTCATGAAAGTTTGAGTCCTTAATATTAATTTTAAGAGGTCTATCATCGCAATTTTTAATTTTAATTCATAATTTGATGTTTTACGTCAGAACTGCTAAAACATTGGAGTAAAAAAAATTCATTTCCACTTTTTCTTATGTAAAATTGAATTCCCTACAAAAAAAGTCTGATTGAAAATTTTCGTCAGACAAGCCGTTTCCGATTAATTGAGCTTAATAAATTGATATATTTTTTCGATTTAACATTTTTACTTTTGAATTTTGTAACTGACAAATCAAGAAATATCTAAAATAGATCATGACAGATTCTTAAAGGAAATTTAATGCTCTACAAAAAAGGCCTCTTAACATTTTTTGCTAAATTCACTCCTTCGAAAGTTATTCAAGGTTGAATTTGAGTCAAAACGATTTCAATAACGTAAATAACTTTCGAAGGAGTGAATTTAGCAAAATATGTTAAGAGGCCTTTTTTGTAGAGCCTTAAATTTCTTTCGAAAATCTGTCATGGTCTTTATTAGATATTTATTGATTTGTCAGTTACAAAATTCAAAAGTAAAAATGTTAAATCGAAAAAATATATCAATTTGTTAAGCTTAATTAATCGGAAACGGCTTGTCTGACGAAAATTTTTAATCAGACCTTTTTTGTAGGGAATTTAATTTTACATAAGAATAATTGGAAATGAATTTTTTTTACTCGAATGTTTTAGCAGTTCTGACGTAAAACATCAAATTATGAATTAAAATTAAAAATTGCGATGATAGACCTCTTAAAATTAATTTTAAGGGCTCAAACTTTCATGAAATTTTTTTTTTGTCATTCTGAATAATATTTTCGATATAGCTATGAAAAAAAAAATAGTCAATTTTTTTGGCCCAGTCTAATATATATATATATATATATATATATATATATATATATATATATATATATATAGGTAAATCGTATACATACCATGCATTCGTACGGTGCCCCGTAGGATACCCTATACTATGGAGACTATATATACGTATATAGTCTCCATACCTTATACACTCACGCCGTAAAGTATATATTATGTACCTATATATATTATAGGTACTCATATTTTTTCCATAGCGGGCTCCTTATCTGAAAATCGATTTTAAGGAGTAAACTCCAAAAAAATATTTCAAAATTTTTAAAAATATTTAAAACTGTTCAAAGCGCAACAGCCTCTGAAAATCTGCAGAAATCCGTTTTATCGGGGGGAGGGGGGGGGTGAAGCCCCCCAGTTTAACTACTAATGAGAATTAACTTTTGTTCCACTAAGAAAAAAATAATGAGGAATGGAAACTGATTTCATTACCCATTATTATAGTAATGAGTAATGAAACTCAAATGCATTAACTAAAGTAATGCATTTTTTACAACTCTGCTCATATATATACATACATATATAAATTTTCGAACCAATGGTATTTTTGGAACCTACTCGATTAATTATGACAGATTAAAGCAAAATTCTTTGGAAATTCTACCATGAGGACAAATGCAAAAGATAGATTTCTACGAAATCTACTTATAGATTTCTATAAAATCGACTAACAACATCTCAACAGTTTTTTCAATTATTCCAAGAGTTTTACAAATCTGGAATTCTATTTCTACCAGAACATCGACGAAAGGTTGTGGAAACACATGGCGTTTATTGTATTTAAAATTGGTCTTGTGGTTATTGTGAATAGATAATAAAATATTTACTTCAGAAATGCAAAAACTTTCTTGTTGACCCAATATTTTATGTTTGAGCATGCACATTTTTGATAGATACCTGCATGATCAAGCCATCAGCATGCATATGTAAATGAACGGAGACGAATTTTAATTTGATATACAACTTACGTTAACTTATTGTATGAACGCTTGTTCTCATCACAAATAGGAAAAATTATGTTTGTAAAGCACTATTTATCAGTAATGTCTAAGCCACCTACAAAATTTTGAAATTCATTATTGTTGTTCTCAATGAAAATTGAACAAAAGTATGAATGGCAAATATCTTGAAGAAAAATAGTATTTTCCCTATATTTTGTTACGTCCAGCTAAAATGCTGAACGTTATATTTTATTGTTAATTTCTGTTTTATTTATTAAAATTGAGCCGACGACCAGATTTTATTTTTTTGATTATCATTTTTATGTTTCGATAATATTTAGTGATAAGACATGACGCAGTTGTAAAATGCTCTTAAAAGATTTAGACTTGTTTGCTTTGACATTTTTTGAAATGCTAGAGCAAACACATAAATGTAATTATAATGACCCCTCAGGCAATTGTAAAGGCCCAAAGGCCAGCTGAAAACACTTTCCGTAGAAAACCAAAAATATTTATCAGCAAAAGTGTACGTGGAATATATTTTTTAGTTACAAATAAATATAATCTTAATCCCTCATTTTCTCTTCGAGTGCACTTTTGTCGAGACATCTTGGCATCACAAAACAAATAGAAAAATTAAATTTTAATGACGAAATAGTTATTAAATAAAATTTAATAATTTAAAATAAATAAAAAATATTCAAACGTCAATTAAGAGAATAACTAACAATCGAATAAATAATTTTTAAAACGTAATACTCAAGTAATGAAATTCTAAAAAAAATAATTAATATCCAAAAAAATAATTTCTAAAACGTAATATTTCTTACATTCAAATATTAAAAGAATAACTAATAATCAAATAAATAGAGTCGGCTGCTAGCCACCTATTTTAAATTTACATTAGGATTTAATTGACTAACAAAAATAGTAGAAAACTTATAACAATAAATAAATAATATAGGCTCAACGCTAATCAAGAAAATATAATGCTATCTAAAATTGATATTTTAAAGTTACCCAATCATAATATTACAAGGTATGATAAACAAATTTATTACAAAGTATAATAAACAAATTTAAAAACCATAATTATAAATAAATTTAAACGACAAATAAATAATATAATCTCAACGCCAATCAAGAAAATATAATGTTAATTAAAATTAATATTTTAAGTTAACAAATCATAATATTACAAAGAATAATAAATAAATTTAAACATTTAGATTTAAAATATTGTTATAAGTAAAAAATTGTACATGTGGATGGATGTGTGGGTGCGCACGCACATAGGCCCACATAGGGGTGTGCCCTTACCGCTTTCCTAAGGTGAAAATATTAGAGAAAGGGAAAGGACCCATAGGGACTGTGTTCCGATTGGACACAGTTTTCCCCCAAACAATAGACGAAATAGGATCCGATAAGAAATTATGAAAAGGGTCGTTAAACAAAAAATAGTTAGTCCCGCCCTGTGGAAAAGCTCTCATAAATTCTGATAAAATATTGAATATTTTTTATGAGAATCTATGAGCTTCGAAAATATCTATGAGATTTAAAAAAATTCTCATATGAATTTTTATGAGAATCTATGAGTCAAAGCTTTTGATGTTTTCCTATCATGATTTCCGTACTAGATTTTTAAAAGAATGAGTAAGATTTTTTAATTTATGAGATTTTGTGACTCGAATTCCGCCAACGATTATGAGATTCAATAAGTACTTTCATTTCTATAAGATTGTTACAGTTTATTCTAATGTATTTTCAATAAGAATTGATCAGGCGAATTTCGATGTTATAATACTTACAAAATCTCAATAAGATTATTTTTTTATGCAAGTTTCTTCACGCAAGTTTTTTTGTATTCTCCGACCAAAATAACAAAAGTTGTTTAAGCCAAGAGAAAAAATTTCTCGGGAGAAAAGATCGATATGGAGAAGGGGAAAGTCACCGGTGCTAGGCAGCAGCAGCGGGAGTAGTTCGGTGCTCGCCACGAGATCGCGCCTACGATTTGTAGTGTCCCTGGTAAGACATTTATTTCAGAAGTGTTATATTCCAAATTTCAATACGATTTTATTCGAGTACTCCTGTCATTTGACAGACCAACAAGTACCTGTTTGGGTTGTACTATGGTATATCCCATAATACATCATGACTTTAATATTTAATATTAATGTTTACTTGAGTAAATTTGATAAATAAATAAATGGACTCAATTTCATAGATTTTTCGTGAATAGATTGCTAAAGATTTTCCGCGTAAATACTCATACAAATATTCTTGAGTATACATAATAGAAACTTTTTGAATTCATGCTAAAAAATTCAATAATTTAGCATATAAACTATATGGAAAATAACTGTACTCACATTGATTAATCAGTATCAAATCTTGTATGATTACTTTAGAAATCGTCTCATACAATTTTATTCATTTCCAAAATCTACTCAATTGTAAACTTTACATTTTTCAAAAACTTATAAATACTTATAATTACAATATTACAGCTTCTGTTTCTTATAGATTCTGATAATTTATATGAGAATTTTAAGAAAAAAATTTTTTTGATGCACCATCTATGAGAAAATAATTGTATCAGAATTTTTGAGATTTTTCGTGGACAAATACTGATCGTTTTCTCATAGCCAATTTTTTTTTATGAGTTTTTATAAGACCTTTTCCACAGGGCGGACAAAAGGTCCATTGAGGCAGTGAAGTTCAAGTCACAGTGTCTTCACAAAAATTAAGTTACACTAGTTCCGTATTAGTTCAATTTTATACAAGTGTTCTCACACTTTTACACTAGTTCCGTACTAGTTCAATTTTATACAAGTGTTCTCACACTTTTACACTAGTTCCGTACTAGTTCAGTTTTATACAGCGTTCTCACGCCTTTACACTAGTTCCGTACTAGTTTATATTATACAAGTGTCCGCACACTTACAGTATTAAGAGTTATTAAAATTCGTGGGTTTTATAAGTTAAATTCAACTGTTAAAATAAATTGTTAGCAAAAGTAATACCTAGAGTCAGTGAAAACTACGATCATACAAACATCCAGTTGCTGCGAATACAGGTACTGTAATTTTTAAGTTTATGTTGTATTAAACAAAAACATTTCCAACACACGGAAATACCGAAAAAATGTATTGTATTCAAAATTCTATAGTCCTCTCTAGTTATTAAAACGAATTTCATTGTAAATTAGAGTCGGCTGACTAGCCACCTAATACTTTCATAAAATAATATCAAGTTTATTGTATTCATATCATCGAATTTTTCAATTTTATAATATATAGTAATTCAATTTGTACATCAAACATCTTTTATTTCAACACACCTCCCAGATAATTACACTCAGTGTGATCCCGGTCTATCGGTCGAAAGACTAGGGCCGAAAATAATAAAAATAATAATTTGTCCAAAATATTACGGTACAAGCTACCACATTCTGACCATAACAATTTAGACAATCGATCAACGAAATAAAAAGACATTATAGTCATCTTTCTATAAGAAATTTGATAATAGATATTCTTGTCAATAAACGAATAACCTTTTTTTCCGTTCGTAATGGGATATAACAAAAACCTGAAGTAATAAAACGAAATTTTTCCTCAGCACTTAAGTAGCAGCAATTAGTAGAAAAATTTAGTAAAAAATAATAGCATTCTTTATTTTCTCCGATTTAGAGTGAATTGCTTTGGAAACAAGAATTTATATTGTATTGCTAATAATATTAAAAACCTTTTGTGATACGACGTGGAACTGCAAATATTGTAGCAGCAACAGGCAATTTGTCCTCATCTTCTGTCTCACTCTCTTCATTGTCACTTAATGTTCGAGCCCACGGAGTAATATTATATCGATGTTTCTCTCGTAAATCATCAATTCTATGCAGAGTGCCCATATTTACAATCGCCTGATAAATAAAATACGTTAGTAAGACGAGATAGTTCTACAATGAAATATTTTTTTAACATTAGACATCGTGATAATAATTCAATAGTAATCATCATACATTTGTCTAGTCCCGAGTCGAAATATTAGACGTAAATCGAACGTTCTTAACGTTTTAAACGTAAATTGAACGTTTTTACTGTTTTGGACGTAAATTGAACGTTTTTAACGTTTTGAACGTAGATTGGAGTATCATAAATTGAAAACATATTTATCATAAAACTAAAACTCATTTGTACTTCCAATAAGAAAACATAAGCATATACAAAAAAAGTTTTTTCCTCGATTTTGTACTCCTGGATTATAATCACGTCAATTCCTTAAAATTTTGTCGTCCGCTTATCTGGCTCTCAAATGAAGAATTCTTATTTTAAAAAAAAATTTTTTTCAGTTTCATACTTCTATCTTCAACACTATAAATGTATATCTGTTAATATATTATGATATCAAGGTGATGAAAATTGTTATTACGAATATTGAAATAAATTAATTGATGTTATCATTAAACTAAAATCATAACTCATGAAATTACCAATTTTTTATGAACCAAAATACAAAAAAATCGTTCAAATTACTTTCAAAACGTTCAAAACGTTTAATTTATGTTTAAAACGTTAAGAACGTTCAAATTACGTTTCAAACGTTAAGAACGTTCAAATTACGTTCAAAACGTTAAGAACGTTCAACTTACGTCTAATTTCGACTCGGGGTTGTCCGAACAGTTATAAAAAAATAAAATTACAGTGCTCCCTCTCTATAATTCCGAATTCGGGGCAAAAATTCTATGAATTCCTTCTTAGAGAGGGACCCCACTTTTTCTTAAGAGTAGTAAACAGAGAAATCCGCGCGCATTCTTTCTAAACGTACATAAATATATTCTGTATACAACGTAGCGAGAGTAGGGGAACACATTCCCCTCAAAATGAGGAGAAGAAGAATTATAGCAAGGGAAATTATTGTGAGGGAGCACTGTATCTTGTCATGTCCTAAGATGCAAAATATGTGATGTCATGGGAATGATGAAACATAAATTTTTCTGTCGATCCTATATGATGACACAAGTATCACTGCTGTTATTAATAAATACAAACTAAACGAATCCCTTTATTAAATCATTCACTCGTTGGTTATTAAGATATCAAATGAATCGATTTGGATGATTAAGGCGGCAATCGAAAGAGCTTGTTGGCCATCAACTTTCTTGAAAATTTCAGATCGTTTGATCAAGTAGACTCGAACGTATTGGCAAATTACGAGAAAAAAAAATCGGTCTGTCAGTTGACCCTGCGAGCCAGTCCCAAAACTTCCCGCTGTTTTCGAGCTCAAGAACCTCGAAAACATTATTGTGAATACATTTTCGAGCTCTTCGAGCTCGAAAATACGTTTGTGTGCTGTTGTTTTCGAAAAAAAAAACGTTTTTTACCATTTTTTCTCCAACGATATCTCTCAAACGAATAAACCGATTGAGACGGTTGAGGTGGCAATCGACGCGTTTTATCAAGTTTTAAAGCTGATTAAATTTTGAATTCGATTTATCGAGTCGTTTTTGAGATATTTCAGAAAAAATAAAAAAATTTTTTTTTTTTTAATTCTTTCGACAACGGTTTCTCTTGAACGAATGAACCGATTTTGATGGTTGAGGTGACATTCGACGCGGCTTATAAAGCTCTAGAGCTCAGTCCATTTTGGAATCAATCCATCGAGCACATTAAAAGTTATAAAAAAAAAACATTTTCGAACAAATTCTATTTTGGGAATATCTCTGAACGAGCCCTACCGATCAAGCTCAATTTTCTTACAGCTTCGAGATATTGACAAGCCGCGTCGAATGACACCTTAAAGTTCAAACTCAGTTCATCCGTTCAAAAGATACAGGTATTTACATACGTACGTACGTACATACTGAGACAATGTGAATTGTCTTCTTCACCTTCAGCCTTGCGGTTCCCAATTTTCCCCGTCTCGTTGCTGTCTGAAAAGACACCAGTCATAGTGACATGGTCACATGACTGATTGTTACGTCGACGCATGTCCGTAAGGGTGAAGTGGGGACGGTCCCGAGGCTAGCCCTACGCCCAAAATTATCGGTCAATCACTTCGATCCTGGATCAATTAGCGATAAGACGTATAATTTAGTTTTGCTGTCATATATTAACATTTTATTTGCGACTTTGTTAATACGGATAACTACTTTGTAAATCGGGAAATTAACTTGCGTTATAGTTGTATTACTGGCAATTCTCTTGCGATATACTTTACTGTCCAAGTTTACTGATTATTATAAACAAAGTTAGTTCCATTAAATATTACTGTACGTTACCGGCGATATAATCGCGATATAAAATTATACTGTGCCACGTATCTGTCTACATTACATCCAGCGCTTGCACTTTCTTGTAAGTAATTTTCATTATTATAATTGGCAATAAACAATCATTGCACTTGTTAATCATTCACTGTATCTATTATCGGTTCATCCTATTTATTTCCTATTTTACTGGTAAGCTTATCGAATAGTCTGATAAAATAAATATTAACTAAGTTACAAATAGTAATTTGACCATCAATAAGAATATCCTATAATTTTATAAGCCGTGAGGTAAGTTGATAAGTTTTAACATGCGTTGCCGAGTTTGAATAAGTGCGGGTCATTGCTTTGCAAGAACCCTAGTCCACTGCTCTGTCCAAGTAAAATAAAATTTGTTAGAGGCCAGCCTAAGCCAGGGTTCAACCCGCGAATTCTGGTGGCTGCTGGTAAAAATCGTGAGTACAGAAAGCGATTTGTCTCAATACATACATACATACATACACTCGGGCATCATCTTGAAATTAGTCAGAATAGCTTCCTAGGACCTCAAAATGTCGACATCTGATGAAAATTCGATTTTCGTAAATCGGACCGAAACCAATAACTTCCTGAATTTTTGGAAATTTACAATTTTCTTAGCGGAAAGTTAAAAAATTTTTTTTTTGTTTCTTATTGATTTATTAGAAACGAGTTGAACGATCGACTTCAAAATCTATTCAGCTCTAGAACTTGATAAAACGCGTCGATCGCTGCCTTAATCATCTCAATCGGTAAATTTTTTCGAGAGATGTCGTTGGAGAAAGAAATGGTGAAAAACGGGTTTTTCCAAATATCTTCGAAACGGCAGAACGGATCGATTCCAAAATTGTATGAGCTCTAGCATTCGAGCAAAGGCGCTGATTGCCCTCTCAAACGTCAAAATTGGTTCATTAGTTCGAAAGATATCGGCGCTGAAAAGTTAAAAAAATAACATAAAACGTGATTTTTTCCGGATATTTCATATATTATTGCTCTGACCTAAGTCAAAACTCAAGCAAATCTTGATTTTGATCACTGACATTGATTTCTACCTCGATTCATTTATTTCATTGAACATAATCGAGAATAAAAATTTGAAAACCGCTTCTTCATTAATAATTTTCGATTTTTAACTTGTCAAACTTTAGCGAAAAACGTAACTTGGTAGAGCTTGAAAAGCTTATAAAAAATACTCCAGGTAATAGCATTCTCGAGCTCGAAAATATATTCACAGTAATGTTTTCAAGCTCCTTGAGCTTGAAAACAGCGGGAAGTTTTTGGGCTGGCCCGCAGGGTCAACCGATGCCCAGATTTTCTTTTCAGCAACGAACAGTGTCTTGAATACTATTGTAACGTTAATTTAGCAACCAGACCAGTCATTTTACTCCTAGGCTACCTAAAACTCGATTTTATGTAGAATTAAATTTTTTTTTAATTTTCTGAAAATTCAAAGAAAAGAAAAAAAAATGTGATGAAATCAGTGAATTGTTTTTTTTTTTATTAACAAAAAATTAAAAATTAAAAATTCTGCTTACCGTAAATTAATTTTTAAACCTATTAAATACGTTAAAATACGACATATAAATTGCTGGTATTATGAAAAAAATTTCCTAGATAATATAGAAAAAAAAATCGGTTTATCGGTTGACCCTGCCAGCCCTAAAACTTCTCGTTGTTTTCGAGCTCTTTGAACTCGAAAACGTTGTTGTGAATATATTTTAGAGCTTATTGAGCTCGAAAATACTTTTGGATGCAATTGTTTTCGAAAAAAACCGTTAATTAGCATTTGTTCTCTCACAATATCTCACGAAAGAAGTGACCGATTTTGGTAGTAGAGGCGGAAATCGACGTATTTTGTTGGGTTCTAGAGCCGATCAAATTCTTGAATTGTTTGGTTGGGTTATTTCAAAGATATTCGCCAACAACTGTTTTTTACCATTTATTTTTCCCTCGATATCATTTCGTGAGAAATCAGTAAAAAACGAAAAAATAAATCGGTCTGTCGGTTGACCCTGCGGGCCAGCTCTAAAACTTCCCGCGATTAAAAACTCCTTGAGCTTGAAAACGTTGTTGTAAATACATTTTCGATCTCTTCGAGCTCGAAAATACTTTTGTATGTCATTGTTTTCGACAAAAACCGTTTATTGCACGACTCATAATTAGCATTTCTTTCTCCCAAGATATCTCCCGAACGAATTGATCGATTTTGATGGTTGAGGTGGCAATCGACGCGTTTGATTAAATTCTATACCTGCCTGGATTTAAAAATTGATCAAATAAGCCACTTCAAAGTTAAATGAAAAAACCGTTTTCCTCTATTTCTTTCGCCAACAATATCTTTTGAACGCATTAACTGATTGAGATGGTTGAGAAGGCAATCGATGCGCTTTGTTGTGTTTCTAAGCTGATGAGATTTTAAAATCAATCGATCGAGCCTTTTTTGAAAAATTTGAAAAAAATCTAAAAAAAAATTTTTTTCTTTGTATTTCTTTAATATCTAGAGTCTATCTTATTGATCGATCTAAAAATTTCAGGAAAGTTGACGGCCAACAAACTCATTCGTTTGCCACCCCAACCATCTCAGTCGGTCAATTCATTAAAAAGATATGGAGAGTTTACATCCATACACACACGCACACACATACATACATACAGATAATCGGATTTCATCCTGAAAATAGTCAGAATAGCTTCCTAGGACCTCAAAACGTTGACATCTGATGAAAATTCGATTTTCGAAAATTGAGGTGAAAACAATGACTTCCCGAATTTTTGAAAATTTACAATTTTCTTAGCCGAAAGTTAAAAATCGGTCTATCGGTTGACTCTGTGGGCCAGCCCCAAAACTTCCTGCTGTTTCCGAGCTCCTTGAGCTCAAAAAAATTGTTGTAAATACATTTTCAAGCTCTTCGAGTTTGAAAATACTTTTGCATGCCGTTGTTCTCGTAAAAAACCGTTTTTTAGCATTTTTCTTCCGACGATATCTCCTGAACTAATGAACCGATATTGATGTTCGAAGTGGCGATCGACGTGTTTTGTCGAAATATAGAGCTGATTAGATTTTGAAGTTGATCGTTCGAGTCGTTTCTGAGAATTTAAAAAAAAAAACTAAAAAAAACTCGGTCTATCGGTTGACCCTACGAGCCAGCCCCAAAACTTCCCGCTGGTTTCGAGCTGTTTGGTTTAACTAAATAAGTCAAAATTCATAAAGAATCTGTGCCACGCGCCCAAATAAATTATATTGGAATTGTTGCCGCTGACGAGCGACAAGATAATTACTAAATCTATTTCTACGAATAATCGTAAGTAATTTTTATTATTATATCTGGCACAATAAATTGTTTATCATATTTCATTATGTTGCCTGTACTTTGCCTACATTTCTTAAAAGCAACTTATTCTTTATTAATTAAGTAAATTCGAGAATATATAGCCGTAAGGTGGGTTATTGTAGTTTTGTCTGTTGTCTGATCGAATGAGTGCGGGTTTATTTCTTGCGAGAACCTCACTGTATTGTCCAAGTAATGTAAATTTCGTAGAGGCCAGCCTAAGCCAGGGTTTAACCCGCGAATTCTGGTGACCGCTGGTAAAAATCGCGAGTATAAAAAGCGATTTGTCACAGTATATATAATTGTTTATTAAATTGATAATCAAAGTTAGAAGTATGTATATCCGCCATTGTCTTCTATACGGATTTCAACAAGGAAAAAGTGCTGCTGAAGGTCAAAGAATAATCAGTGCAACTCATGGTGAC
The DNA here is from genome assembly GCF_029852145.1 of Microplitis mediator. Classification (NCBI taxonomy): domain Eukaryota; kingdom Metazoa; phylum Arthropoda; class Insecta; order Hymenoptera; family Braconidae; genus Microplitis; species Microplitis mediator. The sequence goes on along the minus strand of NC_079970.1, from coordinate 11,379,177 downwards.
AGTGTTATTGATGACAGTGCTTGTCGAAGATGGTTTCGGAAATTTACAAATGGAGATTTTAATTCAAATGATAAACCACGCTCTAGAAGGTCTTCAACAATTAATGACGAGGAATTGCAAAAATTACCAGATCCAGATTCTGCGCAAACGCTACAAGAACTTGCAGAAAAGCTGAGCATCACTCAACAAGCTATTTCTGAAAGATTACGTGCTTCAGGGAAGATTCAGAATGAACGAAAATACCCCATGAATTAACTCCAGATCAATGAAAGAGACGAGTTGATACCTGTCTGTCTTTGTTTTTACGGCAGAAAAGAAAGTTTTTTATGGAAACTTGTAACAGGTGAAGAAAAGTGGGTTTATTATGAGAATTCTAAACGTTGCAAACATTGGGTAGACTCAGGACAACCAACGACATCAACACTAAAGCGTAAAGTTTTTGGAAAAAAAAAAATTCTGCTTTGTATTTGGTGGGATGAATGGGGCGTGCTATATAATGAGTTACTCAAACCAGGAAAAACCATTACTGGAGAACGCTACAGTTGTCAATTAAAAAATAAGCAGATGAAATCAACGAAATAAAAAGATTTGCGGGACAAAAACCTCGGCAAGTGATACTGCAGCATAATAACGCCAGGCTGCAGATATGTTCAATCGTCTACCGCACTATACATGATATACAGTCGGAAGTTTTACGGCACGCAGCGCATTTACCAGACATTGCACCATATGATTTTCACCTATTCCGGTCGTTGCAAAATAACTTGGCAGACAAACACTTACAAAATAAAAGTAAAGCGCAAAAAATAAAAAGTGACCTCATTTCATCAAAAAATCAAGTATTTTATCGCCGTGGAATTAATTGGTTGCCTGAGCATTAGCAAGGGGTGATAGATGCTGACGGTGGTAATTTTGATGAAGATTCGTATTTTATTTAAAAATTTTTCAATATACACTGGCCACAAAAATTGAAGGATAGATCTGGACCTCAAATTTTTTTATAATGCACGGTTCCGGAGTAATCTTAAGAAAGCCGACGAAAAATAAATTTTCAAAATTTTTTCGGATAATCCGACCTTATGACTCTGTTACGAAATTTTATGCCCTTTAATTTGGCAGCCTGAAAAAGTCTCTACGATGATTTGCCGCCGAGTTATCATTGATCAAAGCAAAAAAGCCCATTTTGGCTTTGATAATCAATAACTCCGGACTTATTGGTCATACAGAGAATGGCAGTAGGCATTCGAAAATTGGAAAACATTCTCTATAAGGCAAAAATAGTGGCTTTTGATAGAACAAATTTTTTTGAAGCGATAATGTTCATTAAAAAACAGATCAAAATTCGCATGTTTAAGGATATTCGGAAATCTTGCTATAACTTTGAACGGATGAACAAAGGATATCATCGTTTTTTTTAACTTTAAAGTGTCCTGCTTTTTTGCGTTGATCAATGATAACTCGGCGCTAAATTGTTGTAGAGACTTTCTTAGGCCGCCAAATGAAAGGGCGAAAAATTTCCTAAAAGAGTCTTAAGGTCGGATTAACTAAAAAAATTTATTGAAGCCCATAGACTTGTTGGAAGACAAGCAAAAATTTTGAAAATTTTTTTTGTCGGTTTTCTTAAGATTACTCCGGAACCGTGCATGATAAAAAAATTTGAGGTCCAGATCTGAAAACTAGAAACTTGAGGCTAAAATTTGCTATTTTTTTATTTTTTTTCTAAAACTATTTTTCACCGAGTTACAGCTTGTTGAAATCACCCAAAAATTTCAAATATTTTTTCTATCTCTCAATTTTTGTGACCAGTGTGTTTCTTTTGACAAAAAACAGGTAGAACTTTTTTGTACACTTAATACTTTTTGTTATAAATGTTTCGATCGTTTAAATTACCCTGGCAAGTGGAACAATTACATTGTTTGAAAAATTAAAACAAAGATATGCTTTCTATCCATGTGAAACAAATTTTATCTTTATAAACTGTTTATTTTTTTTATAGTTACTTAGTTGATTACACAAACGAGTTAAAAAGTGAATAAACTCGCTTAACGACCTTCTCGCGCTTACTTACCTCTACTATTCGTTCTCAAGCTTTTACGGCATCTATTTCGTACTCATTGTTGTAATTGGAAAGAATAATGTTGGTATGAGCTCTAACTTCCAATACCTCAATGATTGCTGAAAAGTTATTGAGGCATGCAATGAGAAAGTTTGATAGAATACAACAATAAACAAAATTGAATTTTTTTAAAGTCTCTAGGACCAATTGTTACTAACAAATTCATTACTCAAAAATGCCATTTGGCAGCCAGAATGGAAGGTAGATTTCTCTGAAAACGTTCGCAAAATTTTGAATTCTCATAAAAGTAGTCAAATTTATTATAAAATGACAATCAAAACAAGTTATAGACTATCTATTACAATATAATCGGCGTATACCGCTAACGATAAACAGCTGATGAAACCTTGTATAAAACGAAAGACACATTTGCCAAGGGATTTACTTGGAATACTTGAAGAGACTACGGCTAGGAATTTTACTCGATTTCCTCTCAGACTAGTGTTGGTTTTCGTACATTTCTTCATTATGATTTCACTTTCTACAATATGAATGAACGGAGTGTCTATAGCCACCAGTCAAGGATAGATCCAGAACTGTAAAAACGCACAAATGGCACTGAAAACTGCCGTTCCGTGACTGTGAGAGTTAGAGGCATGGGCTAGTAGTAAGAGTGGGCTACAATTTTCTATTTCGTGACCGTAAGAGTTGCAGACTCGGACAAGTTAGAAAAGGGAGCTATGATTTTTAGTTGCGTAATCGTAAGAGTTAGAGGAACAGACTAGTTAGAAGAGGGGGCTATAACTTTCTGTTCCATGACCGTAAGAGTTAGAGGCACAGACTAGTTAGAAGAGGAGGCTATAACTTTCTGTTCCACGACCATAAGAGTTAGAGACACGGATAAGTTAGAATAGTCCAAGAGCTGGTGACACATTTTTGGGAAGGTCCTCACGGCAAGTTGAAATAGCGAAAAAATATAATTTTGTCAATTCGCGAATCGAGATTTGCGAGTCTTGCAAAGAGTTAGCGGTTATTTTTTTACTGCGCAGCATATAACATTTTCATAAAAAAATTCCAAAAAATGTATTTTTGGCAACTTAATTCTTTTTTTTTTCTTTTAATTTAGCTCATATATAATAAAAAAAAAAGCCATATCTATAATAACACATTGTCCAAAGCCAATTTTGAAACTAAACTTAAGAAACATTATGAAAGAAAGCTCAAATTTTCTATTTTACACAATAAAAAAATTGTTGGTCCCATTAACCGTGAAATTGACGAGAATTTATATTCTCTGTTGAAAGAAAAACCCATCCTTCATAGTGCTGTTCTCATCTTGTTACGGAAAATATTAGAAATTGAAAAAAATCGTTACCAGAGGAAATAACTACGTCAGAATTGTTGAAAGGAGAATGCAACATTCCTCAAACCTTACAGATTTTTATCTTACAGTTTCAAGTGGTTGTCACGGTTGTTACGATGTTGGCATCGTACGCCTCCGGTTGTTATCGGGACAGAACTGTCACATGACTAGTGCGACAGTTCTGTCTATAAAAGAGCGCGTTAACGTGCTACCGGTGCTTTTTCACAGTCGGCTTTAGCTTGTTTCACTGTTGGCTTTTGCTTATTGCTGTGCGTAGTAATTGACCTGTTAGCTGATCGTCATTACTACTTATTAATTTATTCTTAACTCATATTTGTTGGTAACTTGTCTAGTGTCAGTGATAATTAGTTAAGTAAATTATCCAGTATTTATTACATCATATCTGTTTGTGATAAATAATAGCTCATATCTGTTGCTATACCAGAGACAGTTATTTGAATAAATTGGTAGATAGCCCTGTACCGTTAAGTACAGTAACGATATTGATAAACCAGTGTGTGTGCGACGTGGCATAATAGTTTATTATTGGTTAAATAAATAATTATTCTATTTACTGAAACCAGTGTTAGAGTGAATTCACCTGTGTTTCCCAAGTCCACATTAGACAATTAAGAGTCTCCTTAGCTACGACATTTGGGTATCAGTATCACGGTCCAAGGAGGCGATTTCCAAGGATCAACCAGTTGCCAGTCCAAGGACATCCAGGACTACATCTATCTCCGAACTCAATCTTAGGCTAAGTACTAGTATTAGTTTAGAATTGTGAGGCTCGTTCGGGTAAATTAATTTATTGCAAAGGCATTTTTTTAAATTAAATCTAAGAAGTCAGAGTTTCATAAGAGCTAGCGGGGCAAACTTTGACCCACTACCTGCACCCTTCCACCATTAAGTGCAGGATAACGTACCCCAGCGTTACACGGTAGACGAAGAAAAGGTTATGACAGTTATAGAGTAAGCAACTCGCTAGCTTCTGACCTGATTTATTATGTGTCGAAAGGTAAAATTAAAACGAGTAAACATATAACTTTAAGGATGACTTTAAAAAGTTTAACTAGCAGTCGAAAAATTGTTGAAATTATTAATCGATATGGCCACTGCTGCAGTTATCATGTTGTTGAAGAGCTTGAAACAGAAGCTACGTTTACATCGTCTGGTCAATCGGAATTATGTCCTGATGGAATTATAAGAGCAAATGGATTAAATACAGGTGTAGCATTTGACGATTTTGACCGCTTCGTTGATACTGCTTCTGGCAAAAATACACTACACGACCCGGTTGGAATAATCTACCAAGATGTCGTTGAAAATCCCACAGTTGTGCACAAAAATTGACCTCGAAGATGATGCTGCTGCTGTAGACTTAGAAAATGATGCCGCTTATGACCTTGAAAACCATGGTGCCGTTAATCTCGAAGATGGTTCTGCTGCTGAAAACTATGAAATTCAACCTAAAAAAATACGAAAAAGACGACGGACATTTGAAACGATTCGAGCGGAATTACAACCAATACACAAGATTCCTAAGATGTCAGCTCTGTTATTACCTATTACAGATGATCGACGTTTAATAGTCCCACAAACATTAGACCAAATCAATAAAATTGATACATTGTGGATGTTCTCACATGCACTGGACATTCAAGATACTCCAATGTGGGTTGGATTTAATTGCAAGTTTACAGAAGACAAAAATAAGAAGAAACAAATCATTCGTTATCTAACACCTCTAAATGAATCTCCAACTGATCCAAAAGTTGTTCTTGAAACCATGAATTAAAGTTTAAAAATTGCCGATGAGCTTAGCGAACCAATCATAAGTGTGTCTTATGATTTAGCGATTGCTAAGATTGCCATGCACATTCAGTCAGTTCAAAGTCTGGAATACGACAATTTGTTTATTCATTTAGGAATGTTTCATGTGATGTTTGCGTACTTTAAAGCAGTCGGAAAATTCATAGCCGGATGCGGGTTAATGAATGTCGCAGTTGGTTCAGGGCTGTTAGCAAGTGGATCTGTGGAATCATTCCTCACAGGCAAACACTTCAATCGCTGCAAGAGAATTCATCCTATAATGTCACTAGGGTTAGAAATGATGAACTTCCAATTATTCCTAGAAAACAGAAGCATCACGATTGGAGATGTCCTGCGTATGGAACTTCTTAAATTTAATAAAAGTAAATTATCACTCACAGCAATATTGGAAAATGAAGAAATGTCAGAGCTTGGAAATTCATATTTTTTATATTGAGAAGACTGTTTAAACGGATCGTTCGGTAAAACAGTCCAATTTTATACGACATATAAATTTTATTAATTATTATCACTTGTTAAGTCGGAGTATCAGGGCGGGAGATTTTGCAATATTTAAATATGTTTTGCCAAAAATTGCAAATCTATTTTTTGTGCTCAACCAGCCGAATTACGCTCGTTGGTTAGTGAAATATCACAACAATTTACTTACAATCGGCGAAACCCATCCGGAAATTAGTCAAACGATGGAAAAAGGATGTTTAGGAATTCAGAGGACTGACAAATCTTTTTCAAGGCAGCCTATCGATCTAACTCTAGAACGAACAATTAATGCTGAAGCTGCAAAGAGATTAGTCAGTATTATTAATTTTACGAATTCAATCTCAGCTCGACAACGGTGGTGTAAAAGCCATGAGATTCGATCTAGTGTAATATCGTATACATATGAAATTACAGGTCCCCAAAAACGCCAGGACGTTACAAATGATCTAGAAAAGCATAATATAAAGAGAAACACGAAATTGTTGAGAAATTTCATCAACGCATTTTCAAAATTCATGAATCCTTTTGATTCTACCCTCGACAAGAATGTGCTTTACAATATTTCAAATGGAAAATCAGCTTCTGAAAATGTCAAAAAATTTTTAATAGGCCTGGAAAGTGCTGGTAACGAGTCCCGAGTAAAATTTATTTCGGAATGTTCCGAATCTCATGATTTATCATGTGACGGTCACGAAGAAGCAGACACAAAAATTGTACACCATTTCTGTAAAATAAATAATGATACTGCAACAAATGTAATAATAAAATCTTGCGATACAGATGTTCTAATTATCATGCTGGAAAACATGGATCACTTGGAGTGTGATAACCTTTCAATTTTTATGGAATATGGAAACAACAATAAGAAAAGATTAATTAATATATCCCAGTTGTCCATTGAACTAGGACGAAAAGTGTATTCGAGTTTACCTGGCTTTCATGCCTTGACTCGTTGCGACTATAACCCTTCTTTCTTCAAAAAAGGGACGAAGAGGCCACTCCAAATTTTGAAAGGTAATGAGGATTACCAAAAAGCTTCAACAGATCTCGGATCTGCTCATGTAACAGGCTTAAAATTTCAAGCGTTTTCGGTATTAGAGAAATTTGTTTGCGAAATGTATGGTTTTAAAACTTTAACTAATATTTATACTGCTAGATTTGAAAAATTTTGTTCGACTTACAAAGCGAATAACCCCGATGAACCATTCAAAAAATAGTTCAAAATCTACGACGCATCAAATCTGCCACCATGCAAGGCAGAATTACAGCAACAACTTCTTCGGACTCTATACATTACCAGCATTTGGCGTACTTCGCATTTACGTTTCCCAAGTACTTTGGCACCAACCAGAAATGGATGGGACCTTCAAGATGGAAAGTATGAATTTTACTGGTTGGAAGGAGATTGTATGCCGTCTTCTGTTATGGATGCTTTAAAAGCAGTAAACGAAAACCAACAACAAAATACAACTAAACGTCATTTTATCGCATTCCATATAATTCTATTATTTAATGTATACTAATCATATGTTATTTTTCAGCAATTTCACAAGATATTGACGAAAATTCAACAGAGGTGAATATTGAAGATGATCAGTTTGACAATGATAATCTCTTCGACAATGAAGAGGATTTCTCTGGCAGAGAATCTTCTGAGAGCAGTGAAGAAGAAGAAGAAAATTAATAACATAATAAATATGTATAAATTTATTTTCATATTATAATTCGAACGTAATTCTTAATTTAATAAAAATTGACAACTGAAAAAAATGATTGAATTATTTAATCCCTAAAAATTATTCTTCCTGTCAAGAAGAAAAAAGTTATTGACCGTGGCCTGGTTTTTGTTTTTTAAGCTTTAATAGTAATTAATAACAATGATTGAATAAGTTATGCGAGACCATAAATTAATATATTCCATGTGTAATTAATTGAAATATCATAAAATACTAAATAACAAAAAATTACATAAAATAAAAGTTTTTTTTCTATTTTTTTTATTGACGTCGGGAAATCAATAATTGGGCCTAAATTTTTAGGATTGTTGCAGAATTTGAACCCGAAAACTGTAACCTATTTAAATAAGGTTATATTCAATTATTTTAAATAAGGTTATTTGTGAATTATTATATCGACGAAACGCGAGAAAATTAAAATTTTCAGAAGCTGTGCGCCTTACCTTACAATACAAAATGATTTTTTTTTTTCGAAAATACAAAATTATGTTAAATATAAATTATTTATTTTACGTAAAATTTTTGCTTAATTATTTTTTCAAGACAAAAATAAAATTTTTGGAATTTCACAATTTTTTAATATATGCGACAAGAGCAATTGTCGTTTCTTAAATTTTTAATTTTTTTATAAATTAAAAAAAAAAAACTTCAGAATACTCCGTTGTAATCACAGAGCTCGAACTATAATCGAAACACGCGGTTTCTCAGTAACCAATCACAGCGCGAGGAGCGTGGGCCCCCATCAGCTGCCGTCATGCGTCGATAAGCTATCTCTCTCGCACCTATGTCGACACATAAGACTTTTCTGTCATATTTATTTTCAAGCTTTATTCACGTCTGGCAATTATTTAAAACCGCTAAATCTGTCTGGCAATTTGCAGATATGATTAAAATTACTCAATAAATACGATGATTAAAATTTGAAATTGCCAAAAGTACATTTTTTGGGAATTATAATAAAATATGTTCAGAGGTGTCTGGCAATATTTTATAACCAACAAAAAAGTCTGGCATTTTTTTTTTTTATTATATATGAGCTAAATTGAAAGAACAAAAAAGAATTAAGTTGCCAAAAATACATTTTGTGGAATTTTTTTTGCAAATGTTATATGCTGCGCAGTAAAAAAATAACCGCTAACTGTTTGCAAGACTCGCAAATTTCGATTCGCGAATTAACAAAATTATATTTTTTCGCTATGTCAACTTGCCGTGAGAACCTTCCCAAAAATGTGTCACCAGCTCTCCGACTAGAAAAGGAAACTATAATTTTCTGATGCGTAGCCGTAAGAGTTGCCGACATGGAGTAGTTTTAAGAGAGGGCTATAGTTTTCTATTCTGCTATCGTGAAAGTTAGAGGCGTGGACTAGTTATGAGAGGGGGCTATAATTTTCTCTTCTGTGACCGTAAAAGTTAGTAGCACTTACCGGTTTATCAAAGGAGATTTTTTTTTTTTTTTATACAACAATACTGAATCGACTTCCTATATCGACAGATTTAATTCGCACATTCTGCATCTATTATATTAAAAAATTTGAAGCCTGGAAACAAATGATTAGACATGAGGAGGCAGTAGCGGGCATGACAATACCTGATCAGGCACAAACACAGACATGATCAGTTCTGTAATTATTGATCCATGTTTAACCAACTATTAACAGGCTTAATCATGTAAATTGTTAATTTTTTCAAGATTGTAGAGCTCGGAAATACAATAATATGAAGGGCATTGTGAAGCTTGCAAAACCTGTGAATATTGACAATAATGTTATGGAACTTAAGGAGCTTGAAAACAGCAGGAAATTTTGGGGTTGCTCTGCAGGTACAACCGGTTTTTCAATTTTTTTGCTTAGAAATATTAGACTGGATTTTCGATACAATTTGATCAATAAGAATAAATTTTATTAACTCTTAATTCTCACGTCAAAAAGCCTATGAGTCTTTTTCCTATGTTTGATCATCATCAATAAAAAAACGTACATTCGAAAATATTGCATCTTCCAATTTCACAATCATCAATCATATAGAGTACAAACACGCTTTTTGTATGACGAATCAATATTCAGGCGCATACAAATGACGAGCACTTCGGAATTTCGAAAATTTGGTAAGAAACATTTCGTAAGGAATGCAATGATGCACAAAAAAGTTGCCAATATGAGATTTTATTATAACACTGATAGTTTTGCTTGAAAAGTTTAGTAATATTGCTATTTACTATGACTTTAACTTTGACTTACATTTCTTTTGATAAAGTTAATTTATATACTGACGATAATAGATATTTATTTCTGACCATTCAATTCTCTAAAAAAATATGTATTGAACTTTACGGTACCGTGGTTCGCTAACGAGTTATGTATGTTGATTCAACGCTTGAATCAAAATAAATAGTTTGGATTTTAGATCAAAACTTTAGCAAATTCTTTCTCATATTAGTTCAACGGTAAATGGAACAAAATGAAATTGGTGCCTCTATAATGATGAATATTGAAAGCTCATATTTGGCTAAAATACTGAGTCTTGAATACTCTTTTGAAATTTTCGAGACACATCTAAAGAAAAAGAAAACTATCCGGAGATCGATTGACCCCGTTGCCAGACCTAAAGCTTCCCGCTGTTTTCGAGGTCAATCAGCCAAAAAACAGCATTGCCAACACTATCAATCTTCTTGAGGATAATGGTGTCCGAAAGTCAATGGTGTTAAAATTTCAAGACAAAATTCGAGTCATATAAGAAGTAACTTCAACACTTTTCAATTGCTGACAGCAACACAATAAATCTGTCTATCGGTTGACCCTGTGGGCCAGCCCCAAAACTTCCCGCTGTTTTCGAGCTCCTTGAGCGTGAACGAATGAACCGATTTCGATAGTTGAGGCGGAAATTGACGTATTTTATTGAGTTCTAGAGCTGATCAGATTTTGGAATTGTTTGGTTAAGTTTTTTTCAAAAATATTTGCAAATAACTGTTTTTTACCATTTTTTTCTCACTCGAAATCTCTCGAATAAATTAACCGATTGAGATGGCTAAGGCGGAAATCGAAGCGATTTATTGAGTTCTAGAGCTGGTTTGATTTTGAAATTGATTGATTCAATTTTTTTGTAGATATTCGAAAAAAAAACGGTTCTCACTATTTCTTTCATCAACGGTATCTTTCAAATGGATTGACCGATTGAGATGGTTAAGATATCAATCGACGCGTTTTATCAAGTTCTAATGCTCATTAAATTTTGAAATTGATTTATCCAGTCATTTTTTAAAAATTCCAAAAAAACCAAGAAGACAGTTTTATTTGAATTCTTTCGTTTTCGATTTATATTAAACGGATAAATTAGTCAGAATAGCTTTCTAGAACCTCAAAACTTCAAGATTTGATAGAAATTTGACTTCCGAAAATCGGAGCGAAATCAACAACTTCCCGAATTTTTTAAAATTTTCAATTTTCGTAGCGGGAAGTTAAAAAAATGTTAACTTATATATTTTGTTTTTGTACCATGGATTATTTTTAGGTTATCTAAAGTGTCAACAATTATTGTTCAACATTGAACTATTCTGTAATAGTAAACATGACCCTAAATATCGCAAACAGTTAACGATTTTCGATTTCTTTTTTCGACAAATAAATTACAAAAAAAAAAAAAAAAAAAAACTATGGACATGTAAAAAAAAAAAGAACGAAGCTACGGATGCAATTTTTTAAATACTTTTTTTTTAACTATGCGAATCATGAACTCTGTCAACTTTATTTTTTTTTTTCAATTGAAAATAATTAACACCCAGGTAACAAAAATAATAACTAACCAAACAAAACTGATGCTTAATGGCGACTTCCGCGTGAATCGAAAAATGACATTTTTTTAATCCAATTCAACTGTCGCTTCAACACTTTTTTATGTTGATTTCGAAGTAACACTTACTAAATGTTGATAATTCCAATTTTCGTATTAGGTAACACTTTCAAAGTGTTGAATAGTAGATTGATCAAAAAGTTTTAAAGTAACACAGAGAATTGAGTTGATTCGACACAAAATCATCGACACAAAAAAAATAACACGGACTGTTGTTAACACAGATACACAATATTTTTTACTGTGTATGGAGGGAACAAAACAGACTAAATAGACAATGTGCTGTTATAAATTTCAAAACATTTGGTGGATTATATTATAAGTTATATGAAAAAAATGAGGAGAATTTTTATTTATTACATTTTTCGTCACCGATATTTTTTGAACTAATTAACCACCTTCGATGTTTAAAACTGCAATCGACGCGTTTTATTAAGTTCTAAAGCTGGCTAAACTTATTAATCGATCAGCCAAGTCTCTTCTGAGAAATTCCAAATAAATGGGTTTACTCAAATACGACCTCATCCTAGCTCTAATATCGGCAGCTCTAATCAAACACAGATTTTATGTAATAAAACATTCATGAAAGTGACACGGCCGATGATCCAAAAACAACTGATACCCGACAATTGGTCTCCGACAATTGATCCTTGAGACAATTGATCCGCCGATAAAATATACTCACACACATATAAATGTGAAAAATTTGTGTGAGTGTATTTTTTATGTTACACGCACCCAAAATTAGTAAAAAAAGGGCGTAATTTTTCACATTTATATGTGTGTGAGTATATTTTATCGGTGGATCAATTAATGCAAGGATCAATTGTCGGGGATCAATCGTCTTTGGATCAACGGTCAGGTAACCATTCATGAATGTATTCTGATTTTAGATGACCATACATAAACCTTTACCTGATTTCATGTAATCATACATAATAATTTTATATTGTACATATGACCATGACAAAAACATTTTTGCACCGAGAGTTTAAATTTTTTATTCAATAAAGTGTCCTGATATCCAAGTTGATGATAAGTTGGCATCAATTTATTGCTGTAACTTGTCGCCGAGTTGAATGCAATAAGTTACCGTGCGCACAAATTGACATCGACTGGGTGTAAGTTTTCTGTTCAACTTAGCGAAAAATTTTGACAAGAGACTGACGCAATCTTTATGGGAAAATCGAAGCTAAATTGTGGCCGACAGCTGCAAAGTGCTTACTTACCGTCAAATTGTTTCAACTAACTGACATCGCCTTGCCAGAACATCACAGTTGCTCATTGAACTTCAAGACAGTATTACCCCTGTAAGTGACGGTCTTTCACTACGACGAATTTTTTCATTTTTACAAACTTTGCTTAACGCTAAACCAAAAAAATTTTCGAAATACCTAAGACCCTCACTTAATATTTTAGTTTCATAGTGTGAGTGTGCGTGTGTGTATGTGTTTGTGTGTGTGAGCATGTTCGTTGCATTTTATTGAGTAGTTGATCATGTTATGAGATTTTTAGGGGCAATATGGGCATGCAACAATTGTAGGCAATGGGTTTTTTTTTATTTAAAATTTATCATATTTAATGAAATTGATGAATAGTTTTAATTCCATGAAATGATTCTATAGTGCAGTTAGCTTAAAAATAAAAGACCATTTGTAGGTGACTTCCTCATAAGATGATCTGATCTAAAAACTATTTTAAAAAATACTCCAAAAAATACTTATAAAAACGTCCAAAAATATTTATGCGAGGATCGCTACGCTGTAAAAAATTTGCGGAGTAAACGCGGAGTGGATGAATTTTTGTTTATTCACTCCCTTTCGGAGTAAAATTCACTCCGAATGGAATTTATCGTGGAGTGGATGATTTCTTATTTATTTGAAGTACTCGGAGTGAATTCAACTCCGAAGGAGAGTTTCAAAAAATATTCATTATAAAAAAGTTACTAATACGTAGTGAGCATAGGTCTTTGATATTTTGACATTTTTTTGAGTACGGCAATAATTATGAGCTCTTTTTTCATGTATTCGCACAATATGATTTTTAAAAATTATAAGCGGCTGACAATGAAATTTTCACAAATATAATTTAACTGAGTCACAAATTGTCATATGACTTACATCAAGCAGACTAAGAGATAACATTTCATATTTTACCGGAATATCAAACATTTCCATAAAACTATGTCACCAAAGCTATTCAATGATTTATTTTTTTCAATATGTGTTATGCATATAAAATTATGATTTAGCGAGTTGCTAAAATATGTTATCAATAAAAAACACAATATTTTAAGCTTACACTGAGAAAAAAATTACTTTTAGGAAAAATGCCCTTGTTTGGTTGAAGATACTCTATTTGGTTCAAGTAAGTTGATTGGCTGAAAAACGTATAAGTTCAGAAAAAACAGTTGGCTGTTTGAATAAAAGAATTTTTTCTTTTCGTTTCAGTAAATCAATTGATTTATTGGCTTAAGATATTTCAACTTTACTCAATACATTTACTATAATTGATCAATTCATTTTCAAAATACTTTTTTAAAATAATTAATCTATGATACAAAATTTATATAGTTTTCAGGCAAGCAATACTTTATACTATTGAACTCACGATAGATTCAGTTGAGCAACTATTAAGCAATTTAATGTCGCAAAAGAATATAGTTCACACAAATATGTACAATATTAATTCAAATTTTAAAAAGTTACTTTCAAGATAATCTACACTCGCATGAATGTAGCATATATGTTATAGCTAAACTTCAAATATTTGATGTCATCATTTAAATATTTTTGTCTCAAAAATATTTACATTGTGTTTAATAAAAAAAAATAAAATTCAATACTAAGTTAATATCATATCCACTAACGCTAAGAGAATACTATAAAATAAACTACACGTTCTCATCCGAAAATGATAATATAACTACATATTTCCTTTAAGTTCATTATTTAGACTTTTTATTCTTACATACAATAATAAAATGAATGAGGTTAGAAATTTTTTCTTTATTTTTAAATTTTCAAGAAGTTACGAGAAAGCGCCTTTTTCTGAAAAAATATTTCTATTGGCAAGGTGCGCGACGAAAACGACATCTGTCGACCGCATTAAATCATCCTCAAAAAGCACAGAGAAAATACGGAAAGTTTTTATAAACAAATAATTAAAATTTTTAAAGATTGCGAAATATATGTGTGATACCACATTTGAAAGGTGGAAAAATATAGAGTAGATTGTACTGAAAAAAATAAGTATCAAAAATTTTAATAAATACAAAATAAATATTATTTTGAACGACATAAGGTTAGCTTGTAATAATAATAATAATAACAATAATAGTCATAATAACAAATGAGTTAAAATAATTATAATTATAATTTTTTCAAAGTTAAAATTATTAATTTGCATTAAGTAAAGAAAGTGAAGTGATTTAAATTATTCGTAATTTTGAATTTTAAAACTCAACAATTAAAAATACTTTGGGTTAAAAATTTGTAATTTAAAAAATTCCCCGTAATAATTTTTAGCCAAAGATGAATATCATGGATGGAAATGTATAAAACTTGCAATTACTATTTCTGTCAGTATTTTTGCAATTAACAACACAACAACTACTTGTTCTTATTTTTTAACATTGCTTTCATTTAACTATTCACAAGACAAGTGCGATTTAACGCGTATTTCGTCCACTGCAGGCGCTACAATCGATTCGATTGTCCCCACCCTATACTCCACACCCTGCCAATACTTAATGATAAAACGTAGTTTTTTGAAGACATCGCTCAAGGTTAGTTATTTCGAGAATTGAAGTATATTTTTAAATGTTTCTAACAGTTGAATATATGAAACTGAATTATTCTCGAAAAAATGTTTTGATTCTATGCGACGATTGAACAAGATTTTTCTCAAAAATCTTATTTATTTTGTCTGTTTTGTACTGAACAAAAAACTTCTTATCTCAAATCTGAATTAGAATATGAATATTATTTTTTTTCCATTCAAAGGAGGTTGTTTCTGAAGCATATAAGTGAGTTCTTTATTCAATGATGTAACATAATTAACTTCATAACTTCGTA
This sequence comes from Microplitis mediator, assembly GCF_029852145.1. Lineage (NCBI taxonomy): Eukaryota > Metazoa > Arthropoda > Insecta > Hymenoptera > Braconidae > Microplitis > Microplitis mediator. The sequence goes on along the minus strand of NC_079970.1, from coordinate 11,363,787 downwards.
TTATTACCTGGAGACTCATTTAGTTTAATGCAAAATAAAATTTTTTGTTCAGCAAAATCAAAATCTGGCCTCAAATAAATAATTGTTTGGTATCTTTAATGCATAATGAGCATGCTAAGTAATTACGATCTTACTGAAAAAACACGAAAAATCCGGATGCATAGCATAAATTGATAAAAAATATCAACCTAAATCAGAAAAGTATTCTTTCACAAAATGACAGTTTTGTTTCAAGTCAGTCTGTTTTCTCAACTCGAAAAATTATTTCTGAATTGTAGACTAAAAATCTTGAATGAAGTATTTTAAAAATCTCCAACCAAAAGTTTTGCTCTCGATCAGAAAATTTTCATTCTTGAAACAAGTATTTAATATTCTTGAAGCGAGTATTTGTAATCTTGTACCAATATTGTTGTCAAAAAATTTATTTTCTTGTTTCCAAATATTTAGGGCATTCTTTGGATAAAGATTGCAACAGAAAATTCTCTTTATTGTAGCTATATTACAGTTTTGAAAAATACACTGGTCACAAAAATTAAGGGATAGAAAAAAAATTTGAAATTTTTGGGTGATTTTCAACATGCTGTAACTCGGTGAAAAATAGTTGTAGAAAAAAAAAAGAATAAAGCAAATTGTAGCCTCTAGTTTCTTGTTTTCAGATCTGGACCTCAAATTTTTTTGTCATGCACGATTCCGGAGTAATCTTAAGAAAACCGACAAAAAAAAAATTTTCAAAATTTTTGCTCGTCTTCCAAGAAGTCTATGGGCTTCAATAAATTGTTTTGGGGAAACCGACCTTATGACTCTTGAAGGAAATTCTATGCTCTTTAATTTGGCGGCCTAAAAATCTCTCTACGACGATTCGGCGCCAAGTTATCATTGATGGTGTGACACTTTTTCGGACCAAGACAATTCATCCCCGATGATTCATCTCCAACAATTCATCCCCGCGGGAATTTATCCCTGCGACAGTTCATTCTTTGATAACTCATCCCTGACAACTCATCACTTAATTCTGATATTCTTAATAGAAATCAAGAAATTTTAAATAAAATTCAATAAAAAAAAAAAAAAACTAAAACAAAAACGAAATTTAATCAAAAAAAAAAAAATATATTTTTAGGTAGATTTCTTTAGAAATCGGACTATTGCAATGGGTCTCATGATCGAATTATCAAAGAATTTTACCACCATATATCTTCGTTCTTCCCTGATTAAACAAAAGTATTTGACAGGATTAAAAAAATTTATATCCTTATGAATGCTATCGAATCCTGAAAATATGATTCAGAAGAATTTAACATGATTCAAATTTTTTAATTCTGTTAAATACTATTTAATCCTGAAAACATGATTTAACAGGATTTGAAATGATTTAAACTGTTAAATACTTTTAAATACTTTTTAATCCTAAAAAGATAACGAAATATAAAAATTATTTCAGGATTAAAAAGTATTCGGTAGCATAAGAAATTTGAAATACTGGTTCAATCCTTCTATATCCTAAAAAGGTTATGAAATAAAAACATTATTTCAGGATTAATAAGTATTTGGTAGCATTAGAAATTTCAAACACTGGTTAAATCCTTCTATATCCTAAAAAGGTAATTAAATAAAAAAATTATTTCAGGATTAAAAAGTATTCGGTAGCATTAGAAATTTCAAATACTGATTAAATTCGTTTATATCCTAAAAAGATAACGGAATGAAAACATGATTTCAGGATTAAAAAGTATTCAATAGCATTAAAAATTTCAAATACTGGTTGAATCCGTTTACATCCTAAAAAGGTTATGAAATAAAAAAATTATTTCAGGATTAAAAAGTATTCAATAGCATTAAAAATTTCAAATACTGGTTAAATCCTTCTATATCCTAAAAAGATAATTAAATAAAAAAATTATTTCAGGATTAAAAAGTATTCGGTAGCATTAGAAATTTTAAATGCTAGTTGAATCCTTTTATATCCTAAAAAGATAACGAAATAAAAACATTATTTCAGGATTAAAAAGTATTCAATAGCATTAGAATTTTCAAATACTGGTTAAATTCATTTAAATCCTAAAAAAATAACGAAATATAAAAATTATTTCAGGATTAAAAAGTATTCGATAGCATTAAAAATTTTAAATACTGGTTGAATCCTTTTATATCCTAAAAAGATAACGAAATAAAAACATTATTTCAGGATCAAAAAGTATTCAATAGAACTAGAAATTTCAAATGCTAGTTAAATCCTTTCAAATCCTTCTACTCCTTTCGATTATTTTAGTATTAAAAAGTATTTAATATGATTAATCGTGAATTTTGAAAAAGGATTTACAGTATTTATCAGGATTTGAAAGTATTAAAATTTTAATCCTTTTTAATCCTGTCAAATACATTTTTTTAATCAGGGTTTACCTAGTAGAGTCAAAAAATACTATCGACTCAAAAGTTTATATATGTATATTAGGGTGCTTCATTTCGGAGCCAGATTTTTTTTTTCGAGTGCATGTGTTAAAAACTATAGTACAACACAAAAAAAAAATTTTTGCGCCAGAAAAAAAAATTCCATGTCGATTACAGACCTAGCTCATTGAAAAATTCAATTTTCCCATTTAAATAACATGGGAAAAATTTTTTTTTTAGCTTTAAGTATTTTTAACCTTGTTAACAAATCAATAGATCGAATAGACTAATACATACTTTTGTAGGGAATTGAGCGTTCTACAAAAAAGGTTTCTTATCATTTTTCGATAAATCCATCTATTCAAAAGTTATTAGAGCTCGAAGTAAAGTTGGAGACCTTTTTACTTTTCAGGTGAAACTATCAGTCTTATCACGAAATTTTATGAAATCTTTTTTGTTGACAATTTTATTCTCTACAAGTTATTATCAGTGAAATTTTTTCAAATTCCGCATTATTTTCTATTTATTTTCATTCTAATTTCAAGCTCTTAAAAATGTAGTTCTGGCCGATTTCAAGAGCTCGACATTAAAATAGAAATAACTAGAAAACGATGCTGGATCTTAAAAAACTTTACTAACAATAATTTGAAGGGAATAAAATTGTCAACAAAAAAGATCATATAACATTTTGTGATAAGTCTAATAGTTTCGCCGGAATAGTAAAAAGATCTCCAACTTTACTTCGAGCTCCAATAACTTTTGAACAGATGGGTTTATCGAAAAATGATAAGAGACCTTTTTTGTAGAGCGTTCAATTTCCTACGAAAATATGTATTAGTCTATTTGATCTATTGATTTGTTTAATGAGTTAACGATACTTAAAGCTAAATAAAAAATTTTTCCCGTGTTATATAAACTATAATAATAAAATCCCGATGGCTGTTGGGCTCGAACCTACATCCGTCTGATTTAAAGTCCTTGATGCTAACCACTGCGCTGACACTCATATGTAATTTTGTAAGTGTAATTATTATATTCATTATGATTTCAAAGAATAACCGATAAAGAAGTAAAAAATCCGTGCTGCAATGATTGACGTAATTTTTATACAATATTCTTTTGTACTTTGCTTAATTTTTACCTTGTAAATAAAATATTTTAAGGGACTGGATAACTTTTCTATTAATAAGGATATCCTCATGTAGTCTTGATAAGGAACACGTCAGGTTGACCTATCAGCAAATAAATTTTTTTAACTTTCCCGTTAAGAAAATCGATGATTCTCGAAAAATTCAGGAAGTTACTTTTTAACTAATGAACTGGTACTTTTTAACTAATGAACCGATTTAGATGTTTAAGGTGGCAATCGAAAGAGCTTGTTGGCCGTCAACTTTCCTGAAAATTTCAGATCATTTGATCAAGTAGACTCAAAAATATTGGTGAATTACGAAAAAAAAAATTTTTTTTTTTTAGTTTTTTATTAATTTCTCAGAAACGAGTTGAACAATCCACTTCAAAATCTAATCAACTCTAGAACTTAATAAAATGCGTTGATCGCCGCCTTAACCATCTCAATTGGTTAATTTGTTCGAGAGATATCGTAGAAGAAAGAAATGGTGAAAAACGGGTTTCTCCAAATATCTTCGAAACGGCAGAACGGATCGATTCCAAAATTATATCAGCTCTAGAATTCGAGAAAACGCGCCGATTGCCTTCTCAAACGTCTAAATCGGTTCATTAGTTCAAAAGATATCGGCGCTGAAAAGTTAAGAAAATAACATAAAACGTTATTTTTTCCGGATAAATCAAAATATAATGTACTAATTGTGTCTGAAATCATATCAACTATTCGTCTTTATAATCTCTTTCGATCATCATAGAATGTCATCTAACTTGTTCTTTAGTTTAAATCATATTATCAGCAAAAATTGAGAAAACCCAGTTTTTAATATGTTTCTCGGATATTTCATATGTTATTGCCCTGACCTAAGTCAAAACTCACTCAAATCTTGATTTTGATCACTGACATTGATTTCTGCCTCGATACATTTATTTCATTGAACATAATCGTAAATAAAAATTTGAAAACCGCTTCTCCATTAATAATTTTCGATTCTTAACTTGTCAAACTTTAGCAAAATACGTCACTTGGTAGAGCTTGAAAAGCTCATAAAAAATAAACCCAGGTAATTGCATTTTCAAGCTCGAAGAGCTTGAAAATATATTTACAGCAATGTTTTCAAGCTCTTTGAGCTCGAAAACATCGGGAAGTTGTGGGGCTGGCCCGCAGGGTCAACCGACGCCCAGATTTTCAACTTCCCGCTAAGAAAATTGTAAATTATAAAAAATTCGGGAAGTTATTGGTTTCGGTCCGATTTACGAAAATCGAATTTTCATCAGTTGTCGAGGTCCTAGGAAGCTATTCTGACTAATTTCAAGATAATGCCCGAGTGTATGTATGTATGTATGTACGTATGTACGTACGTACGTACGTACGTATGTAAATACCTGTATCTTTTGAACGGATGAACTGAGTTTGAACTTTAAGGTGTCATTCGACGCGGCTTGTCAATATCTCGAAGCTGTAAGAAAATTGAGCTTGATCGGTAGGGCTCGTTCAGAGATATTCCCAAAATAGAATTTGTTCGAAAATGTTTTTTTTTGATAACTTTTAATGTGCTCGATGGATTGATTCCAAAATGGACTGAGCTCTAGAGCTTTATAAGCCGCGTCGAATGTCACCTCAACCATCAAAATCGGTTCATTCGTTCAAGAGAAACCGTTGTCAAAAGAATTAAAAAAAAAAAAATTTTTTTATTTTTTCTGAAATATCTCAAAAACGACTCGATAAATCGAATTCAAAATTTGATCAGCTTTAGAACTTGATAAAACGCGTCGATTGCTACCTCAACCGTCTCAATCAGTTTATTCGTTTGAGAGATGTCGTTGGAGAAAAAATGGTAAAAAACGTTTTTTTTTCGAAAACAACAGCACACAAACGTATTTTCGAGCTCGAAGAGCTCGAAAATATATTCACAATAATGTTTTCGAGGTTCTTGAGCTCGAAAACAGTGGGAAGTTTTGGGGCTGGCCCGCAGGGTCAACTGATAGACCGATTTTTTGAATAAAGATATCCTGATGAAGTTCTAATACGGAACTTGTCAGGTCAGCCGGATGGCAAATAACTTTTTTTTAAATAAGGATATCCTGATGAGTTCCTGATAAGGAACTCGTCTGGTTTGCCTTAATAAGGCAAACCTTATATTAACCTGACGAGGTCCTTATGCACGGAAAAAAGAGCAGTTGAAAAATTACAGTTTCTACAGTAGAAAAGGCTTTCAGAGCAAAAATTTTTAAACATTAAAGCTTAAAATGTAATGTTAGAAATTTGTTATAGTAATAAAATTAATATAATTTTAAGCAGCTAATGTTACAGTTTAAATCGACAGTATCGAGTTTGAAACTGTAATATTTGTTATTTCTGTAAAATTTACTGATAAAAAATGTAATTTGTACAGTTTCAGACTCGGAGCGCTTTACTACTATACGAAACTGTAATTTTTCAACTGCTCTTTTTTCCGTGTGGTACTTAAGGCAAATAGGGAAAAAATTCTAGTCAGTATGATACACTGTAAAAAATCAGTAGGAATTCGGAGTAATTACGGACTTTATCTAAATCCAAATTTACTCCGTTACTCAGAATTTCAGAGTTTCAGAGTTTTAAAAAAAAAGTCACTCCGCATACGGAGTAAATAGGGAGTTTGACTCTTTAGCGGAGTAGTCTAGATTCTATTTCAGTCTGCATAATAGATTTGGAGTTTTAATAGTAAAATAAACTCGCCTTTGGAGGAAATTTGACTCCGATTAATCGAGCTTGAGCTAAGAGTGGGTGCCCCTGCCTTGGCCGTCCAATAGCAGTCCAGACTTGGGCCAAGGTAGGATTACCTAAGTTTGGCTATAACTATTGTTTAATAAGTAGATCATATAAATATATTAGTTCAATATTAGTAAATTCGTTCAGTAGCTATCGTTCGGACCTAGCAATCAGAAGGACGACAGTTCACGCCCAGAGCCCAGCAGAATTTTCACTGAGTTTTTTTCGCATCATTTACCTCCCTTTGATAGTTTAAACGTTAATGATCATGAACTCTACAAGGTTAATAATAATAATTTTTTTTTTTTAATTAAATTTATCTGTTTCTTCGATGTATGGGCCAGATCTGGCAACGAAGCCCGGGCCAGGTCTGGCAATGAATCATGAGCCAGGTCTAGCAATCAGGATAGGCCCTGTGTTATCATTCCAGACTTATACCAAGGCTGGCTTGTAAGCTTGGCCCAAGGATACTGGACTCTTTCATTGAGTCCTCGGAATAATTGTAACCGTTGCAGAATGTAACGTTACAATTTATTGGCATGTGAAAAACTCCAAAACAAAACTTTCTTGACGCAAGACTGTAATAGCCTTGGTTTCAGTAAGTAACACATTTTGTTTAAGAAAAGTGTTTATTATATCAAGATACGCAAATTTAAAAAATGAGTAATTCTACTACTGAATCGAGTGTGAAAAAAGTATAGTTTTAAAAATTTTTCTTTTTAAGTAACAAAATTATTTTACTTCATCCAAGAAATATCTGGTTTACCCTCTGTCTACTAAACAATTTCTTTGATAAAAAAGAATGATCTCCATCCGATAAATTTTTTTTTGTGTATATGTGTGTTTATTCTGTGATTTTCTTTTGTTTAAGTTATGCGATTGTTTTATTTATAAATTAAGATTGATTTAGTATCATCGTTTGTTATTAAAAAAAAAAATTATCATAATGACAGATATTTATGTCAAAGATTTTTTAGTTTTGTGTGGCTTGGATGAATATTCTGAAGTTTTTGAAGGTATGTGTACCATTTTTTTATAGTGGAAACCTAAACATGCAAACCTCTCAATAAGACAATTTATAGATAAATTGAGAAAAAGATAGATAGCCCGAACTGGGAATCGAACCCAGACCTATTCGGTATCACGCCGAGTGCTCTACCAGTTGAGCTATCTACACTACTCAATATTTTATTAATGTTGTTCAAATAAAATTTACAGTATTAACTTACTCTTTATTGATTTAAAATTTTATGTATAGATTACGGCGTTGATAAAAAAAGTTGTTTCGATTAAACGATAATCTAATAAATAATTACGTCTCCAGTCCAGAGCATAGAATTATATTGAAGACTAAATTGAAAGAAATAATATCTAACGTGAGTAACACAAATAGTTTTTTAATTTATTATTATAATAATATTTTTTTTTAATGTGGTGGATAAATATCCTAAAATATTAACCATTTATTGCACACCAAAAATTTAGTTAAATTTTGAAAATTATTAATTTTATAGAATGACAACTGTGGAGAAAACGACGAAGATGGTTTATCAGTAGTATCTTATGAAGAAAATGTAGCTCTCGAAGTTTTGACTGATATTTATGCCCAAAAAATTTGTTTGTTTAGCAGAATATCTGTATCTGAAATCGAAAAAATTCTTCACTCAAATTATATAACAAATTATTTGGTTAATAATTATAAACCTGATGTTGGAATTGATGATTCACAATCAAATTGTATTGTAGACGTAATTGCTAATAATTTGCTGTTAATTACTGAAGACTGGGAAAGTCCACACTATGAGACTATTGCAAAAAATATCATAAAAATTTTTCCAAGTGAAGATTTAGCTACTTACTATATTCCACGAATATTAAAAAAAGAATCTCGTGACAACGCATATCATCCTCCTCGTGGAAAAATCGTTGACAAGTTTAAAAATTCAAAATATGAATGTCGTAAGTATTCAGGACGCTGTCAAAAAAGATTGAGAGATCCGTCATCAGATGAAAATACTGCTAAGATTCCTAAACTTGATGGTAATGTATTATTTACATACACATCATAACTCTAATTCAAATTAAAAAAAAATTTCTTCAATTAATTAATTGTTTTATGAAAATTCGAAACGAATTATTTTTTTCAAAGCAAAACTTAAACGTACAAGATAGCGTAAAGTGGTTGGAGGAATTCGAGTACCCAAATGAAGATCTTATTACACATTGGAATATTGCAGCTAACTACCGTTCTGATTGGATAAAAAAAAGCAACTCCGGAGTAGCCGATATTATCACTGCATGGCCAGTTTTAAAAAACCCTGCAGTTGGTATCAAATTAATTCTTGAAGACTTTAATAGTTTAGGTCTAATCACTGGAAATCCAATAAGTAAATGGGGTAAATTTATAAAAAATATACGGGATTTAACGACACCACTAAAAAACGACTACGTCAAGACTTTGTGTGAAGTCATTGAGTTGGAGTCATCATCAAAGAGTATAACATTTTTCAGATTTTATTTATACAGTTATATTAGCTTTTAATTTATTTCTTTAGTTTTAAATATTACAGTAATTGATTCTATACCTAGATTCTCGAGTTGTTGCTCAATTATTATTGATTCCTCATCTTATCGCTCCGAAAGTGAAATTATCGAAAACTAATGAATTTAAATCTCCAAAATGTTCAACTCAAATTACAAAAAACAGTCTTGTAATTATTGTAAAAGTACGTATGATTTTCAATTTGTTATAAAAAAAAAAACTCTCAAAGAGTGCTCAATAAATAAAGTTAGTTTATTTTATTACATAAATAATTTAAAGATTTTTGATATTAAAATAAACAGTATTTTTTTATTTTGTTCGATTGCTAAAGCGCATGATGATATCAAGAAAGCTTCAGGTAATACATTTTTACCTCCGCACATTGTTGCGATTGGGCAAGCTGTTTCCTACATCAAGGCATTGTATCTTTGTGTGGATTCGATAAAGTATCCTGTTGAAGGTATACAAGCTATTGACGCTTGTTTTAAATTTTACTTCGTTTTTTATATTAACTACCCTAAAGCAAGCCGTTATATATGGAATACAATACAACAAGTTTTATACAATTTTACAACTAAACAAGATTACCAAGAGTCTCATGTAATGAGATTGATGAAAAAGTTGCAGCGGTCATTTAATGATGACAATTCAACGTGAATAATTGACTAATTTCTATGCCAATATTTGAATAATGACTTCATTACCAACCCGATAATTACCTGAATTAATTATGAAGCCATTATTTTATTGCTTTTTTTTGTTTAGTATGATGAAATTTTTTTTAATTATCCAATAACTTACTTGATTCTGGTTAAAACTCTTGAATATCATTGATATAGCGATTTAAAGGAGTGAAGTTTCTCATGTTAAAATATTTACTTAATATTATTTTATGCTCCACTAAAAATCTTGAAAACGTGTTGAATTAATATGTTATTAAAATACTTTACACATATTAAAATCATTGATGTGATTACAATAGAATAATATTGAGTAAAATAACAGAAGATTAATAGTATTTTTCCCGAATAGTTTATATTGTTCAATGCTTAAATGTTTCATTTGATTTTATAATTTCAATTTATTAATTAATTGATGTATACACTGAGAAAAAAAAATACTTGTATCAAGAACATTTACTCGATACAAGGACATACATTCTTGATAATTTTCAAGAATATACAATTTCGTCTCAAGAATTCGTAAAATTGAAGGAAATAATTTTTATTTAATTCAAGTAAAGCTATTCTTTTGTTTACTCATAATATAATATCAAATTCATATAATAACAAAAATAAATTTGATGCTCTTTTCTCAAGAAATTGATAATTAATGATAATATAATAAATATTTTGAACGGATTTCTTGAACAAAGAAATTCTGGTTTGGAAAATAGTATTTTTTTTCTCAGTGTATTAATTAAAGTTTTCCCAACAACTTTGTTTACTACTTTATTCTTCAAATGAGTCTCATAAAAAAATAATTTATAATACTCCAATATTATTTCGATGTATCAACTTAATAGTACGATCGATAAAAGTTAATTATTATCCGTTTAATTTTTTTTTTCCATATTTCGAGATTATATTAAATTATTTTAGGATTATTATGGCCCACGCATGCCCTTTCTGTCAAAAATATTTAGATTTTCCTGACTTAATGACTCATATTAAAATAGATCATAAATTACAAAAACAACAACAATGTAATTGTTGTCATCTCTATAGTAGTTTCGAAAATATTTATAGCTATATGAAACATTTAAATGCGAAGCATTTGGATTCAAAAATATCTTCGAATAGTTCAGTCATACGAGTAAACTCATTAAATAACGTTTCTGTTTTTTTAAACAAATATACTGATGAACTGACCGATATCACTCCTTTAAAAAAATTAAAACTTGACGAATCATTCTCAAAACAATCTGAATCAATTCATTGTAGTAGTTCCTCAATTGATAGTAATTGTTGTTTAATTGATAAAGAAGACGAATATCAACCTCAAAACCTAATTTTACAAAATAAAAGGTCATTTTTGTCTAATAAAATAACACATAAAGATTTTCAAAAAACTCAATTAGATACACCACATTGTTCTTTAAATAATTCTGTGGCAATCCGAACAGAAACAGTGAATAATTTTAGTGGTCGAATGACAAAAAGTTCTATAGACAATGATACCTTATTTGATTCCGGCAATAAAGCTTTTGATAATGTAAATAAATTCGCAATGAAATGGCACAGTAAATTAGAAATACCGCGATGTATGGCCCAAGAGCTGATCAATGACGTAGCTAGTTTAAATAATTCTCTTCTATCTGACACATTCAATCAAACAAATTGTTCTTTGGACCGTGAACATATGGGTTCATTATCACAAGTAGCACAGAATACTTTTTCCCATTTTAAAACAGAGCACCTGACACTAAACATTTTTAAAGCTTCTAAAAATTATATACCTCCCCGTTCGCTCATCATAACAAATGTTTTACATTCGAGAAAAATGAATAAAATGCGCAGTATACGAAGTAAACCAATAAAAATTGAATCGATACCTATTAAATTGGTTTTAGAAAGATTTTTGTCTCTTCCAAATAGTTTTAAGATAATTACAGATCATATGGAGACAGTAAAGTGCAGCAAACGTGTTATCTCACCTCTACAAGGTAATCTTTGGAAAAATATAGAAACTAAATTTTCGGGTAAAATTGTATTACCATTATTATTCTATTTTGATGACTTCGAAATTAAAAACATTTTCGGATCTCATCGAGGTTTACATAAGCTTGGTGCAGTTTATATATCCATGCCTTGTCTGCCAAAAGAATATTCTAGTCTTGTTAATAATATTTTTCTTGCACAGCTGCATAATAGCAGAGACTATAAAAATTTATCAAACCGTAAAATTTTTGCTCATATAAAAAAACAACTAGCTGAATTGGAGCAAAATGGCTTAGTTATTAATGTAAATAGGAAAAAAATTACTATTTATTTCGCGTTGTTGTCAGTTATTGGGGACAACTTAGGACAGCATGAGCTTCTAGGATTTACAACCAATTTCTGGCATAATTCAGCGTGTCGCATATGTTTGGCAACTAAAATTACTCGTAGTAAACTGTCAGAAAAAAAAAATACTTAGAAAAAAAATTAATTATAAAAAACATTCACGCGAAAAATCACATGGAGTTACCGAAGAATGTGTGTTTAATGATTTAAAAAATTACCATATTATTGATAACGTTTCAATTGATTGTATGCATGATTTGTATGAAGGAGTTTGTCGATACGTAATTCCAAAAATACTGTATAATTTAATTAAAATTCACAAATATTTTTCGATTGATACTTTAAATTCTACAATAAAAAATTTTGATCACGGTTCCTCTTATGGGTTAAATATTCCTCCTGAAATAAAAATTGCTGCTTTGAAAAAAGGTTCGCTTATAATATCCGCATCTGAAATGAAAACATTAATTAAATATCTCGGTTGTTATGTAGGAGGTCTTATTCGTCAAGAAAATAAAGAATAGAAACTATATACATTACTAAGGCAAATAATATCTATTGTTGATAGTGTAACGAGTAAAATAATGGGTTAAATTAGAATTATTAATTAAACATTAAATATAAGCCAAATTAATTATGAATCAAAATCATTTTAACTACCAGAAAATCAGAACTTGGATGAATTCGCAAATTGTTACCAATTATACATCACCACATTGATAATTTCCAATAAATAGTTACCCCTTTTTGCTCAGTTTAGCTCGCCGGAGTCCAGGGTTCAAAAGGGGTCTTTAATTTATAGACAGTTTTATGAATAAACAATAATCAAAACTTTATTTAAACAAAACAAAAACCTTTTTACATGAGCTCCGATGCTCAGTTCTACTACTCTTACAATAATTAACATCCATAATTTAACGCGGGTTAATAACAAAATGTCACTGGTTATTAATATTTCCACGCGGTCACGTAACACACAAAATACACACACACACATACCAAAATTTACGCGGCCTAACATCGCGGTCTACCCCTTCCCGGTTGCTTCAGGGGAGTCTGGTCGACTACCCCGTCGGCCCTACACGCGTCCTATCCCCCGAAGGTAAGCGGATGGTCTCCGACCTCTCCGACAAACCCCCATCTACTCGGCTAAGATCACCCTTTGGCAGAATGCCTCTGGGTGGGGATGCTCAACCCTCCATGAGAGAAAAGGTTCGTTTACCTGGTTCGGTCGAGCTCCTGGTAAACGGCCTTCCTTGATGTTGACTGGGAATGGTCTTCCTCGGACAACCTCTTGGAGAGACTAAGTTCGCCTCTACGGGCTTATATGCGCGGTTTTATCGTCATATCTATCCGCTGTAGATGTGGACGGAAATAAATTCCATCACCCTCTATTGTCGAAATCGAAAGTATACTGTTTGTAGAATTCTTCTAAGTCCAGAGTTATAGAGTCAAACGGAATCGAGAAAAAATAATTTTATCAAATGTAAAACTGAATTTAAAGACAAATAATTCGTTTAAGATGTTAAGTAAATACTAACTACCAAGAACTTAGCCGTGCGAGCGACGGTAATCCGGGCGGACGGATAGAAAATGAAAGAATGAACGATTGAAATATTAGAGTTTATTTCAATTTCAGCTAATATTTCTCGTATTTCAGTTTATTTTATAATTCTTTCAATCTCTTGAATCTTTTAAAAGGTTCATTTGAAATCTCTATAAGCGTTTTTATTCTATTTCCTTTGACTCTGCCTGCTCAGGACTTAAAATAATTTTCGCTTGGGCGCGCATTCACATACTCATACAGTGCATCCATATAATTTTGTATCTCGCTAGATTCATTCAACTTAAACTTAAAAGTCGATAAACACAGTAATATAAGTATAAATAAATAATAATACGTCATTACCGAACGGAAATAATAATGTTTATAATAAGAAAAGAAAAAAAAATAAACCCAATAGTATATAAAAGTAATACAAGAAATTAGTATAAGTCATATTAATAAGAAATAATAGAAATATAAATAAGAAATAGTTTTTAAGTCAGTAGATTTAAGAGTAGTAGTAAGTACATAGTAGATTAGTAATTAGTTGTTTAAACAATAAAACAAACATAGTATTAGAATTTTAGTCCTAGATTTAAGTATAGTAATAATACTAGTTTTAAGTAATTATAGTGACAATAATTTAGTATAATAATATAAACGATAAGTAGTAATAAGAACTAGTGGCAATAAGTAAATCAATAGTAATTAGATAGAATACTAAATATAAGGAAAAAATAGTCATGAAGTAGTATTAAGTCATAAGTAGTGTCGCAACTTTTGCCCGTTTAAAAAGTCCTAGAGAAAAAAAATTGAAAATCGTAAAATTAAAAAATTCAAAAGTCGTGATTTCAAATAACGAGGCAGCTAATTTCACGATTCCGAATATTTATTTAGAATCCTGCTTAGAAAAACAAAGACATAGTTATGATTGAAGCTAGCAAAAAAACCCGTCTGAAAAAATCAGAGTTATTCAAAAAATGAATTCAAATGCTTAAATAAAACAGAACGATTCGATAAAAAAAATTAATTCACAACGAAAATTAACTGTCAATCTGACATACTGAACGTAAGAGGAAATGAAATATGTGTCAATTAAATAATAATGATCCCACACACTTTCCCACACATTATCCCACACATTATCCCACACATTTTCCCACACGATTTGCCACACATTCAGTTACACATTATCCCACACACTTTCGCACAAATTATCCCACACATTTTCCCACACATTTAGCCACACAATCAGACATACATTATCGCACACATTTTCCCACACACTTTACCACAAATTATCCCACACATTCTCCCATACATTTAGCCACACAATCAAACACACATTATCCCACACATTTTTCCACAGATTTTCCCACACATTTAGCCACACATTTTACCACACGCTTTCCCACACATTCAGTCACAGATTATCCCACACATTTTCTCAAACATTATCCCACACACTTTCCCACACATTCAGCCACACACTTTCGCACACATTATCCCACACATTTTCCCACACATTATCCCACGGATTTTCCAACACATTCTTCCACAAATTTTCCCACACATTTAGCCACACATTTAGCCACACATTTTCCCATACATTATCCCACACATTTTCCCACACATTCAGCCACACACTTTCGCACACATTATCCCACACATTTTCCCACACATTATCCCACGGATTTTCCAACACATTCTTCCACAAATTTTCCCACACATTTAGCCACACATTTAGCCACACATTTTCCCATACATTATCCCACACATTTTCCCACACATTATCCCACACATTTTCCCACACATTTTCCCACACATTATCCCACGGATTTTCCAACACATTCTTCCACAAATTTTCCCACACATTTAGCCACACATTATCCCACACATTTAGCCACACATTTTCCCATACATTATCCCACACATTTAGCCACACATTTTCTCACACATTTTCTCACACATTATCCCACACATTATCCCACACATTTAGCCACACATTATCCCACACATTTTCCCACACATTTTCTCACACATTATCCCACACATTTAGCGACAAATTATCTGACACACTTTGTGATATAATTGTGTGGCTAAATGTGTGGGAGAATGTGTTGGAAAATCTGTGGGATAATGTGTGGCTGAATGTGTGGGAAATCGTGTGGGAAAATGTGTGGGATAGTGTGTGACTGATTGTGTAGGAAAATGTGTGGGATAATGTGTGTCTGATTGTGTGGGAAAATGTGTGGGATAATGTGTGTCTGATTGTGTGGGAAAATGTGTGGGATAATGTGTGTCTGATTGTGTGGGAAAATGTGTGGGATAATTTGTGCAAAAGTGTGTGGCTGAATGTGTGGGAAAGTGTGTGGGATAATGTTTGAGAAAATGTGTGGGATAATCTGTGACTGAATGTGTGGGAAAGTGTGTGGGAAAATGTGTGGGATAATGTGTGGGAAAATGTGTGGAAAAATGTGTGGGATAATGTGTGTCTGATTGTGTGGCTAAATGTATGGGAGAATGTGTGGGAAAATGTGTGGGATAATTTGTGGTAAAGTGTGTGGGATAATGTGTGGCTGAATGTGTGGGAAATCGTGTGGGAAAATGTGTGGGATAATGTGTGGGAAAGTGTGTGGGATCATTATTATTTCATTGACACATATTTCATTTCCTCTCACGTTCAGTATGTCAGATTGACAGTTAATTTTCGTTGTGAATCAATTTTTTTTATTGAATCGTTCTGTTTTATTTAATCATTTGAATTCATTATTTGAATAACTCTGATTTTTTCAGACGGGTTTTTTTTGCTAGCTTCAATCATAACTATGTCTTTGTTTTTCTATGCAGGATTCTAAGTAAATATTCTGAATCGTGAAATTAGCTGCCTCGTTATTTGAAATCACGACTTTCGAATTTTTAAATTTTACGATTTTCAATTTTTTCCCTAGGACTTTTTAAACGGGCAAAAGTTGCGACACTAGTCATAAGTATAAGAAATAGTAATACTACAAATAGCAATAGTAGAGTAGTTTTTAAATCACAATGATAGTAACTAGAGTAAGTATTCATTTTCACAGCACTATTTAAAAATCACAGGTGCCCTCCGTACTGGTTCACTGGGTCACTCTACTCCACCATCACAATAGCTATAGTTATATTTCGAGTCAAATCTCAAAATTACAAAAACTTGGTTCTCAACATCATTTTTTATATATGAAAATTTTTAATAAATCTTTAGTATTCAAATTTCATTATCTTATAAGCTACAGTCGACTGATGAAAGTTCTTGGGCCCTTGAAATACTATTCTTCAATGCGCTATGAAGGATACCATAAAAAATTGAAAAAAATTTCTAAAGCCACTAACTCGAGAGTAAATCCTGCACACACTTTAGGAATAAAAAATCAACAAAAAATATATCAATTATTTAATGACAATTGTGGACTTTCATCACGTTTATCGTGTAATATTTCAAATCAAAAAAATGTCTGCTCTGTTGATGAATACTCAAATTTCGCAGATATTTTGCCGTTGATATTATCAAATTGCATTGTAACAAAATCGTTAAAAATTTATGGAACAAATTATGAAACTAATATGATATTAAAAGTCGATGGTAGTGATGATGATGATAAATCACATGCAAAATTCGGTCAAATTCGCTATATTTGTCTCAAAAACGAATATACACTTGATAAAATTGCGTTTTTATATACATCTATGAAAAACGTAAATTTTTCTTATCAGATTCAGGGACTTGAGGTTAATGACAGTATAGAATGGGGCATAATTTTTCACGATGATCTTGACAATTATAAGCCACTTGAAATTCATATAGTAGAAAATAAAAAATATATTGTAATGTTATAGTGATAAAGCTATTATAAAAATGTGCTTATTTATAAAAATTAAACAAAAATATTTATATATTCAATGACCCTTAAATATTTACAATTTACCATATAAAAATGGATATAGTGGTTTAAAAAAGAACATCTTTTAATCAAACTTTGTGTATTTTTAAGTTAAATTCATAAATTAATGTAAAAGTGTTATTTCTTATAAATAAAATGCGATTTAACAAAAATAAATAAATTTTGTAATAAATATTCATATTTTTAGCTTGAGCTAGAGCGTAATTTTATTTAATTATTGAACAGTATAATTGAGAAGTTTTTATTTGAACTGCAATAAAAAGTATCATCACAATAAAATCTAATAAATTTTTAAAAGTGAAAAAAAGATCAGAAATTAAATACTGACTTTTTTAAGGTAAGAATTTTAAATTTCTATTCCATTATATTATATACTTTAAATGAACAATGATTCATTGACACGAAATGGGAACCATATAGTTTCAAAATTTTATAATATAATGAAAATATAGATTTTTTTTTTGTTACATATTTTTTTTTTTATTACATATATGTTTTATCCTAATTAAGATATCTAATATTTAATTAACGTAATAAGTATGTTAAATTAGAAAAACTCTTATTTTAACAAAAACAATAATCATTAAAATGAAAAAATGACTTAGTCTGCATAAAAAATTATTTACTTTTCTGTTCGTCGTAAGTTTTGAAGTAAAAAAAAAAACTTAATAGATTATGCCGTATTATTTTTTATTTACTATAGATGACTATCTAATTCTAAAAATAAAAAAATACGCGCAAAAAAATATTATACTGAATATGTAAAATTAACTGTAAAGAATAAAAATTTGTTGATTTATTCAACACAGTAATTCTATCATACATTTTGCACTTTCTCGAATAAAGAAATCTAGAATTTACTCTTCATCTGTTATATTTTCAAAGAATTTTTGGTTTGATAACTTTTAAAGATTTTCTACACCATATGCTTCATTAGCACTACATCCAAATTTATGTGATAAATAAAAATTTATTATTACTCCACGTGATATCAAATTTTTTTAAAATATTAATGAGTCAATTTTATCAACTGATTTAGTGAAAACAAAAGTTGATAATGCAAAAGACAAAACTAATACATCGAAGTAATTTATTATAGTTTTACAAGTATAAAAAACGTACTGGAGAAAGGTGCATTGTCTCTTTAAAAAATGGCGTAGTCTTGGGACCGTAGTTTACATTCTTCTAACAAGACAACAATTGATTTTACCAATACTAAACGTCATTGTAGAAAAGTAAAATTATTTTGAAATAGTGTATTTTATATTTTTACAGTCCAACTACAATACTACTGACCAGCTCCATAAGAAATGATTGAAGTGTGTTTTTCCGTTGCGAATGAACTTATTTTATAAATAAAAAATATTAATACTCTGACAAGATTTAAATTCTTCAGCTCAATATTATGTTTTATTTTTATAAAATACTATTTACATAGCAAGCATAACAACATTTTCGACTTTCTACATTCATTAGCTCTGACGAAAATTTAATACCTAGATAGAATTAAATTATTTATAATATGAAACAATGAAATATTTTACCTATAATTATTTTACCAACAAAAGAAGTAATCATATACATCTACTAGATCACTAAGTATTATAAGTAATACAAAAAGATTTTTTATTTCAGAATTTATAACCTTGTTAAGATCAATAAGTAATGCCAAAAAATAAAAACTTTGATCGTAATAAATAAAAACGTTTCTTGCTTGTAGCCGTTTTAATTTAGTTGATTATTTCAAATCTACTGACATTAAAATTAAATGTAGTTTTAAAAAATGGTTAGTTATGTAAACAACATTTGGTAATATAGTAACTATATTATTTTATAAAGATAAACGTAATATACTCTTTGTATACAAAAGAAAAAATAATTTTACGTTCAACAAATTGCTTTAGTTAAGTTAGCTTTACTTGATTCAAGCTAATTTTTATTTATTTTTTTTTTTTTTAATTTCTTGTGTCAATAATTTTGCTTTTTTTTTTCTCAATAACTTTAAACCATTTCAAACTAATTATTTTCATCATGATAAGAATGTTACTTTTACAGTAGGTAACAGAAGACTTTGTAATGAATACAAATATTTTCTGAGCTTTATACATAAACTTCAATCAATTAAATAGGCTTTCACATTAAATATTTTCAAAATTACAAGAAAGAAATTAACTTGACTTACAGAATATTTCATTATATTATTGAGATCATTATATTGTCAAGAGAAATAAAATATATAATCATATAAAAAGTTTTCCGTTATTAAATGTTTGAAATTTTGAGAGAAGAAATGCTTAGGTTGCTTTGAAAATTGTTTTCTCTTTATGATAAAAAAGCTGTATTTTGAAAAAAAAATTACTATGCAAAAAATTGTATTTTCTTCAATCAAAAAAGTATGATGTTGAAAATTTTCAACAAATTAATTTCTTGTAACAAGAACGTACTTATTTGTCAAAAGTACTTTTTTTTCTCAGTGTAAATATCAATATTTGAATGAATTATTTATTAAAAAAGTTATTTTTCTAATTACCAACTGTTTCTATTTAATATAAATTTATTTAAGTATTAAAACGCTGGACCGGAGTGAACGCAGGGTGAAATAAAATCCGTGTCACTCCACAATCACTCCGCCCATGAAAAAGTTCCTATTCTCACCACCTGTGGAGTAATTCTTACTTAACTCATTGTTGCAAGTTGTACTATTGAATAATAATTATTTATGTGGGTGACGAGAAATAAAAAGTTAAATGTCACTCCCGAGTCAAAGTGTCAAGAGCACACGATTTTCAAGTCCATTTCCTAATTATTATTTAATTATTTATTCTTTATTTGTATTTGCCGCTTAAAGCGACAGCTAAGTTATTATCCTTATTTTGGATGAGTTGGTGTCGGTCTACGCGTCGCTTGACGGCGCATACACTCTCCCGCTCGCTCGCTGTGGCTCGCTCACGTGCTTGTCACTTGGCGGTTTTATGTGATACTACGTAGTTACAACTAAAGTATTTTTGTACTGCTTATATTATAATACTTATAAATTAATACTAAAGATTGTTAAGAAGTTATTGATGTTTATTAGAAGTTAATGAAGATTAGACTCAGTTAATATAATTAATGTGTTCAACTTTTATTCAAAACCCGACAGGTTATTGGGCTTCAATGCACGCTTCCACTGCGTACGTGGTTTATTTATTAAAAAAATTAAATTTTGTGGAAGTGATTTATCACAAGATAAGAGTATTTATGAATATTGTTTTAGAAAAGAAATTTCGAAAAATCAATATAAGAATATAAGACGTAAGTAGAGATGAATGAAGCATGCATGCAAGAAAATATAAAACGCAATAAATATGTTTGCTCACGCGATTATAAATGTAGTTTTTTCTATTATTATATTTTATTATACGTATTTTTTGTGTCGCTAAAGTCCTTGAGAATTTTCAAAATGTTTAAATTTTACTCTCTCGGCAAACTTTGCTTAAATATTTGTGCCTTTAAATAATATTTATCATAAGTCCAATATTTGCATTCTATATTTAAAATCAAATCCCAATTGTTGTATGTCGAAGTACGGATAGTAACAAAAAACTTAAACAGACTAATAATTTATGACTTAATCATCAAGGGTTCAGTCCTAAGTCTCCAAAAAATATACATTTTTACCACTGTCTCGCCAGCTGAACTAAATTACTTTATTACTCCTTCGATCCTAAAATACTTTCCCATGCCTTCTTCAAGCCCATGTGTTTCTTGTATTGTTCTACCGTAGTACAGTACTTCGAGAGTTCTATCCTTTTCTTTTCCTTATTGGTCTTTCCTTAGTTTCTCTCGTTCGTTCTACCCTTCTTCCTTCACCTATCTGTCCCTCCTGTCTATTTTCCGCTTGCCAATCAGATGTCCAAATTTTCCAAAGACACCCCCAGCTGACCTTTTTCCCACCCACCCTTGAGGACTCTGACGTCACGATCGGGGACTCAGACTCAAGTTCGTTCTTTAAGAAATAGTTAGTTATCAACCATCAGTTAACCCGATCTGTCGAGATTCTTTTGAATTCTCTCCATTATCCAAAATTACCACTTGTCGAGACTCGCCGAGTTCTCTCCGTACCAATTAAACCGTATTCTTACTTTGAATCATAACAACTAAGAATTATTGTTCGTTTAACTTGACCATTTTTTACAATTTACGTTTATATCTAAATTTAATTATAATTACTTTTGTTTGTATTGTAAAATCTAACGGAAGTGCATTAAACTATACAATCATTAATAAGACATTAGTTTTGTTCTTATTAAATTTATCATAAATTTATTTAAACATTCCCTTTAGATTTAAGTATTTTTTATGATAAAAAACAAAATACGTTTTAATAGACGCTTAATTTAGACAACCTAGAAAGATTTGACAAATCTTTATTTGTTTAATTTAATAAATTCATAGATTTCTGAAAATATTTTTCAGTATATTAGATGGTGACAAATAGATTTACATTAAGTAGATTGTCTTTTGTTTTATGATGAAATCGCTGGCGAGGCTGGTAGACGCAAAAAAATTCAAGATGTCGGCCAACAACGTCATAATAACAATAGTACACGAAAACCACGTGTATTACAATAGTACTTTTAGATTATGATTTTTAAAAGATGATTTGAATTAAATTTTAAATTTAATTATTATTTTTTTTTTCATTATTTTAAAACTGTATTTGGACATGTCATTGATAGTGATCAATATAAAATTCGTATTAAAGCTATTTCGGTAACTTTGGCTATGCGACGCTTGTGTTCGGCATCAAGTAGCTTATAGTTTGTGAGGTTGTTTGTTTACATAATGTATCCCGAGTGTGTGCGTGATCAACCGCCTCCAACGTTGTTTTATTGCCGTGCGTAAAACTGTACGTTGGAATAGGTGTGCGTACTCGAGGTGATGCTGTGGGAATGATCAATCTTGCTTCCCGATGAAAAAAGATTTTGTCTAATCATATATGATTATATATGTTCATATATCTGATCATATATGATTATATATGTTCATATATCTGATCATATACGATTATATATAACCATATATGACATTATATATAATCATGCATGATTATATATAATGTCATATATAATATTATATAATTATATATGACCTCATACATAATTAGATCTGATCATACCTGGCTGTTATAAGCCCATATATAAGTCTATGTACGATCAGATCTGATCATATATGTGTATATATAGTTAGATCTGATCAGACATGGCTAATATAAATTCATGTATAGCCGTGCATACGCTTATATATGATTGGATCCGATCAGGCATGACTGATATATGGAGTTATATACGTCTATGTATGATTAAATCTGATCTGACTTTATTGATATGAAACCTATAAATATCTAATTATATATATATATATATATATATATATATATATATATATATATATATATATATATATATATATATATATATATATATATATAACGCGCCATGTTGCGACGATAGCGGCCACAATTTTTAACAGATCTTAATGAAACTTGGCCCACTTATTCTATGAACGATTAGCTTGGTTAAGTTCGAAGATGAGCAAAATCGGTTCACTAGTTTAGGAATGGCGGACATTTGAAATTCTAAAAAAAACGAAAAATCCTACTTTTTTGGTTTTTTTCGTAAATAACTTTTTAACGGGTACATCTATCCTTATTATGTAAAAAGAACTTGATAGCCGACAGAAAAAGCTGTATTTTAGTTTTTTTATTTTTTGTTTTACGATAATTGTTTGACTTTTAATAAGGGTTCAAAGTGACATAATTGACTTATGTGTTATGGTGATAATGCTATTGTTAATATCTTTAAAAATTTTTGATGGGTGATTATTAAATTATATATACTTATTAAAAGTGGAACAATTATCGTAAGAAATCTACATCCATTTCGGATGCCGAATGGCCTTTTTTTTTCTTTTTATTTACTTTTTTAAGTATAATAAAAAGTTAATTATATTATATAGAATTTTGTTTTATTTAAAAAATTCGAAAAATCCACAGAGTAATGTACTTTCTAAACATAAATAAATGGAATAAGTAAATATTCACTAATTCTGAGTGCCAACCGAACCACTTTTTGAAATCAGTGGTTCAGTTTGCACTTGAAATTAGTGAATATTCACTTATTTATGTTTAGAGAGTAATTTACCACAGAGTGACACGGTAAGTTTCCAAGAATAGTAATATATATAAATTACGATTTTTTTTTATTTTTTATTAATTAAGAGTCCACTATGAAAACCGAAAATTTAAAATAAAAAAAAAAGAAGAAAGCTGCTTATTTGAGTTTGATTGTCGGAATTTGCGTTTTGAACAGATATTTTTTAAGTCCCAAAAATCGTTCTTGACAATTTGCAAATTGTATATGTAAATAAGCTCAAGTTCAAAATAGAAAAAAAAATCTGAAAAACGGGCGACCTTGCGGGCCAGGCCCGAAACTTCCCACTGTTTTCGAGCTCGAGGAGCTCAAAAATATTGTTGTCAACACATATCCAAGCTCTTTGAGCTTGACAATACTTTGAATGCATTGGTATTTTTGAGCTCTTCGAGGTAGGAATAAGTTACGTTTTGTTACATTCTTCGAGAATTCGAAGAATAATTAAATTAATCAAGAACATTCGTTTTTTAAAGTTTCGCTCACATTTGAATCGTTTATTTGAGAAACCCCATAAGTCAAGAAAACAAAATTTTTCAGGAAACACAAAAAACATTTTTTTGGAAAAACTTGACATTGAAAGAATAAATAAATAATTGAATACAATGATGTTAGCGTCTCTGAAAAAGATTTCAACAAGAAAAATTTAATTTTTTAATCGAAACGACGAAAAAATTATTTAAAGTTGGTTGACTTATGGGGTTTCTCAACCAAACGGAAAAAAAAGTTAAAAAATCATTGTTTTTTTTAATATTTCCACTCGAATCATTCATTACACTGATAAAATGAAGTATTAAATTTGTATTTAAACTCTGGAACTTAGAAATTACAAAAAATTATAATTAATTCAAACATTTTAATTAGTCATATAACAGTCAACAATAAAACAACATTTGAAATTAATTTCCCAAAAAAGCGTGAATTTTAAATAGAAAAAAAAAGTAATTTCTGTAAAACTAAAACTCCATATGTTTATTTGAGTCATCGACTTATGGGGTTTCTCAATTAAGTGAAATTGCTGTCACCCCGGTAATTTTTATGATACTGAAGTTAGCCGACGTTTAATAAATTTTGCACTTTTATTAAAAACGACAAATTTAGAAAAAAAAATTTTTTAAAAAATTGCTCCAAGGCTTCTAACTTTTCTACATGTGCATATTTTTAGTTTTTTTTTTTTTTTAAATTAAAGTGTTGAAAAAAAATTCAGAAATTTTAAATTGTCTGCAAACTTCAGGATCATTAATTTTTTTTTAAACGCTGATTTCATGCATATTCTGATTGATTTCTATGGAGGGACATCCAAAGAACCCAAAATTGCAAAAAACCCAATTTCGTAAAAAACATGACTTATGGGGTTTCTCAAAAAAACGATTCATTTATGGTTGCTAAATTTAATTTTTTGAAAAGAAATTGAAAGATATGATGAAGATGGAAAGTTACATGAACTTGATATTAAATCAGCGAATTGATATATACAACATACGAAAAATAGTAATTAATAGACCATGCGTTTTTTTTAATTTTTATCCATGGTTATACTTGAAAAATCGATGTATTCAAACAGAAATTGATAAAAGGGATTGAGATGCAGAATTATGAGAATTTTAAATTTCTATCAAAAAATTCTTTCCGTGTAGATAATCGTACGAGTTTGCGATGACAATTTCCTCATCTCCGTAAAGAAATTGTTTCTTGCTTGGAGGTCTGGAGTATATTCTTCTCTCAGAATTTTATTGATTAAGCATAAAGAGTAGAGCTTCCAGTTATATGGCATATTTTTCAGAAATGCATTCTGAATATTATCAGGGCCTGGTGCCTTAGTATTCTTGCAGCTGGCGGAAGCCTTATCTAATTCTTCCATGAAGAATTCTCAGTCCAATACTGGGTGTTCTACCCCATAGAACAATGTGTTATCAAAAGAACAATGAGGGATGATTTTGTTGTAGAAATCTTCCCAGACCTCAAGAGTAATTGGATTACGTGTAAATTGAGTGCGCCTGACTCCATTTATTGTCTTCCAGAATTTAGTTATATTTTTAGTATTTGCAAGAGCGTCTAACTTTTTTGCTTGTAACTTCCTCTTTTTATTCTTAATTAACTTCGAATAGACTCTCTTGGCATTTCTGTATGCATCGAGTTCCGGTTTGTTGAAGGCTGTTAATTTACAGTCGGCAAATAATTCCTTAAATGAATTGCGTGCGTTTCGACAATCAATGTCAAACCATTCTTGATTATGCTGCTTCGACTTCCGGTGTTTCGCGCTAGATTTGCAGATCATATAGTAGAGAGTGTGGCATCGTTAATGGCGTCATTGAGCTTTGCGCTGATTCGATCTATATTTTCTTCAGCGAAGTTGACTGCAATTTTACACGAGTTTCTTAGGTGGTCCTTGTAAATTACCTTATTTTCCGGCTTGCAGGTAAGGAATTTTCTCATCACATTATTTTCAGGTTTATTGAGTCTATCTTCACTCTGTACAAATAAGCTGATCATGATTGGGAAGTGGTCGGAGGGGTTGTGTTCTTGAATAACCTTTAGGTCTTTAATAGCATAAAGCCAGTTACTGCTGATCCATCCTAGACCCACAATGCTACGACCAATATGGGCGCAGGTGAATTGTGCCGGAGTGCCACTAACTGTTCTTCCATTAAGTAGTACCAGGCTGTTGCTCTCCAAGCATTCGGCCAACTTTGGACTTCTATAATTGATCGTTGTGTCTAATGAGACTCTTTCAGGGCTTAGATTTGTTCCATATGTTACCTCTTTCGGCAGAGTATTGAGGTTACTACGTCGTGCATTGAAATCGCTCGTCACTAATAAGGGGAGATGGTCCATAGGAGCACATAATTTCATCTAGCGTGACTTGGAAAAGATCCAGTAGTGTGCTTATGTCCCGAGATGGCCTGAAGTATACACAAGCAATAGCAATAATTGCTTCAAGTTGCTACAATTTGCAGTGAAAAAAGATCCAGCTGTCTGATATTTCAATGGCTTTGGCTTGGTAATGTTTTTTGATGATAACCGCAAGTCCTCCACAAGCGCGTCCAGTGCTTCTTTCTTTGATTGCATTGGCGTTAAAAGCTTGGTACGTGTCCCAGTCACGAGGAAGAGATAATGTAGTAGTTGACCACGTTTCGCAGATGCAGAAGATATCTGCGGCATATATTACTTCTTGATTGAAAAGATTGCTAATGCCACTTGAAATCCATACTATTATTGAAAATTTTTAGTTTGTTGCTGGTTACTTGAATGATTGCTGAGTGCATGCCTTTGATTTAAAGTCTTGTCTAGTTTTAAAATATTCTGATTGTGATCCCAGTAGTGCCAGGTGCCATCTAATTTTATTTTGTGACCCTTTATTTCCGTTCCCAGACTAAGAATATTTTTTTCTTTCGCGATTAAAATCCGTTTAGTTCTCTGTTCAAGTTCACGGGTTGTTAAATCGTTGGATCCACCATGGTTACACGGTGGGTTTGTTCCATTTCACCACCGGGTATACACAGTGTATCCACTGTGATTACGCAGTGTATCCACCGTGATTCCACGGTGGCTTGACCACTGTGTATACACGGTGTTTCCACTGTGATTACGCGGTGTATCTACCGTGATTCCACGGTGGCTTTGTGCTATTTCACCACCGTGGTTCCACGCTGTATCAACCACGTGATCACAGTGAAAACACCGTGTATACACGGTGGTAAAGCCACCGTGGAATCATGGTGGATACACCGCGTAATCACAGTGGTAAAATGGAACAAACCCACCGTGTTTCCACCGTGATTCAAATCTGCGAGGGAACTTATAGACTAGCTATCTTGTCAACTTTCTATTCCTGCAGATTAAATGAAAATTGTGATTGTACTTGCATTATTTAGTTTAGTTTGATTAATAGAGCACTTTTTGAGTTCACCACTTCACAGTATCGAGGACACTTTTTTCTATTTATTATATGAAGCAGGCAGTCATTCTAACCCATAGCGCTTAGTAAAATCAATGACAGATTCTAGCTGTAAATTATTTGTCATGGTTGTGAAATTATTGAATATTTTAAAAGTTCAACTATTTTTGTATAGAATCACTATTTCTCACCTCCAAAAATATTGAAATAATTATCTGAATTTAAGTAAATACCGGGAACACTAAAGTTTGTGTGTTTATATTATTGCAGTGCTATCTAACCTCCGCTTTTGAGGCAATTAATAAAACGTGAATAGCACACATGAGTTGTAAATAAAATTATGGATGCAACATGTAGGTTAAGTCATAATACGTTACTTGTGATGTGTGGCAAAAGAGGTGAAGCGCCTTCTATTGGGTGCCAAACCAGCAAGTACCACCCACTCCTCAGGTTTTGCCACTACTAGTCCAAACCGTTAGGAGTATCAATTATATAATGTTTTGCATCATATTACACGTTGCAATGCTGTGGTTGCAGGAAGCCAGTAGGTACCGTTGCGAAGTAGTGGATGAAACCTTTCTTAGGGTATAGGGAAAAGTTGCCTTCCACCAGTTATCAATGAGCAACCTGTCGACCAGTGCAGGAAATTGGTACCACGGAAGGCCACTTCTCCAAGCCCTCTTCGGTCAGAGTCTCTTTATTTCCTGAGATGTCCAAAACGAGGCCCACAGAGGTAGGACTCGTGGTGGCTGTGGTTAGATTACACGCACAATGAGAAATTTCGGTTATACCTCTGGTTAATGTCCACCTTAGTGGATTATAATTTGGATTATATTTTTTGGCTAAGAGTGTTTTTTCGGTCAGAAAGTGGAGATGACCCCGTCACGCGCGTATGCTTAAAAGGGTCAGATAACGACCTCCGGTTGGTGGAGGTGGACTTTGGTCCCGTTACATTAATTAATTAATTCACAAGTCTTGTTACATCAACTAACACCTGTGATTTGTTTGTACGTTCAATGGGCCATGATTATTGAGTTACTTTAACTCTGATTTATTATTTGAATATACCTAAAATAGTAAGTACCTAAATTTTTCTTGATCCCCTAATCTGAGACTAAATTAATCAATTAGTTGGTATTTAATTACATCTCGTACCCAACTTTTTAAATAAGGTAAGCCGAGTATTTTGTGCCCTATTTGGCTGCCTGAAGGACGGAGAGGTGCTCCCAAATCTAGTTTCAATATAGAAGTGGGTTCTCCAATTACGAAAAATTATTTGAAATGATTTAAAACAATTTAAATCAACTAATATATAGATATATACTTAAAATGGAGTCAATCATTTTTCATAATCAGAGTTTGTAAATAAATATGAGTATATAAATTCAGAAACCTTAATTAAAATATTTGTGTCTGTAAACTCCAGCATTTCTCTCGTAAGAACTCCCATGATGCTATAAAATTCATCAGTAGATGTAACAGTTATGATACGGCTGAAACAAAAAAATCGTTATTATAAATAAAAATTCATGATTTAAGTAACTTTTCGCTCACAAATTAATCGCTCTAATATCACTTTTCCGGGAAGTTATTACGTTCGGGAAGTGTATTGAGAGACAGCGAAGTAGAGAGTTTTGGATCTGCCAATGAGCAGCAGAGAGTTTCTGAGTAGCCATGACGGAGTCACGAGCCGATACCAAACGCTGTGGATAGCGATTATCAAGAGGTAAGTCTAGTCAAATGTACAAACCACATTTTTTTATTGTGTTCCGGTGTTATTACATAAACCTAAGGTTAATTTATAATCAATCTAAACTTATAATAGGATGCCAATTAGCACCCTAACATTTTCACCTACACTATGACCTGTCCATATTCCTACTAGTGCCCAAGAGTGAGCGTTAATTGGCAGTTCTACCCTGTTTTGTAACCCTGAGCACAACAGCAGCTCGGGTTTCCTCTAGATTTCGTACCGATATTCTCACCTGCTACTATCACTAACAATTATACGGAGTCAGCATCCACAACGAAATATTTCAAAATCGCGAAAATTGAATAAATTAATAATTTATTAAATAATCGACGACCAGGACCCACCGAAGGGTTCTTGCACTCTAATGAGACCCAACCTGGACTTGAATAATATCATAAATAATTAAAAAAATGAAATTAATGTTGAAAAACTACCAGTATGTAACATTGGTGCAGTGAACACGATCAGAAACCATTGTAGAAACAATAAAAATATTTAAACAATGCTGTGAAATTTTCAGTATGTACACGGTGAAAAATTTCTATGGGTGCATATTATCCGTGAGCCATACTGATACTTTATAAAAATTTAAAGTGGAAATACACTAAAGTCGTACTGTTCTAGTAAGTATTTGTAATGACTCATAGTATATTCAGAAATCTCATCTATTAATATAGTTAATTGAAATACATTCTAATAGTAGAAATTCATGCAACTCAATGAATATGAAAGATTCCTACAGCAACTCTATATTAGGTAGATTTTTCTGAAATCTAACGATTGCATTTATCCTCATGGTCGATTTTTCAAGGAATTTTGTCATAACCTATCATAATTAGTTGAGTAGGGTTTAAAAATACCACTCGTTAAAACATTCATATCGATATACTGCCATTCTAATACGTCGTATCCCACAAAATTTGACATTTTCACTTTTAATGAAAAATGGAATCATTGTAACAATGTGCGCAGCTTATATCAAAATTTTAGAGGTCAAATTGGTTATTTAGTATTTTTTAATAAATATTCTAATATGTCGTATCCCACATTCGCATAGGTTCAGTCACGCTTAACATTTTCAATTTTAAGTTAATTTTAAGTAAGCAATTAATGACATCAGTAAGAAGGCAATTATGCATATTTTTTTACTCTCCTTACAGCATACAATTCAAAATTGTTTATTTACTACAACTGCGTGTATTTTATAAAAAACATAATAATAAATTTGTAGGTTATACCAATGTAAACATATCACAAATAATTTTCTCTGCTGACCGTGAAACGTTGTTATCGTCTCCTGAAAAATTTTCCAAATGTGGGATACGACGTATTAGAATGGCAGTATATATATATATATATATATATATATATATATATATATATATATTTTTAAGTTTGAAGATGGGCTAAATCATTCGATTAGTTTAGAAGATATGGCTGTTTCAAATTCCCACGATTTTTCAAAAAAAAAAAATTTTATCCACTTTTAAGTTCATATAACTTTAAAACTAAAACTCATAGATAATTTCCGTAAAATGTATTTAAAAGCTTGTCTAATAAGCTTTAATTTATGACCTTAAACTTGATGTTTTGACCATTTCTTCCAATAATTTGATAGCCTTAAAAATTTTAATGGAATCAAAAAATGTTGAAAATATGGTTTTCATTTCACATAACTTATGCATTTCCCATTATAATACAATTTTGTCAGTCGTATTATAGTGTGAACAAAATAACCTGTAAATTTCACTGCTATTTTATATTTTAAAAGTATTTTTAATTTCCCGCTAAAGAAAATCGACGATTTTCGAAAAATTGGAAAGTTATTGTTTTCACCCCGATTTTCGAAAGTCGAGTTTCCATCAGATGTCGACGTTTTGAGGTCCTAGGAAGCTATTCTGACTATTTTCAGAATGATGTCCGAGTGTATGTATGTGTGTGTGTGTGTGTGTGTGTGTGTGTGTGTGTGTGTGTGTGTGTGTGTGTGTGTGTGTGTCTATGTGTGTGTAAACTCTTTGTAACTTTTTAACTAATGAATCGATTTGGATGGTTGAGGTAACAATCGAAAGAGCTTGTTAGCCCTCAACTTTCCTGAAAATTTCAGATCATTTGATCAAGTAGACTCGAAAATATTGGCGGATTACGAAAAAAAAAAATTTTTTTTTTAGTTTTTTAGTGATTTCTCAGAAACGACTCGAACGATCGACTTCAAAATCTAATCAGCTCTAGAACTTTATAAGCCGCGTCAGATGCCACCTCAACCATCTCAATCAGTTAATTTGTTCGAGAGATATCGTTGGCGAAAGAAATGATAAAAAATGGTTTTTTTCGATTATCTGTGAAGTGACTCATCTGATCAATTTCAAAATCTAATTAGCTCTAGAACTCAATAAAACGCGCCGATTGCCACCCCAAACGTCAAAATCGGTTGATTACTTCAAAAGATATCCGCGCTGAAAAGTTAAAAAATTACATTTCATGTTATTTTTCCTGAATAAATCAAAATATAACGTGCTAAAATGTGTCTGAAATCATACCAACTCTTTCTCAATATAGTCTCTTTCGATCATCAGATAATGTCATGTAACTTGTTCCTTAGTTTTAAACATATTCTCAGCAAAAAATTGAAAAAACCCAGTCTTTAATGTTTTTCTCGGATATTCCATATGTTATTGCTTTGACCTAAGTCAAAACTCATTCAAATCTTGATTTTGATCACTGACATTGATTTTTGCCTCAATACATAGACTTCAGAGAACATAATCGAAAATAAAAATTTAAAAGCCGCTTCTTCATTAATGATTTTTGATTCTCAACTTTCAAACTCTAGCATAAAACGTTACTTTTTAGATCTTGAAAAGCTCATAAAAAAATGATTGCATGTAATAGCTCTTCGAGCTCGAAAATATATTCACAGTGATGTTTTCAAGCTCCTTGAGCTCGAAAGCAGCGGGAAGTTTTGGGGCTGGCTTTTTATCTGGGAGGGAATGACGTATCTTATTGTCTAAACATTTTTATTAGAACTTATTCTTAAAGATTGAAGCAACTCACGCTAGCATAGCGTAGAGTATCAAAAAGTATGGTTGGATGGGATACGTTGTTCCCATGATCTGGCTGCAACGGCCCTTTTGTGGAGTGCGTTTGTAAAAGATTTTTGGGAGAAGTAGAAAAGAAGGGGAATAAACTACGACTAGAATAGAAGGGCTAACGTAGTCAGTCGAAAAGAGTGTTCAATAGAGTGTTTCAAAAAAATTGAATATTTTATTTTTTTTTCAATGAACGTTGAGAAATCGTTAGAGTATCTCTAGAAGAAGATCCTTTGAAGATATGAGCTCTTAATATTAATATTTAGAGGTGGTGTTTTGTAATTTTCTATTCCTCATTTGAATAACATAGAAAAAAATTGTTTCCAACTTTGAAATCTTGTAACTTGACAACAAATCGCTGAAGAAGATTGATAAAAACATATTCTTTTAGGAAATTGAACGCTCTATAAAAAAGGTCTGAATAAAGGTTTCTGTAAGTCACGTCGTATTGAAGATATCAAGCCTCAAATTTGGACCTATTCCAAATTTTTGAATTATTTTTTTTAATTGTGACAAAATTAATTCATATCAAATACAAAACAAATTTTCTGATCAACTTATGATCAGAAATCCATAATAATTAATAAAAAATGATTATTTTTATCTATTTTTAACAAAAATTACTAATATATCACTGATATACGGCAAATATCATTATAAATTATTAAATAATATGTGACGTCACGACGTCGTATTCCTGCTGTCAATCAAATTATTAAAAATCGTACATGCTATGCCATCTGGCTATGCATAAATTAATTAATTAGCAAATGACTTCCAGCCATTATTACGGCTGATGATTTTTAAATTTGAATTGAAATTCAAATTATTTTTATTATGAAATATTGTTGTTGATAATTATAAATAAATAAATATAAAAATGAAAAATTTGATTTTTTTTCAAAATTTTTTTTTCCAAAATTTTTTTTTTTACTATTTTTTTCGATAATCGATCTTTTTGATCCAAGAAATGAAGATTATCGGTAAAAAAAACATTTTCAAATCGAAAAAATGAACAAAAACTGAGAAACTACCAATTATGGTGATTTTTGACAAAATCGATAAATTTAAAGCTTCGGGGCACTAAGAAAGAAAAATCGCAGCGATTTGAAATTTTCAAGGTTTTTTCAGGACACTTTGAGGTTGAAAAAAAGTCAAAGTTATTCTTTGTTCATCCGTTATATCCAAAGTTATAGCAAGATTTCCGAATATCCTTAAATTTGTAAATTTTGACCTGTTTTTTACCAAACAATGTCGCTTTAATAAAAATTTTTCCATCAAATGCCACTAATTTTGCCTTATAGAGAATGTTTTCTAGTTTTCAAAACCCTGCTTCCATTCTCTGTACGACCAATACATCCGGAGTTATTGATTATCAAAGCCAAAATGGACTTTTTTGGTTTGATCAATGATAACTCGGCGCCAAATCGTTGTAGAGACTTTTTAAGGCCACCAAATTAAAGGGCATAGAATTTCCAAGAAAAGTCAGACAGTCGAATTATTGAAAAAAAATTTATTGTCACCCATAGAGGTATTGAAAGACCAGCAAAAATTTTGAAAAATATTTTTTCGTTAGTTTTCTTATGATTACTCCGGAACCGTACATGATAAAAAATTCTAAGGTCCAGATCTAAAAACTAGAAACTTGAGGCTACAATTTGCTTTTTTCATTTTTTTTATACGACCATTTTTCACCGAGTTACAGCATGTTGAAAATCACCTAAAAATTTCGGATTTTTTTTCTATCCCTTAATTTCTGTGACCAGTGTAGATAATTTATATATATACTAGACTGTGCCGAATGAAATCGATATTTTTTTTTTCGGTCCCATACGAAAATTAGGTTGTCTCACTAAAAAAAAAAATCCTGAAAAAATTTCAGCTCGATATGTCTATTTTTTAGTTAGCGTTTGCGTAAATAAGAATTTTCTAATAAAATTGTTTTTTATCCCAACTTAATATTTTACAAGTCAGTAAATATAACTGATTCAAAAATGGCCAAGGTGCCATTTTGTAGGGAATTTCATTCTCTACAAAAGGAACTTTTGATCGAATGAAAAACATCAGCCAATTTTTTACTGCAGCCATTTTAACCTAATTTTTTTTCAAAATTTATATTTATATTTACTATTAAACGCTTAGAAAATTATGTTGCTATGTATGAAACTTATTGAATTCAATTTTTCTAGGAACCTTTATGATCCCAAGGAATAGTTTTTACACTTAAAGTAATAAAACTAACATTAAACTATTGATATTAACGATATTTCTTACAAGACTTCTTCTTCGTTTTGACATTTTTCGCATTTAATCTTTCTAATAATTTTTTTCTGCATTAGAATATCGTTCGTAATTGTGATTTTGAGATTCTCATACTGCTGATCAAAAATTATTACTTTATTGATAAAAATATACATTGTTTATCATAATAAAATACCCATAAAAATTCAATTAAAGAAAAAATTGACGTTCGATTTCCTACAAAAATATATGTATTAGTCTATTCGATCTATTGATTTGTTAACGAGGTTATTAATACTTGAAGCTACAAACAAAATTTTTCCCATGTTATTGAAATGGGAAAATCCAATTTTTCAATAAGCTAGGTCTGTAATCGACATAGAATTTTTTTCCTTGCGTGACATTTTTTTTTTTGTGTTGAACTATGGTTTTTTCCACATGCACTTAAAAAAAAAAATCTGGCTCCGAAATGAACCACCCTAATATATATGTCGGAAAGTCATTACAAGCTTGGGCGTTATCCCGAGTATTGGTTTCAATATTAATATCTCTCAATTTTATTTAAAATGTAAACGAATTATAATTATGCAACACAGTAATTTAATATTAAAAGTATTGTTCACGAATAATGATACTTAGACAAGTAATATAATGGAGATAGTGTCGCACAAATATCAAAATACACTAAATACTAACTAATGCAATAATTGATTACAAAGGAAATTATAATAATTGTAATACACGACAGTCCCCATAATATTCAAATAAAACCCGATCGAATAATTTACAAATACTACGGCAAACTAGGCTCGAGAACGAATCCACGGTCGACAGGATAACTTGAACTCGCACAACGAATGCTCAATCAGAACTGACCGACTCAACTAGTCCAAAAAACTCTGTACTCTTCATTAGAAACCTTTTAGTCAAAATGTTTAAAGAAGGACAACAATCTTATTATCTTACTATCTTGTCCTCTGTGTCTTACTATATCCATCCTGTGACCGTGGCTACGTTTGGTGAACAGATGTCACAGCGAGCCTAAGCCTCCCGTAATAAACATAATCTACTTAAGTTGTAAACAACTAGAGCTTAAATTTTATTTAATTGTTACTGTAAAAACTAGTCTCGACTGTTAGGAACTTCCCGTCCAATTGGAAAACCCCATTTTATTCTTTCATCTCCGACATATATATATATATATATATATATATACATAGACACGATATAACGAGCCTTGTCATCACGATAGCGCCCGCAATTCTTAACGGATCTTAATGAAATTTTATACACGTATTATTGGACGATTACCTTGATCAAGTTCGAAGATGAGCCGAATCGGTCAAATTGTTTGGAAGTTGTGGGTGTTTGAAATTTTTTTTGATTTTCATAAAAATGAATTTTCTGGCTTTATTCTTAAATAACTTTTGAACCAAAAATGATAACTCGATTCTGTAAAAAATATCTCAAAATTTGGACGATTAGCTTTAATTTTCACTGTAATACTTGATTTTTTTAAACATCTTTTCTAATAATTTAATGATATCGAAAATTTCACAAAAAATAAAAAAAGCTTATTTTTGCAGCTTAGTCTTCAAATAACTTCTAAATGATAAGGCATAACTTATTTACTCGAAATTCATGTTGTTGCGTAATCACAACTACATTCAAATTTGAATGTAGTTGAACTTCCGGCAAATAGAGGCAGCACCTACTGGGGCCTAGTGTCCATCTATGAGAACTTGACTTGCACTGTGCGACGCATGCGCATGAATTTATCCTGCCTCGTGGCAAGAAGACCGACGCCATTATCTATTCGTTTATACAATTTCAAGTGTCACCACGTGTTTTGTATAATCTACAAAAATTGCGCTCATCTCGAGTAACTAATTAAAAGTAATCAATTAATTACATTCAGAGTTCATTACTCTATATAAAAATATAATTATTTTTATAATCGCGAGCTCCAGAGCTCATAAAATAATTAATAAATAACATCAAGAAATTCAGTGTTCTACAACCTGTTCCTGACGAGGTTATATCATCGAGAAAGCAACAGGTGCATTTTTTATTAAACATTTACTTGCTATCAGTGCTCAATTAATTTAAAAGACTCAGTTTTATTATTTATTCAATTATCATTATGCTCAATTTCTTAATTAAATTAAAAGTTATGTTTCGCTCAGTAGCCTCTGCTATCATGCTACCACGTGTTCAACAAATAAATTAAAATCAGTGTAATTTATCATGAGCTCATTAAATTCAATTCAATTAAGTGATCATCACTATTAAAACTCAATAACAAAAATATTTATGTATTCAGTGCTATTAAAAATAGTAATTAATGTGTTCACTTCGCTCAGTAACCTCTGACATCATGTTACTTATTATCATGACATTTTTGCATTCAACTCAATGTTCAATTAAACTCAACTTGATTATTTTTAATTCATTATTTACTCGAGCTCAACTCAATAATTTGTATTCAATTATTCACGTATTCATGAGCTCAGACAATTAACAGTATTTATAAATTCAATAAACTATTTAATTTGCATCCCAGTGATATTTTGTGCTGTGACAAATAAAAATATTGTTATATTTTTAAATATGCGTATTTTTCAAACATCCCAACCACCAACCAGTCCTGGCATGTCTTTATTTAATTAATATTACAACACATGTATAAGCTTACAAAATAAGTATTAATTACACTATTGTAGCTATATTGTATTTACATAAGAAATCTACCTCTCCACTCCGGGTAAGGCTAGATGACTCTTTTTTTTTTAACTTTCCAGCGTTGATATCTTTGATCTAATTAATTCATGTAACGGGGCTGTTAGGCCCACCTTAGGGATGGTAAAGTCGACTTCGATTTTAATCGAAAATCGATTTTTCACTCAAAATAATCGATTTTTTACAATCGAACTATCGTTATCGAAATCGATTGATAATCGACTTCAAGCTTCCGACTTTAGTACTGTTGACGTCGCAACAGCAGCGCACCAAAGTCCGCAGATGCTATTTTCATGCAAATGGAAAATATAAAGACGAGATCTGTTCACGCAGAGAATTTTACAGTATTTTTTGCATCAAAAATTTATACACAAATTACTATAGTCATAGTAACATGAGGACAGTATGGAATTATTGTACAAATTACCAATACTGTAGAAATTTTTGAAATACATCGAACAGAATTCACAAGGTGCATTGTAATTTTGACAAAGCAACAAGTAAAATTCATACCAACTGCATAGTAAAATTTACCAGGCTAAATCAGAATATTTAGTATGCAGTTGGTATAAATTTTGTCTGTTGCTTTTTCAAAATCACAATGCACCTTGTAAATTCTGTTCGATATATTTTAAAAATTTCTACAGTATCATTTGTTACTATGATCAAAATGTCCTCATGTTACTATGACTATAGTAATTTTTCTATAAATTTTTGATGCAAAAAATACCGTAAAATTCTCTGTGTGTGATTATGCCTAATAACTTATCGCTAGTAACACATCACTGTTTACATTTTTTTAATAACTCTCTCATGACTACATATTTTTTAGTATTAATAGTCTTTTTTACCGCTGTTTGCAATTTAAATTTCCAAATAAGTTCCTGTGATTCATAACAAACACCAAATCAACAAATATGTCAAGTATAAACGATAAGTACGGAGAAATCATTTAGATCTAATAGGTTTAAGTGTTTGTTTTCGAATATTTTAAATTGTTGTTCTTGTATGTTGATATAGCTTAAAAGTATGGATATGTTGAAATAAAAGTTACAATATAAATATAAGTTTTGAATCTTTGTCTTTTAAGTAAATTATCATATTGTATGCAATAGTTTGCTTGAATGATAGAATAACCGAAAAAATCGATTAAGATCGATTGTGAACAACGATTAATCGATTCTTATAATTACAAAAATTACGATTAATCGAAAAATTGAAAATCGATTTTTTGAATTCCGTTTCCATCCTTAGCCCACCTCCGTTTGACGGGAGGCCGATACCTCGCCCTTTTGAATATACTTGCGCTGCGTGGTCCCTATTTATATAATCAATTTCCACCATATATTATAAAAGCGAAATTTGAGCATAAGCTCACATTAACTCACCCATTAGGCATGCATCGCATGTGGGTGCCTCACTAACAACCGCCACGAGTCCGGCCTCATTTGGACCCTAAGACTCCTCCCATCTTAGGAAATAGAGAGACTCTGGTCGAAGTGGGGCTTGGAATGGATCCCCCATGGTACCAGACTTCAGCTCTGGTCAACCGCTTGCATAGATTCGTAGTGGGATACAAGTTCTCCCCATACCCTATGTAAAAGGCTTCTCCACTTGTCTCTTTCCGGTTCCCAACAAGCAATTATCCGCTTGTTCGTCCCCTGCTAGATTTTTTACTTTTTCCAAGCCAGTACCAGTACCACTCTAATTATTCAAGCCGAATCAAAGTTTAGAGCAACTTGGGGGGCTTTTGAACTAATAAACCGATTTTGACATTTGAGGTGGCAATCGGCGCGTTTTCTTGAATTCTAAAGCTGATTAGATTTTGAAGTTGATCATTTAACTCGTTTCTGAGAAATCAATAAGAAACTAAAAAAAATTTTTTTTTTGTAATTCGCAAAGATTTTCGAGTCTACTTGATCAAATGATCTGAAATTTTCCGGAAAGTTGATGACCAACAAGCTCTTTCGATTGCCGCCTTACCTATCTAAATCGGTTAATTAGTTAAAAAGTTACAAAGAGTTTACATATATACACAAGCACACACATACATACAGACACTCGGACATCATTCCGAAAATAGTCAGAATAGCTCCCTAGGACCTCAAAACGTCGGCATCTGATGAAAACTCGACTTTCGAAAATCGGGGTGAAAACAATAACTTCCCGAATTTTTCGAAAATCGTCGATTTTCTTAGCGGGAAGTTAAACATAATTTTAAAACCCTACGCCCCCCTGAATGAACTTCAAATAATTCTATAAATTTTCAATTTGATCCGAATGTTTTCTTCAGGACGATTGCTCGAAATTTTACAAAACAATTGAAGGAACAAGTTTTGTTCTTTTAATTGTGTAATCATCGTCAAAATGAACAAATTATTTATTTTTCGACCTTTCTTCTATTTTGGCGGTATCGTCACTTATTATCCGAAGACGAAATATCCGCGACAAAATATCCGTATACATTTGATGCGATAGACGCAATATCCCCGGACTAAATACTGAATAGATAAAATATTCCCGACACAATCTCTTATAATGAAAATACTTTTCACATAAATAGTACGGTACTTTTTTATTAGAAATGTTTAATATATTCGCACATAAAATTTGGGTGTGTGATATTAACCCGTCAGTACTCCCGTTATGAGCATTTTGCTCACGCTCGATTTTGAATATGAATAACTTTTTTTTTTTCAAATGGAACGAATAGTTAAAATTGTTTCTATCTTTGAATAATTTTATACATTTTCAGATTCCGTTTAAAAAAAATTTGTTTGGTTGTCATAGAAATTATCAAAAAATTTTTCTTTTAATGCTCCTCATAAAATGTGAGCATTTTCCTCATTACGGGCGTAAAGGCGTAAGTGAAAAAATTCTATGTTCGGTTACTCTCGTGACTGCTCGTATACCTTCGACAGTCTGCGGTGTGCGAAGTTATTCGGTTGAATTCGTTAAAGCTTAAACTACGTTTATTAATCGTAAATAAAATACAATCATCATCTAATTGTTTTTTATTATTCTTATAATACATAGAGTAATTAATTAATGAAAAATATTTTCTTGTTTAAAATTTGAAAAAATTTGTTTGGTGCCTACGCGCATAAGCGTTGAGCGTGAGCTAAATTCTCATCACGGGCGTAAAGTATACCGAAAAACTAACGGGAGTGCTGAGGGGTTAAAAATAGATCAACACATATGCTTGAAATCGTACTGCGCCCTTTTTTCACAGATTTTGGGTGAGTATGATTTTGTACATAGGTCAACACATGCTTGGGATGGTACGGTACCCGTTTATCGAAAACCAGTAATTATTTTTTCACTTAAAATATATATTCGGATATTTTATCGCGGATATTTTGTTGGGGATATTTTATTCGCGAACTACAAGTCGTGCTACCATTTTTGCTTTAGCTACTCAGTAAATATAAGGCAAAGATAAAAAAAAATTCCCTATATTTCACGATATTTTTCATGATTTCTCAATAGTCGTAGCTCTAAAAAAATTTCGATCAAATGATCTCAAAACTAGAGATTTCAAGCTGGAAGATGCTTTTTTTTCAAATCTCGATACGATAATTTTTCACGATTCAGCCTTCCAAAAGTAACTACAATATTTCTAAAATTCTTTTGTTCCTTCAAATTTTGCGTTAATATATAAAGGTCAAGAACTCCTAAAAAAAACTCTTGATTCGAAAGCGTGTCAGTACGCTGGCTTTCTGAGCACAGGAATTAGAGCCTTACACTCCATCTTGATAGTCGCTGTCCATAGCGCTCAGTATTCGCTCGTGACTCTTTCATGGACACTCGTAGGCTAAACACTTTTCACTAGTAGCTACAAGCAGGTTCCATCGTAGCCTTTGCAGAATGTAACATTACAATACATACATGTATGAACTTTTGAATCAACGGTATTTTTGGAAGCTACTCAACTAATTATGGTAGAGTATGACAAAATTTTTTGAAGACTCTGCTCTCTGCTGTAATGGTAGATACAAAGTGATTATACGTTGGCACTATAGGCATTGCGGTTAGTTGAAAAGACATGGCAAGATAAAAATATCATCAATCTTGTTTAATGAGTTAGCAAGAGAGTCAAAAGTGGTATTTACTTTCAATTCAAAAGTTAGTAATAACTTTTTTTAACAACTTCTAGTCAAAAAAATTAATTAGTTACATACTCGGAAATCCCTTCCCAAATAGCCAAAGCCGTCTTCAAAAGTATTTCATTTCCTTCTAGAAATATTAAGTCCCAGACACGAAGAACAGTATGTTGAGGTAAGCAATGACAGAAAAGTGTAAGAAACCATTGCATTGTGAACACGTTGATCAAAGGTGGTTCATAGCTGCTCCCTGTAATGACGAATTATTATACTTCGAGATAAGTAAAAATACTAATGCTCAGAGGAATAAGTGTTAATAATGTACCTGTTGTGTTATTTTTTATATTATTTTGTAGAGATTCTAAATGTTTAGATAATTTAGGTAACTTCATGCGTAAAAGATCTCCGAATACAGCCATATCCACCGATAAACCTCGCAGATTTTCCGCAAAATAATCTTCCGGCAACACACCTTCAATTAAATAAATTAGTACTTTAACAGCAGATACTTCAGTTCTGTCTGTCACTTGAAGAATAAGAGCTGCAAGAACATTTAGACCTTGACAGTATCCGACAGATTTGTTCCAACGTGCATATCCTAATAATACTCGCCGCAAAACCTTCTGATTATCACGACCAGCAGCACCACAAAATAAGCTGCATCCAGTTCTATGCAAATCCTATAAAACAAAAAATCTTCTCATGTAAAATATAATCAATCAGCTGTAAAAATAAAAAAAAAATGATTTCATTCAATTTTATAATGCATTATCAAATATTAGAAAACAGATTTTATAAATATGGACATTATAAAATTCTATAAGATTTCATATAGTTTTTGTGAGTGAAGTCAATGTTATAATAGAAAGGAATATAGTCATATAATATAGCCATATAGTCGTATAATATTTAATAAACCCCTTAAGTATTATTTAAAGATTCACTGACTTTAAGGAATCGAATACAATAAGAAGGAAATGTATAGAGGTTTTTTTCCACTGGCCAATAAAAAATTGCAAAAGTTTTGTAAGATTTACCATAAAGATTATTATATTTTTATAGATTGAAATTCAACGCTAAGAATAAAAATCATAAAATTTTCTAAGTATTGAAAAATCTCATAAAGTATAAATACAGGGAACAAAATATAAAAAAATTCTATGAAACTTTGTAGAATATTAATTCACCCCATCACCCATGAGCCAGTTAAATTGTTACAAACATATTTATTAGATCAAATAATAAATTCAAGCAATACGTTATCTCCAGGATTGGACCAATGATAAGGTTAAAACTTTGACTATCAAGCTATGAGCGAGATGCGTTAACGACCTTTAAACGGGACTTAAATATTATTGATTTGTTCAGCCCTAGTTTTGAAACTTGTAACGGGTACTTTTATTACTAATTTATTGTAAACACTCTTACCCCCGGCTCGAGTGAAGCTCGCCGGAGTCCAGGATTCTAACGAGGGTAAATTATTGTGTAAAGTCAACTATAAGTAAATTACAGAACCTCTTTATTCTAATAAAATAACAATAGTACAATTACAATACGGCGAATAACCAAAAAAAAAAACCCCACTCGTACTCGGCGTTACAATTCTCAGTTACCGCCGTCGGTACAAAACGTTTTCCCAAATCGCGTTGCAAAGCTCCCCTTTTCGGCCCTCTGTCCCCGGTTCCTGACGGGTAGCTAGTGCCACCCCGCAGGCCCTATTCCGCATTACCCGAGGGGAGAGTGAATAAAATCCACCTCGCCCCCACCTACTCGGTTGTGATCGCCTACCACCGTTTGGCTGAAGGCCTCCCGGTGGGGAGTTGCCTTTTCGTCGTGGGTGAAACTGTTCACTTACCTGTGTCGTAATCCGCGCCAGGTAGAGTGGACCCTCTTTAATTCCTCGTCTAGAAGACTCCCGTCGAGGAATTAAACCCAGAGAAAAGTTGCCCAACGGTGGATAATTTTGGGCTTTCACTTCAACCTTAGTGATCTATAAGCGAAAATTATTCGCCCAACATCGCCACCTATCGTGTGCCGTGGAACTTCGAAAAACTCACCGATCATTCTAAGTCCCAATTAATTTTCGCTGTTAAATATTTATTTTCACTCAGACAATTCATAATTTTCACAACAAAATATATTTTCATACAAATGCTCTCCGGAACTTAGGCCCATGACATTCAAACAAAAAAATTATTTTATCATAAATTATTTTCTGTTCTAAATTTCCTTAGGACTTAGAATGAAAATTTAATGAGTATTAATTCATAACATTCAAGTAGATAATACTTTGAAGAAACTCAATTTTTGTTCTTCTTTAGAACAAAAATCGGCTCACTAATTC
The DNA here is from genome assembly GCF_029852145.1 of Microplitis mediator. Classification (NCBI taxonomy): domain Eukaryota; kingdom Metazoa; phylum Arthropoda; class Insecta; order Hymenoptera; family Braconidae; genus Microplitis; species Microplitis mediator. The sequence continues at coordinate 11,320,139 of NC_079970.1, read as the reverse complement.
GCTTTTATCAGTTCGACGGTAGTTGCCGCAAGCGAACCAACGTCGACCTTGTCGGCCCTCTATCGCAGCGATGGAGAACTCTCGACGTTCACTCTCATTTAAACATTCATTCAAACTGAACCGTCGCTGATAACAATTTTAATCACGGAAATAATAAACCAAAATAAATATAATAAATGTTTATAATAATATTCGTCGTACGCAAGTAACTAACTAATAATTTTTAAATAATCATTTAATCATAATGAAAGAATATATAATACTAACAATAGTAATAAATGTAATTAATTATAATAATAATAACGATAGTAATAGTAATAGTAATAATCGTAATCATAGAAAATACGAAACAAAAATAATAATCGTAAACAAAACAAAACAACAAAAACAAAATACTGTAGTGTCATGGTCCAGTCCATGTTCCTCACAAACTGATAGACTAGGAACGTCAAAATCTTGTATAAAGAAGTATCGGTTAGTAATAAATAATAGAATTGTAATATTCATATTCCTGGCGGTTCGTAATTTTGGTGGACCACCGGTGGAAACACCATGGAAGTGTAAACACAGTGTAATTTCAGTGGATCCTCGGTAGTTACACGGTGTTTTTAGGCCACTATATCACAGTGTATACACCAAATTTTACAGTGGCAACATGGTGATCGCACAGTGTACCCATTATAGTCACGCATTGTACTCACGTTGGTAACATAGTGTATTCATCGCGGTTACACTTTATACTCACCGTGGTTACACAGCGTATCTTTAGTTATCATCCAATACATTCATCGTAGTTTTATAGTATTTCTATGATTATCACACGGTATATTTTCCAAGATTACACAGAGATTTAATCGTGGTTACACGGTGTATTTACGGCATTTGCAAAGTGATTACACGATGTATTTTGATGGGTTCATAGAGTTTTCGCGGTGATTATATTAAAGTATTTTCTTGATAACTGGATACCATACAGATTCGCAAGGAAGTTCAAAAATTACTTTCTTATGGTTTTATATTTCGAGATACGCATAAGTAAAATTTAAAACAAATTACTGATTTGAACACAAATAATTAGATTGCAAACATTTTCTGGAAAATTGAATCATAGACAAGTTTACCATCATGTAGCAGGTATGTTAGAGTTTTAAATAATTCTATTATGTAAATGGAAGTGTTGGACACTAAATGTAAATTTGGATATTTTCAATTTTCCGTCAATACAAATTTCAAACTTTCTAGAGAAAAAGAGAGGGTTGTACTAGAATTGTTTTAAAATTTATTTTTATTTGTGAAAAACTCGTAAACCAATTTGTTTTGTTTATATTATAATTATCAATTTTAATCTAAACGATGCATATGTTGTGCCAAGGCAAATCGCACAGTCTATCTTGTGCAACTTTTACCAGACACGTAAGCATCGCAGTAACAGTTTACCCCGAATTATCCGAATGAATCGCACAATCTATTCCGAGCAATACTGTCTAATGCAACAAGCTCACATCAAGCCCAACTGGAAGTTACGTAAATACCCCACTATGTTCCTGCCAATTCTTCATGCAGCCTTCTAAACCTGTCAATCAGATCCACAGAAGCCTGTTATGCCAATGTCATCAGAATGGACATGGCGTAGAATTTAAAATTATCTTCCAAAGACTTAACGGCTCAAGACTTCTTAAGATCGGTTAGCTGAAAAATCATCACGCTGAGTCAGACTGAACGACAGGTCCTCAATGTGCTACCGGAGCTAAGAGAGGGAAACAACTAATTTTTGTGGGGGTGATTACCAGAACTGGAGAAACTGGTACGATTTGAAGCTGCGTTTCTCCGATGGTTGGGTATGAAGCAAAGTGACCCAGAAATCCACATAGAGATTTCCGCTAAAAACAATTAGCAACGTGAAACCTTACCGGTGCCCAGAATCGTAGATGAAATACCAGTCCAAATCGCCAATGTGAATAACCACAACACAACGTTGAGGGGTCCATTGCGAGGCAGTGAACCGAATCGGGTGCTATGTCAAATGCAAGAGGTGAAGAAAGTCAAATCCGGTCGGAGCCAGAAAAGTACAAAGACAAAGTTCAGTACTACGAGTCTGAGTACGACCAGGATAAAGAAAGTAATAGAGGGGGGGGGGGTCCTTAGTGCATCATTCTCCCATCCCAATACAGGGGGCAGGTCTCACTGTTGGGAAGTGCAGTTCGTGAGTCAGACGACCCCTGTTTATTAGGGTGAAGTACCAATGTTCCCGGGGTGCAGTCGACACCACAAGGGTATGAACAAGTCGAAAAAGAAGACTCTAGAGGTCACCAATACGCTAATTAGCTCAACGACGTGTCGTCAGTCGAGAACAACTTTTACGTAGCAGCGAGCGGGTTCGATCCATCGTCAGAAACGGCCAAGTTGGCCATTGAAATTTCCATTTTGGGCATTTGGTCAGACGGTATTCTAGATACGAGAGCAGAAAGGACCTTCATGTCATCACAAGCTTACGAGAAGGTGCAATCGTGTGCCGCAAAACCCCCAAAGCCTACTTTGGTGTGTAGAGCAGGTGTGTGGTTAGCAGACGCTCACACGGTGCATCCTAAGGTAGGTGCTTTTTGTTATTGAAGTCAATGGAGGACAAAGCCCACAGTCATCCGATCGTTGAGTTGCGACGTTGTTATGAGAATGGATTTTTGCAGATATTGGAAAGTTGAGGCAGAAAAATCCACGTGGTGATCAGCATAATTTGACGTCGAATATCTGGTCCTATGAAAGAAGTTCACTAACCTTTCCTCGGCTCTCCAAGCACTGTCCAAAAGCAAAACGGAGGTATTGGAGAAATTCCTGGACGATCCATTTGCATTTATAAACAAAGACGACGTGGGTCTCATTGACATAGTGACGCACAAAATCAAACTCGTTGACGAGACCCGAATCAGTGGAAGGATCAGAAAAAGACCCAACGTAGTACAGAAGGCTCTACACGGCGAAGTAAATTGGTTACTGAAGAAAGTTTCATTATGAGAAGTAACAGCACGTGGGCGTGTCAACCGATTATGGAGAAGAAACAAGACGGGCCATAGCATTTTTGCGTAAACTTCACTCCCGTTAACGACAGAATGGAAAACCCCATGTACGCCATCCCGTTTATGTCGGCTATCCTAGACACATTGAGGAATGCGACTTTCACCTCAACCATTGACCACAAAAAAGCGTTCCATCAGGTAGAGATAGACTGAATTTAATTAAATTAACTCTGAAATTAATTTCTTACCAAGGACACTACAAGCGGTTTGGCGTGATTTCGTGGTGAGCACCGAACTATTCTCGCTGCTGCTGCCTAGCACCAGTGACTTCCCTCTTCTCCATATATTTCTTGTCTCCCAAGACATTTTTCTTTCGTTTTGAGCAACATTTTTTTTCTTGGTTAACGAATAGTAATTATTCCAAGAAATTTAATTTTTTTCAAACGAAACAACCCAATATTGCTAAGATAACCTGATACGGCTTTCTTCAATAAAATATCTCTTTTATCAAGAAATAAAAAGTCTTGAAACAAGTAAAAATTTTTGGATTGAAGCATAAAAATATGTTAACTTGAGGAAAAAAAATTTTAATCCAAGATAAAAATTTATAACAAATACTGTTTTTGAATTCGCGACGGAGACGCGAACAACCCCAGTACTGTATGCGGTCACCCACGTGTAAAACAAAAAAAATTATAATGTCGAAAGTCCAAAAAAAAAATAAAATATTGGTCAATGTTACTTCAATTAAATTTTAAATTAATAAATAAATAATAAGGTTATTAAATTGCAAATAATGAATAAAGGTGTGCCTGGACCAGCTCCTCAGGCTGGGTTAGTGCACGTAGGCGCCAGACCGTTTCTCTAAAACGGACAAAATATTTTATCAGGGGGAAAATTTGCGAGGGAAAATCCGAGCGAGTATAGCCAGTAACAAGGCGGATAAATCGAATGAAATAATAAAAATAAGAAATAATCAGAAAAGGAAAAAAAGCACAGTTGAAAATATATATAAATAATAAAATAAATTAAATATAGCAGAAAAAAGACCCAGGAAAATAAATATAGAGTATTTCCCCGAGAATTGTTGGATCCAATTATTTATATAAAATTATCAAGAATCTTTGATACAATATTTCACTGATAATACAAATTATAATCTTTAATAAACCCCTGGGGGCTGAATCTATACAATGCAAAAAAATTCCGAACTTAAATCCAATATTTAAATTAATAATAAAGTATGGGTATATCACAATAATTCACTTAAATAAATAAACAATCCTTCAAGATTAATTAATGTAAATAAAAATTTATCACTACCTCAAACCTTGGGTTACCCTTTACACTATATAGGGGGAGAAAGATACGTTGCACTCTCGCTCTCATTCACCGAATTTCCAAAATTATAACATAAATTATTTAACATAAATAATTATCACTCTTTCAATAATTATAGATAATAAAAGAAATATAATATAAATTGCTTGACCACTGGGGTACACAAAGACTGCAAGTTATGCACAGAAAGAAAGAAAAATATAAATAATAATTACTCGGGATTAATTAATTAAATAATAATAATAACTATAATATAATAAAATTAAATAATAATAATAATCCCACTTTATAATTATTATGATTTGCTCAGGAATTTTTCCTCTGAACGATTACGTCGTCGGCTTAGGAATTTTTTCTCTTAGCCGGTGTATAGCTATAGCTATAAGTATAGATATAGGTAGCTATCGATATATCGATATATCGAACTACCGCAAACGCGCAATTCCCAATGTTAAATCATAAATTAAACAAAATACAATTAATTTATTATCCCCAATTCCTTTTATATATGAAAATGTATCATTCAGGGGTATCTAAACACAAAATCAGCCAAATTATTCGCGTCGTGATTGCCAACAATTCCCGGGGAGGTTACAGGTAACAATGCATGGAGAGGAATCAAAGTACTTACTAATTACTGCTTCAACTTCCAAAAAAGAACCCTGATAACCACGTACCCGGTGAATTTGACAAATAAACTTTTTATTAGTTAGACCACAAATGATGACGAAATTAATTAATAGACCAAAACGTATTGACAACGTAAAATAAAAAACAGCGTCTGCTCAGTAACACTTTCCGTACCTTTCTGAATACTTAATGGGCCGGCCACTTGTTGGCCACCCACGTGGCGCAACAATCGCCCTTAATTATTATTATCGCTGTTACCTAGCCCCGGGCCTTTGAATTAATTAAATAAATTATAAGAACATTTTTACCCCACCTGAATGATACATAATAAATTAAATACATTTAAGTAGTATTTATTTATACCAGAATAATAATCGTAAAACATATATATAATTAAATAATAATTATTTAACACATGTCACCCGCGTCGATATTTCAGGAGAAAATATTGATTTTTCCCCTCCTCTGCGGTCAATATTTCTCATCTCCTCAATACCTGGACATGAAATTTGATCGAAATAAAATAAAAACAATCGTTGGGGCATAATGTGACCACACATTATGTCCCCTGAATAACGCCAAATCATAAATATCCCCTTTTAAATAATAAATAATAAATGTAATTATTTTTAAATTAAAAATTAAAATTCTAGCACACACGTGCTCTCATTCACGCCGCGCGCATGCGCGAGCAAACGCTGTCTCACCGGCGTGGCAACGAAATGCCCGCGTAACCATTCAAATTTAAACTTAAATACTATTTTTATTACTTATTACTAATTGATTATTAATTTATTTGAATGGTTACGTGACGAATTTCAAAATAATTATTTATTTGGCGTAAGAAAATTCTGATTTTCCGAATTGTTAAAAAAAGTTTTTTTGTATCAATAATATTTTTCTTGGTTCACGCTAACTGTATTTCTGTGTAGAAAAACTTAAATTTGACAGATGCGTGTAGGTTTTCATAACGTACAAATAAAAAACGTTATGAGAAAAAAATACTATTATTACAAAATACTCATACAACATGAACACTGCAGTGTTTAGAAATGTTTAAATTGATGGAGTTTTATAATTTTTATATCATAAAATAATTCTAGTTATTAATATTGATTCTAAATGAATTTATAGTGTACTGTTGACACCCGAAGGTGACGGACGTGCCTTACGTATAGCGAATTATCGAGTTAGTGTTAAAAAGTATAATATAGTGTTTTCTGGATCATAGTGGCGGTTGTAATTTCAGTGAATTTGTTATGTGGTTAATATAACTCATAGGTTGCTACAACAACCCTTTATTTGGTCTGTTCTTCTCGCCGAGAAGAGTAGAAAAACAAAAATGCCACTTCAACAGGAAAGATCCTACGCCACAGTAAGCGAACGATCAACCAAAGAGCAAGCTATCATAATCGAAGCTATTCATAAAATGCCAATTGAAGAATATTGCAAAGAAATTGAAAGTAAAATTGGACCAATAACCGTGCACTATGGGTCAAGGATCTCCCAAGACAGAATTTGTATATATGTAGCAAGTAAAGAATTAGCCCAAACCCTCGTTAATACCCACAAATACATTCATGTAGAAGGTAATAGACTCCCGATAAAGCCATTGTTTACCCTAAACAAGAGAATTATAATATCAAATGTACAGCCGTTTATCCCCAATAATGTCATTAAGCAAGCATTGCTCACTTCAAAAAACATTAAACCCTCACGGGTATTTTGTCACTTCGAGCTGGTGTGATTGACCAAGACTACTCACACTGTTTCAGTTTCAGGTGCCAAATGTATGTTAAACCCGAAGACGCAAGAATAATCCCAGGGCAATTACAAATCAAGCATGACAATACCAAATAACAACCGAATAAATAATTTCTGAAACATAATATTTCTTAGATTCAAATATTAAAAGAATAACTAATAATCAAATAAATAATTTCTAAACGTAATACTATTATAATTTCTTAATATTATAAATAGAGTCGACTGCTAGTCACCTATTTTAAATTCAAATTAAGATTTAATTGACTAACAAAAATAGTAGAAAACTTATAACAATGAATAAATAATATAGGCTCAACGCCAATCAAAAAATATAATGTTAATTAAAATTAATATTTTAAGTTAACAAATCACAACATTACAAAAAGTAATAAATAAATTTAAACATTTAAATTTAAAATATTGTTATAAGTAAAACATTGTACATGTGGATGGATGTGTGGATGCGCACGCAAATAGGCCCACATAGGGGTGTGCCCTTACCGATTCCCTCAGGTGAAAATCTTAGAGAAAGAAAAAGGACCCATAGGAACTGTGTTTCGATTGGACACAGTTTTCCCCCAAACAATAGACGAAATAGGATCCGATAAGAAAACATAAAAAGGGTCGTAAAACACTAATATAGTTAATCCCGGACAAGAGGTCCATTGAGGCAGTGAAGTTCAAGTCACAGTATCTTCACAAAAATTAAGTTACACTAGTTCCGTACTAGTTCAATTTTATACAAGTGTTCTCACACTTTTACACTAGTTCCCTACTAGTTCCATTTTATACAGCGTTCTCACGCTTTTACACTAGTTCCGTACTAGTTTATTTTATACAAGTGTCCGCACACTTACATTATTAAGAGTTTTATTAAAATTAGTGGTTTTATAAGTTTAAATTCAACTGTTAAAATAAATTGTTAGCGAAAGTAATACCTAGAGCCAGTGAAAACTACAATTATACAAACATCCAGTTGCTGCGACTACAGGTACTGTAATTTTTAAGTTTATGTTGTATTAAAAACAAAAACATTCCCAACACACGGAAATATCGTAAAAGTTGTATTGTATCTAAAATTCTATAGTCCTCTCTAGTTATTAAAACGAAATTTATTGTACATTAGAGTCGGCTGACTAGCCACCTAATACTTTCATAAAATAATATCAAGTTTATTGTATTCATATCATCGAATTTTTCAATTTTATAATATATAGTAATTTAATTTGTACATCAAACATCTTTTATTTCAACACACCTCCCAGATAATTACACTCAGTGTGATCCCGGTCTAGTGGTTGAAAGACGAGGGCCGAAAATAATAATTATAATAATTTGTCCAAAATATTACGGTACAAGCTACCATTTTGGACATAACAAAAGAATAAAAACTGATTTCTATGATATTTTTTTTCCTTATCATCATCACAATTGATTTTCTTAATATCAAGAGTATCGTGAAGATGATTAGGAAAAAAAATATAAAAAAAAAAATTTCGAAAAAATCAATTTCTTAAAAAACATTTTTCAATGGTAAATGTTTTTGATTTCATTATTCGGCATACCTTTGATCAATTACTACGGAAAAACGGTTCAATGGGTCAATGTGAAACTTTACAGGGTTACGAAGGGCACACACTAAAATAGGATTTCTTGGCACAAAAAATTCTTACTCACTTCAGGAAATTTATTACTTGTTCTAAGAAATTCCTTGCATTATGAATTGAAGAAGAAAATTTTCTTGGGACGATAAAAAATTTTCTTGCTAAGCAAAAATTTTTTGCACCAAGAAATTTTTTCTAGTCCTTAGAAATTTTTTGTTTTCATTTCATAATGAAAAATTTTGCTTGCTCCAAGAAATCCTTCTTCTTTGTGCAAGTTCAATTGAAAAAAAAACGTAGTGACATTAGGATTTTCCCCTATATCCATTACCTAGTGGTTGTGTGAAATGAGACGATGAACAAATTGAGTCCCCTGCAGATATGGCTTGCCTAGTAATTAATAATTGTAACGCTGAAAATTACAAATAATAATTTAGTATTTATTGAAAGTTATGTACACTAAATTTTATTGGTCGAAAATTCGCCATAGTGAATGCGACAATTAATTCAATGTTAAATAGTAGTGAATGCTATAAGCGGCTGAGGCAGCCGTTCGGCATGCGCGTGGCTCGGGCGATCACCGAAGTTAAGTAGCATTGAGCATGGTTACGATTTGGCTGGGTGACCGTTTAGCCACGCGTTGGGTTCGAAAGAAGGTCTCTGACCGTTAGGCGCGGGATGAAGATCCAGTGATCGGTAAAATGGGAATTTTATCGATCACTGGAGCTTCACCCAAACCGAAACTGTACTGGCTAGGTTTTCTCTGTGGTTTCCCTACGCCACTACACCTCCATTGCACAAGGGAGGTTGTAGGGCATCACCGTAATGATGCAGTACAGTATAAGCACAAGTCGGGCCACAGCCGCACAATGAAGGCAGAAAGAGAAGTAAAGCAGTTGCGATATAAAGGCAAAAAGTGTAAAAGGCCGTTACTACGGCTATATACTAGAAAACAATTAAAAATAAAAAAAAAATAGTAGTGAATGCATCTAGAAAAATTATCACGAGAAAAAAAATGTGACGCGTGGTTGTTGGTGAATGTAACGAGAACACGTGGCAAGTTAATTAATTTAATTCACAGCGAGAATCGTTATTAACTCAATGAGTAGTTGCCTTGAAATCACGAACTACTTATCGAGAATAATTTAGCAATAAAAAGCGAATCCTGTACGTATCCTTCACTTGCCGCGCGATGGTGACGTGTGCATCATGGATGCCGAAGCAAATTTTGCTACTTGCCTCAAAAGGCGTCAATATGTAGTAGTTAGCCGCCAACTTTTTCAATTGGTTGGTTAATAGCTGGGCTCTTGAGTCAGCTGGACGCAACAATAAAGCCAGAAAGTACGTACAGGTCCCAAATTGTAAGTGATCCACCAATAACCTGACTTCAAAGTTAGTTAGTAGTTTGGCTACTTCCGGATGTAGCAAAGATACCCGAACTTCACTTAGAGCGAACATGATTATGACTGATGTTACGTCCAGATACGGACTTAATTTTATATTTATTTTAGTCCAAGCCAACGGCTTATAGACTGGGAATCTGTGAGGATGTTTGTCTGGGTTGAAGATTAATAAAACTTAAATTACAATTAATTATCTATATTGAGACCAGAGATATAATTTTACAAATACAAAATTTTACAAATAAAAATTCTAACGCTATAACTTAAAATATTCTATGAAAATACTAGGTGGTTAACGGCCGACACTAGAGTCTATGAATTTGGGTTTGTCTGTATATTAGGTGGCTATCAGCCGACGCTAAGTAGTATGAATCTGAATTTATATATGAAGTCGTTACCATGAGAGTAATTTCAATAACCGATTGAATACAAAATAATTTGACATATAATTATATATAAAGTAACTTGAAAATTACAGTACCTGAGATCGCAGCTATTAGCTTGGTTTATTACACTGAATGGACTAAATAGAGATTACAAAAAGTACTCGCGAAATATTGAAGAGTTTAAATGAGGAAGCACTTGCACGATAATTGAATGGACTTGAGTGTGTGGACACTTGCAAAATATTTGAATTAATTTTCAGTGTGAAGACACTTGAAATAAAATATTTGAATCAATTTTCAGTGTGAGGACACTCGAAAATCAAAAAATATAGTTGAATTAATTTTCAGTGTGAGGACACTCGAAAATAAAAAAAAAGGAAATTAGTGCTGAACTAATACGGAAAAAGTGTGAGGACACTTGTATTTCCTTTCCTTAATCAACCGGAACTAAACTGGACTGAGCCGAACTGCCTCGATTTTTGGTTCGAGTCGAACCGTTCGACGACACTTTTTATAATCTCTTATCTGGTCTACTCAAAGTACTGTTTTGGGGGAAATCTGTGTCCAATCGGAGCACAGTTCCTATGGGACCTTTCCCTTTCTCTATGATTTTTACCTTAGGAAGGTGGGAAGGGCATGCCCCTATGTGGACCTATGTGCGTGCGCACCCACACATACACCCACATGTACAATATTTTACTTATAAAAATATAAAAATTTAAATATTTAAATTTATTTATACTTATTGTTTAAATTTATTTATAATAATATTACTCAAATTTATTTATGATAATATCATTAAAATTATCTATAATAATATTATTTAAATTCATTTATAATAATATTACTTAATTTATTTATAACAATATTACTTAAATTCATCAATAATAATATTATTTAAATTTATTTATAAATTTATTTAATGTTATAATTATAAGCTTAAAATATCAATTTTAGTTAACATTTATATTATTTAAATTGGCGTTGAGCCTATATTATTTAATTATTATTATAGGTTTTATTTAACTTGAAAATTATTAATTTTGTTGGTCAATTAAATCCTAATTTGAATTTAAGATAGGTGGCTAGCAGCCGACTCTATTTGTAATATTAAAAGTAAAAATTATATTTTCTATCTTAAATTTTAAATTACTCATGACGTTTTTGTATGAATTTTTAATTATATTTTTAATTATTCTTTCAATTGAAGTTTATAAATTGAATTATTCTTTTATTTATTTAAAAAGTCTATGTTTTAGAAATTATTATTGAATTATTAATTATTCTTGTAGTTGGAGTTGATGAGTTATATATTTGAATAATAATATTACGTGTAGAGATTATTTATTTGATTATTAATTTTTCGTGTAGTTGAAGTTGAAGAGTTATATATTTGAATTTAGAGATTATCAATTTTTCTTGTAGTATATATTTGAGTTTTGTTTTTAAAAATTATTTATTGGATTGCTATTTATTATTTGAATATTTTCCTATTTTATTTATTCTTTTAAATTGTTTATTTAAATATTTTTTTCATTTGTTTTAAATCATTGAGTTTCAGTTAATGACCATTTCGTCATTAAAATTAGATTTTCTATTTGTTTTGTGATGCCACGATGTCTCGACAAAGTGCACTTAAAGAGAAAGTAAGGGATTAAGATTATATTATTTTTAGCTCAAAATTTATGTTCCACGTACACTTTTTGTTGATAAATATTTTTGTTTTCTACGAAAAGTGTTTCCAGATGGCCTTTGGGCCTTTACAATTGCCCGAGGGGTCATTAAGATTACGTTTAGGTGTTTGCTCTAGCATTTCAAAAAATGTCAAAGCAAACAAGTCTTAATCCCTTAAAAGCATTTTTACAAGTACGTCATGCCTTATCAATAAAAATTATCAAAAAAATAAAAATAATAATAGAAAAAAATAAAATCTGGTCGTCGGCTCGATTTTCATCAATAAAACAAAATTAGCAATAAAATATAACGTTCAGCATTTAGCTGGACGTAACACTGAACAGGTTGATTTACTGTAAAACCGAAAAAGTCAATTTTTTGTACTTATTTCTAATAGATGTTACGAATAAAAAAATTATTTTTTATAAAAAATTATGAATGGGTCTTGTAGAGAATTTTTTAAATTATTCAAAGCCACCCTCCGATTTTCTGTGTGATCATTAGTAGCTGCAATATCGATAATCAAAGCCAACAAGATCCTTCTTTGTTTAATAGCTAAGATCTCAGCAACAAATTGTCGGGCACAGCTCATAAAAAACGCAAATTAAATCTGAATAAATGTGCTAACTGACCTATACATTAGTTAAGCTGGAAAACATTTTCGTCAGCGCGTAGATCCTTGAAAAGAAATCTGGGCGTTGGTTGACTCTGCGGGCCAGCCCCAAAACTTCCCGCTGTTTTCGAGCTCAAGGAGCTTGAAAACATTACTCTGAATATATTTTCGAGCTCTTCTAGATCGAAAATGCTATTACCTGCGGTTATTTTTTATGAGCTTTTCAAGCTCTACCAAGTTGCGTTTTTTGCTAAAGTTTGACAAGTTAAGAATCGAAAATTGTTAATGAAGAAGCGGTTTTTAAATTTTTATTCTTGATTATGTTCAATGAAATAAATGTATTAAGGCAGAAATCAATGTCAGTGATCAAAATCGAGATTTGAGTGAGTTTTGACTTAGGTCAGAGCAATAATATATGAAATATCCGAGAAAAACATTAAAAACTGGATTTTCTCAATTTTTTTGCTGATAATATGTTTTAAACTAAAGAACAAGTTGGATTATATTAAATGATAATCGAAAGAGACTATAAACAGAAAGAGTTAGTATGATTTCAAAAACATTTAGTACATTATATTTTGATTTATCCGGAAGAAATAACATTTTCTGTTATTTTTGTAACTTTTCAGCGCTGATATTTTTTGAACTAATAAACCGATTGTGACGTTTGGGGTGGCATTCGGCGCGTTTTATTGAGTTCTAGAGCTGATTAGATTTTGAAATTGATCGGATGAGTCACTTCAAAGATAATCGAAAAAAACCGTTTTTTATCATTTTTTTTCGCCGACGATTTCTCTCGAACAAATTAACCGATTGAGATGGTTGAGGTGGCATTCGACGCGGTTTATAAAGTTCTAAAGCTGATTAAATTTTGAAGTCGATCGTTCAAATCGTTTCTGAGAAGTCACTAAAAAACTAAAAAATAAATTTTTTTTTTTCGTAATTCGCCGATATTTTCGAGTCTGCTTGATCAAATGATCTGAAATTTTCAGGAAAGTTGAGCGCCAACAAGCTCATCCGATTGCCACCCCAACCATCCAAATCGATTCATTGGTTAAATTGTTACAAAGAGTTTACACTCACACACACACACACACACACACACACATACACTCGGACATCATTCTGAAAATAGTCAGAATAGCTTCCTAGGACCTTAAAACGTCGACATCTGACGAAAACTCGACTTTCAAAAATCGGGGTGAAAACAATAACTTCCCGATTTTTCGAAAATCGTCGATTTTCTTAGCGGGAAGTTAAAAATTTGTCTATTGGTTCACCCTGCGGGCCAGCCCTAAAACTTCCCGCTGTTTTCGAGCTCCGTGAGCTCGAACACTCTGTCGTGAATACATTTTCGAGCTCGAAAATACTTTTGTATGCCGTTCTTTTCGAAAAAAATAGTTGTTTACCATTTTTTCTCTAACGATATCTCTCAAACAAAAAAACCAATTAAGACGGTTGAGGTGGCAATCGACGCGTTTTATCAAGTTCTAAAGCTGATCAAATTTTGAATTCGATTCGTCGAGTCGTTTTTGAGATATTTCAAAAAAAATATAAAAAAATTTTTTTTAACTCTTTCGACAACGGTTTCTCTTGAACGAATGAACCGATTTTGATGGTTGAGGTGGCATTCGACGCGGCTTATAAAGCTTTAGAGCCCAGTCGATTTTAAAATCAATCTATTGAGCACATTAAAAGTTATCCATAAAAAACATTTTTGAAACAATTTTAGTTTTGGAATATCTCTGAACGAGCCTTACCGATCAAGCTCAATTTCCCACAGCTTCAAGATATTGACAAGCTGCGTCGAATGACACCTTAAAGTTCAATATCGGTTCATTCGTTCAAAAGATACAGGTACGTACATACATACACACATACACTCGGACATCATCTTGAAATTAGTCAGAATAGCTTCCTAGGACCTCAAAACATCGACATCTGATGAAAATTCAATTTTCGTAAATCGGAACGAAACCAATAACTTCCCGAATTTTTGAAAAATTTACAATTTTCTTAGCGGGGAGTTAAAAAGAACAATTTGGAAAATTTCTGTCTCGCATCATTTCTCATGATTGTGTGATATTTGTAGCTCTTCCAAAAATTTGATCAGAAGACCTAAAGACTAGAGATTTTAATCATTTAACTATTTTTTCAAAATCTCGATACGGATTTTTTAACAAAGATACAGCCTTCCGAAACTTATGACAGAGTGATTAGCTTGCCAAGTCTGGTCGCACCTAAGTATTATAGACGAATATTAGGGCGCCACTGTAAGATGGACTCGGCCTTCAGAACCGGATGTTAAATTAATTTTATCATATGCTCAGGGTCGTTCGTAAATTTTATAATTTTGTGAGAGAGGAGAGGAATGATGAACAGGCTGAAATAAATTTATTTAAGACTTTAATTCCAATTTTAACCAGTATAAGCACCTTGCTTTTATATTTATTTTCCCTTAATGACAATTATAACCTTATGACAAACTAAATTCTTATGACAAACTAATTATTCCTTATGACAAACTAATTGTGTCCACTGGACGTTTTTCACACTCTCACACACGTATTTTAAGCGTCTTCCGGACGTAACACACACACACACACACTCTCTTTAAAAAACCGTCCACCGGACGTTAAACCTTATTTTCCTTAAATTCTACTTTAAACAACCGTCCACAGGACGTTAACCCGCATTTTCTTATTTCCTAGTGTCCACCGGACATATCTTAAACCTAACTTAATCTTTGTCCACCGGACTTACATCACAGACACAGTTTCTTTACTCTAACTTGACTCTACGAATTAATTGACTCTAGTTTTAACAATACTCCGTAACTTTTCCCACTTAAATTTTTACAATTCATAATTCACTGTCTCTCCAATCAATTAATTTATTTTTGTTTAACGTAATTTATAAATTAATTAATTTTTGCCACTTATAATTTCCCTCTCATTATTTTCTCTGATTAATTTACCACAATTATTATTCATTTATAACTTTCAATTTCTAAATTCTTCACTGACAATTTTCACAATTAAATTTATTTCACATTCAAAATAATCCGTTTTCTCAACTTTACTCAAAATTTAATATACCCAAACTCTAGTATCTTTTATTTAGTTTTTAGATATTTTAATTAACTTAAAATAAATTTAATAATCACGTAATGACTAGAATTTGATTTCGGGTTGACTAGAATTTTAGGCCGGTGAATTGGCGTCACACGGTTCCCGATTTTATTGACGTTGATAGAGTAAATCGATTGAATTAATGAATCTTAGAATTAATGCGGCCGACGGAATAAATTCCAGCCTGTATTAATCTTAAGGGGTTATATCCACTTGCGAGGCAGAAAAAACGCGTTTTTTTGTGAATTTTTTTCCAAGAGGCATTTTATTTTATACATTAATGGAAAAAATGTACTTAAACAGAATTTAATGTACTTTAACAATCAGCGGTTTATTTAAAAAAATATTGGATCCCCTAGCTCCTGTAGATGATCTGCGGAGAGACCTCCAAAAAAAGGTGCTTGGCGGTGAGCAAGATATCTCTGGTCCAAATTATCTGAAAACCAAAAACCAAAAATATTTAGTTTTGTAATAAATAAATACAGGTAATGATCGAAGGTCTAGTCAAAATTTTGATTTTTGACAAAATGGCGGCTGTTCAAAAAAAAAATTCAATTTTTCATGAAAATTTTTCACTTTGAAGTGGCTTAAAAAATCGAAATTATTGTCCAAAACCTTATTCCTTCGATCATTACCTGAAAAATATATCTGAGTAAGTCGTGTAAAAATTTCAAACCGATCGGTTTAGCGGTTTCGGAGAAATTTTGCTCACCGACTCTGAAAACACGGTTTTGAGATAAACACGTTTAAAGTTTCGGGAACGATTTACACTAAATTAAAATTTTTTTTTTCAACTTACATCGTGTCATCTATTCCAGCATCATAAGAGGAACCCTCTGCTTCGTCGTTTGCCTCCAAAATGTTTAATTGTTGTTGTCTACGAGCCATTCTCCCCTCGCGCGTCGACCCTTGCGCTATTGCGTCCGAAATTGAGATGCGCTCTGCGTCGTCTTTACTCGCGTAGGAATGAGCATTGGGTCCAAGTGATAATCCCATAGCACTCAAATAACATTTACTTTAATTAATTGAACCTTACACACTGAGAAATACACAAACTGAGCACAAACACAACTTGTCTACGTGGAAATCACTTTTAACTGATGAATTCACATATTTTTAACTTAAAATTCCTCAACATAGGTTTCAAGTATAAACTAGACCTTTTGTATTATTATTTTAGGGTCCCAAACACAATATAAGTCGAGAACAAAAGTATAGCGGCTACGAGAAATAGCTGCTACTCCGGCTCGTGCTCTGCCTACTTTCGAACGCTCGGAGACGTCCTTACTAATACGCTCATATCTCCGAAACTAATTGTCGGATCGATTTGAAATTTTCAGAGAATATTCTTGAATATATGTACATTCAAAAAATTACAAAAAAAAAAATTCGATTTTTTGAAAATCACAAGTGGATATAACCCCTTGAGATCAATTAATAAATTAATTTATAACGGCTGGAGAGCCTGAAATAAATTAATAAATTAATAGTTTTAATGACCGGATTATTTATGCGATAATTTTATTTTATTCTGGCTGTGGAGCCTTGAATAAATACTACAGAGTTTCGAACACTTAATGGCGACAAAACGAGACGCGATAGAACTTTCGAGAACACGAGATTGAACGGCTGGAAAGCCTGAACTATCCGTTTCTTTACGCGTGATCAACCGAAAGATATTAAGTAATATAATATAATTAATTTGCCAGATTAATAAAATTAATCAGAGGCCTGAATTAATTATAATTTACCTCTAATTTTAATTTCAGCAGTCCTTGGAACTTATAGTGATGATCTGCCCCGGCTGCTAGCAATCGCTCGATGTTAGTGGTTTTCTTTTTCAGGTTTCCGTTGTCCGGATTTCGTCCTCGTATTTTTGCTTCCGTCACAAATTTTATTATTTAATTCGCAATGTACTAGATAACCTTGTATTACAATGTGTCTGATCACTTTTGTCGTTCACTAACTCTTGTCTTCACTTAGGCGTCCATCGCCTTCGGTCGTCCGACTGACTCTCTCTATTTTTGGCATTTCACTCCCTTATAACTCTTCGATTCGGGTCTCTTTGATTTACCCCCGGAAAACTCATCCCTACTAAATTAATTAGTCAAAGAGAGGGACGAATGTTCGGGTCTCACTGATTAGCGACACCCGGTGACATGTCGAATCACTTTATTTACTAAACCGGGTTATAATTACGACCCGTTATCGACCGTGGACAAATCCAAATTTAGATCTTAATAAATAGTCATTGGAATCTATTTGACCCTGTTACAAACTAACCAATATATTCTTAGAATTTTTCTGTTTCTTCAATATTTTCCATTAATGTATTTCAATATCTATCTAACTAAACGATGTCCAATTTACACAAAATCGAAATTCTAAAGAACCTTTTCGATTGTCACGACGGTTAGATCGGTTTGTTCGTCACAAATTTATCGAAAATTCACATGCATAGACACACACACGTACGCGCATGCGCACACGGAAACTTGAACACACACAGCTATCACTCTGAAAATAGTCAAAATTGTTCCTTAGGACCTGAAAACGTTTACGTCTAATCAAATCTTAATTTTAAAAAATCAGTATAAATTCAATTATATTTGACTTGTATTCGTGGTTAGAAGTTATACTTTGAAATCGTTATGTTTAATTTTTCAATTCTTTATTGGAATAGAACTAAATACTGTCGTCCTTAACATGGAACTTTTTATTGATTTTTTATATAATTGATAATTGTAAATAGTATTATTTGATTTAGAATGTAATTGATTCTAAAGTCTTACCTTCACAATTTGGATACCAAGCTTTTCGTCATCTGCGCTTGTCCACTCGTTGAAACAAAGTTTTTCTACTTTTTTCCAGTCGATTCCTCGCTGCTCTAAATGACGGTCTGCTAGTATCAACCATAACTAATGAATAGCGTTTATATTTATGATAAACGATTCCGATATTTAATTAAAATGTAACAGTACTAGATTAATCAATTATAGATACTATACCTTTTTACGAAATTCATGAGGTATTCCTTCTGATAATCTTGCCACCATTTTCATTGCATCAAGCCATTGCGCGAATCCATTCTCACCTGGTTGAGGTGTTATACTCATATCCATTTTCATATCTCCACCTATGTATAAACAAAACAAAAATCATCGGTTTGACCATGTGATGAAATCTAATGTGTAAAAATATTTTGGATAAAATTATCAAGTTGTCAAAAATAAACTTTTTAGAAAATTTTTACAAACTGATCGAGACCTTACAAATGCCAATTTATATGTTTTGAGATGTTAAAAATCCATATTTTTTAGATCATCTTTCCTAAAATTTTTTTCACAATGCTTCAAGACTCATGAGTCACCGATATTCCAAGTTTGAAATACTGGTTACTTGAAAAACTACAGATTCAACGAGAGTACGGAAGACCACTAGTGTGATTTTAATTATTGTTTTTTTTTATTGGTTTCTAAATATCCCTTGCGGGTTATAACCTGACTTTCACTTCACAACTACATAAAAATAGAAAAAAATCAACATATACATAGATATTTTTAAATATAAACAACCGTTTTACATCAAATATTTCTTAATCCTAAAATCTTGTCCTACAAAACACTCCTTTACATATTCCAATCTTCCACCCTTCATCCTTCACACTCCAGGGCATCAATAGAAAAAGAAACTCTCAAAGAAACAACTCATTTACCTTTACTTATTCCTTCACTCCCTCACACACATCCCGTGACCTCCGTTTCCGTTGCTCTTTACCTAACTATCTTCCCCTCCTTCCCCCCTCATCTCCAATTCTTTAATTCAGTTTTCCCTTTGCCCATCCTTCCCTAACACTTCCTTCCTCATCTCCCGCCACCCTTTTTCTACCCCGAATCCCGAGCAAACCACCCATACGTGTTCCCATGTCTCTTGTATCAACACATCCTACATATCCGTTCCTCCTCTTTTCCCCAATACCTAGCCCCGTTCATTACATCCTCAAGTCTGAACCTCGCCACCCTTCTTCACTTTTCTTCCTTTTAGCTCCTCTTCAAATACCTCGGTACCCCTATCCTCTTTATATATTTATATTCTCTATTTCCCTTCGAATCCCTAATCTTTTTTCATCTATCCTTCCACTGCCTTTTCCTATCTGCTTCCGTTACCCTTTCCCCTCTCATTTCTCCATTCTCTCATTTCTTCTCTACCTCTGCTAAATCCCACCCTCTTTTCTCGTAATAGTCTTTTCTCTTACCTTCCCACATTTCTCCGCTTTTTCCCGCTTTCACTCTTGTCCTCATTTCTAACCTACATCTTCACTCCAGCTCTCCTCCTTTTCTTTCCTCTATTCGTTTTTCATACCCCCACGCTCTCATTCCTGCTCTTACTACCATCTCATCCCTGCTAAGCTCTTCTCTGACCATAGATCCCGGAACCCTCCTCGAAACCCCTAACACCCGTCTCAAGGGGCTCTAGGGCAAAACAACTCCAGTCAAAACGACTCGGTACAAAAACAATTCCGGTCAAAACACTATATACAAATACAACTCCGGTCAGTAAAACTCGGGTTAAGCAACACGCAAACTAAAAGTTTACTTGTCGCACTTAAATTTACTTGTCGCAGGCAGATAATCGTATAACGCACACGAATGTCGTGGAAACAGTTGAATGGGCGAACAGCTATTTGGTGAACAAAAAAGCGTGCACTAAGATAGCACTTATATTGCTATAAATATAACCCTTATATTGCATTAAAGGTAACCCTTCGCTCATCGCTTTCACTTTCTCCGATCGTGACAACATTTTAGAATTCAGTTACTTCAATTTAAAATTTACTGGAAAACTATTATCAGTTGTGACGTTACATTGCTGAGGAAATGGAGTTTGAAGGTTGGAGTACGTGTGAGTCGGTGTGATAGAGAGATAAAACGTGAGTATGTGTGTTGAGTTGAGTGTAGTAGATAACGAGTTGAAGATATGGAGTATAAATGTGTATGATAAGTTAAGTGTGCGATAGTGTACGTGTACGGTATGTGGTATGTTTTGGAGTGTCTGTGTGATGGAGCGTGGATTTAACGGGGGATGTCTAGCTGTGTCGCGGATAGTGGCCAAGATAACGTGCCTCCCGACCAGTGATGACGACTAGGCCTAGGCTTAGCCCTCGGGGTTGACGTGGTGATTGCGAAGGTGCGACTGAGATGTCGCCGCCCCTTCGTGGTGGTACCCGGAGTTAGCTGGGGTACGTGTACGTTCATTGGGGGAATGGCAGGCCTCGTTTGCGATGCTCGAGGAAGCCAACAATTCGTTAACTTCAGATATCATGGGGAGTGACATTACGGGAAGGCCCGTGAGTCCACGGCTTGTATGCTTGTGAAGGTAAGAATGGATGGAGAAGCGAGAATGTGAGATTAAAAGAGAAGGAATGAAGCGAGTGGGAGATTATCGTGGAACAGTCGGGTAACTACCGTTGAAGAAAATAGTGAAGAATTGGCGTCGCTCGTGAACGAGTCGACCCAGTAGTCGAGTTTGGAGTCAGAGTAAGCGGTGGTGGGTTGGAGAGTCGCCATGGTGGACCTCGACCGCAACCGTGGACTGCTGTCGTTTTGGAGCTTGTTGCTCTGTGTATGGTGCTCTTGGAGCCGTCTGTCGTATTAATTAACTGTCGTAAATTACCGCATTATTTATTTATAGTTTATTTTATATCTTACGTAGTAGTGTATTAAGTTTTGTGTTTCGTCGTCGTCGAGAGGTTCCCAATGTCTTGCCCAGGTATTTATTTGCGTGATGTACCGAGCGTACTGGACCGTGGGTCTTTCAGGCACTCCGCGTTGCTCTCGCGTCATCTTTATTGTATTTTATTTAGTTTTGTTTTGTTATTTTATGTCTTTTATATTGGTTAATTAATCGGCTTCTTTCGCAGGAAAAGAACCACGACCCTCTCTCCACAACCTAGCATACTGAGCGCACCAGGACATGCCGCTACCACCGTTCATGTCTCTCATCTCCAAAGGGTATAGTTTTTAGGTTTTAATTTACGTGTACGTTTAGACCGGTTGCCGATACCGGGGAAATAAAAGTCGGCTGGCGCCCGTCAGGATCTGGAGGAGATGAGAGGGGTGATTAGTGGGCGAAGTGTAACGTAGCCCGATTTCGTGTAATTTGAGTTTTGAGTTTTTGAGTAAATTTATTGAGTAAGAATTTTTGAGTAATTATTGGGTTTATTGAGTATATAAGAAATATCTACGTTACACAGTATAAGATTCATTTTTTTGAAATCATTAACAGTCGTTTATTTTACCCAACTAAAATTATTCATTTAATTCAATTTAAGATTTATTAAGTTGAAGATTTATTAATATCATCAATCCATCCTGAAACTCAACAATTATTAATATTCTTGAATTGATTTAATTCAACTTAAGGTTGCTCGGACATAAATGCACTTTTCAAGATCAGAATCTAATTTTTTGATATGTTATGAATTGCTATCTCATACGTCTAAATTAACTTTCGGAATAGATCTGACGAAGGGTTATTGTTAAATAAATTATTAAAAATTGAAATTTAACATGTAGCCTATAGAGAATATTGGCGAGATACTCATATATCGATTTATACGACTAACTCTTATAATGATTAAAAGACAACAAACTTCTATTTCAATTAATCAACTGTCATGAAATACGTTAAAAATAAAATGAAAATTTTTTGACAAAGGCTTTAAAAAATATTTCAATGCAAAAGATAAAAAATTCACGAGAATATCAGTCCACTATACTTAAAAATAAATAAATCACGTGATTTAACACAGTGTGGCAACGTTGCATAGAATAAATCGCGCCAACTTCGAATTGTAAAAATTCTAGTGTATTTTTATCGGTTATGCTTTTATATTTCTTTATAAAGAACAGAATTTATTGTTTTCAATTTATT
The DNA here is from genome assembly GCF_029852145.1 of Microplitis mediator. NCBI lineage: Eukaryota > Metazoa > Arthropoda > Insecta > Hymenoptera > Braconidae > Microplitis > Microplitis mediator. The sequence goes on along the minus strand of NC_079970.1, from coordinate 11,297,649 downwards.
AAACTGAGAAAAAATATTTATTTTCGATACGTATGCGGCACGGTCGGGATTCTGACAGCTTGAAGTGACGTCACGAGTTTGAAGCTATGGGCGCTTTCTTATCAAGACCGGATATAGTACGAGGTCTTAATGAGAATGTATCCATAGCCTCAAACGCGTGTCAGCACTTTAAGTCTGTCAAGGTTCCTACTTTTGAGCATAAAGTATCGGATAACATTTTTTGTCATATCAACGGCGGAAGTTGAATTTGGAAGAGAAACAGTCAAAAATGTTTTAAGTCGCGTAGGAATGTAGAGACAGATAGAGAGAGAGAGGTTACTTTTCGATACAAGTTCGAGGAAAGTTAACCAAACTATAGATTGCCAAAAATGGTATAGCTTGCGCCCTCCGCTTGGTGCTTGAAAATCCAACTTTCGATGTTGATAAGACAAAAAAATATATTTTAAAATATAACTATAATATTAAGAATGTAATAAGCAGTGGAGGAAAAAGAAATGCAGAAACACTCAACACTTTACATCACATTTTTTTTTTATTTATTTTTAATCTCGCAAATCGCCTATTGTGCAGTGTTCGGCAAAAACGATATTTTCGTCAATTTCATTACCACTAATAACTCTGTGTTAAGAAATTGTATAACTGCTGCATTGAATATTATTCATTACTTAAACATTCAGTAATTAGACAATAATGTATTTCTAATATTTTAAAATTCGATAATTAATATTCGATTGTTAATCAATAAATTTATAACTTGTAATTGAGATCAAATAAATACTCAATAACCAAGTAATTAAAATTTAGCTCATGCGGATTACCGATTTTTAAAAAAATTACGTAATTGTTCTTTCAAAATTATCAATTATCTGAATAATTAGATACTTATGTACTCTAATTACTAATTTTTAAAAAAATTAATTAATTATAATTTCCAATTATCGATTACTTGAATAATTAAGAACTTATGTACTCTAATTACTAACTTTTAAAAAAATTAGTTAATTATAATTTCCAATTATCGATTACTTGAATAATTAAGAACTTCACTTTTCTAATTCCTACACAGAAAAAACAGATATCTTGAGTCAAGAAAATATTTTTGAAGACAAACGTTTTCGGGAACCAAGTCAAGATTTTCTTGAGCCAAGAGAATTCGTCTTGGTTGGAGAAGATTTCTACTTTATCTGAGAAAATTTAGGTCTCCAAAGAAATTTTCTTGAATCAAGAATATTTACCTTCAGTCAAGAATTTTTTTTTTGTGTGTAGTTGCTAAAAGAATTGTTTAATATTATTTCTACCTATCAATTAAGGAATAAAATACTTAATTGAACTTATTGTTTATAAATTTCTCAAACAAGTCTCAGTTTCCCAAAATGAAAGTTGAGAGTTGAAAACAACATTGAACTTTATAATGCCTATTTAAGTCGGTCAATAACAAAATTTCAATGAAGGATTATTTTTGAAGTAATAGGATCACTCCTATTTCATTAAAATTTTGAAGGATAAGAAAAAGTTTTTCCCCTTTCTATTAAAATAGGACACAGATGAATTTTTAAATTGCCAAAATTTAATAACAAAAATGTACGTTCCATTTAAATGTGGTTTTAGTACTGGAAAAATTCATTCATTAATTTAAAAAATGATATTGGTAAAGGAAATAATTAAAAATTTTCAAAAAGTCCGATAAAAAACTAATTTTTCTACTTGAAAATCTCAATTTTTAAGTGAAAAATTAATTTGGTTAACTAAAAAGTAATCTTCCGTTTCAATAATCTCATTTTTCAACATTAAAAAAATTCATTTTCGCGGTATTTCCCTGAAATAAAAAAAATACGTACATCGGGGAGGGTGGGGCAGAGCGGCTCTCCTAAGCCAATTATTACTTTTTGTGGCTTTCAACCATCAGATCACTTTACTTTTGTCCTATTTCGAACAAAATTATGGACATTTTGCCGAAATTCTGAAAAAATTTTTTTTTTGTGGGGCAGAGAGGCCCCCCTTCAAAAAAAGATAAATTTTTTTTTTTTTTTTTAAACTGTTTTCATCATTAAGAATGTATTTCTTTCTCTTGACAACTATTTTTGGTTTTATATTAATCAAAAAAAATTTTTTAAGGTGTAATAAATTTACCCCAGCTATAGAGAATCAGCCAAAAAATGGATTAATATGTTAAATTTTTTATTAAAATTTTCGGCTGGTCCTTTTTGCCCCAGGTGTCATGCGTAGGGATATAGTAATTAGACAAACAAAAAAAATTTTTTTGTTGATCAAAATTTCAGGGGGGTCGCTTTGCCCCACCCTCCCCTATACAGAAATTTTAGCTTTTAACCTGTGATTAACAGTCCCGCTCGAAGTTTAAGGCGAATCTTCATATATATATATATATATATATATATATATATATATATATATACAGGCATACAAATATCTAATTCTGTTTAGTTTTTTATCGATTATAATTAAACAATAAGGAATTAAGAAACTATTTCTATTAATAATCTTCTCCCTACGATGCCGAAGTTAATACATAAGAAGTTTATCATTTGCTTTCATTTTGAACAAAATAAATGTAGTAAAAATATGTCTGCCGTGTTTCAAAAAGTATTTTCCTTGATTATTGTATACTTATATTACCCTCTAAGTAAAATATTAATACGTTGAATTAAATTCAAGTTCTGAAAATTTTTTCACCTTAATAAGTTGAGAGTAATGCACAACCTTAAACGCTTCGCGTTATAAGGTGTGCAATATTTAAAATATTTTTAAATTTGACTTTTAAGTTGTAAGGTTCATCTCTTTTTAAGATGAATTCACATTTTATATTTTTTAAAAATTGCTGGTGACTAGCTAAAATTTCTTTAATAATTTCAATGCGTGGGTTAAATCGTGGAGTCTTTATAATTATTATTTTCTTTGGTGTTTAAAACATTTGATAATTTTTTTGTTTTTATTAATTACTAATAAAAGCAATTTCTAATGTTATACGTTATATTAATTTTGTTGTTTTTAACGACTGCGGCTGATAAAAAACCAACTGATAGCAATAAAAATCAGAGAAATTTCAATAAAATTTCGATGCGATATCGATGATTAGCAAAAAAATAATTTTTTAATTTGAAAATACGTTTCTGGGATCTCAAAATGGCAACTTCGGATGAAAACTCGATTTTTGAAAATCAGACTGAAATCTAATTCTAATCATAGTAATAATAATAATAGCCGTAAAAATACTCAAATAAGAATAACTTATACGCTGTGATAAAGAAAATTAAATACACGGTCGCGGCAGCGGTGGCTCGCAATCGTCGCTCGCTCTTTTCGTCGGTGAGTACCACAATGCTGGCTCTCACTGTTCGCGATGCCTCTTCGCCTCCCCGCGTCTGCTACCTTCTTCACATTCCACTAGTAGTAGGATCAATGACACAATCGATTATATCCGAGATTAATCGATAAGGGCCGAAAAGGATTATTGAAGAGCGGGGAGTAGTCCTACCACTACATATGTAGCTTAAGCTTGCAAGTAAAGCTTACGCAGCAACTGTGTTAACCAGTTTTAAACACGTTCTGAAAAGAGTTCTTACATAGTAATTTAATATAGTGGAAACCTAAACATGCAAACATGCAAATAACCTTCTCAATAAGACAATTTATAGATAAATTGAGAAAAATATAGATAGCCCGAACTGGGAATCGAACCTAGACCAATTCGGTATCGCGCCGAGTGCTCTACCAGTTGAGCTATCCGGCCCTATACTATATTCCGTTCAATTTGATCTATAACTTATTGAGCCACACCGTCCATCGTACGGTAATACACCATTTAAATATAGTGGAAACCTAAAAATTTTCCAAGAATTCTTTTGTAATGGTCGACATTATTTTTAACGTATTTTGTGTGTTGATTTCACAATAACATATAGAATATACAGTAACATATTTTCTACTAATTATTAATTTTCCAAAATATTTGGCAATATTTTCTGGCTAATTACTAATTTGAAATAAAAATTAGTAATTATTTCTACTAATTATTTAATTTTATGAAAAATTAGTAATAATTTTTGGCTAATTACAAATTTAAAAAAAAATTAGTAATATTTTTTTGCTAATTATTTATTTCCCAGAAAATTAGTAATTTTTTTCTACTAATTATTTAATTTGATGAAAAATTAGTAATAATTTCGGGCTAATTACTTATTTTTACGGAAAATTAATAATATTTTCTTGCTAATTACTAATTTCTGAAAAAAATCATTAATATTAATTTGTTAATTCTTAATTTTTTTAAAAATTAGGTAATGGAAATAGAAAATTTTTTTTTTGCTGATCACTGCTATTGTGTCTAAATTGATTTGTATAACTCATCTTGCTGTTACTGTTGCGTAAATTTCAAATGTTCGCGCCAGAACATTTGATAACTCGACGCTCTACTATACCAGAGGTGCTGCTATCGACGCGCCCTCTGATACTCGGAATTTCAACTCGATAGCCAGCTACGCGGCAACTGGCATTACTCTACAACACTTGTGATAGAACACCACGTGCTACCAGTTTTTATTGTAATTCAATTACATCGTGTTAATTACTCTACACTATCAAGTACATCATTTTAATTGTAACTCGCTGATACACCATGTATTTGTTATCATCTATATTCTTCAATTATATCCGGTTTTTCATATATAAACTCTGTGCTCATTGCTGTGGTGACCGCGTGTCAAATTAACATGCCGGCTATATATATATATATTTACATATACTCGCAATCACGTGACTTTGCAGCCACAAATAATTATTCTTAATTTACATTCACTTTCATTACTCATCAATTAATTATTTACTCGTACATGATGTCAACTGGTGTGACTGATGTCATCATTCAGTCATCCAGTAATCTTAATCTCAAAAATCAATATCAAATTTTATTTGTGACTGCAAAGTAACTATTATACGCTCAGACTCGGCTCACTAAGCATCTATTAAGTTCATACTCGGCTCTTACTCGTTCTCAATGTCGCGTATCAAATTAATTGTGACGAAAACTCATACTCGAAATATTTGCGATCGTTGTGAATTATTAATTGTTTATAATTCATTCATTACTGCGCTCTATACTATAAATTAATTCACGTGTATGGTGCCGTGTAAATTATAGAAAACTCATAATCAATTAAACTCAAAAACTCAATCTTTCATTCAACTGCGCTCTATGTATATACTTATAATATTTCATGTGTACGGTGCCATGCAATTTATATAAAACTCAATTAAACTCAAATGCAATTGAATAATGTTCAATAAGTGCTCGAATATAAACTCGTGATCGACTCTTGTACTCTACGCTATTATCTGTGATTTATTTTTATTAAATATGGACAATACACCAAATAAGTGAATTTTTATTTCTTTCACCATCCCGATCCAGCAAACTAAATATTTAATGTAGTTTTTAAGTTAATATTTTACATTATGGTCCTTCGAGCCGGATCGGATGGTGGAAACCGCGTAAAAGTGATCACAGACTAAACTCGTGCTCCTATACTCTAGAAACTCTAATCTTATAATCAATTCACCATATTCTCCAATTGTGATGGAAAGAAATCGACAGGGGAGGGAGTTTCTAAGACGGACGCTCCAACTCCTATTCACTCCAAGCATCGTCGTCCATGAGACAAAGTGCTCCTGCTCAAACACAATAAGAATTTGCGCTTCCGCACGACACTCAAGCACTCGACACGCACTCGCACTCGCCTACTACAAACTCACCGCACTCATACAACACTCTTGCCCACACTCAAGCTCAACATACTCATGATCGCAGCACTCGTACTCATCACTCGCCCACTCAAAACTCAACAACTGGTTGTACTCAAACTCATCATTACGCTACGTTACTAGCGACTTGTCAAGTCCACGTAGTGACCAAGTTAAGTACTCATCCAATACGCATTCTCTTAGATACCGGTTCTGAGATATCCTTTGTTTCAGATTCATTGGTAAGAATGCTCAATATTTCTCGTGCTCGATCACACCTTACTATCCTAGGGATCGGTGCAGCCAAGGCTGGCCATACCAGAGGGTGTGCAACTCTCACTCTGCGCTCATGCCACTCGAATCAATCACTCACGATCAAGGCACATATTCTCAGTGGTTTAACTGCTCAATTACCATCTGACCAAGTCCTAGATACCGACTTGGCACAGTACTCGCATCTCACGCTCGCAGATCCAGAGTTTGGAACCCCAGGTCCAACGGATGTCATCCTTGGTGCTGATTACTACGGCCAGGTCATCACTGGCGAGATCATCAAGTGCAAATCTCCTGGATTACTCGCTCAAAACACCATCTTTGGCTGGATTATCATTGGTCCAGTCCAAGCTCGGCTCAACAAACCACTGAGAATTCATCATGCTGTCTCCAATCATCATGATCAAGATCTTCAAGATTTATTAACTCGGTTCTGGCTCCAAGAAGAGGTCAGTTCAACTCAATTACGCTCATTAACCCCCGAAGAAGAGGCTTGTGAAGCCCACTTCCGGGACACTCACACTCGAGACAGCTCTGGCAGATACATCGTCAGACTGCCATTGATATCAGACCCGCAACAACTGGGGAACTCATACACAGCAGCCCGTCGCTGCTTACAACATCTCATGCGACGGCTTGATCATGATGCTCGGCTCAAAACACTCTACATAAACTTCATGGCAGAGTATCTCGAACTCAAGCACATGGTGCCTGCGGCATCATCTACATCATCAGTTCAATACTTCCTACCCCACCATGGGGTACTGAAGGAGGACAACAACAACGTCAAGATCCGTGTGGTCTTCAACGGCTCAAAACCAACCAGTTCAGGACTCTCACTCAACGACATCATGCATACCGGGCCAAAATTACTCGTTAACATCTTCGACGTACTCATCAGCTCGCGACAACACCGGTTCATCTTTATCACAGATGTTACCAAAATGTATCGACAGATTTTGGTTCACGAAAAGGACCAAGGTCTGCAACAAATACTCTGGTTTGATAAGGAAGGAAACATCATCCCCTTCAAACTTACTACAGTTACTTATGGGACGAAATCAGCTCCATTTCTTGCTGTTCGAGCCCTGCTCCCATTGGTCGAAGATGAAGGACATAGATTCCCACTCGCAATCGATCCACTCACTAAAGGTCGGTATGTCGACGACATTTCCGGAGGCGCAGATGATCTCGAGTCATTGCAAGCCGTTGCAGATGATATCGAGGTTCTGTGCAAGGCGGGCGGATTCCCACTCGCCAAATGGGCAAGCAATCATCGCAAATTACTTCAGCTCAATCGTGCGGAAGCGATTACACAATAAAATTGAGGATCCAGAAGTCAGCACCAAAATTCTTGGGATGTACTGGTCTTCAAACAAGGATCAATTCTCGTTCAAACACTCGCCTCCATGCTCAACTCAACCGTGCACAAAACGTGCAATTCTATCAGAGATTGCTCAGATCTTTGATCCACTGGGATTCCTATCACCACTCATAATTCAAGCCAAAATGTTCATGCAGGAACTTTGGCTTGTCAAACTCGGCTGGGACACTCCATTGTCTGCAGAATTACGACAGAAATGGACTTCATTCAAAACTCAACTCGATATGATTCATATCATCAAGATTCCCAGATGGATCCACTCGTCCACGAACTCGGCTCTAGAAATCCATGGATTCTCCGATGCCTCGCAATTGGCGATGGCCTCGGCAGTATTTATCAAGGTCCTACCGACAACTCGAACTCAGAGGGCAAAGGTTACGCTGCTTTGCTCTAAAACCAAGGTGGCACCGTTGAAACCCCTAACGATTCCACGCTTGGAACTCACTGCGGCTCACATGTTGGCAAAACTCGTCAAACACTGCCAGACTACACTCAACTACTCGCATGTGCCAACATATCTTTGGACCGATTCATCAATCACGCTCACGTGGATACACTCGCATCCGTCTCGCTGGAAAGACTTTGTCAGGAATAGGGTGTCATTTATTCAAGAACTAATTCCAGATGGCCACTGGAAGTTTGTCCCTGGCACTGACAATCCAGCAGATTGTGCAACTCGAGGCTTGACAACCAGTCAGCTTAAAACTCATCAACTATGGTGGTCTGGCCCATCATGGTTGCTCGAAGACTCGCCGTCCTGGCCAACCAGTCCTATTCATAAAGATGCAGATACTCACCTGGAAGAACGTCCAGTCAAATCACCCTATGTTTCGGCTCAACCACTCAACTCGTCTTGGACGCTAATGGAACGTCCAATCCCACTATTGCGTATGCTCAGAGTTACAGCAATTTGTGGGAGGGTACGCGATATAATCAAACGCATACCACACTCGACTCTCACTCATCCACTCACATCAACTGAAATCAACCTTGCACTCCAGTTCTGCATCAAGGAAACTCAACGTATTCATTTCTATTCTGAACTCCAATTACTCGCAAAACAGGCATCATGGCCAAAGGATCACCCATTTGCTCGGTTGGTGGCTTATCAAGACACCGATGGCATCATCCGAGTAGGGGGGAGATTGGACAATGCTCCAAACTCAGATCAACAGAAGCATCCTGCAATTCTACCTCGTGATGCTGCTCTAACTCGACTCGTCATCTCTGATGCCCATCAGCGTACCATGCATGGTGGTACTCAACTCACACTCGCTCATACTCGACTCCGATACTGGATCATTGGTGGACGTCAACCAGTACGTTCACACATACCCAAATGTCTCGTCTGTGCTCATCGAGGTGTTCGCGCTCAGCAATTAATGGGACAACTCCCAACTCAACGTGTCACTCCAGCGCCACCATTTTCTCACACTGGAGTTGATTACGCTGGTCCAGTATCAATAAAATCATGGAAAGGTCGAGGATCCAGGATATACAAGGGCTGGATCTGTGTGTTTGTCTGCCTGACCACATCAGCAGTTCACGTCGAACTTGTCAGCGACTACTCATCATCAGGATTCATAGCAGCTCTCCGACGGTTTATTCACCGTCGAGGGGTATGTACAGCACTCTACAGCGACTGTGGAACGACATTCCAAGGCGCGTACTCGGAACTCAAGCGGCTCTTCACTCAAGGCACTCAAGAATCTCATGCTCTACTCGATTGGGCCACTGTGCATCAAATCACATGGCATTTCAATCCTCCTGCTGCTCCCCATATGGGTGGTAAATGGGAAGCCGCAGTGAAATCAGTGAAACATCACCTGACTCGCACACTCGGAGAATCAGCCTTCACGTTTGAAGAACTTACGACTCTTTTAACGCAAGTGGAGGGGATTTTGAACTCGAGACCATTGGAGGCTCTATCCGACGATCCTCAGGATCCTTCATCGCTCACTCCAGGTCATTTTGTCATTGGGAGACCAATTGTTGCGATCCCTGAACCTTCACTCATGGATACAGAAGTATCAAGACTCTCTCGCTGGCAGTTCATTCAGCAACGTGTCCAGCATTTTTGGAATCACTGGTCTACCAGTTACATTCAACGTCATCTGGCTCGAACCAAGTGGCATCATGCTCGCAATGACATCAAACTCGGCTCACTAGTCCTTCTCACTGATGAACGAACTCCACCAACTCGATGGCCACTCGCGAAAGTGACTGCACTCCATCCAGGGAAGGACAACCTCACTCGAGTGGTAACCATTCAAACAGCCACTGGTACTCTCACTCGTCCAATTGCCAAGCTCGCACTCTTACCACTTGCTCCAGAACCAGATGCCTAACTCAATGGCAATCTACTCACCAATCATCAGGTACTCAAGATCATAATCAGCAACTCTGTTCCTGATGGCGGGCGGAATGTTGCGTAAATTTCAAATGTTCGCGCCAGAACATTTGATAACTCGACGCTCTACTATACCAGAGGTGCTGCTATCGACGCGCCCTCTGATACTCGGAATTTCAACTCGATAGCCAGCTACGCGGCAACTGGCATTACTCTACAACACTTGTGATAGAACACCACGTGCTACCAGTTTTTATTGTAATTCAATTACATCGTGTTAATTACTCTACACTATCAAGTACATCATTTTAATTGTAACTCGCTGATACACCATGTATTTGTTATCATCTATATTCTTCAATTATATCCGGTTTTTCATATATAAACTCTGTGCTCATTGCTGTGGTGACCGCGTGTCAAATTAACATGCCGGCTATATATATATATATTTACATATACTCGCAATCACGTGACTTTGCAGCCACAAATAATTATTCTTAATTTACATTCACTTTCATTACTCATCAATTAATTATTTACTCGTACATGATGTCAACTGGTGTGACTGATGTCATCATTCAGTCATCCAGTAATCTTAATCTCAAAAATCAATATCAAATTTTATTTGTGACTGCAAAGTAACTATTATACGCTCAGACTCGGCTCACTAAGCATCTATTAAGTTCATACTCGGCTCTTACTCGTTCTCAATGTCGCGTATCAAATTAATTGTGACGAAAACTCATACTCGAAATATTTGCGATCGTTGTGAATTATTAATTGTTTATAATTCATTCATTACTGCGCTCTATACTATAAATTAATTCACGTGTATGGTGCCGTGTAAATTATAGAAAACTCATAATCAATTAAACTCAAAAACTCAATCTTTCATTCAACTGCGCTCTATGTATATACTTATAATATTTCATGTGTACGGTGCCATGCAATTTATATAAAACTCAATTAAACTCAAATGCAATTGAATAATGTTCAATAAGTGCTCGAATATAAACTCGTGATCGACTCTTGTACTCTACGCTATTATCTGTGATTTATTTTTATTAAATATGGACAATACACCAAATAAGTGAATTTTTATTTCTTTCACCATCCCGATCCAGCAAACTAAATATTTAATGTAGTTTTTAAGTTAATATTCTACAGTTACAAATAACCTATTACAACTGAGCACTACACGGCGAGGTAAATATAAACAGCTTTTAAGCGTGATGTTGCCAGGTCTACGTTTTGTAAAAAAATACTCGAGTCAAACGTTGACTATTTTTTGTTTTTGTTGATAAAATTATTGAATTAATCTAATTAATAATAATGTTAGGTAACGGTTAAATTATAGCAATTAATTTTCGTATCCAAATTTATAATTTTAATAAAAAAAAATGTAGATTCTATTATGACTTACGGAGTACTGTCCGTGCACCTTAAGATTCATCGCAAATTAATTAACATTATAAAATTTAATCTGAAATTATTAGCAGTTTTAAACTCACTCATGATTATTGGCATATCAAATTCATTCAATTTAAATTAAAATAGATTTATGATTGATCAACATTATTCTGATCTCATTAACAAATTTTATTGGCATATCGAGTTCATATCAACTGGAAATTTATTGTAAGATCCATGTCGAATTTATTGACATTTTAAATACATTTAATTCTCAACCAATTAAAATTTCAAAAATTATTTACTATTTATTTATTTCAATTGGAAAATTATCTTCAAATTGTTAAAATTAAAATTTCTTAAATTCTGTTTACATGAAAGTTCATTTTCAAATAATCTTCTACAACTGAATAATCATCAGTTTATTTTACAATTTCGTAAAAACTTTACCTAAGGCTTTTATTTAATTGTGAAAATTTATTGATTCAATTTTCCGTTGAGGACTATAACATCAATCTCTTAAGTCTTATTCAGGATTACAGGTTCATTGACTGACTCATTTATTCAATTAAGAATTTAACTTAGTAGTATGAAGATTTTACTTAAGAGAGAGAATTCTGTCAAAACCATATTAGGTTTATTTTCTTCTGTTTATTTGATTTCATTATTAATTAAATTATTCAATTCATTTACTCCGATCAATCGGATTAAATTAACACCAATCAATTAAATATCATATTATTTTATTCCTTTGAAATTTAAATTCAATTCAGATCAATCTAGTTTTATCAAGACCTGCAACAAATACCAAAGTCCCTCATCATCTACTCCTTCTCCCTTGTCCAGAAAAATGGCTTAATTGTCCTAAATACACAGTGATTATATATAGCAAAAAATAGATCGATCCCGGTTTGTCAATGATCACTCTGTTCATGTTCTTAGTGTATTTCAAAAACCTATAAGTAAACCATTTCCTTACTGTTCACACAATCTTGTTCAAACACACGATTAAAATCTCAATTGTTCAACCAGTAAAATTATTCAATTTTTTTCTTTCTATTAAGAGTCAGTAAAGGAATCGCATATTCTGAATCGTGAACAAGGTTATTCCTTCATTTTCTTCTCTAACTGAGTTAATTTATAACTTGATTTCTTTTGAAAGCGACTTTTGGGACAAACTCCGTTATCAATATATTTTCGAACAGACCCTATGGCGCTGAAACTACGCAGGCCTAAGGGCTCTGTTTTAAAGCCAAAATATATTGAAAATACGACTCCTGTACGGAGTACGCAAAGATATGTTCTGGTCCTGGTTTAAAAAGGATTAAAGAAGCACACATATTAAATACTATTTAATACTTTCTAATACTCTCAATTCTCAGGAGAATTAATATCAAACCTAAAACGAATCCTTTTTAATTCTCCTTCATCTAGCAAAAAAATTATTATCATTTTAGGATTAAAAAGAATAAAGTAGGATCAAATATTTTTAATACTAACTTATCCTGTTTAATTCTAAAATAATGTTGCAATTTCTGTTCTCACTGAGACTTCAAGAGAATAAAAGAGGATTTGAAAGAGTTTAATTCTAACTAATTCTTTTTAATTCTAGAATAATGTCGCAATTTCAGTTCTCGCTGAGAATTCGAGAGAATAAGGAGGACTTAAAAAAGTTTGATTCTAACTAATTCTTTTTAATTCTGAAATAATGTTCAATTTCAGTTCTCGCGGAGGATTCGAAAGAATAAAGAAGGATTTGAAAAAGTTTAATTTTAACTAATTCTTTTTAATTTTAAAATAATGTTGCAATTTCTGTTCTCCCTGAGACTTCGAGAGAATAAAAGAGGATTTGAAATAGTTTAATTCTAACTAATTCTTTTTAATTCTAGAATAATGTCGCAATTTCAGTTCTCGCTGAGAATTCGAGAGAATAAGGAGGACTTGAAAAAGTTTGATTTTAACTAATTCTTTTTAATTCTGAAATAATGTTCAATTTCAGTTCTCGCGGAGGATTCGAGAGAATAAAGAAGGATTTGAAAAAGTTTAATTCTAACTAATTCTTTTTAATTCTAAAATAATGTTCCATTTTCGTTCTCGCGGAGAAATCGAGAGAATATAAGAAGATTAAAAAAAGTTTGATTCTAATTAATTCTTTTTAATTCTAAAATAATGTTGCAATTTCTGTTTTCGTGGAGGATTCGAAAGAATAAAATAGGATTCAACGGCGATTAATATCCATCTATCCTTTTTAATTCTAAAATGTTGTCACAATTTCTGTCCTCACGGAGAATTCGAGAGAATAATAGAGGATTTGAAAAAGTTCAATTCTAACTTATTCTTTTTAATTCTGAACTAATGTGCAATTTCTGTTCTCGCAGAGGATTCGAGATAATTGTAACGAAAACAAAAAAAAATATTTTTCTTTTTAACTTAAAAAAAAAAAAATAACAATAAATAGTAATTATTTATTTAATAAAATTTTATTTTGAAAAAAAAAAAGAAATAATGATTGTATACGTGAAATTTTATTTTCTTTTATGGAGAAATTTTTGGAGAAAAAAAAAGTTATAAAAAGAGAAAAAGGCAAAGGGAAAAAAAATGTGTGAGTGAACGTGAGACGCTCGCCGATCGATAATCCGGCGGATGGGAGTAAGTGAGTAAAAAATAGTTCTGCGTTTACCGCTAGAGCGCGCAATCTTTTCGGATATGGACACTTATAATAGAAGTGTTAAAAGCGAATGCAGCGGACATTTTTGGCAGTCAGCACTCCACTATTACCAAGTGAACTTCACTTAGCAGAGTGAGAAGTACCTACTGGTAGTGGTGTAGTATACCCTGCACCACGTCCTATGTATATTAGGGTGGTTGTTAAATATTAAATTTTCTCAGGCGCTTCATAAAATGCTTCTTTTTAGTGAAAAAATAAGTGGGGAGTTCAGTTTTGTCATTTTAAGTAAAAAGAACAAGTGCCGAAAAACGATCAAAGTTCATTTTTCGATATAATCGCGGTTTTTTTTAAATATCTCATGAAATATGCAGATCAAAGGGAAAAACCATAAGAACAATTTTGTAGAAAATTGAATTCTTGACAAAAAAAATCATCTTCATTTCTTTTATGAAATGTGTATTCATGAAGATAGTTTAAAAAACCTACTTTAGATCTGATGAATTGAGCGTTTTAAGGATTACAAATTTTGAATATAACATTTTTCTAAGTTTATAGAAACTGTAACAAGCATTAATAATTGATATGTTACGAGTTACAGAGTTGTCTATGTTGAAGATAAAACGTTATTTTTAACATTCGTTATCCTTAAAATGCCCAATTCATAAGATCTAAGAAAGTTCTTTTAAAATATCTTCATAAATACACGTTTTATAAAAAAAATGAAGATGACCTTTTTTGTCAAGAATTTAATTTCCTACAAAATTGTGTCTATGGTTTTTTCCTTTAATCAGCATATTCCATGAAATATTAAAAAAAAACCTCGAATGTATAGAAAAGTGAACTTTGATCGACTTCGGCACGTGTTCTTGTTACTTAAAACAAGAAAAACATATTCCCCACGTATCTTTTCACTATAAAGAAGCTTTTTATGGGGTGTCTGAGAAAATTCAATTTTTAACGACCACCCTAATATATATATATATATATATATATATATATATATATATATATATATATATATATATATATATATATATATATATGTATATATATATATCCGGTATAGACATTATATTATATTTGGTATAACCAGTGGTCTTCCCCATGGACAATGCGGGATATCCATCCCAGTTCGGGCTATCTATATTTTTTTCGGGAACAGCTTTTTGTTCTATTCAATTCCCGGTGAATGATTCAATAGTATTGAATGGGATCTAAAATAAAAGACTCAATACATTCGAATTCGAGAATAAAGAATTTAAAAGTCTTAAAAATTTCTCAATTTGAATTCTTCTTGATTCTATTCCATTCTTCATAAAACATTCGGTAGTATTGAAAGTCTTTTATTTTAAATCCAATTTAATACTTTTTAATCCTTCATGGAAAATTAAATAGAATA
Organism: Microplitis mediator; assembly: GCF_029852145.1. Classification (NCBI taxonomy): domain Eukaryota; kingdom Metazoa; phylum Arthropoda; class Insecta; order Hymenoptera; family Braconidae; genus Microplitis; species Microplitis mediator. The sequence continues at coordinate 11,282,411 of NC_079970.1, read as the reverse complement.
AAAAGCTTATAATGCTGAATTTTTAGGTAGATTTCTTTAGAAATCGGACTATCGCAATAGATCTCATGATCGAATTATCAATGAATTTTGCCGCCATATATCTTATTTTACCTAGTAGAGTCATAAAATACCATCTACTCAAAAGTTTATATATGTATGTATTGTGACGTTATTTGTCGTAAAGGGGTCAAATCAAAGTGAACGTCACAAACACCAACGAATATTATTGTATTTACGAGCATGGTAACTCAAGACTTATAATTTAGCTTACAGTAATTTACGATTTTTGATTAAGTTATAGTTTAAGAATTGAATATGGAGTAACGTTTGGCTACAGTTATGGATTTTTGGATAAAGAAAATAAGAATTAGAATCAGAATTATTGAAAATTAGTATGGGATATGGTTTGAGATTAAAGTTTGGGAAAATGATTGTTTGAGTTTTGGATTTTTAATATTTTGAGTATGTGGACGAGTCAGTGTTACCGTGGAGCGGGACTTAAATTAGTCACCCGGTATCATCTGATGATAGAACCTAGTTCTATCCCTCTGAGACTTCTTGGTTGATTGCAGAGGTCTAGCTGAGATGCTAGTGCTCCAGTATATAAGGAATTTGACGGATGCAGAATGGGATCAGTTTTGGAGTTTTGGTTTGGCAGGCCTCAACAGTAATTTTGTGACCGTTGCTGTTGTGGAAGCCGTTTGGTCATTTTTAAATTATTAGTCTGACAGGCCTCAGAGGACAAGTCATGACCACTTGTACCGCTGAGGAAGTCATAGGTCACTTAGTTTATAAGTTTTATGATCCCAGCTGAAGTCTGTTCCAGGAGAGCAACTGCCAAGGATATCCATACTCAAAATGGGTTTAGTGAGTACGTTTGGTGAGGACTTGAGCCTCCAGTTACCGTTATAGTAAAGATTGGGTTGGATTTTAGAATTTAGAATATAGAGGTCAGTTATTGATAACGATGGGATTGAGTTTGGGGTTTTTAGAATTGAGAATTGAGAGAGAGAAGTCGAAGGGAGACCTTCGAGGAGTACGGACGTGGGCATTCGACTCTAGTCGCTTGAAGCGAGTAGACGTGTGCAGTAATGGCGCTACAGTTCAAGGCATTGCGGAAAGCTACAGATTAAGATTATTGCTACAGAAGTATTGTTTAAAAACAGTGTAAGACGTTACTTGATATTTATTCACCAGACATCAGGTATGAACTATTTATTATAAATAATTAATCGAGTTCGAGTCAGAAGTCTTGAGGTATTATGCTCCTGTTTTAATTAAAGAAAAGATTTTAAAATCTGAGAGAATTATGAGAATAATGTTACATTTTTAGAGTCACGATCATGTTCCATTGTTAATATTATTTTATAAAAGAATTATAAGAAATATGTTTGATTGGTAAACCAATTAGTGTCTAATTAACATCGAAATGAGACCCATGTACGTTAGTTTTACGATTTTGCTAAAGAGAATGTTCTAGAGTATCGAATCCATAATTATTGTTCTAGTTTACCAAATATTATCTGATTATCGTTTAGTTCTAGTTAATCAATTGTTTTATTTATAAAATATCGATACGTATCATTTAGATGTCAATTTACCTTCCGTTAAGATTAATTTTATTGTATTCAGCATTCGTTATAGAGACAAAACATTATTTGTACTGAACTACCGTATTTTATTTATTGTTAAATAGAGTTTTGGGATTATTTTTTGTTAAATAAAAGTTGCAAATTTAAAAATGAATCTACATGACTTTGGGAATGATGTAACCCGGACCACTCCCTCTCTCCATAAACCTACACACTGAGCGACACCATGGCATACCGTAACTCTGTTTTTAGTTTTCCAGTCTCCGTTTTGTTTTGCTAATAAGTTCTGAGCATTTTGTTAAGTTTTAGTTTTAGTTTTGTTTATGCGTGGTTTTGGTGATAATTCCACAGATCAAAAATTATCCAAAATTTCATGATTTACTGGTTTGGTGATTCCAGTGATAAAAAAATACCTGGCGCCCTATTCGTATTGAGACTGGAGGCTAAAGGCAGAGAACGAAGTTATAGCGCAGAAATTAGCGTCTAGTTTTTGTGTTATAGTATGTATATATATATATATATATATATATATATATATATAAACGTATGTATGTATAATGCATAGTTTGAGCCACTTTTTGTTTTGATTTTTCTACTTAAATTTGTCTCCTTGATCATTTTCAAAAAAAACTTTTTTTTATAGAGCAATATTTCTGAGAAGTGTCCCCAAATATGCGTTCTGCTTAACGTATAGTTTGGGGATTGTCCCCATAGTATGCCCTATATTTAACGCATACTTTGAGGTCTTTTTGGCTGACACGACTGCGCCGGCTAATGGTGCATTATATGTTTATACTGTCCCCAAAGTATGCGTTCTGCTTAACGCATAGTTTGAGGACTGACCCGGAAGTATGCATTATATTTAAAGCATACTTTGACCTGACTATTTCTTCATTTTTCTTCTTAAATTTGCCTCCTCCATCCGTTCCTATGCATACTTTAGGGACATCTTGCTTATATATCGCATAGTTTTAGGACAATTTGATACTTTAGGTACTGTCCCCATAGTATCAAATTGTGCAACGCATAGTTTAGGGATCTGACTTTAAAATATTCTATCAAGTATTTATAGACATTGTCGTCACTCTATCGCATAGTTAAAGGACGACCATATATTCTGAAAGCCGTTCTAAAAAAAAGGATCTAACGCATAGTTTGGGGAAGTTTTTCCGATATATATCATAGCTTGGAGAAATTTTACTCTATATATCATATAGCTTGGAGACAGCAGAATACTCAGGAGACCGTTCTAAAAAAACACTTTAACGCATAGTTTGCGGACATTTTTTCGATAGATCGCATAGTTCGAGGAGAACTTAATAATCTGAAAACCGTTCGAAAAAATGGCTTTAACGCATAGTTTGAGGATATTTTTCCGATATATAGCATAGATTGGGGACATTTTCCCTATATATCAGACAGTTTGGGGACAGCTCAATACTCGGAAGATCGTTCTGGAAAAAATAGCTTTAAGGCATAGTTTGAGTACTTTTTCCCGATATATCGCGTAGTTTAGGGACGATTTCCTAATGTGTCATATCGCTCGAGGACAGCTTATTACTTTAAAGACCGTCAATCAATATTTCTTTAACGTATAGTTTAAGGAAATTTTCCCGATACATTGCGTAGTTTGAGGACAATTTAATATTTAGAAGCTCGTTCTAAATAAATGGCTTAAAGGCATAGTTTGAGGACTTTTTCCCGATATATCGCATAGTTTAGGGACAATTTCTTTATGTGTCATATCGCTCGAGGACAGCTTATTACTCTGAAAACCGTCAATCAAAATTGCTTTAACGCATAGTTTGAGGACATTTATCCGATACATCGCATAGTTTGGGGACAATTATCCGGTACATCGCATAGTTTAGGGACAATTCAATATTCCAAAGATCGTTCCGAAAAAATGACTTTAAGGCATTGTTTGGGGACCTTTTCCAGATATATCGCATACTTCGGGGACATTTTTCCTATGAATTGTATAGTTCGAGGACAGTTGTTCGATTTATCGCATAGTTTGAGGGGCTCCGCGACATTTGGCCCGTGGACAGAAAACCCCCTGACGATTGATCCCCGGATAGTTGATCCTGAGGACTATTATCTGAAACGGTTTTAAATGCGTTTATATAAATATCGATGGTGATGTGGCACATGGATAGTAAAAAAGACAACCATGTACACATAGATGGCGTTTATTTACCTACGTGTTGCCAGTAACTTACTATCTTACAATAGATTAAATAAAAATTAAACAATATTTAATAATTAGTTTTATTCAACACCGTACAATGGACGGTGGCGTTATAGGTCGAACCGATTTATAATTTTTTGGTAACTTCAGTATTAGGTATGAGGTAGGATGCATTGGAGGTGCCTTATTGATGTTTTCACCAACACATCTGGGGAGGAACCTAGTATTGTTCGGAGTCTATTAAACTTTAGGTTTGATAAAGATTATAAGTTCGGTGATTTAACGCGGCAAATTACACATTTTAATATGCGATATCCACTAATTATTGACTAGTTATTAGCTAGATATTTAATTGTACACGAGTCAGTTAACATCAATAAAATGGCGTTCCATGTATCATCTTTAAATATACTCTAACATCAATTCTTGTTTTAAGTTTTAACTTTGAACAAGATTACTAGGAATATAACTGTGATTGGCTCTTTGGGAGATTTCGGCCCTTTTTTTACTATTAACAAAAATATATAAAAAAAATGAAAAATTGACTTTCGGAGCTAAAACAATCAACATAGATCGCGTTAGAGCAAAACCGTTTTACACACTTTTACAAAGATCAAATATTCAACAAATAAAATGGATTTCAAAACGATAGCATAGAATCGGGCTAAGTTATATTACTTTACGAAAAAAAGTTATTCGATATACATGCTTTTTATATAGGAAAAATTTAATGCTCGAGAGGAAGTACTTGAAATAAAAATTAAGAGCTGAAATTTTTAGGGAAGTATTTTCTTAACATGAACAACGAAATTTTCTTGTGTCAGCTAAAAAAATAATTTTCGTTTCAAACGAAGCACCCTACTATAGACCCAAAAAACAAAACGAAAAAATTAAAAAATCTTTGTCTCAAGCTATTTCTGATGATTACGTCATGACCGTGTTCAAAAAACTAATTTTGCCAAAAAATGTTTAAACTAAAGATTTCAAGCTTTAAATTCGGAAAGGTCCCAAAACTAGCTTTAAAGCCATTTGTTTAAAACAGTTTTCAGAACAATGAATTGTCCCCAAACCATGCGATGTATCGGAAAATGTCCCTAAACTGTGCGTTAAAGCCTTTTTCTTTCCAACAGTCTTCAGAGTATTAAGTTGTCCTCAAACTATGCGATATATCGAGATAATGAAAAGAACGTCCACAAACTATGTGATATATTAAGAGCATGTTCCTAAACTATGTGATATATCGAAATAATGTCCCAAAACTATGTGAAAGTTTTTTTATAGAACGCTCAGACTATTAAGCTGCTGCCGAGCTATTTAATATACAGGGAATATGGTTCGAAACTATGTGATAGATCGAAAACGTCTCTAAACTTTCTCCTCAAACTATATGATACATTGAGGAAATGTCCCCAAACTACGCGATTAAGTTTTTTTTCAAAAACGGTCTTCAGAGTAGTAACGAATCTACACTTATCCAAAAGAAACAAAAAAGTGTTTCAGAGATATTTGAAAAGCTGTATTTCCGTAAAAAATGATCGTGTAAAAAAAAACAGAAAAAACGATTCGAATCGGTCCAGACAAACAGTTCAATCTGTCTGGAGACCCAAAAAACGAAACCAAAAAATTTAAAAAATATTTTTTGCAAGCGATTTCTTACAATTAAGCCATAACTATGGCTGGAAGATTATTTTGCAATAAATCGAAAAGATCCCTTAACTATACTTCAAAGCCATATGTTCAGACTGGTCTTAAGGATATTGAATTGTTCCTAAACCATGCAATATATCAATAAAATGTCCTTAAACTGTGCGATATATCGGGAAAAAGTCCCCAAACTATGCATTAACGCCACTTTTTCAAAACAGTCTACAGAATATTGAATTGTCCTCCAAAAATGCGATAAATCGGAAAAATGACCCCAAACTGTGCGTTAAAGCCGTTTTCTTCAGAAAACAGTCTACAGAGTATTAAGTAGGCCCAAAACTATGCGGTATGTGAAGAAAATGTCTCCGAGTATGCGATATATCGAGTGAGTGCCCCAAACTACGCGATTAAAATTTTTTTTTTTTTAGAATGGTTTTCAGACTATTAAGCTGTCCTCAAACTGTGCGATATGTCGAGAGAATGTCCTCAATCTATTTGATATATCGAAGAAATGTCCCAAAACTATGCGTTAAAGTTGTTTCCTTCAGAACGATCTTCAGAATATTAAGCTGTCCCCGAACTATAGGATACATAGAAAAAATCCTCCTGAACTATGCAATATCGGGGAAACGTCCCAAAACTATGCGACACAGCCATAGTTCAAGAACGGTTTTCAAAGTGTCAAGTTGTCCACAATCTATTCGATATATTGAAATAATGTCCCCCAACTATGCGTTACAGTTTTTTTTTTCATTCATGCGATATAAGTGCTATCTTGACGCACGCTCTTTTGTTCGCCCAATAGTTGTTTGCCCATTTAACTGTTTCCACGACCGTTGTGTGCGTTCTACGATTATCTGCGTGCGACAAGTAAATTTGAGTGTGACAAGTAAACTTGCGACAAATTTTAGTTGTTGCATGCAGATTATCGTGTAATCCACAAAAATTTGGCGGCAACAGTTGAATGGGCAAACAGCTACTTGGTGAACAAAACAGCGAGCACCAAAATAGTACTCATATCGCATTAATAATAAAAAAATGTATGTTTAATTCGGGCGGTGTTGCCGATTACCCAAACAAGCAAATGAGCGCACTCATTTCGTTTGTGCGATCAACTCTGCTCTCGTGAGCAATCAACAACGTACCGCACTAGTTGTACAATATACTATTTTAGAATGGTCTTCTAAGTATTAGGCTGTCTCCGAACTATACGCTGTGTAGGGTAAATGTCCTTAAACTATACGATATGTCGAAAGAATGTCTTCAAACTATGCGTTAAAGTTATTTTTCCAGAACGGTCTTCTGAGTATTATGCTGTATTCGAACTGTACGCTATGTGAGGTGGAGCGTATGGGAAAACCTGATAAAAATCGTTCACGTTAACGTAATATTTTAGTTAAATTGAGAAATCAAAGATACGTCAGTGACTTTATAACAAATATTAGAAATAACCCCCTTAAAGTTGGGAAAGTGATTCCAGGATGTGATAGAGAATTAGATACTTTAATTTATATTCATCGCAGGCATCCTCCAGCTTTGTACAAACTTCGCATGGATGTGAGGTAGCAATTCCCGAATATTTTACCTTAAAATATTTGGATTTATTGCTCCTCAGTATGTGTAAGGTATGCAAATGAGAAGCCTCCAAGTAAGTTATTGCCGTCAACGGGTACGGAGCCATTGAAAAGGATGTTAGATTGATGATCAGAGGCTCCGTGTCTACCATCATCAGCTATTTCAGTTCCTATAATTAATGTTAATAATTCAACAGCACATAACTTAAGAATATGCCATATTAATGTGTCCTGAGAAAACTATAATTCCGCGGCGACCACCTGCACCTTGGTTTACTGAAGATATAAAAGTATTACAGAATCGTCGTGATAGGTTATAGAGAATTTATAAAAGAACAGAAAATGCGTATACGGAGTATTCAAATGTGAGAAATTGATTAAGCAACGTATCACTACAGCAAAAAAACAATATTTTGATGTGCAATCAAGTATGGCGAGGAATTCACGTGGGTTATGGAATGATTTACGTAGGTTTGGTTTAGTTAAACGTAAAAATGTAGACCCTCGCAGATTTGAATCACGGTGGAAACACGGTGGGTTTGTTCCATTTTACCACTGTGATTACGCGGTATACCCACCGTGATTCCACGGTGGCTTAACCACCGTGTATACACGGTGTTTCCCCTGTGATTACGCGGTGGATACACCGTGTGCCGTGTGTGGCTGTGTGCCATTTCACCACCGTGGTTCCACGGTGTATCCACCGCGTAATCACAGGGGAAACACCGTGTATACACGGTGGTCAAATGGAACAAACCCACCGTGGTTACACGGTGGATCCACGGTGTTTACACTTCCACGGTGTTTCCACCGTGATTCAAATCTGCGAGGGGAATCTACTTTTAAATTTAATTTGAATGAATTAAATGATTATTTTGTAAAATCAGTTAGCGTTTTGAATGAGACAAGTGATGATCTAGCTGACATTTCATTATGTAATAATAACAATGATGTATTCTTTAATTTTAGTGAGCTTAGTCATGAGTCAGTTAAAAAATCTATAATGAAATTAACATCCGATTCAGTTGGTCCTGATAACTTTTCGATTAAGGCCTATAAAATTGTGATACCATTTTTGTTACCGGCTTTCACTACATTGTTTGATAAATCTTTATCGTCTGGTATATTTCCTGCATCGTGGAAATCATCGCATATAATACCTATCCCTAAAAAGTGCAATCCCACAATTTTTAAAGATTACAGGCCAATCTGAATACTAAGCAATCTGTCAAAAGCGTTAGAAAGATGTGTTTGTGAACAAATAGTTAAATATATTGATGATGATAATTACTTTGATAAGTATCGAACAGGTTTTAAAGAGGGTTCAAGCACTCAAATGGCTGTTATTGAATTCCACGATAATGTTCGTTTGTTTATTGAAGAATCTAAAGTCACCATTGCTGTCCTCTTTGATTTAAGTAAGGCGTTTGATTTGGTTAATCATAAAAGACTACTGCATAAGTTGCGGTGCATGAATTTCTCAGAAAATGTAATTAACTGGATAGCCTCTTCTTCAAGTCAAAGAAAGCAATCAGCTAGATGGGACAAGAACACGTCATCTTGGGAAGAAGTACTAAGTGGCGTACCACAAGATGGCGTACTTGGTCCTCTACTATTTTCATTATATATAGTAGATTTAGCCAATATATTAAATTGTAAATATCTCTTTTACGCTGATGATCTAATTATATATTTATCATGTTATCCATCGTAAATATGTGACTATGTAATTATGCTCAACAATGAGATTAAAAAAATTGTGGACTGGTGTAAGCTAAACTATCTCAGGATGAATGCTTCAAAAACAAAAGCAAGTATACTTGGTAGTAGAATTAAAGTTAACTGTGATGAATGTAAATCAGCACCGAATATTATTGTAAATAATTGCATTATTCCTTATGTTAATTCTGTTAAATATCTAGGAGTAATAATTGATAACACTTTGTCATAGGAAAATCAGGTCACAAATATATGTAATCGTACGATGAAAACATTGGCACAATTAAAAGTTAGTAATGAAATATTTAATGAGCAGATGCGGATAAAATTAGTAACGACACTGATTTTTCCGATTTTTGATTATTGTACTGCAGCTTTTCTAATATTATAAGTAGATTACAACTTAAATTACAAAGGAAACTGAATGCGTGTGTTAGATTTATTTATAAAATTGCTAGGTTTGAACATGTCAATGCGTATTGTAAAAGATTAGGTTGGTTAAAGTTAAAATCGAGGAGAGATTATTTTATTGCTTGCATATTTTACAAAGAAATACGTTTGAACTTTAACCAACTATTTTGATCGAAATTAGAGTTTCTGCCTGTTTTGTTACTTAGAGGAGATATTAGGTAAGACTACTTAAGAATATCAAAATGTAGATCATCAATATATGAAAACTCGTTTTTAATTCATGGTATGCATGTATGGAATTCTTTACCGCCAGAACTAACTACTTTGCAAACTTTTGAAGAATTTACGATATAATAATTAATTAATAATTTTTTTTGTTAAAAATGTAAAACATACACATGTATATATTTTACAAGATTTTTTTGTATTTTTTGGTGGTCCTCAGGAAGCTACGGCTCTAGGATCAAATAAATATATTCATCTATCTATCTATGTAGGAAAAATGGCCCCAAACTACTTGATACATCGGGAAAAGGTCGCCGAACTTTGCCTTGAAGTCATTATTTCAGAACGATCTTCAGAATATTGAATTGTTCTCAAACTACGCAATATATCGGAAAAAGATACTCAAACTATGCGTTAAAGCAATTTCGATTAACGGTTTTCGGAGTAATAAGTTGTCTCTGAACTATATGATACATTGGGAAATTGTCCCTAAAATATGCAATATATCGAGAGAAAGTCCCCGAACTATGCTTTAAAGCCTTTTTTCCGAAACAATCGCCAAAATATTGAATTGTCTTCAAACTATGCGATACATCGAAGAAATATTCCCAAACTATGCGTTCAAGTCTTTTTTTCAGAACGGTCTCCAGAGTTTTGAGCTGTCCTCGAACTATACGATATATAGGGAAAATGTCCCCAAACTATGCGATATATCGGGGAATCATTCCCAAACTATGCAATGCGGCCATTTTTTAAGAACGGTTTTTAGAGTATTAGGTTGTCCCCAAACTATGCGTTGACGTTTTTTTTCAGAATGGTCTTCAGAGTATTAAGCAATCCCTGAACTATACGATACCTAGGGACAATGTCCCCAAACTATGCAATATAAGATGAACGTCCCCAAACAATGCGAAAAAGCCATTCTTTAAAAACGGTTTTCAAAATATTAAGTTGTCCACAAACTATGGGATATATTGAAATAATGTCTCCAAACTATGCGTTAAAAGACTTTAACGCATAGTTTGGGGACATTTTTTCATTATATGGCTTAGTTTGAAGACAATTCAATATTTTAGAGATCGTTTTGAAAAAATAGCTTTAAAGCATAGTTTAGAGACTTTTTCTCGATATATCGCAAAGTTTACGGACAATTTTCCGATGTTCCATATCGCTCAAGGATGGCTCATTACTCTGAAGAACATCAATAGAAATTGCTTTAACGAGTAGTTTGATGACATTTTTCCGATACATCGCGTAGTTTGGGGACAATTCAATATTCTAAAGACCGTTCTGAAAAAAAAGACTTGAGGGCATAGTTTGGGGACATTTTTTCGATATATCGCATAGTTTGAGAACATTTTTTCTACATATATATCGCATAGTTTGGAGACGAATTGATACTCTGAAAACGGTTCTTAAACCGTGGCTGTATCGCATGGTTTGGGGCCATTTTCCCTATTTGTCGTATATTTCGGGGACAGCTCAATGCTTTGAAGACAGTCAATCTAATTTGCTTTGATGCTTAGTTTGAGGACATTTTTCCACTACATCGTATAGTTCGAAGACAATTCAATATTTTTATGATCGTTCTAAGAAAATGGCTCTAAAGCATAGTTTCAGGACAATTTCCCAATGTATCATACCGCTGTAGGATAGCTTATTACTCTGGCGACCGTCAATGGAAGTAGCTTTGAAGCATAGTTTAAGGGTATAGTCTAGTTGATCATTTTTGAAAAATTGTTTTTGTTTTTTTTTACATTTTTTTGATGTATATGTATCCAAGCATATTGAACTAAATTTTTATGTAGATCCGATTAGTGTAAGTGTATTTTCCTGAATCTAAAGGTCAACAAACACGATTTTACGTGTATCAAATATATGAACAGACACAGCGTGGACACATCAAGAGAGAGCAGAACGGAAGAAAAGAAGGCCAAATTCGAAGCAAACGAAAGTTTTGATTAAGAAACTGCACTTCGTTCGGTGCAGGCATTGCAGATCAAATTTTGGTAATGTTTTTTTTTTATTCAAAAAAACTTTAAACGCGCTTATCTCAAAACTACGTTTTCGCCTGCGTGAATTACGATTTTTTCGGAACCCGTGAGCTGATCCTTCGGAAATTTTAACCAAATATTATACATATAAGTACTTACAAGATGAACTAAAATCATATTAAAATTTTAATTTTAACTAATTTTTTTTTTTACAAATAACAGCGAAAAAACACTGTTTTTCATTGTTTAAAATTTTGTTAATTAAAATTAATAAAAATGGTCCAAAATTAATATCGCTAGTCTGCCTCGTAGCTACTGTCATGCCGAATTTAAAACACTTGTTGTATGAACATACTTATATAAATAAATAAATAAATTTTTTTTTTATAATTCAAGACTTCATTTATCATCCCTTACAGTGTTTGAATACTTATCTTCATAGCAAGCTTGCAAAAAATTCTCGAAAGTAGACTATTTTTCTAGACCACGAACTAGACTACACCCTTAGGTACATGTTTCCGATATACTGCGTAGTTTGGGGACAATTCAATATTCTAACGCTCGTTCCGAAAAAAATGACTTTACGGTATAGTTCGAGGACTTTCCCCAATATATCACATAGTTTGGGGACATTTTTTCTACATAGCGTATAGCTTCGAGTCAGCCTAATACTCATAAAACCGTTCTAAAAAAAAAAAAACTTCTTTTCAGAACGGTTTTCAGGTTATCAATTTGTCTACAAACTATGCGATATATTGAAATAATGTCCCTAAACTATGCGTTAAAGTCTTTTCTTTTCAGAACGGTCTTCTCAGTTTTTAGCTGTCCTGAAACTATACGCTATGTAAAGAAAATGTCCCCGAACAATACGATATATCGAAAAAATGTCCTCGAACTATGCCCTCAAGTCTTTTTTTCAGAACGGTCTTGAGAGTTTTGAGCTGCCCGTGAACTATACGATATATAGGGAAAATGTCCCCAAACAATACGTGACAGCAATTGTTATTGACGGTCTTCAGAGTAATAAGCTGTCCTCAAGGGATATGATACATAAGGAAAATGTCCCCAAACTTGGCGATATATCGGGAAAATGTCCCTAAACTAGGCGCTTAAGCCATTTTTTTATACGGTCTTCAGATTACTAAATTGTCCTCAAACTGTGCGATATATCTAAAAAATGTCCTCAAACTATGCGATATAGCAACTACAATGTGTATTAAAACTTCATAGAATATTTCAAGTCCGGTCCCGAAACCGCGTCCTTTGAGAACATTTCCATAAACTATGCAATGCACGATTTGATAATTTGAAGACTGACCCCAAAGTATCAAAATGTCCGCAAACTACGCAATATATCGGAAAAATGTACTCAAACATGTTTCAAAGCAATTTCGATTGACGGTCTTCAGATAAATAAACCATCCTAGAGCGATATGATACATCGGGGAGTTGTTCCTAAACTATGCATTAAAGCAATTTTGATTGTCGGTCTTCAGAGTGATAAGCTGTCCTGGAGGGATATGGCACATAAGAAAAATGTCCCCAAACTATGCAATTTATCGGGAAAATGTCCCCAAGCTATGCGTGATAGCAATTTTAATTGAGGGTCTTCAGAGTAATGAGCTGTCCTCGAGGGATATGGTACATAGGGGAAATGTCCCCAAACTATACGATATATCGGGAAAATGTCCGCAAACTATGCGTTGAAGCCATTTGTTTCGACGGTCTTCAAATCATTAGGTTGTCCTAAACTATGCAATATAACAAAAAAATGTCTCCAAACTATGCATTAAAGTCTTTTGTTACTTTCCGCTAAGAAAATTGTAAATTTTCAAAAATTTGTGAAATTGTTTTTACCCCGATTTTCAAAAATTGAGTTTTCATCAGATGTCGACGCTTATAGGTCCTAGGAAGCTATTTCGTCTATTTGCAGCATGGTGTCCGAGTGTGTGTGTGTATGTATGTGTGTGTGTGTGTGTGTGTGTGTGTGTGTGTGTGTGTGTGTGTGTGTGTGTGTGTGTGTGTGTGTGTGTGTGTGTGTGTGTGTGTGTGTGTGTGTGTGAGTGTGAGTTGTAAACTCTTCGTAACTTTTTAACTAATGAATCGAATTAGAGGTTCAAGGCGGCAATCAAGACAGCTTGTTAGTCATTAACTTTTCTGAGAATTTCAGATCATTTGATCGAGTAGACTCGAAAATATTGGCGAATTACGAAAAAAAGAAATTTTTTTTCAGCTTTTTATTGATTTCCCAGAAACGAGTTGAACGATCGACTTCAAAATCTATTCAGCTGTCGAACTTCATAAGCTGCGTCGAATGCGACCTCGACCATCTCAATCGGTTGATTTGTTCGAAAGATATTATGGGACAAAGAAAAAGTGAAAAACAGTTATTTGCAAATATCTTTGCAATAACAACCAAAATATTCCAAATGTTCTTAAACTATGCGATATATCAAGAAATGTCCCTTAACTATGCGACATAACAGTAAGTGTCCTCAAACTATGCATTAAAGCCATTTTTTTGGACGGTCTTCAAATTATTGAGTTGTCCTGTAACTATGCGATTCATCGGAATAATGTTTCCAAGCTATGCTTTAAAGCCATTTTTTGAGAATGGTTTTCAGAATATTGAATTGTCCTCAAACTATGCGATATATTGGAAAAATGTCCACAAACTAAGCGTTCAATCCTTTTTTTCTTGAAGGGTTTTCAAAGTGTAAAGTCGTCCTCAAACTATGCAATATATCGAAAAAATGTCCCCAAACTATGCGATATATCGGGAATATGTCCCCAAACTATGCGTTAAAACCATTTTTTTGAACGGTCTTCCAAATATCGAGTTGTCCTCAAACTATGCGATATATCGAAAAAATGTCTCCAAACTATGCTCTAAAGCTATTTATTGAGAACAGTTTACAGAATATTGAATTGTCCCCAAACTATGCGATATATTGGACAAATGTCCTCACACTATACGTTCGATGCTTTTTTTCTAGAACGGTCTTCAAATTATCAACTTGTCCTCAAACTTAGCGATATGTCAGAAAAATGTCTCTAAACTATGCTTTAAAGCAAGTTTTTGAGAATGGTTTCCAGAAAATTGAATTGTCCCTCAACTATGCGATATATTGGAAAAAGGGCCCCAAACTATGCGTTCGATCCTTTTTTCTAAAACGGTTTTCAAAGTGTAAAGTCGTCATGAAACTATGCAATATATTGAAAAAATGTCTCCAAACTTTGCGATATAACCACGATAATATGTATAAATACTTTATAGGATATTTCCGGGTCTGGTCCCCAAAATATGCGTTGAGCTCAACGCATACTTTAGGGACATGTCCCCAAACTATGCGCTGCACAATTTGATAGTTTGAGGACAAACCCAAAAATATCAAACTGTCCCCGAACTATGCGATATATTGTGAAAGTATCCCCAAACTATGCGTTTAAGTCTTTTTTTAAAACGGTTTTTAGAGTATTAAACTGTCCCCGAACTATACTATGTATAGGAAAAATGTCCCCATACTATGCGATTTATTGGAAAAATGTCTCGAAACTATTCGTTAAAGCCATTTTTTTAGACGGTCTTCAGATTTTTAAGTTATCCTCGAACTATCCGAAATATCGAAAAAATGTCCTCAAACTATGCGATATAGCCATGTTTTTTACGTTTAAAAACTTTTGTGGCCCTGAAAAGGGCCGTTTTGTTTTTATGAAACGATGACTATCATTAGAGCAGCTGCTCGAACGTTCCTCCTCCAACTTGGATGCAAAGACGGCAGCGTCTTATCAAATCTGTCCTGACTTTCTCCATCATGTCAGGAGTAATGTTCAGGTATGCCACCTGAATTCTCGCCATCGTCTCAAACTGATCCTCAGGTTCTATCTCGTAAACGACTCCTTTTATGTAACCCCACAAGAAAAAATTCAGAGGTGTCAAGTCTGGTGACCTTGGAGGCCATGGAAAGGGACCGTTTCTCCCGATCCAAGAATTGGGATACGTTGCATTCAGGTACTCTGTCACCTGCGCTGCTGTATGCGTCGGTGCACCATCATGCTGGAACCACTGAGGACGTTCATCAGGTGGTAGCTGCGCCAGAGCTTCCGGCAGCACTTCTTGTAGGAACGTCAGATAATTGGCGCCCTAATTCACATTTTACTAAATAAACGATCTATCACAAGAATTATGATTTACGTAAATTTCCCTACTTACGTTCAGAGCGTCCGGCAAAGGATGGAGAATTACGACGTTGCCAACAATGCCACCCCACATATTAATTTTCCACTTATTTTGGAAATTGCGGTCTCGAGTGAAATGAGGATTTTTTACGGCGTACTCATGCGAATTGTGTTGATTAAAACACCCTTCACGAGTGAAAAGTGATTCGTCTGTCCACAATACACGCTGTAAAAAGTCAGGATCATTGGCAACCATCTCCAAAATACGGTTGCAAAAAGCTATCCGCTGTTCAAAATCACCAGGTCCTAATTTTTGAACTTTAGTTGCGTGGAATGGATGCAATTCTCTCGCTTTATTTATACGATTAATTGACGTACGAGAAATCTGCAACTGACGCTCAAGTTTGCAGACACTAGTGTGAGGATCGTTCTCCACTGCGTCAACCACACGATCTTCATTACGCAGATTACGTATGTCTCGAGGACGACCTACACGCTCGACGCGGGCTGGCAAAATATTTCCAGTATCCCGAAGACGTTGAGCAGCACCGAGAATCACGTGATGGTTTGGATGACGAGCACGGTTTGGGTAACGTTCAGCATACACACGACAAGCATCCCTAGCGTTATAGTGACACTCGCCGTACAACATGATCATGTCCGCATAATCCGAAGCAGAATACTGATTTTCACGAGGCATAGCGAAAAGAAGTGCAGTTATTGAAGATTCAATAGAGACTAACGTTTGTTAATAGTTTGCATCGATAAATTTTAAAAACAAGTGAAAAACGATGAACAGAGAGAAACAAAAATTAGTAAAACGAGAAAAAGACAGCGAGTGTCTTGGACACAGCGTCAAATTTCCAAGAAAAAAAATTCAATAAAGTATATTGAAGAAAGCAACAAACAGTAAGGAGTAAAAGAGATACAAATAAATACTCAGTAGCATTTGAAGAAATACTCATAAAAATTATACAAAATAACAACATCGGCGATCGTCCTATGGAGGCTTAGCTGTCGGCATAATACTAAAAGTGAGTTAATAATAGAATGGAAAAAAAACAATCTGTCGCGAAATTTGACTGAAATGAAAATAAATAAAAAATTTCAAACGTCTTATCATCTCATGCCAATCAGTCGATAAGAACAAAAAATTTTTAGTTTTCAATTTATGCGAAACTAGATTTTTATAAAAAATCCTCAGCATTTCATTAAACTGCCGGCAGTCAGTTAATAAAAGCAGAATAATTTTTTTTTTTTGCATGACTGGACTTTTACTTGTGAAAAATCCTCAGATGATCCTCAAACTGTCGGCAGTCATCTGACTACCAGTCAGTTCATAAGAGCAAAATAATTTTTTTTTTGCATGACTGGACTTTTATTTTTAAAAAATTCTCAGTTCTTTTCGAAACTGTTGCCAGTCAGCTGACCGCCAGTCAGTTGATAAGAGCAAAATAATTTTTTTTTTGCGGGACTGGACTTTTATTTTTAAAAAATTCTCAGTTCTTTTCGAAACTGTTGGCAGTCAGCTGACTACCAGTCAGTTGATAGGAGAAAAATAATTTTTTTTTTGCGGGACTGGACTTTTATTTTTAAAAAATTCTCAGTTCTTTTCGAAACTGTTGGCAGTCGGCTGGCTGCCAGTCAGTTGATAAGAGCAAAATAATTTTTTTCTTACGCGGGACATGATTTTTAAAGAAAAAATCCTCAGCCGTTCATTTAACTGTTGGCAGTCAGCTGACTGCCAGTCAGTTGATAAGAGCAAAATAATTTTTTTTTTGCGGGGTTGAATTTTAGATAAAAAATTCTCAGCCGTTCGTTTAACTGTTGGCAGTCAGCTGACTACCAGTCAGTTGATAAGAGAAAAATAATTTTTTTTTTGCGGGACTGGACTTTTATTTTTAAAAAATTCTCAGTTCTTTTCGAAACTGTTGGCAGTCAGCTGACTGCCAGTCAGTTGATAAGAGAAAAATAATTTTTTTTTTGCGGGACTGGACTTTTATTTTTAAAAAATTCTCAGTTTTTTTCGAAACTGTTGGCAGTCAGCTGACTGCCAGTCAGTTGATAAGAGCAAAATAAATTTTTTTTTGCGCTACTGAATTTTAGATAAAAAATTCTCAGCCGTTCGTTTAACTGTTGGCAATCAGCTGACTGCCAGTCAGTTGATATGTGCGAAATAATTTTTTTTTAATAATTGCGAAACTAGATTTTTTAAAAAAAATCCTTTGTTATTTTTTAAACTGGTAGCAGTCAGCTGACCGTTTGTCAGTTAATAACAAAATAAAAATTAGTTTTTTTTCGCAGGACTCGATTTTTGCGAAGAGATAAAAAATTAAATAATTAAAATTTCCATTCGCGTGCATCTCGCGTTGTGAAAGCCGCTGAACGACAGCCGAGCGCTCACGCATTGAAGCTTCCCCCAGACTGTTCACCCCACTTTACTGGTTCGCGCTAATGCTCTCTTCTGATTGGCTACCTTTTTTAATCAATAACAATTTACCTGTTCGTCAGGTGAAAAAATGGCAGAGGACTTTTCGTCCCAGAATTTCGTCCTCTATCTGGCCTTAAAATTTGGGCCGGAACTTTCGGGACACCCTATATATATATATATATATATATATATATATATATATATATGTCGAAAAGTCATTACAAGCTTGGGCGTTATCCAGAGTATTTGTTCAAATCCCCCGCGCTCAGTTATGCTATTCTCACCGTCGATATCTTATCGCCCGCATTACCGATCAGTCGCCTACTATAGGCGGCTCCGCTAGTCGCGTTCTCATACCAGGGACCGCTGGAGTGGGGATGAAGAAGACGGATGCGCTGTCTCTCTCACTCTTTCAACGCTCTCTCTCACACATTCTGTTACAGTGATTTCATGGCTGACGCCTTGTGCTCTCATAAATCTTTTCGTAATATTCTAATCTTTTGCGTTCTCAGTAAAGTAATCAGTGCATTTTGTTCATAATAATTCATAGTAATTATTTATTGCATTATTTTTGTTCTCATTAATATTCTCAGTGTTTTTTTTTTTGCATAAAATTAGTCTCACCTCGTGTACCGGCATTGTTCGCGCCTCGACGCCATCTTGGCCACGTGTTGATCGCGAGTGTAATTCTCATTAAATAAACATCAATAACATTAAATAATCTCAAGTCTCATTATAAATAATTAGCAATAAGTGTATATATTGTAAATAACATATTTATAGTGTTTATTATTGCAAATTGAAGTGTTAAATAAATTTTTTCACTACCCGCCAATTCACACACACCAGATCCTCTCATCCTATCATCATATAATTAATTAGAAATTAATTATTTAAACAGTATTGGTCTCAATATTAATATCTCTCAATTTTATTTAAAATGTAAACGAATTATAATTATGCAACACAGTGATTTAATATTAAAAGTATTGTTCACGAATAATGGTACTTAGACAAGTAATATAATGGAGATAGTGTCGCAAAAATATCAAAATACACTAAATACTAATTAATGCAATAATTGATTACAAAGGAAATTATAATAATTGTAATACACGACAGTCCCCATAATATTCAAATAAAACCCGATCGAATAATTTACAAATACTACGGCAAACTAGGCTCGAGAACGAATCCACGGTCGACAGGATAACTTGAACTCGCACAACGAATGCTCAATCAGAACTGACCAACTCAACTAGTCCAAAAAACTCTGTACTCTTCATTATAGAAACCTTTTAGTCAAAATGTTTAAAGAAGGACAACAATCTTATTATCTTACTATCTTGTTCTCTGTGTCTTACTATATCCATCCTGTGAACGTGGCTACGTTTGGTGAACAGATGTCACAGCGAGCCTAAGCCTCCCGTAATAAACATAATCTACTTAAGTTGTAAACAACTAGAGCTTAAATTTTATTTAACTGTTACTGTAAAAACTAGTCTCGACTGTTAGGAATTTCCCGTCCAATTGGAAAACCCCATTTTATTCTGTCATCTCCGACATATATATTAGACCGGTTCGAGAAAATCGACTATTTTTTTATTTTCAAAACCCGCAGTGAAATATCTTCCTAGTCATTAAAGAAGAAGCCTGTGGAAACGGGAGCTCTTAATTTCAATTTTGAAAGGTCGCTCATGGTAAATTTCTATTTTACGTTTAAATAACATGGGAAAAAAATTTTTTTATTTTTTTATTTTTCTAGCTCGGCATTCGCACGTCATATAAATAAGTCCATAGCATATTCTTGTAGAGAATTTAACGCTCTACAAAAAAGATCTCTTATCATTTTTTGATAAATCCATCCATTCGAAAGTTATCGGAGCTAGAAGTCAAATCTATAATAAATTTCCAAATCTTTTTACTTTTCCAGCAAAACTATCAGGCTAATCAAAAAATGTCATGGAATCTTTTTTATAGACAATTTTACTCCCTACAAATTATTTCCAATGAAGTTCATTCAAATTCCGCATTATTTTCTAGTTATTTTCGTTTTAATCTTAAGTTCTCAGAATAGAGTAGAAGACTCTTATTTTTACGAGCTTGGCATTAAAATGAAAACAACTAGAAAACAATGCGGTATTTCAAAGAACTTCATTGAAAATAATTTGTAGGGAATAAAATTGTCTATAAAAAAGATTCTATGAAATTTTTTGATTAGTCTGATAGTTTTCTTGGAAAAGTAAAAAGATCTGGAAATTTATTATAGATTTGACTTCCAGCTCCGATAACTTTTGAATGGATGGATTTATCAAAAAATGATAAGAGATCTTTTTTGTAGAGCGTTAAATTCTCTACAAGAATATGCTATGGACTTATTTATATGACGTGCGAATGCCGAGCTAGAAAAATAAAAAAATCAAAAATTTTTTTTCCTCTGTTATTTAAACGTAAAATAGAAATTTACGATGAGCGACCTTTCAAAATCGATATTAAGATCTCCCGTTTCCACAGGCTCCTCCTTTCATGGCTGGGAAGTTATTTCACGGCGGGTTTTGAAAAAAAAAAAATAGTCGATTTTTTTGAACCGGTCTAATATATATATATATATATATATATATATATATATATATATATATATATATATATATATATATATATATATATATATATATATATTTATATTTATATTTATATATGTGTGCTAGCTTACAATTGTACCTATATAATTATCAATATATGAGCTGACTTATAAACTTACGGATATAATTAACTATACTCAAACTTACTACATTATATATGAGAAACTATATATCGTTTTTGGCCACTTATATGGTCCTATATTTGTCCATATGGGGCATTCCACGCCAAATCGACCACTTTTGAACACGACCCCTTTAGATTTGGCCGAAAATTTTTTCTCTTTTTCTACCCCATCAAAAACGTTTCGCATAATTTTTTCAAATTTTTTCACCCAACCAAAAAAAAGTTATAAATTTTTGAAAATAATGGCTTTTTTTGTTTTTAAATAGATATAACTTTTTCAAAATTCGACTGATTGGGACTTTTTTTTCCAAATTTTTGTTTTTAAATTTACTTTTCGAAAAAAAAAAATACAAAAAAATTATTGCAACCTATCTTCATTGTTTTTTTTTTTTGTAGATTTTTGGAAGAAACCAAAAATTGTTTTATGTTTACCATTTTTGATTTTTGATTTTTTTTTTTATATAAAACTTTGACATTTTCTGCAAATCCTCAAATTTTTTCAGATTGATGTTTTTTCGATTTATAATTTTTTTTTTCAGTTATAAAAAAAAATTTTCACCACTAGCCTTATTTCTCATAACACCATGCTTAAAATTTTTGAGAGTGCTCAGAGAACTTTTAAATATGGAAAAAACGATAAATTTGAATGGTAATCATCGAAATAATTTAAATTTTGTTCGAAAAATCAAGTTAAATAATAAAAGGACCTAGTGAATAATTTTTTTGTATTTTTTTCTGAAAACTACATTCAAAAACGAAAAAATAGGAGAAAAAAAAGTTTTCGTTTAATCCATTTTCGGACAGATACTGGCAATTAAAAAAAAAAATTCTTTTAACCACAAGACAATGAGTGTAGAAGGAGTTTTTTTCGAATCACCAGCATTTGTCCAAAAATGTACCAAACGAAAACTTTTTCTTTTCATTTTCTTCGTTTTTGAATTTAGTTTTTAGAAAAAAAAATTATACAGAATGTCCTTCTATTTTGTGACTTGATTTTTCAAACAAAATTCAAATTATTTCAATGATTACCATTTAAATTTATTGCTTTTATTTTTTTTTTTTAAATTTAAAAGTTTTCTGAGCACTCTCAAAAATTTTATGCATGGTGTTATGAGAAATAAGGCTAGTTGTAGAAAAATTTTTTTTTTCAAGTGGAAAAAAAAATGTAAATAGAAAAAACATCACTGAAAAAATTCAAGGATTTGCAGAAAATGTCAAAGTTTTATGTGAAAAATAAATTAAAACTCGATAATGGTAAACATCAAAAAATTTTTGATTTTTTCCATAAATCTACAATAAAAACCATGAAGATAGGTTGCAATAATTTTTTATATTTTTTTTTCAAAAAGTACATTTAAAATCAAAAATTTGAAAAAAAACACGTTCCAATCAGTCGAATTTTGAAAAAGTTATAGCTATTTAAAATAAAAAAAGCCATTTTTTTAAAAATTTATAACTTTTTTTTGGTTGGGTAAAAAAATTAGAAAACATTTTGAGAATCACCCTGGCGGATCTGATTTTACGGTATTTTTCGGTATCACTACCGTAGTTTACGGTAATGTCACCGTAATTAAGTACGGTAAATTCCGGTAAACTACGGTAGATTCCGCGGAAATCACGGAAAATTCCGCGGAATCTACCATCACTGATAAGACTGATAGTTTCGCCGGAAAAATAAAAAGATCTCAAAATTCACTATAAACTTGACTTTAAGCTCAAATAACTTTAAAACAGTTGGATTTATCAACAAATAATAAGAGACTTTTTTTGTATAGCGTTCAATTTCCTACAACCATAATAATCTTGCATAAACATCCGTTTATTGGTTTGTGAGCTTTAAATTTTCTATACTTCCAATTTTTGGACACCATGAATAAATAAAAGTGAAAAATGTTAGTACATCAACTTTTTTGTGTCCATTTTTCTCATAGCATTTCCAATTTAACCCATACCTGAATTGTAGTAGATTTTCTAAGATATGTTTATTAGGGTGGCGCAAAAAAACCAACTATTTTTTTTTTTCCATCTCGCATGAAAATTTGTTGGTTTACGATGTTTGAAGAAGCCTCTCCACAAATCAGCTCGATAAACAATTTTTAAGAGGTCGCTCACGAATTTTGAAAATATCAAAAATGATCGAAACTCGGATTTTTATTTAAAAATTTTTTTTTTCTCGTGGCAGCAATAGTTTATATTTGTAAAATCATGACTACGCTGAAAATTTCAGCCCAACATTTAAATATTTAAACGGCGCTCAAGAATTTTGAATGTTTCCGAGCGCAGTCTCTTGGACGTTTTTGAGCGACCCTTAAATATTGATAATAAAGCTTCTCGATTTTTTCACCATCAATTTGCATGACAATGAATGAAAATATAACCCGAGAAATAGAAATAATAAGTTATTTACATACTTTTTTATTTTTTAATCCAATTTGTAGGTTTTTTCGCTTATTCAGAACTGACCGAATTTCATTGTTTAAGACTGTTCTGTATATTTTTGGTTGTGCAAAAGTTATGTTTAAGTGAAATAACAGTAATTGAGTTATAAAAACTAATTTAAACTATTAGTTACATATTATCAGTTAATATTCGAAATTTTTGAGTGCCGTTTAAATATTTATATTTTGGTCTGAAATTTTCAGCATAGTGATGATTTTACAAATATAAACTATTGCTGCCACGAGAAAAAAAAAAAAATTTTTAATAAAAATCCGAATTTCGATCATTTTTTATATTTTCAAAATTCGTGAGCGACCTCTTAAAAATTTTTTATCGAGCTGATTTGTGGAGAGGCTTCTAAAAACATCGTAAACCAACAAATTTTCATGTGAGATGGAAAAAAAAAATTAACGTCTGGAAAGCCAGCATTGTGATTTGAGCAGAATCGCACAATTTTTATGTATTAATTTAGTGCTAATTTAGTGCCAATTTAATGCCGGTGTACGGAATTTGGTGCTATTTTTGGATCTGAGAAAATTGGTACAATGCTAGCTTCTCTGCAAGCTAGCATTGTACCATGGAAAAATACAAATTAACGCTGCATAGAAAATTGGCTCATAGCTGCATAATTAGTGCTCAATAGGTGCTGTCGATCCAGCTTAAGAGAATGCTTAAAAAAATTTTTAAACATATTTAACATACCTAACAATGCTAGTTCGACAATCACCAAGCATAGAGTGGTCAGTATCGAAAGTTTTGAATCGCTGCGCACATTTTTGTTACAAAGAGAATTAAGTGCTCATTAAGTGCTGTTGATTGAGCTCGAGAGTATGCATTAAAAAAATTTTTAAACGTTTTTAATGCACATACAATGCTAGATTGACGATCACCGAGCATGGAGCGGGCGAAATCAAGAGATTGGAATCACTGCGCACATTTTTGTCGCAACAAGAATCAAGTGCTCATTAAGTGCTGTTGATTTAGCTCGAGAGTATGCATTAAAAAAATTTTTAAACGTACTTAACATACCTAACAATGCTAGCTCGGCGATCACCAAGCATAGAGTGGCCAGATTCAAAAAATTCGAATCACCGTGCACATTTTTGTCGCAAAGAGAATTAAGTACTCATTAAGTGCTGTCGGTACAGATGAATAGTCTAAATTAAAGAAAAAACAATTTATAGATTTATTATATCTTACAATGCTTGCTTGACGATTACTAAGCTGAAAACAGTTGAAATCGAGGGATTTGATTCACTGCCTACGTTTTGGTCGAAAATAGGATTAAGTTCTCATTTACTGCTGTCGATACAGTTGAAGAGTGTACATTAAATAAAGTTTTAAAGACTTATTATACCTTACAATGCTAGCTCCACGATTTCTAAGTAAAAAGTAGATAGAATCAAGGGATGAAAATCGCTGTGTACTTTTTGGTCGCAAATAGAACTAAGCGCTCATCAAGTACTGTCGATACAGCTAAAGCGTGTACATCAAATAAAGTTTTATAGACTTATTATTCTTTACAACGCTAACTGGAGGACTACCAAGCGCAAAGCAACTAGATTCGAGGGATTTGAGTCGCTGCGCAATTTGTCGCTGTAAGGGGAGTTAAATGCTCATTACGTGCTGTCGATACAGCCGAAAAGTTTTCGTTGAATTATATTCTCATGTATTTAATATGCTTTTCAATTCTATTATACAGTTACCAAGTGTTGCTGACTACAATGTTCCGCACTATTTTGTTCAAAAAGTGTTAAGTACTAATTACGTATTTCGTCGATGCAGCAAGAGGTTGATTATTAAATGAATTTTTTCCTTATATCTTTTATACTCTTCAATGCTACCTTAATACTGAATCGTTAGATTACCAAGGTTTCAGTTATTAGGTACTCATAAATCCCACTCAATATTCAATGCGTAACGTCTTTGCTGACATAGCTGAAAAACGTTTTAAAATAGTATATTGTCTAGTGAGGATACTAAGGTAGCCTTCATGTGACAAAGGCAATGTTTTCAGCACGAGTCGTAAGGTTACATACACGGTCCGAAGGCCCGTATACGTTTCCCGGAGACGTGTGCTGAAATCATTGCGCTTGCCGGATAAAGACTGTCTGAGTGTCGTACTATGCACTACATTTTATTCAACAATTGCCTGATTAACGCGATTAATGACAATCTGCGAAGCGATGTCTGCGGCTGCTTAGGGACACGGTGCACCCAGCAAATGACAACAAACCATCGGCTTTAAAATTTAAAATTTATATTTGATTGATTTAAAATTCACTCAGGAAATTACGATACCTGAACTCAAACCTGAGCTAAACAATTTGAGTAATCGCTTAAGTCTCAAAATACAAGGATTCCCATTGCTGAAACGTTATAGCTCCCTTCGTAAATTGCAGAGGGTGGTGTCTTACTTATTGCGATTCACGTTCAACACAAGGCACAATAATCGGAGCCGTTCAGGCCCTTTGAGTTCTTCGGAGATTTCTACTGCCCACAACCTCATCATAATGCTTACCCAATCCTCATCCTTCTCTCGAGAAATCAATTGTTTGAAAAGAAATGAATCTTTGCCCGAATCCAGCAAGTTAATTCCTTTAACTCCATACTTGGATGATACAGGAATATTAAGGGTTGGTGGTCGACTTTAGCGATCTTCTTTGCCCTT
Source organism: Microplitis mediator (assembly GCF_029852145.1). Lineage (NCBI taxonomy): Eukaryota > Metazoa > Arthropoda > Insecta > Hymenoptera > Braconidae > Microplitis > Microplitis mediator. Next base: position 11,256,575 of record NC_079970.1, on the reverse strand, counting down.
AGATCAGTGTCATCCCATCCTTTTACCTGCACACCATCACATAACTCATCTTATTATACGCGATGAGCATACACGCCTCATGCACGCTGGTGCCCAAGCGACTTGATATTCCATTCGCCAAACTTATTGGCCGTTAGACGCACGAAACGCTATAAGAAAAATTATTCATAAGTGCTTGCCCTGTTTTCGTGCAAAACCTCGTTTAGCTGATCACGATCCCGGTCTCTTGCCTGAATATCGCGTCATAGCTGCGCGGCCTTTCCTTAAAACCGGAGTAGATTATTGCGGTCCGTTAAATATAAAAGAAAGACGACTTCGTAACCGCAGAAAACTCAAGGTCTATGTGGCCATCTATATATGCATGTCAACCCAGGCTGTACACCTGGAACTGGTTTCCGATCTAACCACGGAAGCCTTTCTCGCAGCGCCAGTCTCAAGCGCCTGTTTTCTCGAAGGGGAAAGTCTCTTGAAATTTTTTCTGATAACGCAACGAATTTTGTAGGTGCTGACAGAGAATTACAATCATTATTCGAGTCAGCTGAGCACCAAACTCTCCTTAAGCAATATCTTGGTACTGAAGGGATTGCTTGGCATTTTATCCCTCCCAGATCTCCTCATTTTGGAGGGCTCTGGAAAGCCGCGGTCAAATCCTTTAAAAGACATTTAATTAGAACTGTTGGAGACACTTTATTGACAAACGAGCAGTTATAAACATATATAATCGAAATAAAAGCGATATTAAACTCTCGTCCTTTGTCACCTATGTCCTCTGATCCTAATGACTTTTTATCCCTGACCGCTGGTCACTTCCTAACTGGTAGTCCATTGACTAGCTATCCGGAGATCGACTTCTCCAGCACTCCATCCAATCGCCTGTCTGCCTGGCAGTAAGCACAAAAGTTGAAGCAGCATTTTTGGAAACGTTGGCATAAAGAGTATCTGAACAACGTAATCAGTTCATGATGATAAGGACGGGCAGGTTATTTATAAATAAGATATTGGTATTCGTGGTTATTACGTTAAGTATATTACAGGTATATAATAATATACAGGGTGATTCAGAATTACCTTCACAGCGGGAAAACTTGAATAGAGGAGACGATTCTAAGCATAAAGTTCCTTAGCCATTTTTCAAAATTCTCAATAGTTTTTGAGTTATTTAAAATCTAAATTGACCAATCAACGACATGCTTTGAGATTTAAAAAAAATTAAAAAGAATAATGAATAAGTTTGGCAACGCCGCAACAGTAAACTTCAAGTTATACACTATTTATTTAATTTAAAAAGTTCGATTTGTCACAGAAGAGAAACAAAACACACAATTACAACATAGAATATATTCGTATATTTTGTTTTATCTTTTCTCTTTTTATAGAAAGAATTATTAATGGAAAATAATGCTTTTATTGAAAATGAAGCTTTTGGAAATTCGAAAAAAAAAAAAAAAATTACAGATTTTTAATTATATGATGAGCAACCCAGATTAAAAAAAGAAATTTGAAAACTAATTGAATTGTGTTTTACCAGAATGAAAGCAATTTCAAATAGACAAATATATAGATATACACATCATTTTAAAATCTTTTATTTCGCTTGCTCTGTCTCGCTCAAGACTTTGCTAAGCGCTCATTGCACGTCATACTAAACATATTTGTAAAGATCTCGCGGATTGTCTTGTGAAACATGTTCCAAGTGATCTTTCTCGGCGATTAGCTATCTGACTATCTCGCTAATGGTCTTGCTGGTGATCTTTCTTAGAATTTTGCTGGTGATCTTGCTGACCATCTGGCTGATGGTCTCCTGGTGGTCTTGCTGACCATCTTGCTGGTGGTCTTGCTGGTGATCTTGCTGGTGGTCTTGCTGGTGGTCTTGCTGAAGGTCTTGCTGGTGGTCTCGCTGGTGATCTGTCTTGTGGTCCTGCTGGTGATCTATCTGGTGGTCCTGCTGGTGGTCTTGCTGAAGGTCTTGCTGAAGGTCTTGCTGAAGGTTTCGCTGGTGATCTTGCTGATGGTCTTGCTGAAGGTCTTGCTGGTGGTCTTGCTGAAGGTCTTGCTGGTGGTCTTGCGGGTGGTCTCGCTGGTGATCTTTCTTGTGGTCCTGCTGGTGATCTATCTGGTGGTCCTGCTGGTGGTCTTGCTGATGGTCTTGCTAGATGGTTAGCAAGACCACCAGCAAGACCACCAGCAGGACCACCAGATAGATCACCAGCAGGACCACAAGAAAGATCACCAGCGAGACCACTAGCAAGACCACCAGCAAGACCATCAGCAAGATCACCAGCGAGACCACCCGCAAGACCACCAGCAAGACCTTCAGCAAGACCACCAGCAAGACCTTCAGCAAGACCATCAGCAAGATCACCAGCGAAACCTTCAGCAAGACCTTCAGCAAGACCTTCAGCAAGACCACCAGCAGGACCACCAGATAGATCACCAGCAGGACCACAAGACAGATCACCAGCGAGACCACCAGCAAGACCTTCAGCAAGACCACCAGCAAGACCACCAGCAAGATCACCAGCAAGACCACCAGCAAGATGGTCAGCAAGACCACCAGGAGACCATCAGCCAGATGGTCAGCAAGATCACCAGCAAAATTCTAAGAAAGATCACCAGCAAGACCATTAGCGAGATAGTCAGATAGCTAATCGCCGAGAAAGATCACTTGGAACATGTTTCACAAGACAATCCGCGAGATCTTTACAAATATGTTTAGTATGACGTGCAATGAGCGCTTAGCAAAGTCTTGAGCGAGACAGAGCAAGCGAAATAAAAGATTTTAAAATGATGTGTATATCTATATATTTGTCTATTTGAAATTGCTTTCATTCTGGTAAAACACAATTCAATTAGTTTTCAAATTTCTTTTTTTAATCTGGGTTGCTCATCATATAATTAAAAATCTGTAATTTTTTTTTTTTTTTTCGAATTTCCAAAAGCTTCATTTTCAATAAAAGCATTATTTTCCATTAATAATTCTTTCTATAAAAAGAGAAAAGATAAAACAAAATATACGAATATATTCTATGTTGTAATTGTGTGTTTTGTTTCTCTTCTGTGACAAATCGAACTTTTTAAATTAAATAAATAGTGTATAACTTGAAGTTTACTGTTGCGGCGTTGCCAAACTTATTCATTATTCTTTTTAATTTTTTTTAAATCTCAAAGCATGTCGTTGATTGGTCAATTTAGATTTTAAATAACTCAAAAACTATTGAGAATTTTGAAAAATGGCTAAGGAACTTTATGCTTAGAATCGTCTCCTCTATTCAAGTTTTCCCGCTGTGAAGGTAATTCTGAATCACCCTGTATATAGATACAAGATACACGTCCGTTCAGGATGGTGTACTGGTAAGAACAAACCACTATACATAGATTGGCAATGGTCATTAGTATAGCTAATACATTCTGGTAACTTCTGGAACATACTAACACTATGAACCTTGCCCCTCAACACCCTCTCTTAAGTTATATAGTACGTGCATACTAATCCAAGCTCACACACACTGATTTACAATACCTATATTGCTCACACATTTTCTGTGTTTAATACCACTCAAACCTTTTGTAAACATATCTGCTGGCATTCTTTCTGTACACAGATATTTTACATCTATCACACCGCACGCATACTTATTTCTTACAAAATGATGTCTTACATCGATATGTTTAGTACGCTGGTGATATACATCGTTCTTGATCATACTGATTGCGCTCTGATTATCATTCAGTATCGTGACAGTCTCTGATTCTTCCTGTATACCTAAACTTACTAACAGGCCTTTCAAGTATAGGGCCTCTTTAGTAGCCTCCGCTACCGCCATATACTCTGCCTCTGTACTTGAGAGTGCCACCGTTTTTTGTTTACGCGCTTCACAACTAATTACAGATCCCGCCAGAATGAATCCATACCCCGTATACGACTTACGGTCCGTTGAGTCCCCTCCCCAGTTAGCATCTACAACGGCAAATAGAGCTAGCCCGGTTTGCTCAAATCTCAACCCGTAATCTAACGTACCCTTCAAATACCTCAAAACCCTTTTCGCGGCTTTCCAATGCTCGACATTGTAGTTGGTATTGAATTGACTTAAATAATTCACCGCGTACATTATATCTGGCCTGTAGTTATCGCAAGATACAACAACGCTCCGATTAAACTCTGGTACGGATACTTATTCATTTCCGATTCACTCACACGTTCTGGTTTTACTAAATTACTTTTAGCCTCGACGGGTGTGTCTATCGGCTTACACTCATCCATCCCAAAACGTTTAAGTATGGCCCTGGCATACTGTCTCTGTCTCAAGAACACACGTGACTTTTCGTCCCGCTCAAACTCGATACCAATACAACTTTTAACTAGTCCGAGATCTTTAGTCTCGAATGACTTTGACAACGTTTTCTTTATTTCACCTATCCAGGCCTTGTCGTCACTAGCTAATAAGATATCATCTACGTATATTGCTATATACATCATACTGTCACCTTTCCGGTTCACAAACAGATATTTGTCGTGTGGCACTGCATTAAAACCTAATACATGAATTATATCTACTAATTTTCGATGCCACTCAACCCCGGCTTGGCGCAACCCATACAACGACTTTTTCAGAGCACATACACTGTCACTCCCCGCTTTCAAGCCCTCTCTCCAGCGCTTTACGGTTTCTATTATTTTCCCGTCGCGTATTATCTTTCCGCCTAAACCGATGGGCTCACCCGCACTTATTTTTTCGATAATCTCATGCATACACTCGGGCACTTCCATGTATACACTTTCGCGCAATTCACCGTTTAAATACGCGGTAACTATATCCATCTGGTGAATTTTCAAGTTGAATTCCGCTGCTATCGCTGCCATGATCCTCACTGACGTTGACTTCACTACTGGTGAAAATGTCTCGGTGAAATCTTCTCCTGGCCTCTGAGAACACCCTTTTGCTAATAATCTGACCTTTCTTTTGCCATCAGATTTAGTGCAAACTACGTAGCGACTTCCGATTACCTTTCTGTTTCTGGCTCTCCTTTCGATTTCCCATGTCTTGTTCTTTATTTGAGCTAGCATCTCTTCTTCTAATGCTATCTTCCACGAGTCCGCATTTTCTGTCTTGCTCGCTTGTTTCCATGTAGTCAGATTTTCCGTCACTGTCAGATATGCGAAAACATCTTCTTCCATCGCATCATCTTCTATTCCTTCATTCTCTCCTTCGGTAGCAGCTTCGTGGTCATCTCCACTCTGTTCGTCTGGTACTGTGACGTATACTTTCTTCGGTCTTCCTACCGATCCTGTCCGAATGTACATCGGTCGTCCCCGGCCTCTCTTGCTGGGTAACTCTACGCCTTCCCAAGACTTTGTAGCACCTCTCTTTCTCTGGGGTCTCTCTAGTTTCGTTTCTGGTTCGGGCTTCTCTGGCTCTTCGCTCGGCATCTCGAGTTCTTCACACTGCTCATCACACTCCTCTTCGCAATGCTCCTCTATTACCTCAGTGTTTCTCTCGTTTTTAAATATTTCCTTATATTCGCCCTCAAAACCAATCTGATCGACAAACTTCACATCCCATGTAGTTTTCACTGATCTATCTTGTGGAAAATAGACACGATATGCCTTCGAGGCAAGTGCATATCCTATAAATACCCCTGGTACTGATCTGGAGTCTAGTTTCCCGCGTTTTTGCGTCTTATCCAAGACGAAAGCCTTTGTTCCAAACACTTGCATGTGTTTTACTGGAAGGGGTTTTCCCCACCACACACAATACGGTATTTCTCCGTTTAACGCACTGGTCGGACATCTATTTCTGGTATAGTTTGCGTTGCTTAACGCCTCGGCCCACAGGTGAGGGGGTGCCCCTGCCTGCCGCATCATACATCGTACCATCTCTATCAGTGTTTTGTTTTTTCTCTCCGCAATGCCGTTCTGTTGGGGCGTGTGAGGTACCGTCAATCTTTTCCGAATTCAATTTTTCCGTAGATATTCGTTGAATTCCCCGTTACAATATTCCGTTCCGTCGTCTGATTGTAGAGCCTTTATCCTTTCCCCGGTCTGGTTTTCCACCTCGCTCTTGTATTCTTTGAACTTCTCCACGACTTCAGATTTATTTTTCATTAAGTATATCTGACACCATCTTGACTTGCCATCAATGAAGGTGACGAAATATCTTTTTCCTGAGTTAGATGTGTGTCGCATTGGTCCAAATACATCTGAATGCACTATTTCTAATAACTTCTGAGTTCTTTGTTCACTGGTCTTGGGAAAAGGTAATCTGGTCTGTTTTCCTTGTATGCATACTTGCACTCTGATAATTTTTCACTATCGCTTATTTCCAAGCCATACACCAATTTATTTTTGGCAATGAGCTTCAGGTCTCGCTCATTTACATGCCCCAACTTTTCATGCCGCTTATCTATCCCTAGTTTTTCACTAGTTACGGCACTGTTAACACTGTCTTTGATGTCTTTTATAAAGTACAGGTTCCCGTGTCTCTGCGCGCGCATAATCACATCATTATTTTTATTTACCACTACCACTTCAGTTTTCCTGAAGGTCACTGTATGTCCAAAGTCTATAGCCCGTGCCACCGAGAATAGATTGGTTCTCAAATCTGATACATATGATATGTTCTTAAACCCGATGTCAATTGTCTTTTACCCGTCGACACTTTCACCGAAACGTTTCCCGTTCCCAATATTTTAGTGTTTTTATCAGTTGCCAGGCTCAACGCTGCATGTTTAGGCTTAAACTCACTAAACTTATTCCTACTGTTACACAAATGACTGGTCGCACCCACTGTCTATACACCAACACGCGTTACCACTACTACTGTCCATAGCTTGTTCACTGGTACTTAACGATGACTCATTTACATTTCTCGCACTACTGTATTCTCTTCTGTTTCTTTCTGGGCAGTTCTTTGCGATGTGCCCTCTCTTATGACACTTGAAACATTCGACTTCCCGCCGAAAATTCTCGTCCCGAGAACTCGACACCTTTGGCTTTCCGCCATTTTGTCCACGTTGTCTCCTCTGATTTTACCTCGAATACATTGCTCTTTGTGCTGGCTCGACATGTTGTTCTGCATGTCCCTCCTGGTATTCAAGAATTTTGACCCAGAGTTCGTCCAGTGATGGTAACTCCTTCTGTGTTTCTATCGATGTCTGGAACACTGTGTAACTTTCTGGTAAGCTGTTTAACAACAGGATCACCAACATCTCATTGGCTATCTCCAGCTTGACCTCTCGCAGTCTTTTCACTGTCTCTGTGAACTCGGTGATGTGTTTCCTCACATCATCTTCCTCTGTCATCTTTAACAAAGTTAGCTTTTTCAGAAGGTAAGCTTTTCGCGCCGGTCCCCCAGATTCGTACGTCGCCTTGATCTAATCCCAGATTTCCTTCGACGTCTCCAAGTCATCGTATGCTGCTGCCTTGTCTGTCCCCAATGCTATCAAAAGATCCGCCATCGCCTTTCTGTCCTTTTTGACCCACGCTGCGATATCTTCTGTTCCTGGTCTGGGTTTGGTTTTTTCACCAACAACATATTCCCACGTTTCATGACTCATTAGAATACCCTTCATCTGTGTTTTCCACGACTGGTAATTCTCTCTAGTAAGGGGATCTATTTTAATTGAAAAAGCCATTTTTTACTGATCACTAAAGAACCACAAATCGACACTATCAACTTTTATGCTAGTCACAGCACACAACGGTTTTCCCGCCGAAATTGTTCGAGCTCTTATGCCTAGTGTCTCACAATGACGAACTCCACGCCGCTGCACGCTATCAAAACTTCTCGATGCTTTTCGCGCGTTTTTCACGTGCTACTAATTAATTACTTTATTTAATTAACAACCACTTTGATCTTAACGATGGGATACCCACGTTATCTGGACCCATAACCTGATGATAAGGACGGGCAGGTTATTAATAAATAAGATATTAGTATTCGTGGTTATTACGTTAAGTATATTACAGGTATATAACAATATATATAGATACAAGATACACGTCCGTTTAGGATGGTGTACTAGTAAGAACAAACCACTATACATAGATTGGCAATGGTCATTAGTATAGCTAATACATTCTGGTAACTTCTGGAACATACTAGCACTGTAAACCTTGCCCCTCAACAGTTCACATCACCGATCTGGAAACAACATTCAACTGCAGGTGGGAATGTTGGTGATGATCCTCGAGGACAACCTACCACCCCTGGCCTGGTCCATAGGCAGAATCACTGCTGTTCATCTAGGAGAAGATGGCATAGTACGCGTGGTAACTCTGAAGACTAAGAATGGCGAGTACTAGCGTTGTACTAAAAAACTATGCCCTTTGCCTCTGGAGTAAAATGTCCACCCTATCTCATTGAACTAGGATCGTTCAAGGACGGCGGCATGTTTAGTTGTCTGCATTTTTTAAATCAAAATTTAAATAATAAAATTTTTAATATTTAATTATCAAATAGTTCTATACAAAATGATTGTAATTTTAGTATGAATCATGTCTTGTAAAAATACTTAATTCTATTGTTTGCCTATTCTATATTTTTATGAAATAAGCCTGGTAGCTGCACATTTTTTCTTATTCATTTTTTTTAAGCTCTTAGTCTTATAATGTTTTCCCAATACTTTATTTTATAAATGTTTTTAAGATGACCCCTGGAACAATAACTTGGTTTTCCCAATCTTTTCAAAGTAAGCTACCATGTACACCTAAAATTTATTTTCAAACATTTCTTTACTGCTTTCATAGAAATATTTTTATATATTTGTCAAACATGCCATTGTCCATTAAGTTAAATATTTTTTGCCTAGTTTTAATCTTTTAAAAGTAAAAATTGTAATCCTTCATGTTTATGACTTTGCGACTTTTCTCAGGTACCTCTATCTCCCGGTCCCAAAATCTCACTCCTACGTCACGTCTAACTGAGTCCTGCCCTTCTTGGGAGGTCACTAGTCCCTACTTCCCTAATTATTCTCCAATTACTTTCCTCCATTTCCTTCAATTTAGTCTACTACTAAAATTTCCATCCCCTCCCGGCTTGTTTGTCCAACTAAGTAATTTTTTGCAATCTATCTCATAAGTTAGTGTTAAGTACAATAATGTTGAAGCAACCACGCTTCAGTCTCTTGTTCATCTCTTTAAATAAATACTTGTCTTAGCATTCAATACAGCGTCTTGCTACAATTACTTAGTGCATGAACACTATACGTTATATATTATTATAGTTATAAATAATATATAATTCTCTTTCAATATCTCTCGTATCAAAATAGTTACGGGGCAAAACATTGGTAATTATAACACAAAAAATAGAAAATGGCACTAGAAAGTTAAATAATTTTAACTAATCCGGCTCGAAGGACCAATGTTTAGACTCGCGGTTGGTTTACCGTAAGTGATTGTTGTTACGTGCAAGACTTGGGATAAGTTTTGCACCAAAAAATATATTCAAGATATAAGTGAACTAGTATTTTTATTTATGCGACTGTGCGCTGTGATACTTCCAAGAGTAACTGAACTTGCAATAGTTTACAATATTTTGAGATAACTTGACCCAGGGCGTGGGTCATTACAACATTTAGTAGTGGGAATGGGGAAATAGGAAGTAGGAAAAGTTGTCAACGAATGGCAAGTAGGTCAGGTGACCAGAAGGAGGAGTAATTAACAAGGGACAGTTTTTGGGAAGGTGTAGGCGGCGAGAGAGGCCAGGTGCAAGGTTTGACGTCATTGGGTCCAAGAGCATACCTGAGGATAATTGAGGTAACGGAATATCTGGACCCTAATAGCAATGTTTACCAAACTTATAAGTACGTCTACTGAATTTTATAATAATTTGCAGACTACAACAAAGGAAATAAACCCAGAATATTGCTAAGAGATTACAAAAATGTCTAAATGTACACTTTATGACTATAAGAGGATGACCGGGAATACCCATCTGTTCTGCTATAAATATTTGAATGTTTTCTAAAATATAATACTTTAATGACTGGGAAAATCCAGTTTTTTGGCGACAACTTACTATAATTTTTAAGCCTAAGACTGCAATGAACAAATAAGCAGCTTCAAACTCAAGTAAAAAATGAAATTTAAGTGTTCATTTAAAAAATGCATTAGAAACAGATCAATTAAAAATCTAAAGTCTAGACAAAATAATTATTTTTAAATATAATAAAAAATATTTAAATTAAAAAATATAAAATTATAATTGCGCGACTGAACATGCCGCCCCCCTTAAACGGTCTGGTTCAATCAAATGGGGTGAAGTCATCATCTTCTCCATCTATGGGAAGAGGGCAGAGCTTCTTGACACATCGCTGGTATTCGCCGGTTTTGGTTTTGAGTGTTACTACTCTTACAATTCCATCCTGGCCCGGATGTACGGTGACGATGCGTCCTAGAGCTCATTTTAAAGGAGGCAAATTCTCCTCAAAAATGAGAACTAATGATCCGACCTTGAGATTAGGAGGTTCTGAACGAGATCCGCTGAATTTGATAAGTTGCTGCAGATACTCCTTATGCCAGCGTGTCCAGACGTGCTGCTCAAGCTGCTGAGCATGCTGCCAGGCTGACAAACGATTAGCTGGTGTTTCCGAAAGGTCAATCTTTGGAAAAGAAGTCAATGGGCTACCAATAAGGAAATGGGTAGGAGACAATGGGAGAAGATCGTTGGGATCAGAGGACATAGGAGATATGGGTACAGCTTTTGTGCACATGCATATATATACCGCTACATAAACCTTTATGAGACCGCGGTTTCGATGACGTTTCTCTTTAATATAAAAGGGACCACAATAGTCCACACCAACGCGAAGGAAGGGCCTCGAAGAGGTCTTACGTTGAGCAGGTAGAATTCCCATACGATGATCTAAAAGACGTGGCTTAGCACGATAACAGGGCACAGATTTGTGAATTACGCTCCTCGTGGTACTCCGGCCGTTCAAAGGCCAATATACCTGGCGTACAGAATATAGGGTCGACTGTATTCCCGCATGCTTAAGCCTTATGTGTTCTGCTCGTATAATTATCCTTGTAATATGATGCTGGCTCGGCAATAAAATAGGATGGCGCTGGTCCGAGGCTATAGAAGCATGTGCGATCCTGCATCCAACACGCAGGATACCACAGTCATCCAAAATTGGGTTCAATGGAATTAATTTACTAGTAGCAGGAAGCTGTTCACCTCTACTTATTAATTCGATATCTTTTTCAAATGATGATAATTGGACCATTTTAATAATTAAATTATGAGATTGCGAAAGTTCATCGGTGCTTAATGGACCCAATTTGCGCTGCTTATTAGATATGGCGTTGTAAATCAAACGCATTATGTATGCAATAACTCTCTGTAGCTTGCTGAATGAGCTATATCTTTCAATAAGATTATACTTTTTGGCGGCGGAAAGTTCCTCAAGCTCCCAAAAACGAGTTAAATTTACGTCTGGAGGGCCTGACTGAACAGCCATATGACAAGATACACTTGTAACCTGAGGAAATTGATTGAGCTCACCGGCAACAGTCCAACCCAATTGTACTTTTTGCAATACCGCCTCAGAGTGGTTTTTTAATGATATTTGCCCTACGCTGAGCAATTTATAAAATAATTTAACTCCAATCAAGGCATCCACCTTGGAAGGCTTAAAGAAATCAGGATCTGCTAGTTGTATATTTTGAGGTAAATCGAGCGCAGCCTGATTGATAGAAATAGAAGGCATAGTTTGGCTGATTTGAGGTATAATTAAAAAATCAGCCGTTTTTTCATATTTGCTGACACGAGAACGCAATGTAACACGTGCAGAGAAATTAAAATTAGTAGAAGTATTATCAATGCCTATGACAAAAGTATTTGTAGGTTTTTTAACGAAATTTAAAAAATTTGCAACGTCCTCAGTTATAAAATGCGCTTGAGAACCCGCATCCAAAAATACACGACAAGGTTTACTTTTACCTTGACTATTAACTAGGTCAACGATAGCAGTGGCTAATACCGCTTGTGATGGTGATTGAACATGCATGCTCGTAGTACTTGTGGCAAAATGTGACGAAACTTGATTTCCATTAGTTTGACCAGAATGATCATTACCTTTTCCAAAGTGCAAAAGCATATGGTGCTTTTGCTTACAATTACGGCACGGTTGAGATGTACATTTGAACGATCGGTGGTTCTTTTTTAAGCAATTGGTACACCAACCCCCATTTCTTGATGCTTCGAACCGATCGTAAGGAGTTAAGGCAGTGAACTTGCTGCGAGTGTATACTTGATGGTTTTCATTACAGTATACACACCACTGCTCATGCGTGGCAGCCATGAATGATTGCTGCGGTTTATTATCATTATTATGATGCCGAGAACTCTGCTTTTCTTTTACAGGTTTTGGAGCTGAAGTCTGCGCTCTAACACCTTCTAATTGAGCGCGTCGCTTAAGAAACTCTATAAAATTTTTAATAGTAGAGCGACCTGCACCAGTACTGACATCCTCTCTCCGTTCACGGGCGGAAAAGTTAAGTTTTTCACGAAGAATAACGATTAAGATGGAGTCCCATGAAGCTATGGGCTCCTTCAAAGCCTTGAGAGCACGTAAGTGCTTCTGTAAGCTATCCAGGAAAGATCGCACTGATAATTCCTTAGATAAAGAAGGCATATCTCTAATGGCTATAATATGATAATCCCGTATGTAATTACGATCATCATATCTTCCTTTTAAAAGTTCCCAAGCCACTTCGTAATTTTCATCAGAAGCCTCAATGGCCTCAATTATCTCAGCTGCTTCACCTTTCAAACAACCTTTTGAATAAAACAGCTTACGAACAGGTAGGATATTTAAATCCTTATGAACTAGAGAATTAAACAAATCATGTAAACCCAACCAAGTGTCATAAGTCCTCTTGAAAGTTGGCAACGAAATAGTCGGCAATCCGGATGCAGTATTAGCATAAGGATCATACGAGAAGCTTTGCGCAGCTTGAGGCATTAACTGCGGTTGATTGCGAGGACTCAAATCATGAGAAACTCCAATTTGCTGACCAGGGTCGGGTTGCCTAGGAAAAACTTGCTCCTGGCTTGTTGAGATCGCTGCAGGCGGGTCGAGCACCTCATTATTAATTGGAAGCGTTAAGTTACTGGTATTGCTTCCGTATCGTGAGCATTGAGATTTTCTTGCTGTGGCGCGATATTTTGAGACGAATCTTGTGAAGGAGCTGCAGGCGTGGCGAAATTTTTTGAATACTGCACCAAAAGTTTAGTAGCGATACCATATTCATTAAAATACATTTCATCAAATTCAATACGATGTGCAAAAAACTCATCAGATTCATCCTGCAAGCCTTCAAGATCTTCTTGAAACCCGAGGAATTTATTGCACACTTCCTCTATTTCGCGAAACCTTTTTTCGAGAACCGAGACATCACTTTCTGGTCCAAATTTAGCCAAAAAATTAGAATAAGCAGTTAAAGATCTCTTGGCATCAGTCCGTTTGTTGGCCAATGATTTAATAAGAGCTTCCGTCATAGTGAGATAGTGAATTTAATATAATAATGATAATAAAACGCGGAAAAATCAAAATAAAGGCAATAACCAAAAGTGTAAGGAAATAGGAAGTCAATTAACTTACTTTATCAACTGGATGATGATTACAAAACTTGATGAAAAAGCACTGCAGACTCTAAATACTAGAAGTTAAACAGGAACAGCCGACGTCGTTTCCACTGGATAACAGTTGTTGAACAGGAACAGACGATGGAGATAGGTTCACCGGTCGATGCTTGATACTGTAAACTCTGATTGCACTTAAATCTTGTTGAACACGCACTGACTCGATATTAATAAAGTTGCGCAATTGCAACGTAATTATAACACAAAAAATAGAAGATGCCACTGGAAAGTTAATCAAATTTAACTAATCCAGCTCGAAAAACCTTTAAGGTTTAGCCCCGTAACTATTTTGTTACGAGAGATATTGAAAAAAAATTATATATTATTTATAACTATAATAATATATAACGTATAGTGTTCATGCACTAAGTAATTGTAGCAAGACGCTGTATTGAATGCTAAGACAAGTATTTATTTAAAGAGATGAACAAGAGACTGAAGCGTGGTTGCTTCAAAATTATTGTACTTAACACTAACTTATGAGATAGATTGCAAAAAATTACTTAGTTGGACAAACAAGCCGGGAGGGGATGGAAATTTTAGTAGTAGACTAAATTGAAGGAAATGGAGGAAAGTAATTGGAGAATAATTAGGGAAGTAGGGACTAGTGACCTCCCAAGAAGGGCAGGACTCAGTTAGACGTGACGTAGGAGTGAGATTTTGGGACCGGGAGATAGAGGTGCCTGAGAAAAGTCGCAAAGTCATAAACATGAAGGATTACAATTTTTACTTTTAAAAGATTAAAACTAGGCAAAAAATATTTAACTTAATGGACAATGGCATGTTTGACAAATATATAAAAATATTTCTATGAAAGCAGTAAAGAAATGTTTGAAAATAAATTTTAGGTGTACATGGTAGCTTACTTTAAAAAGATTGGGAAAACCAAGTTATTGTTCCAGGGGTCATCTTAAAAACATTTATAAAATAAAGTATTGGGAAAACATTATAAGACTAAGAGCTTAAAAAAAATGAATAAGAAAAAATGTGCAGCTACCAGGCTTATTTCATAAAAATATAGAATAGGCAAACAATAGAATTAAGTATTTTTACAAGACATGATTCATACTAAAATTACAATCGTTTTGTATAGAACTATTTGATAATTAAATATTAAAAATTCTATTATTTAAATTTTGATTTAAAAAATGCAGACAACTAAACATGCCACCGCCCTTGAACGATCCTAGTTCAATGAGATAGGGTGGACATTTTACTCCAGAGGCAAAGGGCATAGTTTTTTAGTACAACGCTTGTACTCGACATTCTTAGTCTTCAGAGTTACCACGCGTACGATGCCATCTTCTCCTGGATAAACAGCAGTGATTCTGCCTATGGACCAGGCCAGAGACGGTAGGTTGTCCTCGAGGATCATCACCAACATTCCCACCTGCAGTCGAATGTTGTTCCCAGATCGGTGATGTAAACTGATTACGTTGTTCAGATACTCTTTATGCCAACGTTTTCAAAAATGCTGCTTCAACTTTTGTGCTTACTGCCAGGCAGACAGGCGATTGGATGGAGTGCTGGAGAAGTCGATCTCCGGATAGCTAGTCAATGGACTACCAGTTAGGAAGTGACCAGCGGTCAGGGGTAAAAAGTCATTAGGATCAGAGGACATAGGTGACAAAGGACGAGAGTTTAATATCGCTTTTATTTCGATTATATATGTTTCTAACTGCTCGTTTGTCAATAAAGTGTCTCCAACAGTTCTAATTAAATGTCTTTTAAAGGATTTGACCGCGGCTTCCCAGAGCCCTCCAAAATGAGGAGATCTGGGAGGGATAAAATGCCAAGCAATCCCTTCAGTACCAAGATATTGCTTAAGGAGAGTTTGGTGCTCAGCTGACTCGAATAATGATTGTAATTCTCTGTCAGCACCTACAAAATTCGTTGCGTTATCAGAAAAAATTTCAAGAGACTTTCCCCTTCGAGAAAACAGGCGCTTGAGACTGGCGCTGCGAGAAAGGCTTCCGTGGTTAGATTGGAAACCAGTTCCAGGTGTACAGCCTGGGTTGACATGCATATATAGATGGCCACATAGACCTTGAGTTTTCTGCGGTTACGAAGTCGTCTTTCTTTTATATTTAACGGACCGCAATAATCTACTCCGGTTTTAAGGAAAGGCCGCGCAGCTACGACGCGATATTCAGGCAAGAGACCGGGATCGTGATCAGCTAAACGAGGTTTTGCACGAAAACAGGGCAAGCACTTATGAATAATTTTTCTTATAGCGTTTCGTGCGTCCAACGGCCAATAAGTTTGGCGAATGGAATATCAAGTCGCTTGGGCACCAGCGTGCATGAGGCGTGTATGCTCATCGCGTATAATAAGATGAGTTATGTGATGGTGTGAAGGTAAAAGGATGGGACGACACTGATCTAAGGGCAAAGAAGATCGCTAAAGTCGACCACCAACCCTTAATATTCCTGTATCATCCAAGTATGGAGTTAAAGGAATTAACTTGCTGGATTCGGGCAAAGATTCATTTCTTTTCAAACAATTGATTTCTCGAGTGAAGGATGAGGATTGGGTAAGCATTATGATGAGGTTTTTGTCACATAAAGGCTATCTTAATATTCTAACTAGACAATATACTATTTTAAAACGTTCGTCAGCTATGTCAGCAATAACGTTACGCATTAAATATTGAGTGGGATATATGAGTACCTAATAACTGAAACCTCTGTAATCTAACGGTTCAGTATTAAGGTAGCATTGAAGAGTATAAAAGATTTAAGGAAAAAATTTATTTAGTGATCAACCTCTAGCTGGATCGACGAAATACGTAATTAGTACTTAACACTTTTTGAACAAAATAGTGCGGAACATTGTAGTCAGCAACACTTGGTGACTATAATAAAATTGAAAAGCATATTAAATACATGAGAATATAATTCAACGAAAACTTTTCGGCTGTATCGACAGCACGTAATGAGCATTTAACTCCCCTTCCAGCGACAAATTGCGCAGCGACTCAAATCCCTCGAATCTAGTTGCTTTGTGCTTGGTAGTCCTCCAGTTAGCATTGTAAGGTATAATAAGTCTTTAAAACTTTATTTAATGTACACTCTTCAACTGTATCGACAGCACTAAATGAGAACTTAATCCTATTTTCGACCAAAACGTAGGCAGTGAATCAAATCCCTCGATTCCAACTATTTTCTGCTTAGTAATCGTCAAGCAAGCATTGTAAGATATAGTAAATCTATAAAATTTTTTTCTCTAATTAAGACTATTCAGGTGTACCGACCAGCAGCGATTCAAAACTTTCGATACTGACCACTCTATGCCAGGTCGTCGAGCTAGCATTGTTAGGTATGTCAAATATGATTGACAATTTTTGTAATGCATACTCTTGAGCTGAATCGACAGCACTTGATTCTCTTTACGACAAAAATGTGCGCAGCGATTTATCTCTCTTGATTCCGCCCGCTCCATGCTCGGTGATCGTCAATCTAACGTCGTATGCACATTAAAAACGTTTAAAAATTTTTTTAATGCATACTCTTGAGCTGGATCGACAGCACTTAATGAGCACTTAATTCTCGTTGTGACAAAAATGTGCGCAGCGATTCAAAACTTTCGATACTGACCACTCTATGCTTGGTTATCGTCGAGCTAGCATTGTTAGGTATGTTAAGTATGTTTAAAAAATTTTTTTAAGCATTATCTTAAGCTGGATCGACAGCACTTAATGAGCACTAATTATGCAGCTATGAGCCAATTTTCTGTGCAGCGTTAATTTGTACTTTTCCATGGTACAATGCTAGCTTGCAGAGAAGCTAGAATTGTACTAATTTTCTCAGATCCAAATATAGCACTAAATTCCGTACACCGGCATTAAATTGGCACTAAATTAGCACTAAATTAATAAATAAGAATTGTGCGATTCTGCTCAAATGACAATGCTGGCTTTACAGACATAAAAAATTAGTCGGTTTTTTTGCGCCAACCTAATGTTTATCTTATTTGTTGGTAGATTTAGCCATTTTTTCTAGCCTTTTATTTTTGAGTCCCAGATGGTAAAAGTTATTAAATTGTAGTAAAACTTTAAGTACTTGCCAAATTTACAGAAATACATTTAGATAACTGTATTCTACAGTGGCAGACAAAAAATTTACGGTAAGAATACGGTAGGCTTACCGTAAAAGATTTTTATACCCATTTCGGAATTTTTGCGGTAGATTACCGTAACTTACCGTAATTTTACGTGAAAATTCGGTGGGATACCGCAATTTTACCGAGAAATTCAGTAGCAATACGCAATACTACGGTATTACGGTTTTTTACGGTAGTTTACGGTAATTTACCGTAACTTCAACGAAATTTCGGTTTTTTACCGTATCTCAGGTCCGCTAGGGTCGATTTTGATGGGGTAGAAAAAGAGAAAAAATTTTCAGCCAAATCTAAAGGTGTCGTGTTCAAAAGTGGGCGATTTGGCATGGAATGCCCCAGATATATTTATTATACATGGTATTTTCATGCGGGAGAGTAGCCATTATGAAGAACCATGTAAATTTCAAAATGCCATATTTTTTTACTGTACTATATGAAAAATCATTTGTTGTATCAATTATCCGTCTTTAACAAGAGCTACCCTTAGATCTGATTTAATCAGTATTGAGATTTTTAAGAATAAGTTATATGATTATCCACTAAATCTAGATTTTAATTAATGAAATTTAGAACGGCATATAGTTGAACTTTACATCTCTCATTATTATTTGTATTTTCGTCTTTATGACTGATTTAAATTGTTAACTCTACTCTCTAAACATGAATTAGTGATTTTTCACTAATTTTAAGTGAATATTCACTAATTGTCAATGCTACAATCGTACCACGCAGAATTAGTGAATATTCACTAAATGAATATGTAAATATTGGAATTCACTGATTCGATAAGTGAATATGAGAATCCACTAAATTGAAAAGTGAATGAGGAAATCCACTGATTTTATCGGTGAAAAAAAATATTATATTGCGAAAAAAAAAATATAAGACACTTGTCATTAGATCCAAAATGTAATTAATGTATTAGAATCATTACTTAGAGGAAGTATACATGATTTTGATTGATAAAAAAATCCCGGTGACTGCTGGGCTCGAACCTGCATCCTTCCGATTCAAAGTCTTTGATGTTATCCACTGCGCTGGCCTATGCTTACGATCGCGTGAGTGCAAATAGTATATTCGTTATGATCCCAAACAATAACTGATGAAGAAATAAAAAATCCGTGATGTTATGATTGACGTACTCTTCATATGAATATATTACACCGGCACACAAAAAAAAATAAGTTCTCTGTACTTTTGACGGGACCGATTTATTCCCATGTATTTTGACCCGCTGAATCCGAATCCGAGGTCCGTTTAACCCGTACACCCTCAGATTTTTAGAAAACTTTAAAAAACCTCAAAAATACACAAAAATCGACTGTTTTTCAAATTTATAAATTTTTTTAACCCTAACTAAGCATGATTTTTATGTACTTCGATCCTTTACATACTAACCTGAAGTTTATTTAAAACATTAGCCATTTAAAGTCTGAGTAAATTCCAAAAAATCCCAAAAAATTGCAAAAAAGCAAAAAAATTCTTAGTATTGTGATGAAAAAAATTTTATAGGGCTAAATAAATAATTATTTTCATGTATGTTTATCTGTCACATATAATTCTCGAACATCCATGGCTCAGACATCTCTAAAATTTTAAATAAATGGCAAAAATTCCCAAAAAATCGAAAAAAATAAAATTTGGTATAACAAAAATCATTTTTTAAATCGAAATAAATAAAAGAAATCATATTGTTCGATCTGTGATATATATATATAAAATATTTTGGCCTAAAACATAAAAAAATTTTAATATGCTTCAAAAAATTTTGTTCATCACAACACTAAGAATTTTTTTGCTTTTTTGCAATTTTTTGGAGTTTTTTGGAATTTACTCAGACTTTAAATGGCTAATGTTTTAAATAAACTTCAGGTTAGTATGTGGAGGACTGAAATACATAAAAATCATGCTTAGTTAGGGTTAAATAAATTTATAAATTGAAAAAACGGTCGATTTTTGTGTATTTTTGAGGTTTTTTAAAGTTTTCTAAAAATCTGAGGGTGTACGGGTTAAACGGACCTCGGATTCGGATTCAGCGGGTCAAAATACATGGGAATAAATCGGTCCCGTCAAAAGTACAGAGAACTTATTTTTTTTTGTGTGCCGGTGTTATTGTTCTGTACTTCTATTTTTTTTTATTTTGAAAGTTTTTTATTACAATTTTTAAAAATAGTACCATAATTATTAATTATATTTATATCGAATAAAATATTTAATTATTTGCTAGGTAAAGTTACTAGTGAAATTGTGAAATTCATCAATTAAGAAGTGAATAACAGTTTCACTCGTAGAAATTATGAAAATATCGCTAGTTCAGTAGTGAAAATCACTAATTTGCTAGTGAAAATTATAGTACTAAATTTATTAGCAAGAATTCACTAATTTGTTATTTAAATACACTGATTATGAAGTGAATACTGCTTCACTAACGTAATTAATGAAATTTCCACTAATTCATGTTTAGAGAGTATTGTTTTTTGATCACTTTTGTAAGATTATTTACATGATTTCATCTTATTTTTTAATCAATTTTGTAAGATTATTTTCATGATTTCATCTTACCAATTGACTTATGCCTTAGCATGAAAAATTAAACAAAAAAAAAATAAATAAATAAATAATGGTCACTCTTAAAAAATTTGCAAAGAATTTTTGTGTGTATTTGAAATATTTATAATTTAAAAAAAACTAAATTAAAAAGTTACTAAAAAGTAATTACTATTAATGAATAAATACCCCCACGTAAATTACTGTATAAAATTTAATAAAAAAGTCTTACAACATTTTGTGATAAAAATGATATTTTCGTCAAGAATGTTAAATGATACTAAAATTTACCATGGCTTGGTATTTGACGTTAAATAAGTTTTGAAATGGTGAATTTATCAAAAAATTATAAGATACCTTTTTTTGTGGAGCATTCAATTTCCAAAAAAAATATCTATCGACATTCCAGTACAATAATTTGCTGATAAGTGAAAAATTCGAAATTAATAAAAATTGCCCCGTGATATTTGAATGGTAAATAGAGAACTGCAATCAGGGAGTACTTAATATTATCATTAAGGGCTCAAATTTTAACAGGCGTCTTTTTTTATCCAACTAAAACTTTTGAGTGTGTCCTTAAAAAAAAAAAAAATAATAATAATCGATTTCTTCGAATTGGTCTAATATACATGCATACTAGGGTGGTCACTAAAAATTAAATTTTCTCAGGCGCCCCATAGAAAGCATCTTTTTAGTGAAAAAATAAGTAAAGAATTTGGTTTTTCTTTTGAAGTGAAAAAAATATGTGCTTCAGGACGATCAAAGTTCATTTTTCGATACAATCGCGGTTTTTTTTTTTAAATATCTCATGAAATATTCAGATTAAAGGAAAAAATTATGAAAACAATTTTGTAGAAAACTAAATTTTTGACAACAAATTTATGTTTATTTTTCCATAAAATGTGTATTTACAAAGATATTTACAAAAACTTTTTTTGATCTTATCAATTGAGCATTTCCAGGATTACGAATGTTAAAAATAACATCCTTTCTTAGTTACAGATAACTTCGTACCTCGTAATACATCAATCATTAATGCTTGTTATAGTTTCTATATATTTAGAAAAATGTTATTTTCAACATTTGTAATCCTTAAAACGCTCAATTCATCCGATCTAAAAAAAGATTTCATTACATATCTTCGAAAATACATATTTTATGAAAAATAAAGATTATGACCTTTTTTGTCAAGAATTTAATCTCTTTAAAATTGTTCCTATGGTTTTTCCTTTCATCTGCATATTTCATAAGATATTTAAGAAAAACTGCGATTGTATCGAAAAAATGGACTTCGATCGTCCTGAGGCAAGTGTTCTTGTTACTTAGAAAAAACCAAATTCCCCACACATTTTTTCACTAAAAAGAAGCTTTTCATGGAGCGTCTGAAAAAATTTAATTCTTAACGACAACCCTAATCCATACATCCTACATACATATTTACACGCACAATTTGTTATTATCGAATAATGCATCCTCTGAATTTATATTATTGTTTAGGTACAAATGGGGCTTAGAATCACTGATAGGGAGGCATTTGATATATATAATTGCATTACCTTTATACTTTGTAGTGCCAGCAACATGAGCAGTTCCAGTTGCGAGATTCTTGAGGGAGTTGAAAAATGCACTCATTTTTGAAATAAATCCTCCGATTTTTATTGTTAGTTCTTCTCATTTCGTTTCTATAACAATATTTTATTTCGATTTTAATAAGAAATACAGTCATTCAAAAAATTAAAAGAACCGAAAAATTTCGCTCAGTAAATCGGAAAGTGGCTTTAAAATCTTTAACAAGTTCCCTACAAGACTCCTTCATAATTGTTTATCAAACAAATTTAATTCTATTTGTAACATCCATTAGAAAGAAGTACGAACTGGAAAGACTAATGTTGCCAAGTTCTTCTTTAGCTGAATGTACTTGTACCCCTGTACTGCTAAAATGATGTTATAAATTTTTGAATAGATCCATCAAAGTATTTTTCCGGCGCAATTGATCAAAGTTTTACATAACAATTAAAGCAACAAGTTTTGCGACTGTGGTTGTGTTATCATCATCATCGAAATGAAAAAATTATTCTTTTCAGTTTTTGGTAGATTTTATAGCAATCTAACTATTGTATTGGTCCCCGTGACGCAACTTTTCAAAAATTTCATCATTTTTTTTTCGTTTATTAGTTGAAATTCGTTAGTCGATATTATGAAAATCTAACTATTGTGTTTGTCCGCATGACACAACTTTACAAAAATTTTGACATTTTCTATCTTATTTAGTCGAGTAGGTTCCAAAAATACTATTGGTGAAAAAATTTATATACCCTGGCAGATTTGAATCACGGTGGGAAAAACGTGAAAGTGTAAACATCGTGGATCCACTGTGGTTACACGGTGGGTTTGTTCCATTTCACCACCGGGTATACACAGTGTATCCATTGTGATTACGCGGTGTATCCACCGTGATTACGCGGTGGCTTGACCACTGTGTATACACGGTGTTCCCACTGTGATTACGCGGTGTATCCAGCGTGATTCCACGGTGGCCTTGTGCTATTTCACCACCGTGTTTCCACGGTGTATCCACCGCGTAATCACAGTGGAAACACCGTATATACACGGTGGTCAAGCCACCGTGTAATCACGGTGGATACACCGCGTAATCACAGTGGTAAAATGGAACAAACCCACCGTGTTTCCACCGTGATTCAAATCTGCGAGGGATATGTATTCATGTTAGGGTGCGTCATTTCGGAGAAACATTTTTTTCTTAAGTGCATGTGGAAAAAATCATAGTTCAACACAAAACAAAAATTTTCGCGCAAGAAAAAAATTTTTATGTCGATTACCGACATACTCATTGAAAAATTCGATTTCCCATTCAAATAACACGGGAAAATTTTTTATTTAAGGTTGAGTATTTTCAATTCATTATGTTACGATGTGGGATCGTACGCCGCCGTTTGAGCTCGGGTAGTGATTGTCACGTGCTCCAATATGGTGTTGCCGCCTATATAAGCACGTGCAACCAGTACCTAGTGATTTTTACTTGTAGCGGAGTTGCTGTATATACTACCGACTTTTGCTAAGTACTACTCGCAGTATAAATCATAGTAGCTATTTGTCGTACGTGCTTTTACTGCCACCGTATCAGAGTCAGAGTTAATTGATGTTATAGTTGGTTACAGTTAGTTAACCAGGTCAATTAACCAGTGCAATTATTACATTTAGTTAATAATTATAATAACCAGTTAGTGTTATACCAGTATCGGTGAATTATCCGATTATTTTGAGTATTTGGAGTAGTAAGCCCTGTGCACTTAGTCACAGTAACGTTGATATCATACGCAGTTAGTTGTGTGATTATCAGACTTGTACCAGTGTGTTTGTGTGTGGCAATTAGATAATTATTAGTTAAATAAATAATTAACTAAACTTTAACTGAACCAGTGTTTGAGTGAATTCACCTGATCCAGTCCACGCTCCTATAATTAAGTATAAGAGTAGCAGCACCAGGTCAACCACGGATCCAAGAAGGAGATTTCCAAGGATCAACCACGCCAGTTCACGATCATCAAGAACTTCTATCCCGAACATTGAGATTAGGCTAAGTACCTAGGTTTAGTTTTAATCTTGTAAGGCCAGTTCGGATAAAATCAAAGAAAGACGAGTCTCATAATTGAGTTTAGCTGGGTGATCTCGCGAAAGCTATATCTAACATCGAAAATATAGTTTGTACGTAAACCCGACGTTACAATAGCGCCCAACGGGTTTTAATTAATTAATTAAGCCAAAAAAAAAAAAATTAACATCTTCCAATTGCATAAACTTATGTTAGTTACTTTGTAATTAGAAAAATTCCAGACGTAAAAACCAGTAAATTTCGAGTTAGAGCCTGCGAAATAAAGTAAAACATCGGATAAAAGTTATCAGTTATCAAGCAGGTTCAATTACAAAAATTGTTCCCGGAAAAATTCCTAAAGCGTTGACTTTTTTCGCGTTTTATCAGAAAGAAAACGCGCAATAATTATTTTTATTTAAAACATTTAATTTATTAATCATAAATTTATTATTTTTCTTTGCATTTTTTTGATTAGTTTTCGAAAAAACTAAAGTTTTGTTTTATTTTTATTTCAATTTCCAAAAAAATTGGAAATAACAAAAGAAAAATTACCCGGGATTAATTTTTCTAAGAATTCCTTTTTGCCCGGGAACACAAAAGATAAAATTATTACATAAATAATTAAACAGTGCACATTCTTCCGGTAGAGAATTAAAAGAAAGTACCAGAAAAATAATAGATTAAGATTGTTAATTTTAATATCTAAGTGTATAAATAATTTTGTAAAATTAGTTATAAGTAATATTTATATGTGTAATTAGTAATTAAGCATATTTAATTTATCAGTTTACTATAAAAGTACAAAATTTATCAAATAAATGATAAAGAGATTTAGTACAAAACCGGAAGTGACAAAATAAAACTTAAGAATTATAAAACCAGAAAATTCTAGAATAAAGTCTTTGTGAGAAAATAAAGGTCAATAAGGATTAAAAATCCATTGAAAATAATAATAACGACTCGCTTAGCAACAGAGATTTTGAAAGAAAAAAAAAACTTAAGTTTTAAAGAAAATAAAATAATAATAATAATCCGCTTAGTAACAGGAAATAAATCAGAACGACAAATATCCGAACAGCCAGGAAGACTCATTGTCGCGATCGAATTATTATTATTATTATTATATACAAATATTAGATCATAGAGAATAAGAGATAATCCGCAAAAGCGGCAAAAATTTGAAATTGTAATTATTTGTTACAGAGAATTGCCTGAGAATTCATCCGCCTTACAATCGGTAACATAGAAATTACCAGAATAAATATCCACCTAATAAGTTACCGCCATCTGTACAGTCAGTAAATAACCAGACTCGATAAAAAAAGACGCAAGTAAAGTTGTTGACAATAAAATTTATTACGCATCACGGATTTGCATAAAGCGAAATAAAGTACAAAGTAAATAAAATGTAATATAAACGTTTTGATATAAAATAAAACTAAAGTTATATAGTAAAGTATATAAATTTAAATACCAGAAAATAAAAGGGATATAAGAGATACCCAAAAATATAAAATTTTTAATAACAGGTTATCTACGCAGATACATACAGGTATTGAATTTAATATATTTTATATTCAAATAAAATGAAATAAATAATAAAATATTAAATTTTAAAAATATAGTTAAAAATATTTAGTATAACATTCTGGAAAAAAAAATATAGTTTTTTATATAAATCAATACATTTAATTTCAAAACGTGATCGCGAATAATAATACTGCCTTATTGTAAGTCAACAGGTGTAACAAGCGGCAAGCGGAGGATTCTGGTCATCGAATATATTGTTTAATTGTTATTTTTTTCATTTTTATTTTTTATTTTTTGTTTTTTTTCACTTGTCCAATTTTCTGTTTATTCTTTCCCCGCGGGTAATCTCAAAAAATTCAAGATGGTCAAAACAAGAAAATATACAAAAGAACTCCAAGCGGAAATGAGATCAATGGTAAACCAATCGATGGCGGAAATAAAAAAGGAAGTGAAAGAAACGATTTGCCAACAATTAAACACAACAAGATATCATGGAAACCAAGATCGACAAGCAGACAGAACAAATAAATTTGACCAGATAGAACGGCAATCGACAGAGCCAAATAAAATCAATCAGAAGGCATGCAGACAAATACGAGTAATTACAGAAAACAGAAAACTATCAAAACCGTACACACTCATAAGACATGATGAGTGGATGTCGGCAGACCAGTTCGATTTCGTACAAACTTCCGAAGGTGAGGATGACATTGACAGTGAGGAGATAATAATACACGCGCCTCCAAGACACGAGTCACAGCCTTTAAATGTGACAACTCTAACAAAGGAAGAAAGACTATGGGGTCTAGACAAATTTAAAAGAGAAGTGTTCATGTCAAATGTGAAACAAACAGAGGAACTACAAGTTGACAACGTGATATGGTGCAAGATGATGGCCGATGTCAACTGGACAAAACACAGGGTGAGAACAGAAAAAAACCTGACGGCTCGCATCGAAATAATTGAGTCGATGCCAAAATTTACTAGTCAAAAACACGTAGAACAGTTGGAAAAGGAACTGGGAATAAGAAAAGGAGATGTGGGATATTGGGACAATTCCATAATAATCTATATAGTAAAGGATGTACAACTCTGGGACAATACAGAAGACCTGAAGGGAATCCAGAACTCAACCAAAATACACCAGAAGACGCAACACGAGATGAGATCACGCGAGAACGAAAACGTGCCCATGAATAATTACAACAAATATTCACTGCAGTATACGCAACCTCAAATATATGCGCACAGTAGACCAGAGATACAAAACACGTCCAGACCAGGACAGAGAACCCAATATCAAGGTCACCAGGGATTCCAAACGGTAAATACTACGTACAATACACGAGAAGAAAATATGAAAAGACGAGCCGATAAAATAAAATCAATGGAAACATTGATAAGAAGTAATAACCTGAAATATACAGCAGACTCACAACCTAAGCAGTGGCTACAAGCATTCACTGAGACCTGCATTGAACAAGACATGGAATTTGAAGGAAGAATTGATCTGTTAAAAATAGCAATAGCCAATAAAAAAGAATGGTTCAAACAAAACGTGAACACATGGACGAACTGGGAGGATGTGAAAAAATCATTCAATGTATCATTCTGTAAGACAACGTTAGACACAGAAATACTCCAAGAGATATTTGGCATATTCCAGAAGAAGAATGAGGACACACAGGAATTTGTGAGACAGGTGAGGAGCAAATTCGCTGAATTAGAAGATCCGATGTCAACATCCAAACAACTGGAGGTGATAAAACCAAAGCTTAATGTGGAGATTCAGAGAGAATTAAACTCGATGCCGAAGGCAACGACATACAAGCAATTCGCTGAATCGATATCCATCGCGGAAAGCAGAGTAGCGGATATGAGAAGATCAAGAGAAAATAGGAGATCAGAAATCCGTAGGCTGCAGTCGACAAAAGAGTCAATGGCGGAAACAGAATCGGAAACAGAAACAGAACGGGATAAAATCAGAAGAATCCAGAAAAGGATTAAACAACATAAAAAAATTATAAAAAAGAACCAAGTCAAGCATAAAAATGCTGACGACAATAACGACAAGAAAAAGTTAAATGTCGTATTCAACAAAGAGAAATACAGTTACAGAGATATATCAAAGTCAAGTGATCGCAGTAAAAGATCAGGATCCGATACATCGAGATCATCAGGGAGATCAGTAGGCGGCACGTACACGTGCTTGAACTGCGGAAAGAAAGGCGATCACAAGACCAGAGTGTGCACAGAAGACAAAGTAGACGTCTGTGTACGCTGTTTTAAAATAGGGGAGACAGTAAAGAAATGTAACTGTGTAAAAAACTAGAGAGGCGAGCGCATCAGCGGGAATTGTTGCTCGTACCTCAAATACTCCCCGCAACAACCCGTCAACGCAAGGGGGAGAGGCCATCCAGCCACAGCTATTCAGATAACACGAATAGCATGACAGACGACCACATGACATCAAGCGAGTCGGAAGTAAGCGCGGACGGGATTAACCAGACTAAATATGAAAAAAAAAATTTTTTATAACTGTAAAAATAGCTGTGCCATAATGGGAAATTACATTGCGACGTGTTGTTGGGATGACTATTACGAGCCGTCACCGGTCCGTACGAGGAAAGTGGTAGTGAATAAACAACCAGCAGCAGCCCAACCAGAGAAAGTGTGTACAATCTACTAACCACCATTACTGGCCTAACCTACATTATGACGTGACAGAGTATTCAACAACTGTGAAGTCTGAAAATTGAATAAACCAGATACTAATCCACCACAAGTCATACCAGGACATCGACCAATAACGGAGTTATGGGAAAGTGTCTCAGTGAACACAGTCGGACCACTGCCCAGGTCAACACACCAGAAAACTCACCTGATTGTCTTGTGTGACATGTATTCAAGATACTCGGAAGTTCAACCCATCTCAGAACCTACGGGTAGTAAGATCGTATTTTTTCTACGTTCTGTATTTAATCGTTGGGGCTACCCAAGGGTAGTTGTCACAGACAACGGAACAGAATTTGTAAATAAGGTAGTATCAGAGTATTTATAGACTAATAACATCATACATGAGTTGACACCCACCTATCATCCACAGGCAAATCCTGTGGAAAGAATAAACAAAAATTTAAAGACTTTAATCAGAACTTTTCTTACAGATAAGCATTCCAAATGGGACCAGAATCTTCCAGAACTTGTTTATGCTTATAATACATCTGTTTACAGCTCGCTGACCGTCAGTCCAGCTTATTTAAATTTCGGCCGCGACCCGAGGTACCTAGATCTCCATCGGGGAGGAAAAGTCTTAACAGAATTTCATAATCCGAATCATCGAAATACAGTTTTGTCGCTAATCGATGAATAAAGACACTATATCGAGTCTTTTATGATCAAAGCTCAAAATAGACAGGATAAGCAGGCACCAGAGCCCAATATCGAGATTGATATCGGTACAGAGGTATTTATTAAAAATAAACAGTTGAGTAAAAAGGCTGATGGATTCGCAGGTAAGCTTGCGGCACCCAGAAAAGGGCCGTTTTATATACATAGTTTTTACTGAAACAGTTTAGTAAATGTATGCGACAAAAATAATGTATTGATATGGACATATAGTATCAGTGATCTGACAATACCGCGCAGATCTACTAGACACCAGTTAAAAGTCAAACAATCAGTCGTATAGGTGTTAGAAATCTAAATAAAATATTGTAATGCTGATACTAGTATGGTACACAGTTTAATCTCAGTGTTATTCCAGAATGGAGGCCCTGGGGCAAGTATTGTCTTCAAAGACCAAGTTACCACAAGAGATGTCGGATGCTCGACAGCTGCTTAGAGCGCAGCGATTTCACGGAAAAATCGGCGACCGCCAATCGTACTGGTTGCACCCGGCTTTCACTTCACCAGCCGGTTACTTTGGTTTTGATATCCCCGTGACGATGAACATCACGTTATTATCAGGGTTCCACCGGAGAAAGAGTAACGTCTTCATTTATTTGGAACGAGACTCAGTATTAGCAGTGCCTGAGGAACCAGTGGAAGTAAAAGCTAAATTGCCAGTAATACCGGTACTATCAGTACCAATCAAATGCCAGATCACAATGGGTCAACACACGCAGTTTGTTGACACCAACTTGAAGCATGTCCCGTCCAACACCGAATGGCAGGAAGCAGTGAAAAAATCGCCAAGACAATGACTGCAAAAACCACCCGTACAGTAGCCACGCAAACTATTGAAACGCGGCTCGCACCAGTTCCTGAACCAGGGTGCTTAAAATGCAAACAAGCGGGTCATTCATTCGACAAGTGTCCAAATGAATTACGAGGTGATTGTTTCTGCACCAATTGCAGACGGCTTAGGCATACCAACGATGACTGTCCATACCAGATGTGGCGCACTGATGGCTATCAGGCAATGAGAGGATACTGTCGTCGTTGCTCGACGCAGCATCCATTTGAAAATGACTCCTGTCAAGACTGCAGACAGAGAAGTCTAATGACCAAAGCAGCGCGGGGAGCTTATTCAATCCTGCCCCCGTAATTTACCAGAAGACGACCAAGAATTTATGCATCGACAAGAGATCCGACCAGTATTGCTCAAGAAAAGTGTGGATATTCTACAATAGTGATTTAATTTATAAACCGGTTTTTTGTTCTTATTATTACATGGTCAATATTATTTTTTTTTTATTTTTTATTTTTGTTTTGAGTGCATAAATTCAGAATTACAGATTCAGACTAGTAATTAACCAGAGTAATTGGTTAAAACTTTTATTTGACAATAGTATAATACAGTAAATGTTCAGTTCATTTTAATTTTTTATTTTTTACTTATCCCTGATTAAAAAAAATGATTAAAAATGATTTCACACGTTAAATGTCCATAAGAGACAGGATTAGAAATGATTTGAAGGATTAAAAAGTATTTAAAATGATTAAAAAACAAATCATTTTAAATACAGTTATCCAAAAAATTAAAGGAACAAGAAAATTTTATAAATTTTTTAGTGATTTTTGGAAGGCTGTATTTTCGTGAAAAATGATCGTATCGAAAAAATAAAAAAAGGAAATGGAAGCTTGAAATCTCTAGTTTGAAGATCTTTCAGCTAAATATTTTTTTGAGCCACGGTTTTTGCGGAATCAGAAAAAAAAGGTCGAGACAAAATTTTTCTAAATTTTTTGGTTTCGTTTTTTAGGTCAACGGGGCCGGGAAAATTTTTCTCGAAAAAACGAATTTATGGTTTGTTAAGGAAATTTATTCAGCTACAATTTGCTTTTTTTTGTTTCTCTGTGCGATAATTTGCTGCTGAGATATCAGCCTTCAAATGAAAAAGGATCCTTTTGTCTTAGATTATTGATATCTCAGCAAGAAATGGTCTCACAGTAATTTAAAGGGCAGTTTAATAAACTTGAATAAATCCCCTACAAGCTCCATTTTTGATTTAAAAAAAAAAATATTTTTTCATCCTTGATATCCATTTGAAAAACCTTTAAAAAATGGCCATTTTCTGGTTTTTTAGTCGACTCATCGCTACTCTGCAAATATTGATAAAAAAAATAATGTTGCCAGGTAATTTTACAGCTTAATGTACCCCCAAAAACCCTGGAAATTTTCAGATTGATTCATTGAACCGTTTGTCCGGTCCGATTGCTCAAAGTTTTACAAAACAATTAAAGGAACAAGTTTTGTTCCTTAATCTGTGTAATCGTTATCAAAATGAAAAAATCAATTTTTTTCGGATTTTCTTTCATTTTTGCGTTAATTATTCAGTAAATGTAAGGTAAAGAAAAAAAAAAAAATTTTCCAAAAAACGAGACCAAACAAGAATTTTTTCCAATTTTTTTTTTTAATGTTTTATTCGGGGGGTTATTTTTTTTTTCGTTTTTCGGAAAAAAATTTTTTTTTTTCTTTACCTCACATTTACTGAATAATTAACGCAAAAATGAAAGAAAATCCGAAATAAATTGATTTTTTCATTTTGATAACGATTACACAGATTAAGGAACCAAACTTGTTCCTTTAATTGTTTTGTAAAACTTTGAGCAATCGGACCGGACAAACGGTTCAATGGATCAATCTGAAAATTTCCAGGGTTTTTGGGGGTACATTAAGCTGTAAAATTACCTGGCAACATTATTTTTTTTTATCAATA
The DNA here is from genome assembly GCF_029852145.1 of Microplitis mediator. Lineage (NCBI taxonomy): Eukaryota > Metazoa > Arthropoda > Insecta > Hymenoptera > Braconidae > Microplitis > Microplitis mediator. The sequence continues at coordinate 11,224,956 of NC_079970.1, read as the reverse complement.
TTTGCAGAGCAGCGATGAGTCGACTAAAAAACGAGAAAATGGCCATTTTTTAAAGGTTTTTCAAATGGATATCAAGGATGAAAAAATTTTTTTTTTTTTTTAAATCAAAAACGGAGCTTGTAGGGGATTTATTCAAGTTTATTAAACTGCCCTTTAAATTACTGTGTGACTATTTCTTGCTGAGATATCAATAATCAAAGACAAAAGGATCCTTTTTCATTTGAAAACTGATATCTCAGCAGCAAATTGTCATACAGAGAAACAAAAAAACTCAAATTGTAGCTGAATAAATTTCCTAAACAAGCCATGAATTCGTTTTTTTGAAAAAATTTTTCCCGGCCCCGTAGACCTAATAAACGAAACCAAAAAATTTAGAACAATTTTGTCTCGACCTTTTTCTTCTGATTCCGCAAAAACCGTGGCTCAAAAAAATATTTTGCTGAAAGATCTTCAAACTAGAGATTTCAAGCTTCCATTTCCTTTTTTTATTTTTTCGATACGATCATTTTTCACGAAAATACAGCCTTCCAAAAATCACTAAAAAATTTATAAAATTTTCTTGTTCCTTTAATTTTTTGGATAAGTGTACTTTTTAATCATTTTTTTCAATCAGGGATAATGTATAAGAATTATTATTTGTAATTTCCATTTTTATTTTTATAGTTTGTCTACTACTGGAAAAGTGTACCTGAAAGTAAAATAATGTATAAGGACATTGATGAGTCCATGACTGAACTGCTAAGTATTTAATACTAAAAGATGTCAATTGACAATATTTATATTTGTATTAATGTTTAATTTATAAGATGTTTATAAAAAATATATTTATTTTGATGAGTACTGGGATACTTGCTATGATATTGTACAGCAGTATCACCAGATTATGCCACGGTGTGAATGTGAGCTTGCATCGTGTGATATAAATGTTACTGTCGGCGTATTTATCATTAACTTCAACCGGCTTACCCTCAACTTGGTAGTTGATTTACCCGGGTTAAAGTTAAGGGGGGTGGTGTTACGATGTGGGATCGTACGCCACCGTTTGAGCTCAGGTAGTGATTGTCACGTGCTCCAATATGGCGTCGCCGCCTATATAAGCACGTGCAACCAGTACCCAGTGCTTTTTACTTGTAGCGGAGTTGCTGTATATAAGTCGAAATTTCGTGTACAATTATTGCAGGAATCCGCCCTAGGCGTTGAAAAGTCAATCAGAGGATTTTTAATAATTTTTTAACTTAAACCCTATTACAGGAATCCGCATCTGCGTTGAAAAGTCGATAGGGCACTTCTTAAATAATCTAGGCTAATTCTTATTGCAGGAATCCGCATCTGCGTCGAAAAGTCAATAAGAAATAGTCAAAGATTGCTAAATTCTATTAACCTTACTGCAGGAATCCGCCCTAGGCGTCGAAAAGTCAGTAAGGGATTTAAATTTTATATTAAAAATCCTCAAATATTGATCTAAAATTCGATCTGACGCAACTGTAGTAATCGTTCGTCTAGTACAATATTTGTCGGATTTATAAAAACCATCCGGTACGATCGAACCAGTGACGCAAATCACGTGAATTTGCGATTCCATCTCGTGCCGAGTTAATTTGCGCATAAAACCACTTTTCGGGTGTGAAAAAGGACGCATTCAAAATAAATTGAAATTTTATAAAAATATCTGTTAAGGATAAATAATCCTATAATATAAATTAAATATAAAGCTGTGATAAACTAGAGTGAACAAGTGACGTTCAGTAAAAACGTTGTAATTTGAAATAATTAATAAAAGATCAAGTTCATCACTCCAACCTTGCGGTTTCATTCGAAAGTAGTACATAAGATATCATCCTACCAACCCTGCCGCACCCATTCTACCAACCCTCAGGAAGGTCGAGTGAGCTGTTTAGTCCTGGAGGGATAATAGCTGCCGCGCTAGAAGAATTGACATCGAAAGGTAGGTGAAAGAGCTATTCTTCTATCATCATAAAATACTTTGGCTTAAACAAGTGCACCAGTTTCTTCGGAGGCGTTTGGGTTCTTAATTTTCGAAATGATCCACTATAAATAATAAATTATAGGAAGATAATTTCTTCCTCGTATTCTTTATTGTTGTCCGCACCCTTCAACCCGCTTGTCCAAAATTACTATCGCTACCAAAGGGAGAAATCCCGGATAAACAATTAAAATTAAGCGGCGGACATAACAAATATATAAATAATTACTAATCATTATTATTTTGTTTTTTCAAAGTTTAAAAGAAAAATAATTTTTTTTTGTTATGGTTACAATTCTCTCGAATTCTCAGGGAGAACAGGAATTGCAACATGACTTTGAAATTAAAAAAAATAAGTTGATATTAAGCTTTTTGAATCCTGTTTTATTCTCTCGGATTCTCAACGAGAACAGGAATTGCAACATGACTTTGAAATTAAAAAATAATAAGATGGAATTAAACTTTTTCGAATCCTGTTTTATTCTCTCGGATTCTCGGGAAGAACAGAAATTGCAGCATTATTTTAGAATTGAAAAGAATTAGTTAAAATTAAATTTTTCCGAATCCTCTTTTATTCTCTTGAATCCTCCGCGAGAACAGAAATTGATTATTATTCTAGAAACCCTAGCGAATTTGTTAATACCGAAAATTTAAGATTCTTTTGATGAATTTTTCGATTTTCGAAAGTCGAGTTTTCATCAGATGTCGACGTTTTGAGGTCCCAGGAAGCTATTCTGACTATTTTCGGAATGATGTCCGAGCGTATGTATGTATGTATGTGTGTGTGTGTGTGTGTGTGTGTGTGTGTGTGTGTGTGTGTGTGTGTGTGTATAAACTCTTTGTAACTTTTTAACTAATGAATCGATTTGGATGGTTGAGGTGGCAATCGAAAGAGCTTGTTGGCCCTCAACTTTTCTGAAAATTTCAGATCATTCGATCGAGCAGACTCGAAAATATTGGCGAATTACAAAAAAAAAAAATTTTTTTTTAGTTTTTTAGTGATTTCTCAGAAACGACTCAAACGATCGACTTCAAAATCTAATCAGCTCTAGAACTTTACAAGCCGCGTCGAATGCCACCTCAACCATCACAATCGGTTCATTAGTTCAAAAGATATCGGTGCTGAAAAGTTAAAAAAATAACATAAAATGTTATTTTTTCCGGATAAATCGAAATGTAATGTACTAAATGTTTTTGAAATCATACCAACTCTTTCTGTTTATAGTCTCTTTCGATTATCATTTAATGTCATCTCACTTGTTCTTTAGTTTAAAACATATCATCAGCAAAAAATTGAGAAAAACCAGTTTTTAATGTTTCTCTGGGATATTTCGTATATTATTGCTCTGACCCTAGTCAAAACTCACTCAAATCTCGATTTTGATCACTGACATTGATTTCTGCCTCGATAAATTTATTTTATTGAACATAATCGAGAATAAAAATTAAAAAACCGCTTCTTCATTAACAATTTTCGATTCTTAACTTGTCAAACTTTAGCAAAAAACGCAACTTGGTAGAGCTTGAAAAGCTCATATAAAATAATCGCAGGTAATAGCATTTTTGATCTAGAAGAGCTCGAAAATATATTCAGAGTAATGTTTTCAAGCTCAAGGAGCTTGAAAACAGCGGGTAGTTTTGGGGCTGGCCCGCAGGGTCAACCGACGCCCAGATTTTTCATCTCAGTATAACTTCGGTATAAATTGTCCAAAAAAATACCTAAATTATTATAATGGATAAGTGTAATTTGAGTATACTTTTAGAATTCTACTGAAAACATACCAAAATGATACTCAAATACCAGGTAAGTTTTAGATATTTTTTCGGTGTAACCAAATTCGCTAGGGATTAAAAGGAATTAGTTAGAATTAAACTTTTTCCAATCCTTTTTTATCATATTGACTCCTCCGCGAGAACAGAAATTGAATATTACTTTGGAATTAACAAGAATTAGTTAGAATTAAACATTTTCGAATCCTTTTTTATTCTCTTGAGTCCTCCACGGAAACAGAAATTAGATATTATTTTAAAATTGAAAAGAATTAGTTAGAATTGAACTTTTTGAATCCTTTTTTATTCTTTTTAATCCACCGCGAGAACAGAAATTGCAACATTGTTTTAGAATTAAAAAGAGTTAGTTAGAATTAAACTTTTTCGAATCCTCTTTTATACTTTCGAATCCTCCGCACGATCAGAAATTGAAATATTATTTTAGGATTAAAAAGGATAAGTTAGGATTAAACTTTTTTGAATCCTCTTTTATTCTCTTGAATCCTCCGCGGAAACAGAAATTAAATATTATTTTAGAATTAAAAAGAATTAGTTGGAATTAAACTTTTTGAATCCTTTTTTATTCTTTTCAATCCACCGCGAGAACAGAAATTGCAGCTGTATTAAAGAGAATTAAGTAGTATTAAATATGTGTGCTTTTTTAATCTTTTTTAATTCACTTTTTTAACCAGGGGTTAGTGTTATACCGGTATCGGTGAATTTTCCGATTATTTGGAGTATTTTGAGTAGTTAGCCCTGTGCACTTAGTCACAGTAACGTTGATATCATACGCAGTTAGTTGTGTGATTATCAGATTTGTACCATCTAAACTATAACTGAACCAGTGTTTGAGTGAATTCACCTGATCCAGTCCACGCTCCTATAATTAAGTATAAGAGTAGCAGCACCAGGTCAACCACGGATCCAAGAAGGAGATTTCCAAGGATCAACCACGCCAGTTCACGATCATCAAGAACTTCTATCCCGAACATTGAGATTAGGCTAAGTACCTAGGTTTAGTTTTAATCTTGTAAGGCCAGTTCGGGTAAAATCAAAGAAAGACGAGTCTCATAATTGAGTTTAGCTGGGTAAACTCGCGAAAGCTATATCTAACATCGAAAATATAGTTTGTACGTAAACCCGACGTTACAATTAGCAAATCAATAGTTCGAATAAACTGATACATATTTTCGTAGGGAAATAAACGCTCTACAAAATAGGTCCCTTATTATTTATTAATAAATCCATCTGTTCAAAAGTTATTAGAGCTGGAAGTAAAGTTGGAGATTTTTTTTACTTTTCCGGCGAAACTATCAGACTTATCACAAAATGTTGTAGGGTCTCTTTTGTTGAAAATTTTATTCTTAACAAATTATTGTCAGTCAAGGTTTTTCAAATTTCGCATCGCTTTCTTAGTTATATATATGTATATATATTAGGGTGATCCAAAAAATAACAAACTTTTTTTTTTTTCTTCCAAACAGGTTCAAAAGTTTCATTTAGATAAAAAAAGACGCCTGTGAAAATTAGAGCTCTTAATATTAACATTAAGAGGTTCCTCATCGCACTTTTCTATTTTCCATAAGAATAACATGGGAAAAATTTTTTTTACGTCTTCTGATTTTTATAAGTAGCTAACGATGCGTCATAGGAATAAATGGCAGGCATATTTTTGTAGGGAATTGAATGCTCTACAAAAAAAGATTCTTATCATTTTTTGAGGAATCTATTTGTTCAAAAGTTATTTGAGGTTGAAGTCGAATTCATATTAAATTTTGAGATTTTCTACTTTTCCGGTGAAACTATGAGACTTATTACAAAATATCAGCAGACCTTTTTTGTAGAAAATTTTATTCCCTAAAAGTTATTTCTAATAAAGTTTTTTCGAATTCCGCATTGCTTTCTAGTTATTTTTATTTTAATGTCAAGCTCTTAAAATCGATCAGAAGACTATTTTTTTATGAGCATCACATTAAAATAAAAATAACTAGAAAACAATGCGGAATTCGAAAAAACTTTATTCGAAATAACTTTTAGGGAATAAAATTGTCTACAAAAAAGGTCCAATGGTATTTTGTAATAAGTCTGATAGTTTCGCCGGAAAAGTAGAAAATCTCAAAATTTAATATGAATTCGACTTCAACCTCAAATAACTTTTAAACAAATAGATTCCTCAAAAAATGATAGGAATTTTTTTTTGTAGAGCATTCGATTCCCTACAAAAATATGCCTGCCAATTATTCCTATGACGCATCGTTAGCTACTTATAAAAATCAGAAGACGTAAAAAAAATTTTTCCCATGTTATTCTTATGGAAAATAGAAAAGTGCGATGAGGAACCTCTTAATGTTAATATTAAGAGCTCTAATTTTCACAGGCGTCTTTTTTTATCTAAATGAAACTTTTGAACCTGTTTGAAAGAAAAAAAAAAAAATTTGTTATTTTTTGGATCACCCTAATATATATACATATATTTGACGATATTATTGAATCGTTATTTGGCGACATTCTGAGGATATTGGAAAATTTATCAATGATGTAATTGCGTTTGCCAAAAATACTGAAATTACCCGGGAAAAAATCATCAGGCCTGATTATGCTTGATCCAGGCATGACTTTACACGATCATGCAAAGACATGTCCAATCATGTATGACATGGCAAGAATAGTCATACGTGATCCATGCAATATCATGCATGACCAAGCATAATTATGAATGATCATGCCTGAATTTGCATGATTCAGGTATGATCGTGCATGATACAGGCATGACTGTACACGATCATGCAAATCCATGTTCAATAGCGCATGGTCATGCATGACGAGGAAAGTATAGTCACGCATGATTCGTGCAACGTCATGCATGACCAAGCTCAGTCATCAATGATCATTCATGGCACTGCACGAATTATGCATCGTCATGCATGACCATATAAATTCATGTTCAATTGTTCATGATCATGCATGACAAGGAAAGTATAGTCACGCATGATTCGTGCAACGTCATGCATGACCAAGCTCGGTCATCAACGATCATTCATGGCACTGCACGAATTATGCATCGTCATGCATGACCATATAAAATCATGTTCAATTGTTCATGATCATGCATGACGAGGAAAGAATAGTCGGACATGATTCATGCAACGTCATGCATGACCAAGCTCAGTCATGAATGATCATTCATGACACTGCACGAATTATGCAACGTCATGCATGAGCATGTAAAATCATGCCCAATCATGCATGACTATATATAACGGGAAATTAATCATCATGCATGAAACTGCATGACTGAGTATGACTATGCCTGATTCATACAAAGTGATATTCAATCATGTATTATCATAGATGAGAATGTATGATTCGGAATGTATAATAATAGTTATAATTAAAAAATTTTGTTGCTTAAAATTCATTTTTTAATAATATAAAACTATTACATAAATCATTTCCTACACGCAATACATAGTGCATTGTTTCAATTTAATTTATTGTTAGAAATAATAGTTTTCCACTTTCACGAATGGGCATTATATGAGTTATATTCACCTGATTTTCAACATTACAGAAAAATTTTGTATGTTCAATAACAAATTCTTCTAAAACAAAACGTATTATTTTCCCTAACTCTACGAAAAATTGTATTGATCCGTAAATAATTTAATCATTATCAGCCAAAGTTATCTGTACTGTGAAACTGTTAGTTTTTACTATTTTATAAGCTTTAAGGCTTAGACCAGACTAAGCATGGTCATGTATGAATCATGCACGATTAAGCATGATTCATGCAAAATCATGTCTGATCATGCAAAAAAATACAATCGAAATCCGATCGAGTTTGAATCAGACTTAATTGAAGTTTTTAATCAGGAATAATCAAATGTTTTTGATTGAAAAATTTCAATAATTCAACATTTATTTTTATTTTGAAGTTAGTAGTTAAAGTTATTTTGTTTATTTTTATCGATGATTAAAATAAATTTAATTTATAATTTTTGATTCAACTAAGAATTCAAATTAATCTTTTTTCTAAAAAATAATTAAAATAGATTTAATTACAAATTTTCTTTTTATTTATTGAAGAATTGAATTAATAAATTATTGTGAAATTGATAATGATAGTCAATACAATTGCATATTTTTTTTTCTATCAATGAATAATTAAGATTAATTTTATTGTTAAATTTGCTTGTAATTTATAACTAGAATTATTTCCATTGATTATTAAAAAAATATGTAATAACCAAATCAAGATTGAATTCGAATGATATTTTATTTTTTACAACCGGAGTTTTTAAAAGATGTTAAGAATCGTCGTAATCTGAATGAGACAGGTCAGCCTAGTGGACAGCGGACGTGCATTATAACACGACGGTCGTGGGTTTGAGACCCGTCACGGGTTAAATTTCAATAACACTTTTCAGCCAGTAAACATTAACTATGCATCAATACCAACAAAATAAGTTAATTTAAAATTGAATTATCATTATTTTAATTTTTTTAAAATAATTCTAGGGATTATGCTTGATCAGGACTGGTCATGCTTGGTCAAACATGATTATGCTTGCTCAAGCATGAGAGAGCATGAGAGAGCATGATCATGTCTGACCGATCATGATCACGCATGCTCATGGCTGGCAAATATTCAGGCATGATCATGCATGAGATTAACGTATGATCATGCATTATCAGGTCTGATGATTTTTTCCCCGGTATTGAAAGTGCGCGAGAAGTATCTTGCCCCGGCTATGCTGAAAAAATAAAGTTAGCATAGAATCTGTTCGAAATTAGTCAAAAAACGGAAAAATTGAAATTACCTATACTTATGAAATCATAAAAATGGGTCCTCACGGTTCAAAGTATGTAAGAACTGTTATTTTTTTTTTTTTAATAACTTAGCTATAAATATTTATTTATTTACTAACTTTTATAGACTTCACATATGCACTGATGAGTGTAACCACGATGCCCAAATCGAGTTCGAGGATATAAGCGACGAAAGAGACATTTTCGACGACGACGACGCTGCTGCTATCCCAGATTCCTATTATTTTAGAAAAGCGAATGAGGGAAAAAACAATGAATTGGCTATCCGAAGAAAAGAAATCGAATTACAATTCTCTCATTTGAAGGAATTATTATCATGCTTTAAAGATCGCAAAGATTACAAACAAGGTTGTCATGAAATAACATTTATATTAACCAAGTTATTGTTTGAAGCTAACAAACCGCAATACTGGAACTAATAATTGATTTTGGGGTTTTGAGATGCCCGATGGCAGATTTGTGATAAAAGAACTTTGTTCTAGTGATATTTGTGATGAAGTGTATACATATGGACTTGCACGATGTAAACATTGGTTGTTTGAACCACCTTTGGATCAAATTGAGGTTGCTGTAATGCAAAAAAGTGTTAATCACTGTGGACATCAACATTAAATATCATGAATATCTGGTATGCTACCATATGGATTATTGAAAGAAATTCTAAATATTATAGTCAAAAGTACACATTACTTTAGCATACAAGGTTAACAAAAGAAGAAATGGCTTGAAGACCTAATTGACTCCACTGTAACGATTATCGATTTATACTTCATGTGCATTTCAAAATGTCCAAGAGTTCCAAAGATGGTCCTGGCATTATTAAGGAATTCAACCAACCTATGGAAAGTCTGTTCACATCTTCAATCAATTGCGGAATTTACTTTGTATGGATGATCGAGATATTGCATGTCTTGATGATACGTTTATCCATGAAAATGCAACCCAGCAAATCGATAACGCTTGGCACAAACTACCGGAACGATTAAAAAATAGTGAAAATTGATGGGCTATCAAAGGTGTCGGGATCATTTTATTTTCCGTAATGATATCCCTGATAGCTTTGCATATCCATTTAGAAAAGATTGCTCTAACTGTAGTGTATTTTTAGGTTAAGAAAAAATATCAACAATCTATTATACTATGTATTTGAGGTTATGTTACACTAAAATGTATATTTTAAGGTTAAAAAAAAACTATAGTTTATTATGTATTTGAGATTATGTCAAATAAAAAAAAATATTTAAGGTTATGCAAGTGTTCAGCCACGAGCTTGATTAAGTTTAAAAGCTTCGTGCATTTCCACTGGTCCGGGAGCTGCCAAACTCGCTACTGACTTCAAGGTCAGAATAGTGCCGGGTCACTCGCTATATGGCCCCGACACTTGTAATTTATTGCTCATGACTGTGTCAAGACGGCATGAGAACCCGCTACCAAACCGACCAATCAGAAAAATTGGCGGTTAACTGTTTCCTGTTGGCGCGCTTTTCAGCCAATGGGAAAATTTGCTGGGACAGCCATGCTGTCGACGTCACCTTCAAGCGGGAACGAAGGAAGAAGCCATCGTTTCATCATGCTATTCTATAACGTGCTCTTGTACTGAAAACCTCGTGGGTTAAAACCGCTCTGATAATATTCAGTATTTTCTTGTGAACTAATACTAAAATCTTGTGCTAATTTATCCTCAATATTTAGTCAGTAAATTAAGGCTGCTATTTATTGAGAATAAATAAATCATGTTTCGCGTGTAATTAATAAGTAAATTAATTTCCGTGAACTTAACCGCTACCGACCACGTGTCGGCTTTTATACGTGATTCTTTCTTTATACTGTCTCATCCGCTATCGCGTATTTATTAAAGTTGAATTCGCCATTACTAATTATTTCTCGCAATAATTACATGCATAAAGTAGAAATAAATAGTTAATTTATTTCTTATAAAAAGTTGTGTAATTTTTAATTGTTAAAATTACTATCACCTACACCAGATCCTCTAGATTAATTCGCTCATTTTACAGTAAGACTTAAATGTATATGTTAGGCTACAAGTAATAAAAACAATATATATCAATATAAAAAAAGTTTAATCATGTATAAATGTAAATTTTTTAATTAATACAGGTTCAATGATTATATTTGATTTATTAATTCTTTGTTTAAATCGTTCTCGATCTCTTGCTGCTTGTTTCCATTCGCATCTTCTTGCTTGTTCGTGTGCAAATCTCCGTACATACATGTAACGTATGGTTGGCGTTGGATTAAATGGAACAGTCTTCATATTAGTTTTCGTACGATGCTGCTCATAGGATTATATTCGACTATGCGATCATGTATAATGAGGCAGGACATTGATTTACAGATTCAAATTCCAGGTTAATGTCCACTGATCCAGATTTAATTAATTCGTTTTGTTTCGAGCAATCGATAACATACAGTAGTGCTTGTTCCAAAAATATTTTCTTCGTCAGCAGTGGCTGTCCAGTTCGGGCTATCTATATTTTTCTCAATTTGTTTATAAATTGTCTTATTGAGAAAGTCAATTGCAAGTTTAGGTTTCACTATGTTTAAAAATTGGTATATTACCGTAAGATGGACGGTGTGGCTCAGTAAGTTATAGATCAAATTGAACGGAATATAGTATAGTACCGGATAGCTCAACTGGTAGAGCACGCGGCGCGATACCGACATGGTCTGGGTTCGATTCCCAGTTCAGGCTATCTATATTTTTCTCAATTTGTCTTATTGAGAAGGTTAATTGTAAATTTAGGTTTCACTATATTTAAGAATTGGCAAAGTCCATCGGATAAAATGTCATGCAACCGAGCATATTGCACGACTCATGATGCGAAGCATCAGAGTGTGCTTCACGATCGAAAAATTTTTTTCGCCTCACTTTGGCAACTATTTTAATTATTATACCCTTGTTAGTTCACGGATTTAAGATATTTTGCATACTATTTTGAAGATAATTTAATGAAGATTAGTTCCATACTTTTCAAAAATTTATTTAGTTTAATAAAAACGGAGAAAACATCAAAATAGTTTTAAAAAATATCCTTTTTGTCAAGTCTGAAACCCATATACATTGTAACTTGTGAAAAAATGCAGTAATTGAATCAATTTTAATTTTTTTAAATTCTTTAAAAGAATTGTAAGTCTCCTATAGCAAATGGCTAGGTAACTCAGTGTCGTTTAATTATAATTAATAAAAGAATGAAAAAGGCTGTATAACTATATCTATATATACAGTCAGAACCAGTGATTGATACCACCCATGGTTACAAGCGTACCAACAGAAAACTCTATGCAAGAAATTTCTATGCTCGGATATCTTTCTGTAGTAAACATTCCTAGTCGGCATAATTATCATTGAGGGCAATTATATTACAAGATATTTTGATGTCAAAATTATTCTATGCAGAATATTTCTATGCAGGACTTCTCTGTGCAAGATATCTCTATGCAAGATATCTCTACGTAAGATATCTGTATGCAGGAGATCTTGATGCAAGGCATCTCTATGCAGGACATTTGTATGCAGGACAAATATATGTAAGACTATGGCTTCAAGAGTAAATACACTGGTCACAGAAATTAAGGGATAGAAAAAAAATCCGAAATTTTTAGGTGATTTTCAACATGCTGTAACTTGGTGAAAAATGGTCGTATGAAAAATCTAAAAAAAGCAAATTGTAGCCTTAAGTTTCTAGTTTTCAGATCTGGACCTCAAAAATTTTTATCATGTACGGTTCCGGAGTAATCATAAGAAAACCAACGAAAAAAAAATTTTCAAAATTTTTGCTGGTCTTTCAATACCTCTATGGGCGACAATAAATTTTTTTGAATAATCCGACTGTCTGACTTTTCTCGGAAATTTTATGCCCTTTAATTTGGTGGCCTTAAAAAGTCTCTACGACGATTTGGCGCCGAGTTATCATTGATCAAAGCAAAAAAGTCCATTTTGGCTTTGATAATCAATAACTCCGGATGTATTGGTCGTACGGAGAATGGAAGCAGGGTTTTGAAAACTAGAAAACATTCTCTATAAGGCAAAATTAGTGGCATTTGATAGAAAAATTTTTTTTTAAGCGAAATTGTTTGGTAAAAAACAGGTCAAAATTCACAAATTTAAGGATATTCGGAAATCTTGCTATAACTTTGGATATAACGGATGAACAAAGGATATCTTCGACTTTTTTTCAACCTCAAAGTGTCCTGAAAAAACCCTAAAAATTTCAAATCGCTGCGATTTTTCTTTCTTAGTGCCCCGAAGCTTTAAATTTATCGATTTTGTCAAAAATCACCATAATTGGTAGTTTCTCGGTTTTTGTTCATTTTTTCGATTTGAAAACGTTTTTTTTACCGATAATCTTCATTTCTTCGATCAAAAATATCGATTATCGAAAAAAATTGAAAAAAAAAGATTTTGAAAAAATTTTTTTTTTTTCTCAAAATTTTTTTTTCCAAAAATTTTTTTTTTTCGAAATTTTTGTTGTTGTTGTATCTGCAATGATTCATCATTGTCAAAAAAAATTCCTAAAATTTTTTTTACCGCTGTAACTGCATCTGCTTTAAATGTCAACTTAACAAACATACGCTTTGGGTAACTCTAATGCCGGCGGTAAAAAAAATTTTAGGAATTTTTTTTGACAATGATGAATCATTGCAGATACAACAACAACAAAAATTTCGAAAAAAAAAAATTTTTGGAAAAAAAAATTTTGAGAAAAAAAAAAAATTTTTTCAAAATCTTTTTTTTTCAATTTTTTTCGATAATCGATATTTTTGATCGAAGAAATGAAGATTATCGGTAAAAAAAACGTTTTCAAATCGAAAAAATGAACAAAAACCGAGAAACTACCAATTATGGTGATTTTTGACAAAATCGATAAATTTAAAGCTTCGGGGCACTAAGAAAGAAAAATCGCAGCGATTTGAAATTTTTAGGGTTTTTTCAGGACACTTTGAGGTTGAAAAAAAGTCGAAGATATCCTTTGTTCATCCGTTATATCCAAAGTTATAGCAAGATTTCCGAATATCCTTAAATTTGTGAATTTTGACCTGTTTTTTACCAAACAATTTCGCTTTAAAAAAAATTTTTCTATCAAATGCCACTAATTTTGCCTTATAGAGAATGGTTTCTAGTTTTCAAAACCCTGCTTCCATTCTCCGTACGACCAATACATCCGGAGTTATTGATTATCAAAGCCAAAATGGACTTTTTTGCTTTGATCAATGATAACTCGGCGCCAAATCGTCGTAGAGACTTTTTAAGGCCACCAAATTAAAGGGCATAAAATTTCCGAGAAAAGTCAGACAGTCGGATTATTCAAAAAAATTTATTGTCGCCCATAGAGGTATTGAAAGACCAGCAAAAATTTTGAAAATTTTTTTTTCGTTGGTTTTCTTATGATTACTCCGGAACCGTACATGATAAAAATTTTTGAGGTCCAGATCTGAAAACTAGAAACTTGAGGCTACAATTTGCTTTTTTTAGATTTTTCATACGACCATTTTTCACCAAGTTACAGCATGTTGAAAATCACCTAAAAATTTCGGATTTTTTTTCTATCCCTTAATTTTTGTGACCAGTGTATACAAAAACAATTAATGAGCCGTTTCGATTGCCGCCAAGAACGTCTAAATTGATCGATTCGTTCTAAAGATATCGTATACGACAAAAATTAATTTCTTTTAGCAAAATATATTTATATTTTCGTTGAACAATAAAATAAACATTTTTTTGACTTCGAAGAGCTCAACAATTTGCCAATCAAAACGTTTTTGAGCTTTCTGAGCTCGAAAAGAGCGAGAAGTTTCCGAGTTGGCCCACTGGGTCAACCGTTTTCAGGTTTTTTTTTTACTTTTTTCAAAGGAATTTTTTCAATGAAAAAAAAATATTTCACTATTTATTATTTTTTAAAACTGAGATCTATGTGTTGAAGTTATTTTATTATGGAGAAAAATAATTAGACATGTATTTGTTTAGCATAGAAATCTGCCACATAGAAATGTCCTGCATAGAGATATCTTGCATAGAGATGTCCTGCAATAGAAATATTCTTCATAGAAAAGTTTTAACATAGATTTATCTTATAACATAATTGACCTTCATATAACTATGCTAGCAAGAAATCTATTGCACGGAGTTATCACAGCATAGACTTGTCAGTTGGTACGCTTGTAACCATGGACGGTATGAATCACTGGTTCTGACTGTATCTATGTAAAATTAACATGGATGGTCATATATCTATACATGATACGTACATTTACTCCACCAGGGGCGCTTGCGCATTGCCGCCCCAGTACAGCTGTTTTTTTTGCTAATTGGTAAGCCTGAATTTTTTCAATTCAATTTTTTAAATTTTTTTTTTCATTTACATATATTTTGTTTTTTGTTATTAATCGAGATATTTTGAGTAGGTTTTTTTATAATGATAAAAAAAATACTTATATATTAAAAAAAAAACAATAACAAATTTTAATGAAAGAAAATTGTATATATTTTAAATTTATTCGTGCTTCCCGCCATTTTTTTATTATTATCTTATTTTTTCATAATAAATGAACATTATGAGTCGGACACTTTTGGATTTTTCAAATTTTGATTGTTTGCAATGTTGAGGTTTAAATTCCCATAAGGGTTCCCTCTAAGAGTTTAAAAATAATTTTATGTCCCTAATGTTGCAGTGATCGAATCCGGTGGTATTTTTAGTTGCGTCATTTTTTCTTGCTGTTTGGAATCCGGGGATCACATAACGTGGTTTCTCGAGCTGCGTAGAAGTTTTGACAGCCCGGATGTGCTTCGAAGTATTTGGTAATAGAGGATACTCGGACAGCTCCTAAGCACGGAAACTGATTGAGATAGCTGGATCACTTGTAATATAATTCAAAGTTCCAATTTTTTGTTTATCAGCCATAGTCACATATGGTACAATCCACTCGATTTTTTGCAGTGTAATTTTAACAGCTTTAGCATGAGCTTTAGCAGCAGGTGTAGCCACAATGTATGCATTTAAATCAGAATTTGATCTTATTAAACTTAATTCATGCTTTGCATTGATGACAATTTTATGGTAGTCTTCAGCAAATCCAAGTAGAAGACTCAGTGGTATAGATACATCAAAGTAGCCATTATCATTGTGTAATTTGCTTATAGCTTCATCCATAATCCAGCCTGAATTTTCGAGTGTATTTTGTTGAGCTGGACTCAGTGATGTGTATCCTTCTATGATACTTGTGATACCAACATTTTTGTTACGATCAATCTTATCACCATTGAGTTCATAGCGCATTTCTTCAAACATATGACAAACTGTCATGTTGACCATGTGAGTCGTTGCACTTACAGGTGTACCATCGGACTTTGTTAATTTTCCGTACACATGTAATGTACTTCTACTTGGAATTAGACACAAATCTTGATGTTGAACTGCAATTCTTATTTTAATCTTTAGAGCTTTAGCGTACTTCAGTAAGTCGATGTTTGCGAGTGCTCGATGTGGTAGCTCTACTTGTTTTTTGACTTGCATCTTCTGCCTGCTGGATATGGTCGCAAGTATAAACCCACACCACGTCTGTAAAGCTTCAAGTATAAACCTTTACCTATGAATATTTGTTCCAATTTAAAATTATGACGTTTGCTCTCTTCTAGTCGATTTTTAGCAGCACTTGTATCATTTACAGATTTCGCTATACCAGCAACACCTCCAGCAAAAGCTCCTGTGGCACTCAAGCCAGCAAAAAGTGGTATTAAAAATGCTAGTATACCGCCAACTTTAGATGGAACGTAAAATTCGTGGCAGCCTGATATTTTTTTTCCCCACCAGATGTTTTTACTGTCTGTCGAGTACCCTTCAACGTTTTTTTAATTGGATCATCTCCAGGAGTCATGGACTTTTTGGCAGCTGTGACAACTTGCCTTAGTGCTACTTGCTTCTTTTCACTAGTTTTTCTCTTGCTGGTCTTTCTCTTGCCAGTCATTCTCTCACTAGGCTTTCACTTACTAGCTGTTCTCTTCTTCAACCCCATGGTACGCTGATGGGCATCAGAGATGACGAATCAAGTTAGAGCAGCATCACGAGGTAAAATTGCAGGATGCTTCTGTTGATCAGAGTCTGGAGCATTTTCCAATCTCCCCCCCTACTCGGATGATACCATCAGTGTCTTGATAAGCCACCAACCGAGCAAATGGGTGATCCTTTGGCCATGATACCTGTTTTGCGAGTAGTAGGAGTTCAGAGTTGAAGTGAGTACGTTGAGTTTCCTTGATGCAGAACTGGAGTGCGAGGTTGATTTCAGTTGATGTGAGTGGACGAGCGAGAGTCGAGTGTGGTATGCGTTTGATCATATCGCGTACCCTCCCACAGATAGCTGTGACTCTGAGCATGCGCAACAGTGGGATTGGACGTTCCATAAACGTCCAAGTTGAGTTGAGTGGTTGAGCCGAAACGTAGAGTGATTTGACTGGACGTTCTTCCAGGTGAGTATCTGCATCGTTATGGATAGGACTGATTGGCCAGGACGGTGAGTCTTTGAGCAACTATGATGGGCCAGACCACCATAGTTGATGAGTTTTCAGCTGACTGGTTGTCAAGCCTCGAGTTGCACAATCTGCTGGATTGTCAGTGCCAGGAACAAACTTCCAGTGGCCATCTGGAATTAGTTCTTGAATGAATGACACCCGATTCCTGACAAAGTCTTTCCAGCGAGACGGGTGCGAGTGTATCCACGTGAGCGTGATTGATGAATCGGTCCAAAGATATGTTGGCACATGCGAGTAATTGAGTGTAGTCTGACAATGTTTGACGAGTTTTGCCAACATGTGAGCCGCGATGAGTTCCAAGCGTGGAATCATTAGGGTTTTCAACGGTGCCACCTTGGTTTTAGAGCAAAGCAGCGTAACCTTTGCCCTCTGAGTTCAAGTTGTTGGTAGGACCTTGATAAAAACTACCGCAGCCATCGCCAATTGCGAGGCATCGGAGAATCCATGGATTTCTAGAGCCGAGTTCGTGGACGAGTGGATCCATCTGGGAATTTTGATGATATCAATCATGTTGAGTTGAGTCTTGAATGAAATCCATTTCTGACGTAGTTCTGCAGACAATGGAGTGTCCCAGCCGAGTTGGACAAGCCAAAGTTCCTGCATGAACATTTTGGCTTGAATTATGAGTGGTGATAAGAATCCCAGTGGATCAAAGATCTGAGCAATCTCTGATAAAATTGCACGCTTTGTGCACGGTTGAGTTGAGCATGGTGGCGAGTGTTTGAACGAGAATAGATCCTTGTTTGAAGACCAGTACATCCCAAGAATTTTGGTGCTGACTTCTGGATCCTCAATTTTATTGTGTAATCGCTTCCGCACGATTGAGCTGAAGTAATTTGCGATGATTGCTTGCCCATTTGGCGAGTGGGAATCCGCCCGCCATGCACAGACCCTCGATATCATCTGCAACTGCTTGCAGTGACTCGAGATCATCTGCGCCTCCGGAAATGTCGTCGACATACCGTCCTTTGGTGAGTGGATCGATTGCGAGTGGGAACCGATGTCCTTCATCTTCGACTAATTGGAGTAGGGATCGAACCGCAAGAAATGGAGCCGATTTCGTCCCATAGGTAACTGTAGTAAGTTTGAAGGGATTGATGTTTCCTTCCTCATCAACCCAGAGTATTTGTTGCAGACCCTGGTCCTTTTCGTGAATCAAAATTTGTCGATACATTTTGGTAACATCTGTGATAAAGATGAACCGGTGTTGTCTTGAGCTGATGAGTACGTCGAAGATGTTAACGAGTAATTTTGGCCCGGTATGCATGATGTCGTTGAGTGAGAGTCCTGAACTGGTTGGTTTTGAGCCGTTGAAGACCACACGGATCTTGAAGTTGTTGTTGTCTTTCTTCAGTACCCCATGGTGAGGTAGGAAGTATTGAATTGATGATGTAGATGATGCCGCAGGCACCATGTGCTTGAGTTCGAGATATTCTGCCATGAAGTTCATGTAGAGTGTTTTGAGCCGAGCATCATGATCAAGACGTCGCATGAGATGTTGTAAGCAGTGACGAGCTGCTGTTTATGAGTTCCCCAGTTGTTGCGGGTCCGATACTAATGGCAGCCTAACAATTTATCTGCCAGAACTGTCTCGAGTGTGAGTGTCCCGGAAGTGAGCTTCACAAGCCTCTTCTTCGGGAGTTAATGAGCGTGATTGAGTTGAACTGACCTCTTCTTGGAGCCAGAACCGAGTTAGTAAGTCTTGAAGATCTTGATCATGATGATTAGAGACAGCATGATGAATTCTCAGTGGTTTGTGGAGCCGAACTTGGACTGGGCCAATGATAATCCAGCCAAAAATTGTATTTTGAGCGAGTAATCCAGGAGATTTGCATTTGATGATCTCTCCAGTGATGACCTGGCCGTAATAATCAGCTCCAAGGATGACATCCGTTGGACCTGGAGTTCCAAAGTCTGGATCTGCGAGCGTGAGATGCGAGTACTGCACCGATCCCTAGGATAGTAAGGTGCGATCGAGCACGAGAAATATTCAACATTCTTACCAATGAATCTGAAACAAAAGATATCTCAAAACCGGTATCTAAGAGAATGCGAATTGGATGAGTACTTAACTTGGTCATTACGTAGACTTGACAAGTCGCGAGTAACGTTGCATAATGATGAGCTTGAGTACAACCAGTTGTTGAGTTCTGAGTGGGTGAGTGACGAGTTAGAGTGCTGCGATCATGAGTATTGTGAGTTTGAGTGTGGGCAAGAGTGCTGTTTGAGTGCAATGAGCTTGTAGTAGGCGAGTGCGAGTGAGTATCGAGTGCTTGAGTGTCGTGCGGAAGCACAAATTCTTCTTGAGTTTGAACAGGAGCACTTTGAGTGTGAGTTGCAGGGATTCCTGGATGAATCATAGAGTGGTGCTGTCTCTATCTCAATTTTAACCCGTGCCGCACAGCGATGTAAGTTTCCCATTTAAATAACACGGGGTTTTCGGCATTGAACAATTAATTTGTTATTCCGGCTAAAGTAATTGTTCGAAAAATTTGAAACTCTGTAGACTTTATCCTCATATTAGCAGCTACTCCTCAGAATTTTTATAGATTTTCAGCTACTATAATTTTAGGGGTACAGCATAATGAAAAAAAAAAAAAATTATTTTTTTTATTTTGAGCTAAAATTTTTTTCAAATAACATATCAAATCAGTCTGCATCTTTATCAGAAGTTCTTACTTTTTTTCATTCTCGCACATAAGTGGGTGAACGGTATATCTTTGTTGCACTAATACAGTAATCAAGAACTTTGCATTAGTGTGCAGGAAAGTGTTCCTTAAACGGATTTTTTGAATTTAATACAATCACCTCTCAAACGGTTTCAATAACGACAGAAAAAAATTCCCTTAAAGTTTGAGCTCTTAATTCCAACGGGACCACGTGCCGCAAATTTTGTTTTGGTGATTTTCTAAGTTCATTATATTTATTTATAAAAGAGATCTATTTTATTAATAATTTATTATAGTTAGAAAATTGTATATAAATTATGATTTCGATATTAAAATACACAAAACTATCAACCTTCTGTTCAATATTTATTGCTTAAACCAAATAATAAACTTAAAGATGACGAACTTATTTAAGCAAATATTGAAAGAAATTTAATTTATAGATTATATTTACTAAATGTTAAACTCAGACATACAGCATAGATATACCGATCTCTGATATCGATTGAATGCATTATGTATTTTTGAAAAAGACACAAAGTCAAATAACATAAACAAAAAAATTTCTTGAAAAAATCACAAAAAAAATTTTGCGGTAACTCTTCCCGTTAGAATTAAGAGCTTAAACTTTAAAGAAATTTTTTCTGTTGTAATTAAAACTATTTTGAGAGGTGATCGTAATAAATTCGAAAAATCCTTTTAAGATACACTCTACTGCACATTAACGCACTATTGTCTTACTTAGCAAAGTGCGCTTTAATTTTTTGAAAATATTCGTTTGTTCATAAGAAAAACTCGTCCAAAGCTCCTGATTACTGTATTAGTGCAACAAAAAATGCTGTACACCCAATTGGGTACGAGAATGAAAAAAAGTAAGAACTTCCGATCAGCATGCAGAGTGATTTGATATGTTATTTAAAAAAAATTTTAGATAGAAATAAAAAGTATTTTTTTTTCTTTTTTTTGATCATGCTGTACCTCCAAAATTATAGTAGCTGAAAATCTGTAAAAATTCTGAGGAGCAGCTACTGATATAAGGATAAAGTCTACAGAGTTTCAAATTTTTCGAACAATTACTTTAGCCGGAATAAAAAATTAATTGTTCAATGCCAAAAACCCCGTGTTATTTAAATGGGAAACTTACGTCGCTGTGCGGCACGGGTTAAAATTGAGATAGAGATCTGAAACTTTGAGGATATTTTTTTTTATTTATTTCGAACCACACAAGCCTCTGGGAGCATAAAAATTCAAAAATGTCCAAAATCAGGACCACCCTAATATATATATATATATATATATAAATAAATATATACATATACATATATATACGAACACACAAAATGTAAATTTTTTTTTTTTTGTACTATATGAAAATTATACCTACGGAACACTAAAAATATGTTTAAATTGTCATTTATTTTTACTGAACAAAAAAACAAACAAAAACCAATTGGACTAAAACTAATCTAAATTTTCGTGTTTCAATAAGATACTTGGTAGTCATTTTGATTTCAAAATTTTTTCATACGTTAGATGCAAACTTGGCGCACATTTTTATAGATGAAATCTGTTTTTTGTCTGATTGAATCCTACTAAAACTATTAGTTATATTTATTTCAGAATTTTTCCATGTAAAATAAGGAAAAATATCTGATTTTATTGTATTTCTTAAGCATATTTCGGAATTTTAGCATCATCGACATAGGGCGATATTTATTTTATGTTAAAAATTCGATTATTTTTGTATTTCTTAACAATTAAAATAGTATTGATTTGTTTAGAGACAAAATTATCAAAAAATATTAGTTTCTAATTTTTGTCATAATGTTGCACCAATACGAAAAAATTGACAAATTCCTGAGTAAAGCCGAGCGTAAGAGACGTCTTCTGACAAAATTTAGCAATTGTATGTTTTCAAAAACGCAGTCAAAATAATGATTTTAGTTTTCTTTCTATTGTTAAAAATCGGCTTTCAATTGGCGACTCACAACATAAGTGTTTTTTCATGGCTTTTACTTGTAAGTATTTAGGAAAAAATCGCCATTCATTAATTCCAAATTTTACTATTGAAAAAAAAATGAAACTCGAAAAACAGGTTTTTTTTTAATAACTCGAAAACTATTTGAGATTAAGAGCTCAAATCCTGACTGAATTTTTTTCATTTGGTACCAAATCAACCCCCGAAGTGCCGATAGAAAACCGTGGGGGCCGATTCAGCATGCTTATCCGGCTATACCTCAGATAATAAACATATATAATTATTTACATAAAATTTTCATTTTTACAAACTTATAAAATCAATTATAACTATTTTTATTAGCATTCTCATTTTCACAGTTATTCCTTCTTCATCTACAATTATATCGTGAATACTTGGCACTTTGTAACCCCATGGCAAAGTGTCGGTACTGTTGTCAATGAGCTGACGTTTGTCATCAGCCCAAATTAGCGCTACTTCATTGTGTACAATAGTTTTGACATTATGTTTTTCGCTCTTGATTAAATATTGTTTTTTCGTGAAATTAACATAATTTTTCAAGCATCGCTTGTAATCATCAAACGTGATTGTTCGCAAAGTTAGACCTTTCACTCCCTTTGCTTGATTTTTGGCCTTTTCATTCTTGTATGTCTTAAATGCATATAATTTAGCCCTGAGTCCAGTGAATTCAGTCATAATTTCACCATTATTTTCATCTTTCATTAGACCCAGGACTTTTTTATTTGCTAGCGGCATGTTGTAAATGTTATCAGCCAGGTAGTCTGAAGTATCAAACTTTGAAATATCACGTTTGATGGTTTCAAATATATCTGGCACAGTGAAGTGATAAATTAAACTATCTGTATCAGTGTACATTAATTTAGACTCATCATTTTTTGAATTTTATTTGATATAATTATACTAGAAGTCATAGATGAATGTTTTTGAAAAGTCCAATATTGTAAAACCAACATAAATTGGTTGATTAAAGAAGACTATTGCTTGCGTTAGTTTAATTATAACCATATCTTCATCAAATATGGTAAGACTATGAAAATTCGGTTTGAAAATCAAAGCTTTAGCACCAAATCTTCCTGTCCATTTAGTTTTAATTTGATCATCTCTATGCTTCCTAACGTTTTCCATAGTCTTGCCAAATACAGCGTTGTTCATTAGTTTAAAAAAATTTTTTTCAAACTCATTTTTTGCTAATTTTCTACAATCTGTGTTTTTATCTATATATGATTGAAGCCAAGCAGACTGTTCGAATTCAAGAATACTGTGAACTTTTTTAAATTTTAATCCTAATTCTAGACACTGTTGCAAATTTTTATAGTGTATTACATAATTTTTTTTATCATTCATGCAATATAAGTGCTATCTTGGCGCACGCTCTTTTGTTCGCCAAATAGCTGTTTGCCCATTCAACTGTTTCCACGACATTTGTGTGCGTTAAACGATTATCTGCGTGCGACAAGTAAATTTGAGTGCGACAAGTAAACTTGTCGCACTCAAATTTACTTCTTGTCGCATGCAGATTATCGTTTAACCCACAAAAATGTCGCGGCAACAGTTGAATCAGCAAAAAGCTACTTGGAGAATAAAACAGCGAGCACTAAGATAGTACTTATATTGCATTAATGATAAAAAAAACTGTGTTCAATTCGTGCGGTGTTGTCGATTACCCACTCGAGCGAATGAGCGCACTCACTTCGTTCGTGCGCTCAACTTCGCTCTCGTGGGCAATCGACAACTTACCGCACTAGTTGTACAATATACTATTTTATCATTCAAAGTAGATGATAGTTTAGAATGTTTACTTCCTGGTGGTACAAAATGCCCAGGACACAAAGGCAAATCTTTATGAAGCTCAAGTAAGTCTTCAGGATACTCTAAATCTACTTCTAATATATATCCTATGTTTACATCATTAAAGAATTTATCAAAATCATCTACATCCTTTACCCACTCAAATGAGATTTTTGGTAGTGGCATACTTATTGCCGTACCATACAAATTGTTTACATCATAGTACATGAGATAAGATTCAGCCTTGCTAGGATCGAAATCTTTACACGGAAAGAATTTGTCGATAAAAATTATTCTCTAATTTCGAGTAATCCTGGGCCATTGCAAAAAATTGGTATTTTTTGTTTTAAATTAAAAATTTTTTGTTTAAATCCCTAGCGGATCCGAATTACGGTAGATACAGTGATTTACCGTAATTTACGGTGCCTAGCAGAATTACCGTAAATTACGGTAATCTATGGTAAATTACGGTAATCTACGGCAAATTACGGTAAATTGCCGTAATTTACGGTAATTCTGCTAGGCTGAAAAATTACGGTAAATTACGGCAATTTACCGTAATTTGCCGTAGATTACCGTAATTTACGGTAATTCTGCTAGGCACCGTAAATTACGGTAAATTACGGTAAATCACTGTATTTACCGTAATTCGGATCCGCTAGGGATATTAACGTTGCTAGACTATGTTTTACTCTACTACTGAGTAATTTTTTAAAAGTCTTATATTTAATCGATTATTGTGAATATCTCATCTTAATCTATTAATTTTTACTCCATGCGATTAATTTTTACTCCCCAATATACCATTCTTTTAAACCCATTAACTTTTTGATGAAAAACTGCTTATAGCTCGAATAAATTTTCTTATCTATGGGAGTAATTTTTACTCTAAACTGCAGAGTAGTACTTCAGTAGTCTCCGTTAATCTTCGGTTAATATCGGCTTCAATTAAATGTCTTTTATTTTGCTCGCGACTAGTTAACTTCCATGTTACGCACACAAACGTACGGCTGGAAAAAAAGACGATCTCTGTATCTCTCTATAACTTAATATTTACTGAAAAAAAAAAAAAAAAATTTGTATTTTCTCTTCTTCAACACAATAAGAGTAATATTTTTTTTTATTCTTCTTCAAAATATTTATTTTAAGTCATATTCTAAGGCAATTAGATGGTTTTTAGATTTTTTATATAAATTTCAGCCTATTAATTGTAATTTTTATTGTAATTCAATATAAATTCTATAAATTGAATAATCAACTATTTATCATAACCTAAGAGTAAAAATTGAATTAGAGAGAATTTATTTAGACATCCGCTAGGGGTAATTTTTACTCGCAATTATGAGTACAAATTAATCTGATTGATTTTTACTCACTGAAAGAGTAAAATTTCGTAATTCGAAAGTAAAAAGTCGTAATGGCCCAAGATTACTCGATTTAGAGTAATTTTTAGAATAAATAACATAGCAATATTCATACGAAAATTCTTTCCGTGTACCCATGTACCGATTATTAGCAGCAGCATCCTGGTTTGTACACTATGAGATCGCATCAAAAGCAAGTTTAGTAATGTAGCGGATCTAGACTGTAAGTTTTGAAACAGCTGCTACGAAAATTCTCAAAAACATCAGCTAACAGAAGTACATCAGTTTTAAGATATAAATTTGAGTAATCACCGAGAGTTTTAACGTTAAACTTATCCCAAACTAAATTTGCAAAAGAATAATCTTCACCCGAAATATTATTATCAGTTAATTTAGAAAAAAATTTGTCTTTATCAGGCAACTGTTTATCATTAAGTTTATCTACACTGATAGAAAATTTATATTGACTCAAGAAATATTTTCTTGAGCCAAGAATTTATTTCTGAAGAAAACCAATTGTCTTGCTTCAAGAAATTCTTGTCTTGATTTAGATTTTCTTGGCTCTATAGATTTTGTATCTTCGATGGATAACTCTCGTGTCTTGACCCGAAACTATATTATCTTCAATCGATACTATCGAATTCTTCAAGCAAGACCACTTGTCTTCAACTAAAAATGTCGTATTATTATTTTAAGAACTTTACATTTTTTGTTCAAGTAATAATTTCTTGATTGAAGATGTTTTTAAAGTAATGAAAAAAACATTTTTTTTTTAAATAAATTTCTACTTTAACATATCTGAAGTAAATGAATAGAGTCCTAAAAAATCACTTTGAAACTTTTTATTTTTAAAATAAAAAAAAAAGTTTTTTTTCAAGCTGAGTAAATTGATATCTTGATTTAAAAACCGCGCCATTCTCGAAACGAGTCGGTAATGTCTTAAACCTACATTTTGCCTATCTCAATCCAAGAGCAAGAAATTCTTGAGCGAAATATGTCAGAATTTTGTTTCAAAACAAAAAAGGCTTCATCGAAAAATCAAATTCTCAAACAAAGAATTTTTTTTCTCTATCCGAGAATTTCAATTTTTTGGTTCAAGGACTTATTTCTTGAATTAAAACAATTAAAAATTTTGAAACAAGAACCACATTTTGAAGAAAAAATTTTTCTTGAATCAAGATAGTTTTTCTATCAGTGTACATTGTCAACATACTCATATGGGAATACACCTTTGCGGGTAACTAATTTTAATTTTTCTACATCAGGATAGTGAAGTTTTGTTATTTGTTTCTCATCATCACCAAGATATGCTGCTAATTAATCAAGACTTGATGCCATAAATCGGAATGAGTTTATGAAACGCAAAGAAACTGAAATACTTGCAATAGACTTTGTGAATGATATATATCTTCCTTTGTTAATTGGTAATAATATCATATCACCTTCAAAAGTTGAAAGACTATGGGAATAACATAAGACTTGAGATAGTTGACATTACGAGATATATGTACTGAACCGCGATAATTACCCGTAAAGTGACAGTGATCATAACATTTATCTGTATTTGAAGAAAATGATCTTTCGCAAATACGACAAAGAGTTGCCTGATTATGATTTGCTTGCTGTTGTTTCGTTAGTGGCTTCATGGCTATGGGATGTTTTAAATATCCTTCAAATTCAATAGCCAAGTCTGAGTTTTTTCGAAAACCACTCAATACATGTTGGTGATCGACTTATTTCGAATTTGGATAATTTATTACCATAACTACAATGATAATAGAAAACTATACTGTGTAGGAAGTGCTTTTGTGTTTCAACATATTGTGACTCAAGTGTACATTCCAGGTCTGCGTATACAACAAACGGGACAGTGTCTTTACATTTATAATTTTTAAATTTAAAAATTCTATCATTCCCATCAGGAAATTCCATTCGAACTTGTTCAACTTTCTAACTGTCTGCTTTATGATTTTCATACGAATATTTAAATTTAAATGATTCAAACATTGATCACAAAAGAATAATTGACAATGAGCATCTGATATTTGGCTTTTAACTAATCGAGATAAATTTTTTATTAATGCAAAGTGAAATTTGGGTTCAAAAGTTTTTAAATCTTCAGATATATTTAAATTTACATTTTGTTAAACCATTAAAAGATGAATACCCTCGCGGTTTTGCGAATGCCGTAAAAATGCCGTAAATTTTCGGCATTTATGCACATGCCGTAAATTTACCGTAATAATTTGGTAGTAATATGGTTATATTGGCCAGTTTTTTTCCTGTAGTTATGCCATATACTTACTGTACTTATACTGTAGAGTTATCAGATTACTACAGTAGTATTACTATAAAAATGCCGAACTTTTACCAAAAAAATGCTGTAAAAAAACTATAAAAATGCCGAACATTTACCAAAAAAATGCTGTAAAAATACTATAAAAATGCCGCACTTTTACCGAAAAAATGCTGTATAAAAACCATAATAATACGACAATTTTATAATAATAAAATCGTATTTTTTTGGTAATAATACCGTAGATATCCTGCAATTTTGCCAGATTTATCCTGATATAATGGAAAATTGTAAAAAATTTGGTTTCATTTTTTTGTTTGCTTCTGCATTTAAAATCATTGAAAATGTGCAAAATGTAAATTTTTTTATTTTATTCTATTAGTTCACACATTTCTTATGCAAACAAAAGAATGTGAGTGAATATAACAATCCGGGAAAATTGAGTTTTTCAATTTTCTTAAGTTTGTTTGTATCCATATAAATACAATTAGTACCAGGTTCCAAGTAAGCGATTTGGCATAATTATTAACAGATCAGACTTTGAGTCGTGAGGACTCGGGATCAAACTCACGAGTTGACGGATTTTTTTTTTTTTTTTTTTTTCAGGACAGTTATTGAATATATAACTTTTTAATGTTATATATAATTATATAAAATTATATATAACTAAATAAAATTTTATATAATTTTTTTTCCGGGTTGAACGGTTTGATGCTGCAAAAATGCCGAAAATATGCTGTATAAATACGGTTTTAATGCGATTAAAATACCGTATATATTCTGTTTTATTACCGTAAATATTCTGAATTTATTTCGTAAATTTTTGGTAGTAATGCAGCAAAAAAACTGGCCAAAATAACTTGAGTAATACCATATTTATGCAGTATTTATACCGTATAATTCCGGTATTATTTCGGTATTTCCAAAACCGCGAGGGTAGTATCGTTATCAGATTTTAAATTGTTACTTAAATGCAAAAGAATAATTACACTTTTTTCAGTTTTTTTACCGGTATATTTAGACTCAATACCATAAACATTAATCGATAAATTATTTAATTTTTCAAATTCAGGAATGTCTTTGATAGATATAGGATACTGAAAACCTTCATACTTAAGAATTGAGCTGAAATGGTTGTATTCTGAAGTTCTCTGGAAGTTTGGAACGGGCTGATGTAACACTACATTGACGGAGCATAGAAAACAAAACTTATCCGAGTTCTGAATATTTATAAATGTTTTTTTGTCCCAGATGTCCTTGGGCATCATGACAAACGTTGAATCACCAGCTTGAAGAGGTGCATATCTTGACATCGTGATGACCAAGTTATTTATTTCAATCAAACTCCACCCAAAATCTTTTTGATTAAAGTCTTCAACTTTTTTTAACACTTTTTCATATACATTGTCGGTACACTAGTCAGCAAGAGATGTTGCAGGTAAAATTTCGCTGCTTTTAATGTTGAATGATTTTGTTTCTTCAACAGTGTTTTCGTTTTTTGCATTTCTGAATTTGCAAAATAATTCTACACTGACTTTAAGACCTGCAACATCATTCAACATATCTTAAACTTTTGCAATCACTAAATTTTGAGAGTCAGTTAAGAAAGTTCTCAAGTCAGTGTGAGCACGATTCACCACACAGCCAGTCTTGATGTTATTCGTAAACGCGTTTTCTAGGTCTTGCCATTTAATTGAATTATTTCTTACACCCAAGTCACCACCGGTAACTTGACCACTAACACGAGCAAATTGATCGCCATACCAGCACAGTAGTACAATGTTCGCTTGCACACTTCTTTTCACTTAGACACTTGTTTGCTGATCCAACAAAATGTCATTAAAATAATTAATTGTGTCAACACACATTTGGTAGCACTTTTGACATTGTTTTTCACTCACTGTGTCTTGTTGCAAATCATTAAATGACTTTGCTACTGTATCCACTAAACTTTGAATTGCATCAATAATACCACGAGATTGCGCTATCTTTAATAAAATTGTTTTTATTCAATCACTAATTTACATGATTAAAGATTTTCTGCTTAAAGTTTTTTGAATGTACAAAATAAGTGTTTTAAGTCTAAACAGTTCTTTAACACAGAAATAAATTGTAGACATAATTAAAAAAATATTTTTGATATAAAATCCCAGTGAACACATCAACGTAACAGGGATGTCACATTTATAGAATGAAAACTTCCGGTTACGTAAAATCATAAGTCACATGTCCATCACATCTTCATAACATGTATATCACAATTTCACACTCATTTACGTAACATTGTTACGTAACACAATGAACATAAATGTGATGTTAACGTGACGTACATGTTACATTGGTGATATAACGGTGATGTGATTTGAATATTATATTTACATAACATAGAAGACATGAAAAAAAACAAATTTTACGTTAAGGTTATATAACAGTGACCTCTAAGTGACGTCATTTTCTATTAAATTGTACAAGGCACTTTTATGCGCTAGAAATTATAATTGCTATATTAATAAAAAAATTCACAAAGGAAAAACATAAGAAATATTAATATGTGATTTATTGGCTGAAAAACATACATACTTTTTTTATAAACTTATCCAAAAAATTAAAGGTACAAAAAAATGTTATAAATTTTTTAGTGATTTTTGGAAGGCTGTATTTTCGTGAAAAATGATCGTATTGAAAAAACAAAAAAAGCAAATTGAAGCTTGAAATCTCTAAAATTTTTTTCATCCTTGATATCCACTTGAAAAACCCTTAAAAAATGGCCATTTTCTGGGTTTTTAGTCGACTCATCGCTACTCTGCAAATATTGATTAAAAAAACAATGTTGCCAGGCAATTTTACAGCTTAATGTATCCCCAAAAACCATGGAAATTTTCAGATTAATCCATCGAATCGTTTGTCCGGGCCGATTGCTCAAAGTTTTACAAAACAATTAAAGGAACAACCCGGGTCAAAAATAAAACTTGATTTAGACTTGGTTTACTAAGTCGAAATTTGGAGCCGTTTTTCACAAGACAAACTCGACTTTTTTTACGGAGATATGGAATACATTGAGTTTTCGCCTTGGTTTAGATTTAATTGGCTTACTTAGTCACGAGTTGAGACGAAAAAGTAGAAATCAAGTCGAAATTGACTTGGTTTAGACTTATTCGACTTAACTTATAAGTCGAAAAAGTCAGATCTAAGGTAAAATAATTTTTATACACTAATGGAAAAAATTAAAGGATCAAAAAAAAATTCCAAATTTTTGGGCGATTTTCAACAGGCCTCAACTTTGAGAGAAATGGTCGTACAAGAAATATAAAAAAAGGAAATTGTAGCTCCAAGTGTCTACTTTTTGGATTAGATCTTCAAAATTTTTTAGCGTCAGCAATTTCAGAGTAATCTTAGAAAAACCAGCGACAAAAAACTTATTAAATTAAAAAAAATTTTTTTTTTTGGTCTTCGGGCGTGGAAAAATTTTTTTTTTGCTTAACCACTACGAGGATCGGATACCGTTATTATTCAGCTTTAATTTCTTTTTTTATGGACCTTGATACGTCCACTTCTCGCCGAGATATCGGTCTTCAAATGGAAAAGGATCCGTTTGTTTTTGATTATCGATATCTCAGAAACCAATGATCGTAAAAAAAGTTGATGATGGATTTTAAAAACTTGAATAAATTCCCTTCAACGATTAGCCATTGCTTTTTCGAAAAAAAAAATTTTTCCTATCGTCACATGAATTTAAAAATGCAACAAAAAAAGGGCATCTTGTGGTTTTCTGGAAAATCAAGCGCTGAATCGAAAATATTGTGGAAATCGATAATGTTTACTGTGCATTTTACAGTTCAATATTTCCACAAAAACCCTACAAAGAGCCAGATCAATCCAACCAGCCGTTTATTTGTTTCACTCGATCAAAGTTTTGAAAAAATGAAAGGATCACGTTTTTTGCTCTAAAAAGCTCATAATCTTCAACAAGATGATAATAAACATTTTTTCTGAGCTTTGTCTACAATTTTATCGCAGACAGTGCTTAAATTTCCAAAAAAGAAAAAAGTTTTTTTTCAAAACAAAATTTTCAAAAAAAATTTTTTTTTGGAATAACTTTAGGAAATTTACAAAACTAACACCCAATTATTTTTAACACGTTTTCGTAGCTATGTTACGTTCCCGTAATATTTTATTGATTAAATTAAATTAATTATTTTTAATAAATTAATTTTTTGCAATGTAACGGAAATCGTTTACGATAAGAGAGTCGCCGTGGCTCGCGGGTAGTCAAAACAGATGACGATGCATGAGACCCGGGTTACGATGATTCTCTCACAGAGAACCTGAGATGCAGCGTCAACATTTTGTCAACTCTGTTGACTTTATTATATTTTTATAATGACTAAATAGTCAGTCCTTCGAGAGAGCTCATAGAGCTCGATCCTCTGCTCTCTATATAGTTAATAAACGTAATTAATTCTAAATTAATTCAACCTTATTTTGGGGTGCCAATTGGCACCCCAATATTTTCACCTACACTATGACCTATCCATTTATAACAGGGCTAAGCTGCTACTCTGGTCGTCCTTACAAAGGGCGCCACTGGAAGTAATAACGGCCTCCCAGAGCCGGATCTTGGATCGTCAGGGTCGGTGTAAAATAGATTTGTAAGAGAAGGAAGAGGAAGGATAATTTATAATTAATTAATTTATTTCACAATTAACAATTTTAACCTTTATTTATTTAAACCTTGACAATATTTATTTAAACCTTTATTCTTATAACCTTTTATTACCTTATTAAACCTTATTACCTATAACTTTATTACCTAATGTCAACTACCTTTGACTATATCACACACACACTCACTCTGAGTCCCCTGGACTATAATACACATACACGACTTAATACTTTCCACGCGGTCGACAAGACCCTCTACGTGGCTAATATTTTCCCGCGCGGTCCCCTGGACCCTCTACGCGATATAAAACCTTAACTAATTAATTCACGCGGTCCCCTGGACCCTCTACGTGATTACAAAACCTTAATAACTATTTCACGCGGTCACCTTGACCCTCTACGTGAATAAAACCTTATTTAATTAATTCACAAATTCCATAATTACACTATCCACTCCCACACACTTTACAATATAAAATTCCACTATTAAAATTTAACCATATTCAAATTCCTTATCAATTAATTTACCGTTTACAATTACCACATTATTATTTACCAAATTAAAATCACTAATCAATTACTAACAACTAATTTCTTATCAACGTTAAACTTTCTTTTAACAACCATTTTGTTAAGCCGGTTTTAGGATTTATTTTAGTTTACCGGTTAACATTTTATTCACTGACTCTATATCCAATACTCAAACTCGAACACGTTTTACTTAACGACACTTTTTAACGTTTATATATTATTTGATTTTTATTTAATTACTTAACTTAATTATAATTAATTTATCCTATTATTAGTGACTAGATTATTTTGACTAGATTGCAATTGCTTTTCCGGCGAATGCCTTACACAACCTGCCTGGAAAATTCCAGAAGAATTTTCCGGCGATGCTTTATACAACCTGCCTGGAAATAACAAAGCTAATTATTAAGACCGGCTTTCGATTGAATATTACACGAAAATAGACACGACAATACTTCGCGGACACGATGTATAACTGCGTATTTAATTAATAAATATTCTGGGAATATTCTATAAAATACTTATCACGATTACGTTTATTCTTTCCCCATCGGTTGTCCAGTATTAGTTGTCCTGGTCTGGTAATTGTCCTGGTCCGTGTAATTGTCCTATTCCATGTAGTTGTCCTGGTGGTCACTTGGTCCTCCCGGCTCGGTGCTTCCCGGTTGTAACTTTGGGCGTCTAGATGTTTGCCCGATCCTCTGGACTCTTGTCTTGAACGTCTGTTCAGTCTGGTCGTTCCGGTCACTACTTCTCTTTTTCACTGCTGTCTTCTAGTTTTATTAATTTCTCTCGATTATTTTCGGCAATGATCGGAAAACCCCTCCCTGATTAATTATGATTGGGCCTAGCGTGAGAGTATTTTCTATTAGCGCGCCCGGCGACAAGTCGAAAAACTTAATCGAATGCTTAATTGGGGTAGCAGGTAAGGTAGGTGGCCATCAGTGATAAATCACAATTTTGGTCAATAGAATGACCCAATTTACCCCGTTACACATTCACTATCCAAAATAAATAATTACAATAAAATAATCGACGACCAAGGCCCACCGGGGGTCTGTCGATACTCCAATGAGGCCAAACCTAAATTAAATTTAATAATTAAAAATTATTTTTATTTTTAATTAGTTTGGGGTAATTCTCAAAACGTAACAGTGTTGCTGTGACTAGGATCAGTGACCATTGTTTATAGACTATACAAATAATTATTGAATAATTAAAAATTAATATTGGGAATTATTCAAAACGTAACAGCTGCATTCCGTGATTTTACTGATCTCTCAGTCATTAAATTCAAAAAAAATTTTTTTTTTGAAATTTTTGTTTCGATATATATATTAGGGTGCTTTTATTTTTGCGACTATTTTTTTTTTTTTCGCTCCCATCCCGAAATTTTGTTGGAAATACCCCCAAAAAAATTCCCTGAGAGTTTGGACCCTTAATATTAATATTAAGTACTCGACCACAGCGTGTGAAGATTTCCCATTTAAAATACACGTAAACTTGGGTTTTTATTTTTTAAACTTCTATAACTCCGCGGCATTTTATGATATCATCTCGCTTAAAGTCGCGATTTTCTCAGAATTAAATGCTCTACAAAAGTGCCCGTGGTCGCGAAGTCGTAACTCATACAGGTGGGGTAGTACGGACCACTAAACTGAATTTTTTCATAGGATTCTTGTTTTTTCTCTCAACAACAAGACCTACAGAAAAAATGTAAATAATAATTTTATAGGAAATTCAATTTTCTACAAAAAAAGGTCCTTAGCACCAAATCACTCAGATTGATATTTTTTGAGAGATTAGTCAAATAAGAAATCAATATTTTCTAAGATTTGCTTCGACATTTTACGGGAATTCAATGCTACGTAAACTTCAATAATTAATATCTCACAAAATATCAATCTAAGTGATTCGGTGCTAAGGACCTTTTTTGTAGGAAATTAAATTTCCTGTAAAGTTGTCGTTTGCATTTTTTCTGTAGGTCTTGTTGTTTATGAGATAATGAGAGAAAAAACAAGAATTCTATGAAAAAATTCAATTTAGCGGTCCGTAGTACCCCACCTTTATGAGTAACGACTTCGCGACAATGGGCACTTTTGTAGAGCATTTAATTCTGAGGAAATCCCGAATTTGGACGAGATGATGTCATAAAATGCCGCGGAGTTATAGAAGTTTAAAAAATGAAAACCCAAGTTTACGTGTATTTTAAATGGGAAATCTTCACACGCTGTGGTCGAGTACTTAATATTAATATTAAAGGCTCAAACTCTCAGGGAATTTTTAGAGGGGTATTTCAAACAAAATTTCGGGATGGGAGCGAAAAAAAAAAAATAGTCGCAAAAATAAAAGCACCCTAATATATATATATATATATATATCCGTATTTTATTCAAAATACATTTTCCTTTTTAACTTTGGGCGCCGCCACTGGCAGCCCAATATTAATACACACCTCATACTGGGCGCCGCCCCCGGCAGCCTAATATTCTCACCTGCTTTGGGCGCTGATACTGGCAGCCCAAGCACTTCCTTCCTGACTTCCGAAATTCATGCCAAGAAGCCGAAGGACAGGTAAAGAGGCCCAATTACGTCGGGTCCTTCGTACGATCCATGAGGATCTCGGTCGTTCAGTTCATCAACGCCGCCGCCTAGAAATCGTTGCCGAGGAAGTTCTTCTCGATCCAGTGACGTTGGTTATTCCGAATTCGGGTATTGCGTTAAGTGAGGTTCGTGAGTTACCGAGCTCTTGTGTTGTTGAGCCGTCGAGCTCTTGTGTCGTTGAGCCATCGAGCTCTTGTGTTGTTGAGCTGTCGAGCTCTTGTGGTGTGGTCCAACAGCTGGAGTCGCTCGTCCTTACGGAGGAACCAAGCCTTCAAAGCTCTTCCTGTGCAGAGGAGGATTCACGGGCAAACCCAGTCTTCTGGACTGGTATCAGTGAGGGTTGGCAGTTGGATCCAATGGGCGTTCCATCCGTCCATCCACCCAGCGGGAGCATCCCTTTCCACGACCCTCGTTACGGGTACTACTCAGAGTCCTATTTCAAGGCCACCGACCGAGACGAGTACGCACCAGCGGAGGCGAAGAAATTACGAAAAAAAGGGATTATTTGGGCCGACTTGTGGAGCCCATAATCTCCACCATGGTAAGTCATTGAACTTTTTGCATAAAATAAGAGAAGGGCAACAGCTGACGCACCTGGAGTCTATCGACACCCTAACGACATCAACCTGGTAAAATTAAAAATATTCTGTCTGATTAATAGATAAGCCAGAATGTAACAACGTTCTATTCAGTTTTTTTTTTTTTTTCGTTTTTCAGAAATTTTTTTTTTCCTCTTTACCTTACATTTACTGAATAACTAACGCAAAAATGAAAGAAAATCCGAAAAAAATTTATTTTTTCATTTTGGTAATGATTACACAATTTAAGGAACAAAACTTCCCGGGTCAAAAATAAAACTTAATTCAGGCTCGCTACGCCTTATTTTCTTCTGAAGTTATCGATTTGCCGACGATTTTTTGATAAGATCTCGACTTTTTCGACTTAAATTTAAAAAAAGTCGAGTTTGTCTTGTGAAAAACGGCTCCAAATTTCGACTTAGTAAACCAAGTCTAAATCAAGTTTTATTTTTGACCCGGGTTGTTCCTTTAATTGTTTTGTAAAACTTTGAGCAATCGGCCCGGACAAACGATTCGATGGATTAATCTGAAAATTTCCATGGTTTTTGGGGATACATTAAGCTGTAAAATTGCCTGGCAACATTATTTTTTTAATCAATATTTGCAGAGTAGCGATGAGTCGACTAAAAACCCAGAAAATGGCCATTTTTTAAGAGTTTTTCAAGTGGATATCAAGGATGAAAAAAATTTGAGAAATTTCAAGCTTCAGTTTGCTTTTTTTGTTTTTTCAATACGATCATTTTTCACGAAAATACAGCCTTCCAAAAATCACTAAAAAATTTATAAAATTTCTTTGTTTCTTAATTTTTTGGATAAGTGTATGAAAGTACACTTTTTTAAATTGCTTGACCTTGACGTGTTGAGAGTAGAGCACTACCTCAACTCTTCGCTTATGAGGCGTGCAATAAATATTTAAAAATCTCCAAGTTCTTACTTTTGTTTATTTTTCTTGATACTGAAATATTATTTGTATTTTTTTAGTACCGTCCCATACGGATCGATACCAGACGAAAATGTATCCGTTGGACTGGTTACCTCGAATGTGCATTCGATTGGGGGATAAAAGTTGGATAATATGTATCCTTGAAGGAACAATTTGCGAGCCCATAAATTTCTTAGCGGTGGTTTCTTGAACTACCAAATATTTATTATGCAGCAACTACATGTTCGCACATCAGACCCGTTATTAATTTTTCCGCCTGCTTATAAATAATTATTTTATAATTATTTATTTGTATTTAATTTAATAAAAAAAAAAATAAAATAACAATAAAAATTATAAAAACCAAACAAAATGTCTAATAATAAAAGAAATATATTAAAACAATAAAAATAATTATTTCAATTATTTACAAGCAAATGAAAATACAGATGGAAATTTTTATAAATAAAAAAAAAAAGTTTACTTCACCGATTCGACATGAAACTCAGCACGTTTCAATAACAAATATTATTTTTTACATAAATTAAATGTAAAATTATTAATTATAGCAAATACATAATTTTTACGCATAAGCCTTCCTATTGCAATGTCGTCAAATACGTACATCATTTTAAAGTAAAATTTTTTACATAAATGTGATGAAATGTTTCGATGTAAAATAAATATAACTATTTTTATGTTAGAGTGCTGTAACATTATGAACATATCCGAAATATTACATTGTGATGTAAATGTGACCGTGAAATAGAATCACCAAGATTATGTCACTTATAAGTCGATTTTGTTACGTGATTTTGAGGTAATATCTAGAATGTAAAGCTAACGTTAGTATGTGATATAAATATAGAGTCACATTTAGGTCACCACTGTGATATCACTCGGTCAGTAACATGCATGTAATCTTAATGTCACATTTACGACACAAATTTGGCGTACCATTTACATTCCAATTTATATCATCAGAATGTAAATTTTACGTTGAATTTGTTATGTTACATCTTCTCTAGATGTGATATCACTGTTATGTTGGTGTGTTCACTGGGATAAATCACTCACAATTAAAAACACCAAAAAAAAAATTGTCTGTGCACCGGGTGCCACCTATCTACGGGCATGTTTTTCGACCCGCTGAATACGAATTTCAAGTCCGTTTAGGCCGCCCAGCCTTCAATTTCGAGTAAATTGCAAAAAACCTCCAAAAATATTGAAAATTCGATGTTTTGGCAAGAAAAAAAATTTTGAGATCTAAAGAGAGCACAATTTTTATGTATTTTGATCTGTGAAATACTAATTTCGATCGTACTTTAATCATAAACTTTTTTAATTCTAAAAAAATTGTAAAATACCCTTAAAAATTGCAAAAATTGGGATTATCTTGGTACAAAAATTTTTGTGGACCCGGATTGACAAAGATTTTCATGTGTCGCGTGACCATTCAAATTAATTTATAATTAATTAGTGATAAGAATTAAAAATAGTATTTAAGTTTAAATTTGAATGATTACGCGGGCTTTTCGACACCACGCCGGTGCGGAGACAGCGTTTGCTCGTGGAGTGGCGCATGCGCGCGACGTGAATGAGAGCACGTGTATGATGATATTTTAATTTATGATTTAAAAATAATTATCATTAAGATTTTTTAATTATAAGTTGACAGTTATAATTTTATAATGTCTGGGCAGTATAATGTGTGGTCACATTATGCCCCAATAAGATTTAATATTTTATTATGATTAAACTTAATATCCAGGTATCAAGGTCCTGATAAATACCGGCCGCAGGGTAGGGGAGATCGATATTTTCCTCTCCAATATCGACACTGATTATTTGAGTTTAAATAATTATTATTTAATTTATCGTATAGTTTAAAATTATTATTTTGGCATAAATCAATACTAGATAAATGTATTTAATTTAATATGTATCATTCAGGTTGGGGAATAATGTTTCTATAATTTATTTATTGAATTTAAAATAGGCCCAGGGCTAGATAATAATAATAATAATTACGGGTGATTGTTGCGCCACTTGGGTGGCCAACAAGTGGCCAGCCCAAAAAGCAATTAGAAAGGTACGGACAATCAAGACAAGCAGACGATGTCGCTAAAAATTTGCTAAATAAGTTGCTATTGCGTTTTATTTAATTAAAATTGGTAAATTCACGGGGTGTGGTGAATTGGTTATTAGTTCGAGTTTTTATTTGGATTGACCTGGGAACAATATCGAGTAAGTACTCTTGTATTCTCTTTCCATGCATTGTCACTGATAACTTCCCCGGGAATTGTTAGTATTCGCGGCGTAAAATTCACGTGTGTGCATCACACACCCGTGAAAAATTTAATTTATCCTGTATTCCTTTTCTCCTGAATGATACATATGTACGGAACATTCCATACCAAATCGACCACTTTTTGAGGTCACCCCCTCCTATATTTTTGAAAAATTTATATGTTTTGGAGGCTGATAAAAAACGCTCTCATGAATTTTTTCAAATATTTTTGACTACTCATTTCCAAGATGACAATTTTTTTCAAAATACGAGGTTTTTTTTTGAAACAGTTATAACTTTGCGAAAAATATACCAATCGTATCGTTTTTTTTTTTTCAAAATCTACATTTTTGAATGTTCTTTCAAGAAAAAAATACGCTTTTATTCTTAATCAATTCCTTCATTGTTTATTTTAAGTTTCAAACAAAAAAAAAATTTTTTCGAAATGTATGCCCCCTTCGATTTTTTTGAAAAATTTCTCAAAAAAATTCGGATGAATTTAGAAAATTTTAAGACCAATCCGATCTTGGGCAAACAATTCGTTCTATTTTTTTTCTTAATTCGAAAACATTTTTTTTTCTTAAATATTATTTTTCGACTTAATTTGACCAATAAACATTCTCAGATCGGTCTATTTAGCTGCTATGATTTTTTTTTTAACACTGTGCCGGTTGGAGTATACTATTTTTTATAAGTTTTTCTATTCATTCAGTAAATGAATTTTAAAAATCATCTAAGAACTACTTATGAGTTATCTTTATAACCTAGGAGAGGTGGCACGTGGCCGATAGTCAATAAGAAAAAAAAACCAAGGAAAGGATAGTAAATGAAATTGATCCGCATTCAAACCCCAAAGTAATAAACGATGTTTATTTTTTTTGAAGCTTGAACAATTTTTGAATTTTAAATTCAGTTGAATTTGAGTATTGTTTTACAAGTAAACTTTCATCGTCATTTGGTATCACACAATGAAATTTTTGAGTTCCTTTTGTAGTTGCTGTTCTATTAAACTTCATTGTGTGATAGTGATACTCATATGAAGTTCTTAGTTGATTTTTAAAATTCATTTACTGAATAAATAGAAAAACTTAAAAAAATAGTATCTCCAACCAGCACAGTATTTAAAAAAAAATCATAGCAGCTAAAAAGACCGATCTAAGAATTAAGAAAAAAAATAGAACGAATTGTTTGACCACGATCGGATTGGTCTTAAAATTTTCTAAATTCATCCGAGTTTTTTTGAGAAATTTTTCAAAAAAATCGAAGGGGGCATACATTTCGAAAAAATGTTTTCTTCGTTTAAAACTTAAAATAAATAATGAAGGAATTGATTAAGAATAAAAGCGTATTCTTTTCTTGAAAGAACATTCAAAAATGAAGATTCTGAAAAAAAAATGATACGATTGGTATATTTTTCGCAAAGTTATAACCGTTTCAAAAAAAAAACCTCGTATTTTGAAAAAAATCGATATCTCGGAAACGAGTAGTCAAAAAAATTTGAAAAAATTCATGAGAGCGTTTTTTATCAGCCTCCAAAACATATAAATTTTTCAAAAAT
This sequence comes from Microplitis mediator, assembly GCF_029852145.1. Taxonomy (NCBI): domain Eukaryota; kingdom Metazoa; phylum Arthropoda; class Insecta; order Hymenoptera; family Braconidae; genus Microplitis; species Microplitis mediator. The sequence continues at coordinate 11,184,566 of NC_079970.1, read as the reverse complement.
ATCGGAGGGGGTGACCTCAAAAAGTTGTCGATTTGGTATGGAATGCCCCATACATATATCGAGGGTTGAATATAATAAAATAAATATATTTTGTTTAAAATTTAATTAAAAAGTAGAAATTGCGTGCGTACAGTGGTTTGCTGTATATATATTTGGGTGGCCCAAAAAAACCGACTATTTTTTTTTTTCGAGTCTCTAATGAAAATTTGTTGGTTTAAGATGTTTCAAGACGCCTCTCTAAAAATCAGCTCGATAAAAAATTTTCAAGAGGTCGCTCACGAATTTGGAAAATATCAAAAATCATCGAAATTAGGATTTTTTTGTTCTAAATTTCTTCTTTCTTGTAGCAGCTGTAGTTTATATTTATAAAATCATGATTACGCTGAAAATTTCTGCTCAAAATTAAAATATTTAAACGTCGCTCAAGAATTTTGAATGTTTCCGAGTACTGTCTCTTGGACGTATTCGAGCAACCCTTGAATGTTAATAATAAACCTTCTCAATTTTTTTACCATCAATTTGTATCATAATGAATAAAAATACAACCCGAGAAATAGAAATAATAAGTTATTTACATACTTTTTTAGTTTTTAATTCAATTTTTAGGTTTTTTTCGCTGATTCAAAACTTACCCAATTTTATTGTTTAAGACTGTCCTGTATATTTTCGGTTATGCAAAAGTTATATTCAAGTGAAATGACAGTAATTGAGTTATAAAAAAATACAAAAACTAATTCAAAGTATTAGTTACATATTATCAGTTAATATTCAAAATTCTTGAGCGCCGTTTAAATATTTAAATATTGGGCTGAAATTTTCAGCACAGTCATAATTTTACAGATATAAAATATTGCTGCCACGAGGAAGAAAAAATTCCGAAACAAAAAATCCTAATTCCAATCATTTTTGATATTTTCAAAATTCGTGAGCGACCTCTTGAAAATTTTTTATTGAGCTGATTTTTGGAGAGGCTTCTTAAAACATCTTAAACCAAAAAATTTTCGTTAGAGACTCAAAAAAAAAAAATAGTCGGGTTTTTTGGGCCACCCTAATATATATATATTGAAACGATGTTGTGGTCCACCCCCTGTAATAGTGGGTGAATCAACCGTCCGTTACCTATTTCTGACTTTCGTAAGAAATAGGCCCGTGTCCCTTTTAGCCAGTGGGCTAATTATTTGGTAACTGATCCTGGTGTTACCCGGTTCGTAAGGACCAGACGACCGGTTGGCCTTGAATTTATATATGCCGAGTGCATATAAAGGATCGGGAGTCGTGGGGCAATATAAATTATATGAAAAGAAATTAGATTACAGGTATTTGCGTAGCAAGCCAAAGAGTGATAAACACAAGAGGTTGAAAAAGTTATAATAATAATAGAATTGTTATACTTACCTATGGGTTGCTGGTTAAATGATGCAGGTAGAAATTAGAAGGTAATAATTATAAGAGACAATTGTGACCTAAGCATCACAATTGTCGATTTAAAACCACGAGAAGGTGGATTACGGGGTTGCCGTCTTCTGTAGGGAATGCTATAGGCTATGGTGTACGACCAAGGTCGTACGAGGCTGCGCAAAGCACACCTCTACGGGGTTACCGTCTTCTGCAGAAAATGCTGCAGGCTAGGATGTGTGAGTAATTCACACGAGGATACGCCAAGGAGTACCTCTACGGGGTTGCCGTCTTCTGTAAGGAAAGGATACAGGCTATGGTGTATGAATAACTCATACGAGGATATGTAAAAGTATATCCCCACGGGGTTTCCGTCTTCTGTGAGGAAAGGACACAGGCTATAGTGTATGATAGTCATACGAGGATACGTAAAAGTGTATCCCCACGGGTTTTCCGTCTTCTGTAAGGAAATTATACAGGCTAGGAGGTGCAAGCAGGTTTACACGAGAATGCAGTAATTGCATTCCCACGGGGTTTCCGTCTTTTATAGGTAAAAGGCTATAGGCTAGGAGGTGTGTAATCACACAGGATAGACCAAAGTATATCCGTATGGGGTTTCCGTCGTCCATAGTGAAAGCTATGGGCTAAACTTATCTAATGGTAATGCTTAGAAACTACTAGACAAGCAGGTAGAGTTTTGAAAATTAAAAAAAGGTTAAAATGTAAACTAAGTTTATTATAAAGACATAATGAAGAGTATATAAGAAAAGCTGATGATAATCGGGGCGCAGGCCTTTTTATAGATTCACGTCGATGCTTACGCGTCGACGTGGTGCGCATCCCTTCCATTAAAAATGCGAATGGAGAGGGATTATGAAATAATAATAATAATTAAATAATGCTAAAGTAGGTAAACCAGATAACAAGTGGTAGATACCCTCGGTAACCGTCTATTATCATGGTATGACAATGAGGTATTATAAACCTCGTTACAATATATATTTATATATATATATATATATATATATATATATATATATATATATATATATATATTTATACACTTATCCAAAAAATTAAAGGAACAAGAAAATTTTATAAATTTTTTAGTAATTTTTGGAAGGCTGTATTTTCGTGAAAAATGATCGTATCGAAAAATTTAAAAAAGCAAATTGAAGCTTGAAATCTTTTCGAGAAGAGAAGAAAAATTTTTTTTTCCGAAAAACAAAAAAAAATAACCCTCCGAATGAAACGTAAAAAAATAAAAATGTGAAAAAATTCTTGTTTGGTCTCGTTTTTTGGAAAATTTTTTTTTTTTCCTCTTTACATTACATTTACTGAATAACTAACGCAAAAATGAAAGAAAATAAAAAAAAATTAATTTTTTCATTTTGGTAATGATTACACAAATTACGAAACAAAACTTGTTCCTTTAATTGTTTTGTAAAACTTTGAGCAATCGGTCCGGACAAACGGTTCAATGGATCAATCTGAAAAGTTCCAGGGTTTTTAAGGGTACATTAAGCTGTAAAATTACCTGGCAACATTATTTTTTTTATCAATATTTGCAGAGTACCCTCGCAGATTTGAATCACGGTGGAAACACGGTGGGTTTGTTCCATTGTACCACTGTGATTACGCGGTGTATCCGACGTGATTCCACGGTGGCTTTGCCACCGTGTATACACGGTGTTTTCACTGTGATTACCCGGTGGATACACCGTGGAACCACGGTGGTGAAATAGCACAGCCACCGTGGAATCACGGTGGGTACACCGCGTAATCACAGTGGGAACACCGTGTATACACAGTGGTCAAGCCACCGTGAAATCACGGTGGATACACCGCGTAATCACAGTGGATACACTGTGTATACCCGGTGGTAAAATGGAACAAACCCACCGTGTAACCACGGTGGATCCACGGTGTTTACACTTCCACGGTGTTTCCACCGTGATTCAAATCTGCGAGGGTAGCGATGAGTTGACTAAAAAACCAGAAAATGGCCATTTTTCAAAGGTTTTTCAAATGGATATCAAGGATGAAAAAAAAATTATTTTTTGAAAAAATCGAAAATGGAGCTTGTAGGGGATTTATTTAAGTTTATTAAACTGCCCTTTAAATTACTGTGAGACCATTTCTTGCTGAGATATCAATAATCAAAGACAAAAGGATCCTTTTTCATTTGAAGGCTGATATCTCAGCAGCAAATTGTCGTACAGAGAAACAAAAAAAGCAAATTGTAGCTGAATAAATTTCCTAAACAAGCCATAAATTCGTTTTTTTGAAAAAAATTTTCCCGGCCCCGTTGACCTAAAAAACGAAACCAAAAAATTTAGAAAAATTTTGTCTCGACCTTTTTCGTATGATTCCGCAAAAACCGTGGCTCAAAAAAATATTTTGCTGAAAGATCGTTAAACTAGAGATTTCAAGCTTTAATTTGCTTTTTTATTTTTTTCGATACGATCATTTTTCACGAAAATACAGCCTTCCAAAAATTACTAAAAAATTTATAAAATTTTCTTGTTCCTTTAATTTTTTGGATAAGTGTATATTAGGGTGGGCCAAAAATCCGCTTTTTTTGAATTTTCATTATTAACACCAAAAATATTTTTCTTTGTACGAAAAAAAAATTTTTCGGAAAACAAAAAATATTTTAGGTCGATATCTTAGGCTTGCCGAATCCCGCTAAAGTTAGAAGTTGTTTAAAATTTTTTTTTCAACTTATTTTGATCGGAAATTTAATTCTCCACAAAAAAGGTCCTATAATAGAATTACGTAAAGTTGATAGTTACTGAGATAATTGCAATTTTGCTCTAAAAAATGAAATTTTTCAAGATATTATTACTTTTTCAGGGTGAAAAATAAATTTTATCATAAAAATTTCATAGGAAATTCTATTTTCTACAAAACAGACCTAATAAAAATTTATTCAAAGTTGATAGTTACAAAGATAATAGCAATTCTTGGTGAAAGCCACCAAATAACGAGAAATGTGACTATCTAAACACAAAACTGCCAGTTTCTGAATAACTCTAAATTTCAAGTTCTTACCAGAAGACCAATTTTGTAAGAAATTTAATTTTCCATGAAATTTATATGATAAAATTCATATTTTACCCTGAAAAAGTGATAATATCTTGAAAAATTATATTTTTTAGAACAAAATTGCAATTATCTCAGTAACTATCAACCGAATGTAATTTTATTAAAGGACCTTTTATGTCGAGAATTAAATTTCCGATCAAAATAAGTTAAAAAAAAAATTTTAAACAACTTCTAACTTTAGCGGGATTTGGCGAGCCTAAGATATCGACCTAAAATTTTTTTTGTTATCCGAAAAATTTTTTTTTTGTACAAAGAAAAATATTTTTGGTATTAATAATAAAAATTCAAAAAAAGCGGATTTTCGGCCCACCCGAATATATATATATATATATATATATATATATATATATATATATATACTCGTATCCATAGCGATACGCCGGCTCTGGAAAGAAAGTTCCTGAGGCGACGACGTAATCGTTCAGAAAAAAATTCCTGGACAATAATAATAATTATTAAAATCGGAAGTATTATTAATTAAGATTATTGTCATTATTATTTAAATAAGTATACCCGAAATATTATTTATGTTTCTTTTCTGCATATAACTTACAGTTATTATTTACCCCAGCGGTCAATTAATTTATATTATATTTGTGGTTATAAACAATTATTGTAAGCCATATCTTTCTCCCTGTATACATTGTAAAGGAGTAACCTAAGGTTTACGATTGCGATTAATTTTTTTAGGTAGATTTTTTTAAAAATCTAACTATTGTATTTGTTCTCCTGGTCGATTTTTCAAGGGATTTCGTTATAAACTATCATAATTAGTTGAGTAGAGCTCAGAAATACTATTCGTTAAAAAGGAAATGAGAAAAGGAAATTGTAGCTCCAAGTATCTACTTTTTAAATTAGAACTTCAAAATTTTTTAGCGTCAGCAGTTTTTGAGTAATCTTAGAAAAACCAGCGACAAAAAAATTCTCAAATTTTTTTAATTTTTGGTCTCCGGGCGTGGAAAAATTATTTTTGCTTAACCACTATGAGAATCGGATACCTTCATTATTCAGCTTTAATTTCTTTTTTTATGGACCTTGATACGTCCACTTCTCGCCGAGATATCGGTCTTCAAATGGAAAAGGATCCTTTTGTCTTTGATTATCGATATCTCAGAAACCAATGATCGCACAGAAAGTTAATGGTGGGTTTTAAAAACTTGAATGAATTCCCTTCAACGATTAGCCATTGCTTTTTCGAAAAAAAAAATTTTTCCTATCGTCACATGAATTTAAAAATGCCACAAAAAAAGGGCTTTTTGTGGTTTTTTGGAAAATTAAGAAAGTTAAGCTGAAACGAAAATATTGTGGAAATCGATAATGTTTACTGTGCATTTTACAGTTCAATATGTCCCCAACAACCCTGCATAGAGCCAGATTAATCCAACCTGCCGTTTTTTTGTTTCACGCGATCAAATTTTTTCTGAGCTTTGTCCACAATTTTATTGCAGACAGTGCTTGAATTTCCAAAAAAGAAAAAACTTTTTTTTTGAAACAAAATTTTCAAAAAAAAAATTTTTTCAAAAAACTTTTTTTTTGAAACAAAATTAAAAAAAAAAAATTTTTTTCAAAAAAATTTTTTTTTGGAATAACTTTAGGAAATTTACAAAACCAACACCCAATAATTTTTAACACGTTTACGTCGCTGCATTCCGTGATTTTACTGATCTCTCAGTCATTAAATTAAAAAAAAATTTTCTTTTTTTAAATTTTTGTTACGAAAAAAAACTTAGTTTCTTTTTTGGAACTTTAAGCACTGTCTGCAATAAAATTGTGGACAAAGCTCAGAAAAAATGTTTGTTTTCATCTTGTTAAAGATTATGAGTTTTTCAGAGCAAAAAACGTGATCCTTTAATTTTGTCTAAAATTTGATCGCGTGAAACAAAAAAACGGCTGGTTGGATTAATCTGGCTCTCTGCAGGGTTTTTGTGGACATATTGAACTGTAAAATGCACAGTAAACATTATCGATTTCCACAATATTTTCGTTTCAGCGCTTAATTTTCCAAAAAACCACAAAAAGCCCTTTTTTTGTGGCATTTTTAAATTCATGTGACGATAGGAAAAATTTTTTTTTTCGAAAAAACAATGGCTAATCGTTGAAGGGAATTTATTCAAGTTTTCAAAACTCACCATTAACTTTCTGTGCGATCATTGGTTTCTGAGATATCGATAATCAAAGACAAAAGGATCCTTTTCCATTTGAAGACCGATATCTCGGCGAGAAGTGGACGTATCAAGGTCCATAAAAAAAGAAATTACAGCTGAATAATGAGGTATCCGATCCTTATAGTGGTTAAGCAAAAATAATTTTTTCCACGTCCGGAGACCAAAAAAAAAAAATCAAAAAAATTAAAAATTTTTTTGTCGCTGGTTTACCTAAGATTACTCTAAAACCGCTGACGTTAAACAATTTTAAAGTTCTAACCCAAAAAGCAGACATTTGGAGCTACAATTTCCTTTTTTTATATTTCTTGTACGACCATTTCTCTCAAAGTTAGGGCCTGTTGAAAATCGCCTAAAAATTTGGAATTTTTTTTTGATCCTTTAATTTTTTCCATTAGTGTATATATTATAACACAAAAACTAGACGCTAATTTCTGCGCTATAACTTCGTTCTCTGCCTTTAGCCTCCAGTCTCAATACGAATAGGGCGCCAGGTAATTTTTATCACTGGAATCACCAAACCAGTAAATCATGAAATTTTGGATAATTTTTGATCTGTGGAATTATCACCAAAACCACGCATAAACAAAACTAAAACTAAAACTTAACAAAATGCTCAGAACTTATTAGCAAAACAAAACGGAGACTGGAAAACTAAAAACAGAGTTACGGTATGCCATGGTGTCGCTCAGTGTGTAGGTTTATGGAGAGAGGGAGTGGTCCGGGTTACATCATTCCCCAAAGTCATGTAGATCCATTTTTAATTTGCAACTTTTATTTAACAACAATAATCTCAAAACTCTATGTAACAATAAATAAAATACGGTAGCTCAGTACAAATAATAATTTTCTCTATAACGAATGCTGAATATAATAAAATTAATCTTAACAGAAGGTGAATTGACGTCTAAATGATACGTATCGATATCTTACAAATAAATCAATCAATTAACTAGAACTAAATTATAATCAAATAATATTTGGTAAACTAGAACGATAATTATAGACTCGATACTCTAGAACATTCTCTTTAGCAAAATCGTAAAACTAACGTACATGGGTCTCATTTCGATGTTAATTACACTAATTGGCTTAACAATCAAACATATTTCTTATAATTCTTTTATAAAATAATATTAACAATGGAACATGATCGTGACTCTAAAAATGTAACATTATTCTCTCAGATATTAAATCTTTTCTTTAATTAAAACAGGAGCATAATACCTCAAGACTTTTGATTCGAACTCGATTAATTATTTATAATAATTATTTCATACCTGATGTCTGGTGAATAAATATCAAGTAACGTCTTACACTGTTTTAAATAATACTTCTGTATCAATAATCTCAATCTGTAGCTTTCCACAATGCCTTGAACTGTAGCGCCATTACTGCACACGTCTACTCGCTTCAAGCGACTAGAGTCGAATGCCCACGTCCGTACTCCTCGAAGGTCTCCCTTCGACTACTTCCTCTCAATTCTCAATTCTAAAAACCCCAAACTCAATCCTATCGTTATCAATAACTGACCTCTATATTCTAAATTCTAAAATCCAACTCAATCTTTACTATAACGGTAACTGGAGGCTCAAGTCCTCGCCAAACGTACTCACTAAACTCATTCTGAGGATGGATATCCTTGGCAGTTGCTCTCCTGGAACAGACTTCAGCTGGGATCATAAAACTTATAAACTAAGTGACCAATGACTTCCTCAGCGGTACAAGTGGTCATGACTTGTCCTCTGAGGCCTGTCAGACTAATAATTTAAAAATGACCAAACGGCTTCCACAACAGCAACGGTCACAAAATTACTGTTGAGGCCTGCCAAAACAAAACTCCAAACTGATCCCATTCAGCATCCGTCAAATTCCTTATATACTGGAGCACTAGCATCTCAGCTAGACCTCTGGATTTAACCAAGAAGTCTCAGAGGGATAGAACTAGGTTCTATCATCAGATGATACCGGGTGACTAATTTAAGTCCCGCTCCACGGTAACACTGACTCGTCCACATACTCAAAGTACCAAAAATCCAAAACTCAAACAATCATTTTCCCAAACTTTAATCTCAAACCATATCCCCTACTAATTTCCCATAATTCTGATTCTAATTCTTATTTTCTTTATCCCAAAATTCCATAACTGTAGCCAGACGTTACTCCATATTTAATTCTTAAACTATAACTTAATCAAAAATCTGTATCAAAATCGTAAATTACTGTAAGCTAAATTATGAGTCTTGAATTACCATGCTCGTGAATACAATAAAATTCGTTGGTGTTTGTGACGTTCACTTTGAGTTGACCCCCATACGAAAAATAACGTCACAATATATATATATATATATATATATATATACACTTATCCAAAAAATTAAAGGAACAAGAAAATTTTATAAATTTTTTAGTGATTTTTGGAAGGCCGTATTTTTGTGAAAAATGATCGCATCGAAAAAACAAAAAAAGCAAATTGAAGCTTGAAATCTCTAGTTTGAAGATCTTCCAGCAAAATATTTTTTTGAGCCACGGTTTTTACGGAATCATAAGAAAAAAGTCGAGACAGAATTTTTCTAAATTTTTTAGTTTTGTTTTTTAGGTCTACGGGGCCGGGAAAAATTTTTTCAAAAAAACGAATTCATAGCTCGTTTAGGAAATTTATTCAGCCACAATTTGCTTTTTTTCGTTTCTCTGTACGACAATTTGCTGCTGAGATATCAGCCTTTAAATGAAAAAGGAGCCTTTTGTCTTTGATTATTGATATCTCAGCAAGTAATGGTCACACAGTAATTTAAAGGGCAGTTTAATAAACTTGAATAAATTCCCTACAAGCTACATTTTCGATTTTTTCAAAAAAAAATTTTTTTTCATCTTTGATATCCATTTGAAAAACCCACAAAAAATGACCATTTTCTGGATTTTTAGTCAACTCATCGCTACTCTGCAAATATTGATAAAAAAAATAATGTTGCCAGGTAATTTTACAGCTTAATGTACCCCCAAAAACCCTGGAAATTTTCAGATTGATCCATTGAACCGTTTGTCCGGTCCGATTGCTCAAAGTTTTGCAAAACAATTAAAGGAACAAGTTTTGTTCCTTAAATTGTGTAATCATTACCAAAATGAAAAAATTAATTTTTTTCGGATTTTCTTTCATTTTTCCGTTAGTTATTCAGTAAATGTAAGGTCAAGAGGAAAAAAAAAATTTTTTTCCGAAAAACGAAAAAAAAAATAACCCCCCGAATGAAACGTAAAAAAAAAAAAAATGTAAAAAAATTCTTGTTTGGTCTCGTTTTTTGGAAAATTTTTTTTTTTTCTCTTGACCTTACATTTACTGAATAACTAACGGAAAAATGAAAGAAAATCCGAAAAAAATTAATTTTTTCATTTTGGTAATGATTACACAATTTAAGGAACAAAACTTGTTCCTTTAATTGTTTTGCAAAACTTTGAGCAATCGGACCGGACAAACGGTTCAATGGATCAATCTGAAAATTTCCAGGGTTTTTGGGGGTACATTAAGCTGTAAAATTACCTGGCAACATTATTTTTTTTATCAATATTTGCAGAGTAGCGATGAGTTGACTAAAAATCCAGAAAATGGTCATTTTTTGTGGGTTTTTCAAATGGATATCAAAGATGAAAAAAAATTTTTTTTTGAAAAAATCGAAAATGTAGCTTGTAGGGAATTTATTCAAGTTTATTAAACTGCCCTTTAAATTACTGTGTGACCATTACTTGCTGAGATATCAATAATCAAAGACAAAAGGCTCCTTTTTCATTTAAAGGCTGATATCTCAGCAGCAAATTGTCGTACAGAGAAACAAAAAAAAGTAAATTGTGGCTGAATAAATTTCCTAAACGAGCTATGAATTCGTTTTTTTGAAAAAATTTTTCCCGGCCCCGTAGACCTAAAAAACAAAATTAAAAAATTTAGAAAAATTCTGTCTCGACTTTTTTCTTATGATTCCGTTAAAACCGTGGCTCAAAAAAATATTTTGCTGGAAGATCTTCAAACTAGAGATTTCAAGCTTCAATTTGCTTTTTTTATTTTTTCGATGCGATCATTTTTCACCAAAATACGGCCTTCCAAAAATCACTAAAAAATTTATAAAATTTTCTTGTTCCTTTAATTTTTTGGATAAGTGTATATATATATATATTTATGTAATATAACGGACTCTCGAGGACACGATTGCGTCTACAATTCTTATCGGATCTTAATGAAATTTTCTCCACTTATTTTATGTGTAATTACCACGGTTAAGTTCGAAAATAGACTGAATCGGTCGAAAATATGGTTTTCATTCCACATAAGTTATGCTTGTCCCATTATAATCCAGTTCCGTCAGCTGTATTTATTTTTGCACATAATAACCGGTAAATCTCACTGCTATTTTGTATTTCAAAAGTATTTCTTTTATTATTTATGATGTATCAAATGTACCTCTAACCTCTATTATTATCACTAGTCATGTCATTAGAATAGCACCCACAGTTCTTATCGGATATTAATGAAATTTTTCACACTTATTCTATAGCAGATTATCTTGATCGAATTTGAAGATGAGCTAAATCAGTCAATTAGTTTTGAAGTAATGGTTGTTTGAAATTTTCATGACTTTTCGAAAAAATCAGTTTTTATTTACTGTTGAAGTTCATATAACATTAAAACTAAAACTGATCGGCAATTTCAGTAAAAGGTATCATAAAGCTTGTTTAGTAAGCCTTTATATTTGACCTTAAACTTTATGTTTTGACCATTTCTTCCAATAATTTGATGGCCTTGAAAATTCTAACGGAATCAACAAATGTTGCAAATATGGTGTTCATTCTACATAACTTATGCATTTCCCTTTATAATATAATTTTGTCAGTAGAATTTTGTTGTGAACAAAATAACCTGTAAATTTCACAGCAATTTTATGTTTTAAAAGTATTTCTTTTATTATTTATGATGTATCAAATGTCCCTCGTAGATTTGAATCACGGTGGAAACACCGTGGATCCACCGTGGTTACACGGTGGGTTTGTTCCATTTCACCACCGGGTATACACAGTGTATCCACTGTGATTACGCGGTGTATCTGCCGTGACTCCACGGTGGCTTGACCACTGTGTATACACGGTGTTTCCGATGTGATTACGCGGTGGATACAGCGTGATTCCACGGTGGCTTTGTGCTATTTCACCACCGTGGTTCCACGCTGTATCCACCGCGTAATCACAGTGGTAAAATGGAACAAACCCATTTTGTTTCCACCGTGATTCAAATCTGCGAGGGGTACCTCTAATCCCTATGATTATCACTGGTCTTGCCATCGTAATAGCGATTACATTTATGATCTCATACTAATTAAATTTTCTATACTTTTTTTGCGTGAAGGTTAGTTTAATACATTACCTATATAATGTTTTGTCAAATCAACTATCTGAACTTCTCTATCGAAAATAGCCGTTGTCTTTTTTTACCCTCACTCTTAGAAAACGAGCCTAAGTTCATAACATGACTGTACACTAACATGTATCACATAATATGTAGATATGTAACTTTTTATATAGATTAATTGGAAAATCTACCTTTCATTTCGGCTGCCAAATGACCTTTTTTTTTTGTTTACATGAATTAATTTTCATGAATTGTTTATTCCGTTTAAAGGGAATTATTATGATATAGTAATTATTATTATTGAATTTAAATTTGAATTTTTGGATTTATATAGATTCTATCCTCAGGGGTTTATTTATGATTATAAGTTATATTTATAATTAAACTATTGTATCAAAGATTTTGGTATTTTATGTAAATAATTTAAGCCAACAATTTTCGGGGAAATACTCAGTATTTATTTTTCCTGGGTCTTTCTCCTACTGTATTTAATTTGTTTTATTATTTTCTATATAATTAATTGTGCTTATTTTCTGATTATTTCTTTTTTTAATTTCATTCGATTGTTATCAGCTTCGAACAACCTGCTCGCTCGGATCATTCCTCACAAATTTTCCCCTGATAAATTATTTTTGTCCGTTTTATGTAAACGGTCTGGCGCCTAAGTGCACAAATCCAGCCTGAGGAGCTGGTCCAGGCACACCTTTATTTTATTTATTTATAATTTAATATCATTATTTATGAATATTTAAATATTATTATTTTGAGTCGTATTTATTATTTATAATTTAAAATTTGATTTACACACGTGGGTGACCGCATACGGTACTGGGGTTGTTCGCGTCTCCGTCGCGGATTTAAGAAAACAGTATACGATATACATGTAATTTAATCAGCTTGATCTGATTCTGCAATAAATTTGGCCCGTAGTCCCCTCAAACATTTATAAAATCGCAAAAAATCGATAAAAAGCAGATAATTGCTGCTGAAAAAATGAAAAAAAATCTTTTAAACACAATTAAATAAATTTCTTGTATTTTTTATTAACAAAATACAAGATTAAGATCCAAGAATGTATATAAATTCGATTTTTAACGGTTTTTCAAGGGTATTGTACTGTTTCATTCTCAAATGATCTACGACGTGGATACCTCTTTTTCCACCTTTTCCTTTATTTAGTAAAAATTTGCCATCGTGTTAGGCTTTCAACTTCTTCGATGTGCAGACTTCATTTCATTGCATAATCGCTTGTATTTGCAACCAGGGCACCTCCTCGGGGTGACGGTGGGCAACAAAACCATCTGGCAGAGTCCCTGGGTTAACGGCGTGTGTGCCGTCATGGCAGGTACAAGTGATGACTACTTTACGATGCAGGGATTCGGAAACCCAGTATCAGTGTCTGGTCAGGGTGAGAAAGCAGGCCCGCAGGCGTCGTCATCCAGCGACTGCAGCTCTTCAGTAGTGGGAACCTTAGCTACTGGAGGGTATACTATTACAAGAAGCAATTCCCATCTATGCAATAAGAGTCCTGATCTATTTTGTTACGTTTGTGGGGAGTTTGAGCCGGTAAAAAACCGCAGAACGTTTTCAGATAGATTAAAACGAGATTATGCAGAATGCTTTTGCATTCAAATTCCAAATTTGAATTCTGCCTGGGTCCCACACTTTGTTTACGGTCGATGTAATACTATGTTGACACGATGGGAAAAAACCAAAAACAGAGAAAACTTGAAATTTGCAATTTTCATGATCTGGACTTCACCAACTAGTTCGCATAACTGTTTTTTCCGTATTACTGAAATTGCCGGTTTTACTTCGTTGAATAGAAGTAAAATACAGTACGCCAATGTTTCATCAGCTGTTAAGCCACATAAAACAGTCATTGTTGATGAAACCGAAGCTCTTGAAGAGATGGAAGTAGAAAAAGAAGTAGTACCAGTGGAGGAAGAAGAGGAAGAAGAAATTTCTGATAATGAAAATCCCGAAGATGAAGATTTCATGCTTGATGGGAAAACGAAAGACCCTGAAACATTTAGTCGAGAAGAACTAAATGATCTCATACAAGATTTAAATTTGCCTAAGGATGCCTAAAGCTGAATTACTGGCATCAAGACTAAAAAATTAAAATTTGTTAGCTAAAAAGGTAACGGCTTACTTTTATCGGAATAGAGAAGAGGAGTTCCGGAAGTTTTTCACAAAGGACGATGAGAACTCGGTGGTGTACTGTTCCAATGTTAAAGGCTTGGTTGATGAATTAAAACCTAATATCTATAAAGGCGATAAGTGGAGACTCTTTATAGATTCATCAACTAGAAGTCTCAAAGCTGTCTTGCTTCACATTGGAAACATATTAGCGCCAATTTCAATAGCCCATTCGACGAAGCTTGAAGAGACCTATGAAAATTTGGGAATTGTATTGGATAAGATAAAGTATTCAGAACACCAATGGCAAATGTGCGGGGATCTCAAAATCGCAACACTTCTTTTAGGCCAACAATCAGGATTCACAAAATATCCTTGCTATCTATGTTTGTGAGATAGCAGAGATAGAAAGAATCACTATGTGAAAAAAGAATGGCCTATGAGAGTGCAATTAAATGCCGGTACTTATAATGTAATACGAACACCATTCATTCAGCCTTCAAACTATTTGCTACCGCCACTTCACATCAAACTAGATCTCATAAAACAATATGTCAAAGGATGGACAAGGATGGTGATTGTTTTCAGTACTTGAGAGAAAAGTTTCCGGCGATAAATGATGCCAAATGAAAAGAGGGAATTTTTAATGGACCCCAAATTAGAACTCTATTTCAGAATGTTAATATTATAAGTAAAATAAATAATATAGAGAGAGCAGCTGGGGTAAGTTTCAAAAATGTGTGTCATAACTTTTTAGGAAATAATAAAAGTGAAAATTACAGGGCAATAGTCGAAGAATTAGTGACAAATTACAAAAATTTAGGATGCTTAATGAATCTAAAATTATACTTCCTAGATTCTCACATCGACCACTTTTCTGAAAATCTTGGGGAGTACAGTGAAGAACAGGGTAAACGTTTTCATCAAGACATAAGTGAAATGAAGACTAGGTATCAAGGAAATTGGAATATCAACATGATGGCAGACTATTGCTGGACACTCAAAAGAGATATACCAAAAGAAAATAACAAACGGAAGAAAAATCCACTCCGTAGATCATTTGAAAATAAAAGAGTTCGATACCACCGGAAAACAGTTTAAAAGTTAGGAAAATCATTCTTCTAATTCTGTTTATACGTCATTTTCATAGATTTTACAATTTTTTTGCATTTTTAGATTTCCATCTCGTATTTTGTTAATAAAAAATACAATAAATTTATTTAATTGTGTTTAAAAGATTTTTTTCCATTTTTTCAGCAGCAATATTCTGCTATTTTATTGATTTTTTGTAATTTTATGAATGTTTGTGGAGACTATGGGCCAAATTAATTGCAGAATCAGATCCAGCAGATTAAATTACATGAAAATCTTCGTCAATCCGGGTCCAAAAAATTTTTTATACCAAGATAATCCCAATTTTCTTCGATTTTTGCAATTTTTGATGATTTTTTACAATTTTTTTAGATTAAAAACGGCTTATGATTGAAGTACGATCAAAATTAGTATTTAACAGAACATGTTGCGTAATCACAACTACATTCAAATTTGAATGTAGTTGAACTTCCGGCAAATAGAGGCAGCACCTACTGGGGCCTAGTGTCCATCTATGAGAACTTGACTTGCACTGTGCGACGCATGCGCATGAATTTATCCTGCCTCGTGGCAAGAAGACCGACGCCATTATCTATTCGTTTATACAATTTCAAGTGTCACCACGTGTCTTGTATAATCTATTAAAATTGCGCTCATCTCGAGTAACTAATTAAAATTAATCAATCAATTACATTCAGAGTTCATTACTCTATATAAAAATATAATTATTTTTATAATCGCGAGCTCCAGAGCTCATAAAATAATTAATAAAACAACTTCAAGAAATCCAGCGTTCTACAACCTGTTCCTGACGAGGTTATATCATCGAGAAAGCAACAGGTGCATTATTTATTAAACATTCACTTGCTATCAGTGCTCAATTAATTTAAAAGACTCAGTTTTATTATTTATTTAATTATCATTATGCTCAATTTCTTAATTAATTTAAAAGTTATGTTTCGCTCAGTAGCCTCTGCTATCATGCTACCACGTGTTCAACAAATAAATTAAAATCAGTGTAATTTATCATGAGCTCATTAAATTCAATTCAATTAAGTGATCATCACTATTAAAACTCAATAACAAAAATATTTATGTATTCAGTGCTATTAAAAATAGTAATTAATGTGTTCACTTCGCTCAGTAACCTCTGACATCATGTTACTTATTATCATGACATTTTTGCATTCAACTCAGTGTTCAATTAAACTCAACTTGATTATTTTTAATTCATTATTTACTCGAGCTCAACTCAATAATTTGTATTCAATTATTCACGTATTCATGAGCTCAGACAATTAACAGCAACCCAGTGATATTTTGTGCTGTGACAAATAAAAATATTGTTATATTTTTAAATATGCGTATTTTTCAAACATCCCAACCACCAACCAGTCCTGGCATGTCTTTATTTAATTAATATTACAACAGAACAAAATACATTAAAATTATGCT
This sequence comes from Microplitis mediator, assembly GCF_029852145.1. NCBI lineage: Eukaryota > Metazoa > Arthropoda > Insecta > Hymenoptera > Braconidae > Microplitis > Microplitis mediator. The sequence goes on along the minus strand of NC_079970.1, from coordinate 11,167,823 downwards.
TGCCTTAGATCTTAAAATTTTTTTTCTTGCTAAAACATCGAATTTTCGCTATTTCTTGGGGTTTCTGCAATTTACTCGAAATTGAAGGCTGGACTGCCTAAACCGACTTGAAATTCGTATTCAGCGGGTCGAAAAACATGCCCGAAGATAGGTGGCACCCGATGTACAGACAATTTTTTTTTTGTGTGCCGGTGAAATTATATGACAGTTTTTTCTGTTTAAAGTTTTCGAATGCACAAAATAACTTTTTTTAGTCTAAGCACTTCTTTAACACAGAAAGAATAAAAATTTTTATTCACAATTATTGATAAATAATTATTATTAAAATGATATTTTTTCTAGTACAGAGTTTTTTATCACTTATCAACAAATTTTTTACCACAAAAATCTTTTAAGCACGAAAGTTTTATGTTAAAAGCTTTGTAATAGGGTAAAATAGATTCCAATGACTAATTAATTATTTCTAAAATTGGATTTGTCCACGGTCGATAACGGGCCCTAATTATAATTCGGTTTATTAAATTGAGTGATTCGACATGTCATCGGGTGTCGCTAATCAGTGAGACCCGAACATCCGCCCCTCTCTTTTGCTAATTAATTTAGTAGGGATGAGTTTTCCGGGGGTGAATCGAAGAGTTATAAGGGAGTGCCGTGCCAAAAATCGAGAGAGTTCGTTGGACATCCAGAGAGTCAGTCGGACGACCGAAGGCGATGGACGCCTAAGTGAAGACAAGAGTTAGTGAACGACTAAAGTGATCAGACACATTGTAATACAAAGTTATCTAGTACATTGCGAATTAAATAATACCATTGTGACGGAAGCAAAAATACGAGGACGAAATCCGGACAACGGAAACCTGAAAACTCAACTAACATCGAGAGATTGGTAGCAGCCCGAAGCAAATCATCACCTAAAAATTCCAAGGACTGCTGAAATATAATTGGAGGTAAATCATAATTAATTCAGGCCTCTGATTAATTTTATTAATCTGGCAAATTAATCATAATATATTATTTAATATCTTTCCGTTGATCTCGCGTAAAGAAACGGATAGTTCAGGCTCTCCAGCCGTTCAATCTCGTGTTCTCGAAAGTTCCGTCGCGTCATTTGTCGTCAATATCTGGTTTAAACTCTGTAGTATTTATTCAAGGCTCCACAGCCAGAATAAAATAAAATTATCGCATAAATAATCCGGTCATTAAAACTATTAATTTATTCCAGGCTCTCCAGCCGTTATAAATTAATTTATTAATTGATATTAAGATTAATACAGGCTGGAATTTATTCCGTCGGCCGCATTAATTCTAAGATTCATTAATTCAATCGATTTACTCTATCAACGTCAATAAAATCGGGAACCGTGTGACGCCAATTCACCGGCCGAAAATTCTAGTCAACCCAAAATCAAATTCTAGTCATTACGTGATTATTAAATTAATTTTAAGTTAAATAAAATATCTAAAATTTAAATAAAAGATACTAGAGTTTGGGTAAATTAAATTTTGAGTAAAATTGAGAAAACGGATTATTTTGAATGTGAAATAAATTTAATTGTGAAAATTGTCAGTGAAACATTTAGGAATTGAAAGTTATAAATGAATAAGAATTGTGGCAAATTAATTAGAAAAAATTAATCAGTCAAAATAATTGGTGAAAAATTTATAAGTGGTAAAATTAATTAATTTATAAATTACATTAAACAAAAATAAATTAATTGATTGGAAATACAGTGAATTATGAATTGTAAAAATTTAAGTGGGAAAAGTTACTAAGTATTGTTAAAATTAGAGTCAATTAATTTGTAGAGTCAAGTTAGAGTAAAGAAACTGTGTCTGTGATGTAAGTCCGGTGGACAAAGATTAAGTTAGGTTTAGGATATGTCCGGTGGACACTAGGAAATAAGAATATGCGGGTTAACGTCCTGTGGACGGTTTTTTAAAGTATAATTAAGGAAAATAAGGTTTAACGTCCGGTGGACGGTTTTTTTTATCGAGGTTTATTAAGGTTAAAGGTTTAACGTCCGGTGGACGGTTTTTTAAAGAGAGTGTGTGTGTAAGTGTGTTACGTCCGGGAGACGCTTAAAATACGTGTGTGTGTGGGAATGTGAAAAACGTCCAGGGGACGATATTTAGTTTTGTCATAAGGAACACCGTTCAGGGGACGAGATATTTAGTTTGTCATAAGAATATTAGTTTGTCATAAGAATATAGTTTGTCATAAGGTAATTAATTGTTATAAAGAGGTTAAATAAATAATAAGCAAGGTGCTTAAAATAATTGAAATTAAAAGCAAAGTTTTAATAAAATTTATTTTAGCCTGTTCACTGTTCCTCTCCTCTCTCACAAAATATAAAATTTACGAACGACCCTGAGCATATAAAATAAATACAATTAACATCCGGTTCTGGAAGGCCGAGTCCATCTTCCAGTGGCGCCCTAATATTCGACTATAATACTAAGGTGCGACCAGACTTGGCAAGCTAAACACTCTGTCATAGCTTGCTAAAAAATATTACTTGAAATATTGATTATTAAAATCAGAATAACTTTTAATCGCGAAGTATTTCACACAAAATTAACAGAATGAATACACGGGGTGATGTACTTCACTGCAAGGCTCGTACTTCCTTTTAATGAAGTACGCTCTCACGCGCGTCGTTTTGTAGGAATCACTTGTGCAGTAGAAAATTTTATAGTTCTCAAATGTACCAACTTTATTAAATAAAATCCCCAGAAACTTGAAAAAATCCCCTAGCAAATGACAATAATTCCCTAAAAAAGAACAAAAATTCCCTAGATTGCATCAACATAACCTAAGATGTAGATGGCGCGACGAAAAGTTTGACGTCATCTTCTACGAAATTGAAAATTGAACTAGATGACGTTTTGATCTAAAAATAGAATCGAGTGAGTCATCATCTTAAAATAAACATTCTACTGCGCAGTTAAAAATTAAAATAACAATGGAACGTTTTTTTCTCAGAACTCGATGAGTCATAATCTAAAAATAAAAATCCTACTACGCAGTTAAAAATTAAACAAAGGAAGTTGATGAGTCAACTTCATTTGAAAAATAAACATTCTGAAACATTCTACTATATTTTTATCGATTTATCTATAAATTGCCTTATTGAGAAGGTTATTTGCATATTTGCATGTTTAGGTTTTCACCTTATTTGAATGGTGTATTACCGTACGATGGACGGTATGGCTCAATAAGTTATAGATCAAATTGAACGGAATATAGTATAGTGCTGGATAGCTCAACTGGTAGAGCACTTGGCGCGATTCCGAATTGTTCTGGCTTCGTTTTCCAGTTCGGGCTATCTATATTTTTTTTCAATTTATCTATAAATCGTCTTATTGAGAAGGTTGTTTGCATGTTTGGATGTTTACGTTTCCACTATATTTAAATGGCATATTAACGCAGTTATCTCAAACGAAGGACATTTTCAGCTAATGAAATTGAAGATTACTAGTTAAAAATAGTGTCGTGCGCGAAATAATAAAAATAACAAATAGCTGAGCTGTATTAATTCTCCAGTTACTCTACGATTGTTGCTGAAATACAAGCTATAAAAATGGAAATAATACTAGTTGTGCAAGGGTTTAGAGGTTCCGATAATCAATTTATCGTGAAAGAACTCAACGATTCAACATGAAATTAAAGGACTTAAAGAGTTATCATGTACACTATTTCAACCATCATATAATTGAGAATTGCTACCACATCAATGTCAACGTCAAAACACCTGGATCATATACAATCACCATGGAATCACCTGGAATGCTGGAAAGATACCATATTCTAAGCTACATGAAGTTTTTGATCATGGGACAAGTAATTATAAGTACATTTATGTCAAAGGCGGTGAAAAAAATTTATGGGTACAAGATATAGTTGGACAAGATAAAGTTGTCATCAATGTGGAAGATTTCAAATGACCCGCCCTTAGAAATAATAAATTTTTCGATTGTAATTTCTGTAATTATCATTGCAAATTAAATGATAAATATCTATGTGCTATAGAAGATGTAAAATTGATGAAAAATTGGTTTTTAAATTATTGAGCAAAATTTAAAAAAAAAAAATTTATTTCTGACTTTTTTCAACTTAAATAATTTTTATTTCTCACTTTCTTTTTCTCTCAAACTTAACTCAACTAATTTTAATTTAATTATTATAAAATAGTGTAAGGTTACTTGGTTAATAATTATATATGATGTTTTAAGGTATTAAATAGTTAATTAATTTTAAATTTTGCTTGATTTTAATAAGTGATTTTTATAAGTTAAAAATTATTTTAATTTAAATCAAAAGAAAAAGAAATGATTTTATTGAAAAGTATGCAACTGTTTCATTGTTTAAAAAAATATATAGTTATCAAGTAAGTGTATCATTTTTTTTCATTATTAATTAATTTGTTCTATTTATTTTTTTTTTTCATTACGATGTGAAAACATAGAGATGTATAGAGTTAACATCAATCTCAGTAGCTGGTTAATCCCCCTAGATGGCAGTTTTCACCTAAGTGCACGTTCTGAAGTCTTTAAGCGCGCTATACAAAAGCGAACCAATCAGGTCCCTTCTTTTATATAATAAGTTTTTTGATCGGTTGGTTTTTACCACAACAAAGAAATTGTTTACTTGAGAAGATAAAAACCTGTCAAGCCTTAAACCTAAAAAATACGTCTAGAGAAGCTTCAAGAGTGCCATCTTTGTATATACGTCGTAAGTATTGTTTCATTATTAATGTAAAAATAATAATTGAATAAACATCGATAAATAATTGAATCGCTTAATAAACAGTAACAACGTCAGTCAAATAAAAATGAATAATTGTTATCTTTTAAATGAAAAAATATCCTTAGAAAATGTGACACCTGTGTGTCGAGAGCTCGAAGAGCTCGAAAATGTATTTACAATAATGTTTTCGAGGTTCTTGAGCTCGAAAACAGCGGGAAGTTATGGGGCTGGCTCGTAGGGTCAACTGATAGACCGATTTTTTTTTGTAGCTTCAAGTACATACTTGAAAAAAGGTTAAAAACTTTTTAACCTCGTTAACAAATCGATAGATCGAATAGACTAACACATATTTTTGTAGAGAATTGAACGCTCTACAAAGAAAGTCTCTTATCATTTTTCGATAAATCCATCTGTTTCGAAGTTATTAGAGCTCGAAGTAAAGTTGGAGATCGTTTTACTTTTCTGGTGAAACTATCAGACTTATCACAAAATGTTACGTAGTATTTTTTGTTGCCAATTTTATTCTCTACAAATTATTATCAGTAAAGTTTTTCCAAATTCCGCATTGTTTTCTAGTTATTTTCATTTTAATTTCAAGCTCTGAAAAAAGTGGTTCCGATCGATTTCAAGAGCTCGACATTGAAATGAAATTAACTAGAAAACAATGCGGGATTTGAAAAAACTTTACTGATAATAATTTATAGAGAGTAAAATTTTCGACAAAAAAGACTCTACAAACTTTTGTGACAAGTCTACGTTTGATGAACAGATGTCACAGCGAGCCTAAGCCGCCGCAATAAACATAATCTACTTAAGTTGTAAACAACTAGAGCTTAAATTTTACTTAATTGTTACTGTAAAAACTAGTCTCGACTGTTGGGAATTTCCCGTTCCATTGGAAAACCCCATTTTATTCTTTCATCTCCGAGATATATATTGAGACAAATCGCCTTTTCGCTTGGCGATTCTAACCAGCAGCCACCAGGATTTGCGGGTTGAACCCTGGCTTAGGCTGGCCTCTACGAAATTTAATTTTTGCTGGGACAGAGCAATGGGCTAAGGTTCTTGCAAAGTAAGAACCCGCACTTATTCCAACACGGCGACGTATGAGAAAACTTATCAACTTACCTCATGGCTTATAAAATTATAGATTATTCTTATCAATAGTCGAATTACTATTTGTAACTTAATTAATATTTATTTTATCAGATTATTCAATAATCTTAACAGTAAAATGGGAAATAAATAGGATGAACAGATAATAGATACAGTGAATGATTAACAATTGCAATGATTATTTATTGCCGATTATAATAATAAAAATTACTTACAAGAAAGTGCAAGCGCTGGATATAATGCAAACAGATGCGTGGCACAGTATAATTTTATATTGCGAGTATATCGCCAATAATGTACAGTAATATTTAATTCAACTAACTTTGTTTATAATAATCAGTAAACTTGGACAAAAAAGTATATAGCAAGAGAATTGCTAGTAATACAACTATAACGCAAGTTAACTTCCCGATTTACAAAGTAGTTATCCGTATTAACAAAGTCGCAAATAAATTGCCAGTATATGACGGTAAAACTAAATTATACGTCTTAATGCTAATTGATCCAGGATCGGAGTGATTGACCGATAATTTTGGGCGTAGGGCTAGCCTCGGGACTCCCCCACTTCACCCTTACGGTCATTCGTCGACGTGATAATTAGTCATGTGACTACTGCGCTATGACTTGTATAGTTTCAGACGGCAACGAGACGGGGAAAAATGGGAACCGCAAGGCTGAGGACAAAGATGACAATTCACATTGTCAATATATATATATATATATATATATATATATATATATATATATATATATATATATATATATATATATATATATATATATATATATATATATATTAGGGTGGCTCATTTGAAACGACTATTTTTTTTTTTTTGGTCCATTGACGGAATATTGTTCTAGACATAAAAAAAAAATTTTCCACAAAATTTGAACCCTTAATTTTAATTTTAAGAACTCGCTAATTGAATTTGAAATTTTCCCATTCATTTAGCATGTAAAGTGGAGGTTTTTTTTTTTTAATTATCTATAGCTCTGCTGCATTTCACGTTTTTTTACTGTCCATAGGCAGAAGTTATAGGCAAACCTTTATACTTCAAAAGTTCCTACAGTAAAATTTATGTGACAGGAACGGGGTCAGAGTTAAAAAATGTAAAAGTCGATTTTTATCGATTTTTGCGTATTTTTTGAGTTTTTCGTAGAAAATATTGTAGTTACCGAAAAAAGGTAAATGACAAAATTGTAGGAAATCAAATTTGCTACAAAAAAGGTCCTGTAAGCCAAGGCTGTAAAATCTGTTGTTTCTGAAATAAATTGAATTATACATATGAAAATTCAAGATATCTTTGCAGTATATGGTTTGTTAAATTAATAATTTAATTTTCATTTATTAAATGTTTTTTTTGAACATCATATTACTTTTTCATAAAAATATAACTTAAAAAAAATTTATCTATATGGGGCATTCCACGCCAAATCGGACGGTTTCAAAAATTGATTTTTCCGATTTTCTTCGATTTTTGGTATTTTTTAGTACCCCTCATAAGAGGCTTCCCGGTAAATTTTGAGATCTTTTTGATTAATGGTTCAAAAAATATCGAATTTAAAAAAAAAACCGCTCTTTTTATGGTTTTTTGATCATAACTTTCGTAATAATGGTCGAAATTCAATGTTTTTTTATTCAAAATTTTCGTTTTGAGTTGGCCTTTTCAGACAAAAATGCATAACAAATATACAAAATGTTTTTGATCGAGATTTTTGAATTTTAAGTTTTCAACCGTGTTCCAAAATTTTATATAATTATTCGAAAAAGCGACGAAGCTATATTCACTAAGGAGTCCTCTAGTTCATAAAACAATCGTTAATGTAAAATTTTTGAAAGAACACGGAAATAATTAAAAACGTTTGTGATACAGTTTTGTCGCTTTTCCGAATAATTATATGAAATTTTGGAGCTCCTATAGCAAATCTAATGTTTCTTTTGCTTCGAAATAGTTGCTTTTTAAAAACTAAAAGTATTTATTATAACAGCTTATAAATAGCATTAACTTTTACTTACTGCTTTTAAATCCCTACTCAGAACGAAAAAATATCGGAATCAATTTATAATATTCAAGAAAAACAAGTGTACAATGTCAAAAATCGGTACTGATAATAATTTATAGCAAAAAAAAAATTTTTTTTAATTTCGAAAAATCGAAAAAAAATAGTAATTATGGAAGGCCCACTACTGGACCGGGCTTAAAAGTTGCAGAATGGATAGAAGTTTAAGATAGGAAATTCTCAAGAAAATCGAAGGATACACCCTTTTTTAAAAACACGGTTGAATACTTAAAATTCAAAAATCTCGATCAAAAACATTTTGTATATTTGTTATGCATTTTTGTCTGAAAAGGCCAACTCAAAACGAAAATTTTGAATAAAAAAACATTGAATTTCGACCATTATTACGAAAGTTATGATCAAAAAACCATAAAAAGAGCGGTTTTTTTTTTAAATTCGATATCTTTTGAACCATTAATCAAAAAGATCTCAAAATTTACCGGGAAGCCTCTTTTGAGGGGTACTAAAAAATACCAAAAATCGAAGAAAATCGGAAAAATCAATTTTTGAAACCGTCCGATTTGGCGTGGAATGCCCCATATAGATAAATTTTTTTTAAGTTATATTTTTATGAAAAAGTAATATGATGTTCAAAAAAAACATTTAATAAATGAAAATTAAATTATTAATTTAACAAACCATATACTGCAAAGATATCTTGAATTTTCATATGTATAATTCAGTTTATTTCAGAAACAACAGATTTTACAGCCTTGGCTTACAGGACCTTTTTTGTAGCAAATTTGATTTCCTACAATTTTGTCATTTACTTTTTTTCGGTAACTACAATATTTTCTACGAAAAACTCAAAAAATACGCAAAAATCGATCAAAATCGACTTTTACATTTTTTAACTCTGACCCCGTTCCTGTCACATAAATTGTACTGTAGGAACTTTTGAAGTATAAAGGTTTGCCTATAACTTCTGCCTATGGACAGTAAAAAAACGTGAAATGCAGCAGAGCTATAGATAATTAAAAAAAAAAAAACCTCCACTTTACATGCTAAATGAATGGGAAAATTTCAAATTCAATTAGCGAGTTCTTAAAATTAAAATTAAGGGTTCAAATTTTGTGGAAAATTTTTTTTTTATGTCTAGAACAATATTCCGTCAATGGACCAAAAAAAAAAAAATAGTCGTTTCAAATGAGCCACCCTAATATATATATATATATATATATTAGGGTGAGCCAAAAAAATCAACCTATCGAAATTATGTCTTAAAAAGCACCTATATATCTAGAAAAAAATTCTCCCATTGGGCAAAATTTTTAGCTCAATTTTAAAAGGTGTCGGTAGCCATCTGAAATTTCCCATTTAAATAACATGCAAACAAATTTTTTTTGATTAAAAATATTCTAACTTTTGAACCATGTGAGTCAAAAATTCGGCTCTAGAATATTCTTGTAGGGAATTAAATTTCTTAAAAGAAAGTCTTGGGAGTCGAATTTGTAAACTTGATACTTCGTATTATCAAAAAAAATTTGTTTGCATGTTATTTAAATGGGAAATTTCAGATGGCTACCGACACCTTTTAAAATTGAGCTAAAAATTTTGCCCAATGGGAGAATTTTTTTCTCGATATATAGATCCGTTCTAAGACATAAATTCGATAGGTTGGTTTTTTTGGCTCACCTTAATATATATATATATATATATATATATATATATATATATATATATATATATATATATATATATATTGAGACAATGCGAATTGACTTTGTCATTTCAGCCTTGCGGTTTCCGTTTTTATCCGTCTCGTTGCCGTCTGATATTGTACGTCATATTGCCGTGGTCACATAATGAGTCTTTACGTCGACACATGTCCGACAGGGTGAGGTGGGGATGGAGCTCACCGGCAGGCCCTAGACCCTTAATTATCGGTCAATCACTTCGATCCTGGATCAACTTGCGTATAGACGTTTTCTTAATTAATTATCCAGTATCTATTCTGGCAATTGTACTTGCGAGTTTATATTTCATATCTTACTGCAAATTAGCTTGTAATGTTATTCCTTCTTAGTTAGTTATTAGTTGTAGTAAATAAGATTTAAGCAAATACATTTTTCTGTACGTTGCCGGCGATATACTCGCATTACAAATAATATCAAATCAGATAATAAATTGAGTGTGTTATTCCACGTAAAGGTATATTGTATTCAGCGTAAACCAGGACTCTCCTGATTTTTTTATCTTTCGAAAACGTTATTGTAAGTACTTGAGATTTATTATAATTGGCAATAAACTTGCATAATTTTCAATATAAATCTTTCACATTATACCTCGTTTCTCATCCCATCTATATCCTAAAATACTGGTAAAAGGGTTGAATAAACCATCAGTATTCCCGATGAAAAAAGATTTTGTCTAATCATATATGATCATGCATAATTGTCTATATATGATCAGATCCACAAATTGGCCAGGTCTGATCATACATAACTTGATCTGTTTATATATGAACAGATATGTTCATATATGATGATCATGCATGAACGAATATAGTCATTTTTAGAATCTCATTTAGAATATCTGTAAATTATTAATTAAGTTAATTAGGATTTATTGTCTTCATCAATTTAAATGTTGGTTAAATTTAAATAATAAAAAAAAAAAAAATTATCCGTTGACTACTATTTTACTACGAGGTCACCCGTCCAATTAATGTCCCACGCCGATGCTGCTTAACTTTGGTTATGGATGGATTGTAGTCTGATCCTCTAGTCTGTTCTACACTTATAATTAAGAAAAGTTTATGGCATTACTTAACTCAAATAATCAAATCGATACGTTATACTTTTAAATTGCTGCCGAAACCTTTGAACATTTTTAAAGTATTGGGGATTTAAGTTTGATTGATAGTTGACAGAATAAAAATTTAATAACTTTGATATTTAAAAATTTTCATATTATTTAATATATATTGTAACGAGGTTAATGATACCTCATTATCATACCGTGATAATGGACGATTACCGAGTTTATTTACCATGTGTTATTTAATTTACCTGCTAACATATTGACTAATTATTATTATTATTTCATAATCCTTCTCCATTTGTGTTTTAAATGGAAGGGATGCGCACCACGTCGACGCGTAAGCATTGACGTGAATCTATGAAAAGGCCTGCGCCCCGATTATCATCAGCTTTAGTTTCTCACCTTCAATTTCATTATGTCTTTATAATAAATAAGATTTATATTTTAACTTCTTTCTTTTAACTTTTAACTACCTGTTTACGCCTGAGTATCCAGTAGTATCTAAGTACTCCCTTAGATAATAATATAATCATAAACTGCAATGATTCATTTCGTGTAAACCTACCTACACATTATCCTAGCCTACAGTACCTGCCTGTAGAAGACGGCAACCCCGTAGAGGTGCATACCTGCTGTATCCTCATCCTAGCCTATAGTACCTGCCTATAGAAGACGGTAACCCCGTAGCGATGTATACCTGCTACATCCTTTTCCTACAATACCTGCTTGTAGAAGTGTGTACCTGCCACGATATTTTCCCACAATACCTGCTTGTGGAAGCGTGTACCTGCCACGATATTTTCCCACAATACCTGCTTGTGGAAGCGTGTACCTGCCACGATATTTCCCTACAATACCTGCTTGTAGCTGTACCAGACAATTGTGATACTGAACTCACAATTGTCTTAAGTAATTACTGCTCATATTTGTCAATACCAGTGAATCAACAACTCAAAGGTAAGTATAATAACACTTATTATACCTTTTATAATATCTTGTGCTTCTCACTCTTTTGGCTTGCTATGCAAATACGTGTAGTCTACCTTCTTTTCATATATCACTTATATATAACTTGCCCCACGACTTCCGATCCTTTATATGCACTTGACATATATAAATTCAAGGCCAACCGGTCGTCTGGTCCTTACGAACCGGGTAACACCAGGATCAGTTACCAAATAATAAGCCCACTGGCTAAAAGGGACACGGGCCCATTTAATTAAAATGGGTAACTTCACCCGTTCTTCGGTTGATTCACCCCTACTAGAGGGGGTGGACCTCAACATCGTTTCAATATATATATATATATTTATTGGAACTATATATATAATTAAATATTTATAGGTTTCATACTAATAAAGTCTGATCAGATCCAATCATATATAAACTTATGCACGGCTGTACATGAATTTATATTAGCCATGTCTGATCAGATCTAATTATATATAGTCCTATATCTAATTACACTAATGCAAAAAATTTAAGGAGCAGAAAAATTTTATAAATTTTTTAGTGATTGTTGGAAGGCTGTAACTTGGTGAAAAATGATCGTATCAAGATTTTAAAAAAAGCATATTATAGCTTGAAATCTCTAGTTTTGGTGCATTTTTTTCAAAATTTTTTAAAAGCTCCGGTTATTGCGCAAACATGAGAAATACTGATAGACAAAAAATTTCTTAATTTTTTTTCTTTTTTCCGAAGAGCCTACGGACCGCGAAAAAATTCTTTCAACTAAACGAATGCATAGTTCGTTTAGCAAATTTATTCAGCTTCAATTTGGTTTTTTTTAACCTCGTAGGACGATTTGTCGCAGAGATATCAGCCTTCAAACAGAAAATGATCTTTTTGGCTTTGATCATCGATATTTTCGGTACCAATGATCGCACAGAAAGTTGAAGGGCGGCGATAAAAACTTGAATAAATTCTCTACGAGACCCTGTCATCATTTTTTGGAAAAAAAATTTTTTTCATTTTTAACATCCATTAGAAGTAAGTACAAAAAAATGACTTTTTTTGGTTTTTTAGTAAATCAACCGCTACTCTGCAAATATCGATAAAAAAAATAATGTTGCCAGGGACTTTTTTAGCTTAATGTACTCCTCAGACCCCTGTAAATTTTTAAATTGATCTATCGAACCGTTTTTTGGGAATCATCAATCAAAGTTTAGCTAAACAATTAAAGGAGCAAGTTTTGTTCCTTTAATTGTGTAATCATAATCAAAATGAAAAAAATTTTTTTTTTCGACTTTTCTCAAATTTTTGCGTTGGTGACTCAGCAAATGCAAGGAAATGACAAAAAAAATAAAAAATGTCAAAAAAAAATTTAGAACACAAAAAAAAAGTTTCAATTTCTTTTTCTTCTTTTTTTTTCTTGACGTTTTTTATTTTTTTTGTTATTTCCTTGCATTTGCTGAGTCACCAACGCAAAAATTTGAGAAAAGTCGAAAAAAAAAATTTTTTTCATTTTGATTATGATTACACAATTAAAGGAACAAAACTTGCTCCTTTAATTGTTTAGCTAAACTTTGATTGATGATTCCCAAAAAACGGTTCGATAGATCAATTTAAAAATTTACAGGGGTCTGAGGAGTACATTAAGCTAAAAAAGTCCCTGGCAACATTATTTTTTTTATCGATATTTGCAGAGTAGCGGTTGATTTACTAAAAAACCAAAAAAAGTCATTTTTTTGTACTTACTTCTAATGGATGTTAAAAATGAAAAAAATTTTTTTTCCAAAAAATGATGACAGGGTCTCGTAGAGAATTTATTCAAGTTTTTATCGCCGCCCTTCAACTTTCTGTGCGATCATTGGTACCGAAAATATCGATGATCAAAGCCAAAAAGATCATTTTCTGTTTGAAGGCTGATATCTCTGCGACAAATCGTCCTACGAGGTTAAAAAAAACCAAATTGAAGCTGAATAAATTTGCTAAACGAATTATGCATTCGTTTAGTTGAAAGAATTTTTTCGCGGTCCGTAGGCTCTTCGGAAGAAAGAAAAAAAATTAAGAAATTTTTTGTCTATCAGTATTTCTCATGTTTGCGCAATAACCGGAGCTTTTAAAAAATTTTGAAAAAAATGCACCAAAACTAGAGATTTCAAGCTATAATATGCTTTTTTTTAAATCTTGATACGATCATTTTTCACCAAGTTACAGCCTTCCAACAATCACTAAAAAATTTATAAAATTTTTCTGCTCCTTGAATTTTTTGCATTAGTGTATATATGGGTTTTTATCAGTCATGTCTGATCAGATCTAATCATGTATAGATTTATATATGATTATAAATGGAGTAATAACAGCCCCGTATGATCATATCTAATTATACATAGACTCATATATGATCAGATCAAATTATGTATAGGCTTATATATACTCAGATCTGATCATATATAGACTTAAGTATGAATATATTTGGGGTCATAACAGCCAGGTATGATCAGATCTACTTATATATAGACTTATATATAAATAGATCTCATCATTTATAGACTTATATATGGGCTTATAACAGCCAGGTATGATCAGATCTAATTATGTATGGGGTCATATATAATTATATATAATTATATATGACCCCATATATAATCATGCATGATTATATATAACTTTCTATATGATTATATATAATCAGATATGATCATGTATATGAACATATATAATCATATATGATTAGACAAAATCTTTTTTCATCGGGTTATTAGTTAAGTCATAAGTTAGAAATCTATAAAAATAATTAACAATTTATAATAAGCCGTAAGGTAAGTTGATAAGTTTTTTTACATACATTGCCGAGTTTGGACAAGCGCAGGTTCTTACTTTGCTCTGTCCCAGTAACTAAAAATTTCGTAGAAGCCAGCCTAAGCCAAGGTTCAACCTGCAAATCCCGGTGGCTGCTGGTAAGAATCGCAAAGAGAAAAGGCGATTTGTCTCAACTGGCGCTCGAACATGGACTTTGCAGTAGTTCAAACAGGCAACAAAAAATTCTATTAATTTTTCTCACGGCTTTACAGAAAAAAAAATCAGTCTATCAATTGACCCTGTGGGCCAGACCCGAAACTTCCCGCTGTTTTCGAGCTCAAGAACCTCGAAAATATTATTGTGAAAACATTTTCGAGCTCGAAAATACGTTTGTGTGCTGTTGTTTTCGAAAAAAAACGTTTTTTACTATTTTTTATCCAACGATATCTCTCAAACGAATAAACCGATTGAGACGGTTGAGGTTGCAATCGACGTATTCTATCGAGTTCTAGAGCTGATAAGATTTTGGAATTTTTTACTTCAGTTGTTTCAAAGATATTCGCAAAAAATCGTTTTTCACCATTTCTTTCTCCCGCGATAACTCTCGAGCGAATTATCCGATTGAGATGGCTAAGGCGGCAATCGACGCGTTTTATTGAGTTCTAGAGCTGATTAGATTTTGAAGTTGATCGTATAAGTCGTTTCTGAGAAATCAATAAAAAACTAAAAAAAAAAAAATTTTTTTTTTCGTAATTCGCCAATATTTTCGAGTCTACTTGATCAAATGATCTTAAATTTTTCAGAAAAGTTGATGGCCAACAAGCTCTTTCGATTGCCGCCTTAACCATCCAAATCGGTTCATTAGTTAAAATGTTATAGACCGGTCACACACATACATACACACATACACACACACACACACACACACACACACACACACACACACACACACACACACACACACACACACACACACACACACACACACACACACATACATACATACATACATACATACTTACAGACACTCGGACATCATTCTGAAAATAGTCAGAATACCTTCCTAGGACCTCAAAACGTCGACATCTGATGAAATTTCGATTTTCGCAAATAGGGGTGAAAACAATAACTTCCCAATTTTTCGAAAATCCTCGATTTTCTTAGCGGGAAGTTAAAAATTTCATAAAATTTTCAGTAATAGTTTTTAAAAATTTCTTACCAGTATCAAAAAAAAATATCTATTCCTCTACATTTATCATAGCGTCACATGTCACAATCCATTACCATCATCCAATGTCACCATATAATTAATCTCCAAATTTTTCTTAATTATTATAAATTATCTGAAGTAAAATCAAATCATATTTGTCATTGTTATATTGTGTGCCGGTTTCGTTCCTATAAACTTCTCGTGCACTTTAACCTTGAGCGTATACTGGCTGCACGCGTCGCTATCTGAGACACCAGTATTTGTTATCTTTACAGTTTGCAGTATATTTTCTTTACACTTTACAGTATATTTTCTAAAGTACAGTAAATCCCTTTTTTTCGTGACACAAAAGATTATATTCGTTTTCGATTTAAAATAAAATATCTTTTGCTCGACAAAATAAAATAAATACTTAAACAAACTACAAATAAAATCTTTGCAGTGATAAATAAAAATTTATTAGTCATCAAGAATTGTAATAACCAAAGTAAATCATTAACTACTCTATCCAATAAATAAATAATCTTCACAGCTTTGAATTAAATTTCAATTTGATAATTATTGACAAAACAAATTTACTTATAATCCAACAAAAATTTTAATAGTTCGGATTGAACAAAAGCATCAATTATAAAATCTTGATAAATCATTTCTGCAAAGAGTTTATTTTCGATTAATGAAAAATTTTTGGTCAAATTATGCTGTTAGCGAGGACGCCGACTTTACAACTACCTCCTTCGGTCAGTTCAGCCAACAACCCCACTGATCTCTTACATTTCCCTACTACATCGGGCGCGGCAATCGCAAGTACGAGCGCAATGGATGATCTCGTTGGGCTCATGCAGCGTGACGATGTACATAACAGCACCGGATGTACCCAAAATTCAGCTAGAAATAATCATAATAATGTCGCGACCACCAGCGCGGGCGGTAATGTTAATGTTAACCCCTACAACGTTAGTGGGGTTGTACCGATTTCTGAGTCTCAGAATACAACCTCTGTTGCCGTATTACAAAACGTAGTTCTGGGACTACAAACAGTAATCGAAGCACTGCGGGCCGAACGTCAGCACTTACTTCGAATATCGAGTACGGTTTGGTGACCCTTGGGTGCACCATCACCACCCTTAAATATTTGGCCTAACGCGTCAAGCATGTGGGTGTCGAGAGAGTTATTTCCCGCTGATACTGTGACGTCACAAGCAGCAAACCCCCTCTTTACTAGTCATGTTAATTTACATTCACATGCACCCATTCCGACAACGCAAGCGAGCGGACTGCAGTTCGCCATGCCTAGTTTACCTGCGCGTGAACCGTACGCGCACCCGATGATCCCACCACCAATTCAAACGTTACCGCCACATATGAATCTCCAGTCTTCGCTTCCATACACACACACACACAATCACACAGTGGTAATAACGTACCAGCACATGCGAACATATACTCTCGAGTTCTATTGCCGTCTACCTATCCACCAGCACAGCCGTCAGTGTGGTATAGTACTTATACAGTCCCGGCGGGAAATTCAAATACGAGCGGATCCAATTCTATGCAGTTATATGATCTTAGTCGGCTTGTTAAATCTTGGAATATCTCGTTCCCTCCTCGTAATCGATCTTCTCCTATTGGCAAGGTGCGCGACGGAAACGACATCTGTCGACCGCATTAAATCATCCTCTAAAAGCGCAGAGATAATACGGCAAATTGATATAAACAAATAATTAAAATTTATAAAAATCGTGAAATATATGTGCAATACCACACTTGAAAGGTGGAAAAAAATAAATAGGATTGTATTAAAAAAGTAAGTATAAAAAATTTAAATAAATATTAAATAAATATTCTTTCGCACTGCATAAGGTTAGCTTCTGATAATAATAATAACAACAACAATAATAGTCATAGTAACGAAAGAGTTCAAATAATTATAATTATTTTAAATTTGAAAACATTAATTTGCATTAAGTAAAGAAATCAAAATGATTTCAATTATTTGTAATTTTAAATTTTGAAACTCTAGAATTTAAAAAACTTTGTGTTAAAAATTTTTAACAACTATTTGTTCTCATTTTTTAACACTGCTTTCATATAACAATTCACAACATAAGTGCGATTTAACGCGTGTTTCGTCCACTGCGGGCGCTGTAGTAGATTCGGTTGTCCTTACCCTATATCCCACACCTTGCCAATTGGTGCAAAGAAATATTTAAAATTAATTGAGCAGCGGATGGTTAGCAACGATTTTTCCTTCCAAAAATTTTCAGGCAGTTTTAACAAACACCCTTAACGGCGACGTACTCGAGTGGTACTATAAAAATGAAGGTTTATTTCATAGCTGGGCGGCTTTCAAAGAATTTTTTAAGATTAGGCAGGTTCAGCAAACAGATGAGGTGGTGTTGCAGGGGATTTATTCGGCAAAACAAAGCAGCGACGAGACAGGAGTTACGTTTATTAATCGCATGCAAAGCGTTTTTGCAAAACTCGAAGATCCGTTACCACAAACAAAACAAATTCGAATTATAACTTCGCGATTTAATCCTCATTTCCTTCAAAAATTTTCGGACACCACAATAATGACGTACGCGGAATTATATACACGGGTCAGTGCTTGGCAGCCGACGGCTGATGCGCTGATCCCTCATTTCAAAATTCCTAAAGAAAATAACAGTAGAATCAAAACGCGTAGTCAATTGAATTCCATCAAAGACTCAGAAGCAGATCAACTAAACAGTATAGGGACGGTACAGTCTTCTACCTCACCCGGTAATAATAACTTTGCAAACAATAATTCTAATAGAAACAATAATTTTAATAGAAATAATAATTTTAACAACAATAAAAATTTTCATAATTCTAAATACACTCAAAATCCTGCACAGTCAGATTCATCTAGTAAAAATTTGAATTCTGAGTCTTCTACCTTATTAAATAACTTTAAGTCTATGATGAAAACCATTTTAGAAAAATTAAATCAAACCGCTGTAAATACGTCACCGGGAGAAGTCAATTCAACCCCAGTATCACCAAATATTACACCAAAAGCTCCTGTCTGCGGTCGTTGTGGAAGAATTGGTCATGTTGCTGAAGTTTGTTGTGGGCCCGTAACTGATGAGTTGCGTATTAAAGCAAGATTGCCTCTTCATGCTCGTCCTCCGATTCCAAAAAACGCGTAAGTGCCCTGGTAGATACCAACCACCTTACCAGGGCTTCTGTGTCAACTAATAACTCGGATAAGCTCATTGAAATTAATAATGATAAACCTGTTTCGTCGCAATTAAATCCTGATGCTCCTAAATTTATGATTAGCAATGGAAAATTCTTTTTAAATTATTCTACTGCTGCTGATGCTCCAAAATTGGTCGGTAACGTTGCAGAAAATCTCAACGTTGATTTCATTGACTTGTCAACTCCTCTTGATCAAATTACTGACAAGCCGGCAGATGCAGAGTCCAATTGGGAGACGAGTTCCGAAGCTTCTCAGCAAGTGCGAAATATTAAAAAATCAAGAACTGAAAACTCGATGAAAACCTTAAAATCAAAAATTAAAATTCTATAACCCCGGCGCGTGGTCCTTAAATTAAAACTAATAAAACTCAATTAAAAAATTCTTTACTTGACCTCAAAATCGAAGAACGGCAACGGCAAACTGTCACGAAGTTTGAGAATGAGTCAGAGACAGACGATACCCCTCTCTGTGATCTAATGGAGGATAGTAGTCCTTTATATGACTCAGAGATCGATGAGTATCGCTTTGATTCAAGTGAAGAAATTGCCCATACCCCAAAATTTACGATACAAATTGATGCAGACAATCCACAAAGTACATTACTACCGATGTTCAGTAATGATAATAAATTCGGCTCTATGACGTCTTCAGCAAGCCTTAAAGCACCGTCGACAGTCAGCTGCATGATTGCAAAAATTTTTATTGGCAAATACGAGCTGGAAGCATTACTGGATAGCGGGAGTGAGCGCAGTTATATTTCTGAGGTTGTTTATGAACAAATCAACGAAAATCAACTGCAAGATCTCACGCCTGATCCCACTATCACTCACGGAGTAACGATGGATAACTTCAAGTCCACGCAAACACGTGGTGGAGCGCCATTTAAAATAAAACTAGATGGTCATGATAGCATTACTTGGTTAACTGTCTTATCTGAATTATCTACTCCAGTAATTCTTGGTCTTGATTTCTGATAGCTAACAGATATTCAAGTAAATTCCAAGGAGAATACTTGGAAATGAAATACCAGTAATGTCACTCATTAATTTTTCTCTTGGTCTGGATTTACAAATCAATCAGCATTGAATGTACTATCTTTAGCTGAACGGGTTGATCTTGAAAAATTTTTATCTAACGAATTTGAGAAAAATAAACAAGACCAGTTGGGTCTAACCCATGTAGTTCAACATCGTATTGAACTAACAGATGACACTCCAGTGCGTACTAAACCTTATCGCAGAAGTCCTCCAGTAATGAAAGCCATGCACGACAGAGTTGACGAATTACTTGCGAAGGGTTATATTCAGCCTTCGAATAGTGCTTGGGCAAGTTCACCGGTAATGGTACTAAAGAAAAACAATACTTGGCGCATGTGCATCAATTACCGGCCATTAAATAAAGTAACGAAAAAATCTGCTTATCCGTTACCGATTATGCACCGCATCTTATCAAGTCTTCAGGGTGCGAAAGTAATTTCGGTACTTGATTTCAGTTATGCCTTCCATCACGTTTTGGTTGAGCCAAACAGCCGTCAATATACCTCCTTTTGTGTATATGGACGAGGGTTATTTGAATGGATCCGGATGCCATTTGGTCTTACTAATGCACCTAGTACTTATCAAAAAGTCTCTGATACGGTACGACGAGGAATCATTGAGTAGTTAAAAACACAGTTTTCTAATACCCCGGGAAAAAATGATCAGACCTGACCATGCCTGTTCATGTATGATCAGGCCTGAAATCAGACCTGATCATGCCTGTTCATGTATGATTAGGCCTGAAATTAGACATGATCAGGCCTGACCATACCTGTCCATGCCTGTTCATGTCTGAAGCGTTAAATACAGTCAGGTCTGATCATGCCTGTTCATACCTGTCCATGCCTGTTCATGCCTGGTCATGTCTGTTCATGCCTGTTCATGTCTGAAGCGTTAAATACGCTCAGGCCTGATCATACCTGTCCATGCCTGTTCATGCCTGGTCATATATGTTCATGTCTATTCATGTCTGAAGCGTTAAATACGCTCATGCCTGATCATACCTGTCCATGCCTGGTCATGTCTGTTCATGCCTGTTCATGTCTGAAGCGTTAAATACGCTCAGGCCTGATCATACCTGTCCATGCCTGTTCATGCCTGGTCATATATGTTCATGTCTGTTCATGGCTGTTCATGTCTGCTCAAAGATCTAAAATTTTGTTGACCAAGAATCTATCACGTATAAGATTTTCATTACTTGAAGTTCATACGAAACTTACTTTTCAACTAAATCTCTTAGGTCAGTGGGTAGCGAGTTACACTTTCGAGCGCAAGGTCCACGGTTCAAATCCTGCACACGCCCGAATTTTTTATTTTTTTTATTTTTATAGCAATAATTATATACATGTATAATTGAATATAGTTATACATAATTATATATAATTATATAGGGTCATTTTTTGTATATAATTTTTTTACCCAGATGGGCATGAACAGACATGAACATACCTGATCAGACCTGAACATGCCTGATCAGGCCTGGTCAGGCATGGTCATTTTTCATGTCTGATCAGGCCTGAAGACTCATGCCTGTTCATGTCTGATCAGGTCTGATCATTTTTTCCCGGGACTGAGGCCGAAAATAAAATTTTCGCTTATCTCGACGACTACATAATTGTCAGTGATGACTTTGTGACGTTTGCTACGTAAATATTAAAATCATTGGGTGTTTGATGTCGCAACACGGAGATTTCTAACGAAAAACAACCCTGGGACCTAGATCTCTCGGATGTCCCACTTATGGTGAAAGCATTGGAGAGATCTGGTGGCGTCACGAAGTGAATGTTTAAGGGTAACCTACCCCATTTGGTACCATACTTTCACTTTACCTTCTAAAACGTCCCCTCCAGAGACTCAGGGTGCGCAGTAGACCCCTAAAATCTGTATATAAACCCCCGAGAATCTTCCAAAGACAGTCAGTCACTCTCAGTTGTAACCAAGTAAAGACTGAACTCAGTAGTGCAAGCAAGTCTGTTCTACGCTCGAATAATACCATCATCCAGGTCTAATTGGCACAGAGAAGTTGATTCACCAAGCGAATTGAGCCCCATGGTGGCAGCGGCAACGCTCAACTTGTGAGTACCCTGCAATCGAATCGCTAAAAGGAATTACGCTCAACTTGTGAGTACGTTCCGAACCTGATTCGAGTCGCGAAGAGACTTGTCCATTGCAAGTGACTAGAAGATTCACGGGTCACACCCAAAAAGGGTAAGCAAACGCACTACTCAAAAACCTACCGCATTACTAACACTAGATTGTAACAGGAATTAATAAGCATTGTAAACACATTGGTAAAAGAATATATTCTTCTCTTTCTCTAAAACAAGTTTCATCATTTCCACAAAACCTTTCACTTTCCCAAATCGTAGAGAATAAGACTTCTCGAGGTCTATCCGGCAGCCCACCTCTCTTTCATTCCTAATACCCTAGTAGCCACGCAGGGTAAATAAATTGGGAACCCGATAGAATTCGCATCTGCTCGGCGAATTACTATGAAACAAATCACGCCCATCAAGGTAGGCAAATAAAATACTAATCATAATAAGCATGAGTTACGACACATGTATGCAACCACCCTCGATACTGAGTACGTTGCTTTAATATATTTTCAACGTCTAAATTGACGCGTATTAATTAAACGGGAACAAAGTAACCCGCTATTTTCTTTTATTGATTTCTTTATTGTGCATCGATAACCGCGAATTATCTAATTTAAGTATTAAAATACCTACCCCGGACGTGACAACTTAAAAGAGCATGAAATTCTTCTTCAAGCTGTTTTTGAAGGATTCCGCAAGGCTGGAATAAAAATGAACGAAGAAAAAAGTCATTTCGTATGCTCTGAAGTTCATTTTTTGGGCTTCATCATTAATGAAGAGGGTTTGAAACCTAATCCAGCCTGATTGGAACCGATTGCGGATTATAAACGACCTACTAACCGGAAGGAACTGAGAAGATTTAATGGGTTAGTTAACTGGTACCATAAACATCTTAAAAATGTCGCACAAGTTTAAGGTCCATTGAATAAGTTGACAAGTACTCGAGTTCCATGGGAATGGACAGATATTGAAGAAAAAGCTTTTGTGGAAACGAAAGAAGCTCTATTAAAAGCCGCAACATTGTCATTACCACGTCCAGACTTGTCTTATTGTTTATATACTGATGCCATCAACACTGGGTTAGGCTCTGTCTTAACTCAGTATGATCCAGAACATGACCGGGAATATTTAATTATCTGTTTGAGTCGACCGTTAAATAAAGCAGAAATAAATTACACAACAACAGAGAAACAATGTCTTGCTGTTGTGTGGTCCTTACGAAAATTACGCGGTTATATCGAAAGTCACTATCTATACTGATCACTCCACATTGAAATGGCTTCACTCGCTAAAAAATCCTGCAAGTAGATTAGCAAGGTGGGCTATCGACATTTCTGCTTACGATATTGAAGTTGTCCACTATCGGGATACGCAGAATGAAGCTCCAGATGCACTTTCGCCTCGATATGAAGAACCAGAGACCGCCGATTCACTTGTTTCAGATTCCAATCCTTCATTGCTGTGTGTAATTGCGCAAAATTCCGCTTGATATGATGAAAAAGTCCGCGTCGTTCAAAAATATCTTGATAATTATCGCGAGTGGAAATACGAGAATGATAAGTTGTATTTTTATCGTCCATTAGCTGTCAAGGAAATACTGAGTGAATTAAATCCTTGGAAAGTCGTTTTAACTGAGCCAGAAATTCGTCCAGCTATCGAGAAAGCCCACAATGAAGCACAATCCGGCCATCTTGGGATTGATAAACCTTATCAACGGATACGCGATAATTTCTACTGGCCAGGCATGTTTAAAGATGTCTCATCTTACGTTTCAGCTTGTGAGACCTGCATAATGACCAAAAGTGACCGGACAAAACCGCAAGGATACATCGGAACAAGACCACCAACCCAACCTTGGTCTATTATCTCGATTAACACAATCGGCCCATATACTCGTTCAACTATGGGAAATCAATATGCTCTCGTTATTGAAGATCTTCATACGCGCTATCTCGAAATCTTTCCCCTGAAACAACAATCTGGAAAAATCATAAAACATCACCTGACGGCTGTATTTAATCATTGGGGTCCTCCTTGTCAAATTATTTCGGATAACGGCAAAGAATTCATAAACAAAGACATAATTAATTAAAACAGTCAATTTAATATAAAATTCACACCAACCACTATCAGTCACCCTTGCGCAAATCCCGTCAAACGCTGTAATCGTACGATTAAACCCATGATTGTCGCGTTTACGAGTAAAAATCAGAAAGACTGAGACAAACATCTTGATGATTTAAAGTTCGCGTATAATACCGCAGTACATACTGCCCTAGGTGTATCACCATTTTATTTAAATCACGGACGCGACGCACGACTGATTAATGACACCGATCCTTTTGAGAACTTCGACGTATCTGACGTTACCGTTTGGCAAGCCCAAATGGACCGTGCAGTCGAATTAAGACATTTTGTTGAGTAAAATATGTTGAAAGCTCGGGAACGTACGCGTATACAACATGAGCAGAAATTTTCTGATATTCCAATAGATTTAGAAATTGGTGATGAAGTTTACTATCTGAATAAAAAATTAAGTAAAAAAGTCGATGGTTACAATGTTAAATTGGGACCCGCCATTGTATCTAAAACTTTAGGTCCTCTAGTAGTTCAATTACAAGATGATGCCGGTAACGATATTGGCACATATTATTACAATGATTTAAAAATTCCTAGACGGTCTCGAAGACGTCACTGATTATTTTCGATATATTGCAGATCACTCACCATGAAAGTCAAATTATTTGGAGATTCAGATACTGACGTTTCACCTCATGAGTCTGAGAGTGAAGTATTTGATATCGAAATACCATCAACTCATTTAGTCACACCATCATCTGATCAATTATCACTTTCATCAAACACTACATCAGCACCTACATTGGAATTACGTGCTACTAAAACTCCACCATCAACTGCGTAACCGGCTGCACCTGCAATCTCAACAACAATCGCACCGTCACCAACAGTACCAATAATAGCTGCCACAACATCATCACCGAATTGGTTTATGGGATCCTAGTTTTCGTCATCGCTGTGGCAGACTACCATGAATTTGGAGTTTAATTGTCCATCACCTGAACTATACCAACAGAGTGCAAATACTTTGCCGTCGTCATATATACATATACATATATATATTAGACTGTGCCAAATGAAATCGATATTTTTTTTTTTCGGTCCCATACGAAAATTAGGTTGTCTCACTAAAAAAAAAAATTCTGAAAAAATTTCAGCTCGATATGTCTATTTTTCAGTTAGCGCTCGCGCAAATAAGAATTTTCTAATAAAATTTTTTTTTATGCCAACTTAATATTTTACAACTCATTAAATATAACTGATTAAAAGATGGCCAAGGTGCCATTTTGTAGGGGATTCGATTCTCTACAAAAGTAACTTTTGATCGAATGGAAAACATCAGCCAATTTTTTTCTGCAGCCATTTGAACCTAATTTTTTTTCAAAATTTACATTTATATTTATTATTAATCGCTTAGAAAACAATGTTGCTATGTATGAAACTTATTGAATTCAATTTCTCTCGGAACCTTTATGATCCCAAGAAATAGTTTTCATACTTGAAGTAATAAAGCTAACATCAAACTATTGATATTAACGATATTTCTAACAATAATTTTTCTTCGTTTTGACATTTTTCGCATTTAATCTTTCTAGTAATTTTTTTCTGCATTAGAATATCGTTCGTAATTGTGATTTTGAGATTCTCATACTGCTGATCAAAAATTATTACTTTAATGATAAAAATATACATTGTTTATGATAATAAAATACTACTAAAAATTAAAATAAAGG
Organism: Microplitis mediator; assembly: GCF_029852145.1. Classification (NCBI taxonomy): domain Eukaryota; kingdom Metazoa; phylum Arthropoda; class Insecta; order Hymenoptera; family Braconidae; genus Microplitis; species Microplitis mediator. The sequence goes on along the minus strand of NC_079970.1, from coordinate 11,142,005 downwards.
AAAAAAGAGATGTTTTAATTGTGCAGAAAAGTTTTTATCGATTCTGTTACTAGTTTTTAAGAGCTTATGATATGTCAGAAGACCCTATTGCGAATATAAACTGTACTTGCTCCAAACTAATTAATTAGTTAGTTTATTAATCAATAAATAGATAAACTAAATAACTTCTACTAGAAGTTGTTGCTGCCCATTGTAGGCAATTTTCAGATTGTTTGCAATAGGTTCCCGAGTCGAAATATCGAGTGTGATTCCAGCGCCTCGAGCGTCTCGAGTGTAATCCCAGCGCCTCAAGCGTGTCGAGTGTAACTCCAGCACCTCGAGTGTGTCGAGTGTAACTTTAGCGCCTCGAGCGTGTCGAGTGTAACTCCAACGTCTCGGACGTTGCAAATGTAAAATCCATGTTTTAAAAGCATTACAAACATGAATTTCATTTTGTAAATATAAAAAACGTAAATTAAACGTAAGATTCTCAGTACAGTGAAAATCCGAAATGGTTCATTGTTATGGAATCAATTTCCTCGAAGCAGGTGGTCCTAAATAGATAAGTTTATCTATTGTGGTAGTGAAAAATTATTCGTTTTGGTGTTTAACCTTCCGTTACACGCGCTTTCTCTAGTGTTTCACTCGTATTCACGCCAACTCTATAGGTGCTTTTTCATGCTGACGCTTGATGCTGCTTTTTAGCGTCAAATTCTGTCACGTGATGAGAATTTAACTTGTGCGCCATCCAGAAAAAATGAAGCGATAACTTATAGCGTTTAGCGTCAAATTTAAGCGATAAATAATACACGAGTATCGAAAGTCGATGTATTGATGTCCAGTCTTTCTATCTTTGTACTTTATAATTGATATTTCCCTCAAAACTCATTGTAAATATTTCCCCCGATAACCAGAGTTTCTGATCAGAAAGTTGGTGTACATGAGTTGCGACCAACTTGACGATGAGTTGTCGACAACTTTCAGCTTTTGTGACTGTTGACTGCAAATTGTTTTCAAGTTTTCCAGAAATTTGGCGACAATCTACCACTGCAATCTGTCAAAAACTTTCTGAGAAACTTGCAGTCAATGGTTATAAAAGCTGAAAGGTGTTGACAACTTTCTCAGAAAGTTGCTATCAACTTATGGAAATGTCTACTTCGCGACAGGTTGCGGCAGTAGATTGCCGTCAAGTTGCGGTCAACTTGGCTATCAGGGGTTAAAGAATCAAAGTAACAGTCAATATTACAACTGGTAACGTAAAACAAAAACCTATCTGATATTTCTCAATATTTATTTTAGCACCCGCTGCATTTATGAAATCACAAAGTAACAGCTGATTGTTGTTTTGAAAAGATCGGCTATTATCGATGCGATTCTTTGAGTGACTTTGACGCTTATATGACCCGGCAAGAAAAGCTAAACTAAATTTAGCTTTATCGCTACATTTTTTCTAGGTGGTGCACATGTTAAATTCTCATCACGTGATCGAATTTGACGCTAAAAAGCAGCGTCAAGCGTCAGCATGAAAAAACACCTTATTAGGTTGAGTAGTGATGTGCGGGGAATCCCCGTATAGCGCGTGTAACGAAGGGTTAATAAATGGTCGAGATCGAAACTACTCGTTGTATTAGGCTTATCAACTTTTCGACTGGTCGATTATGTGAGGATCATTTGTGTACATTGTAGTATCGATTGTGACCAATCGAATGTAATCAGCTGATAGGCTGACAGGTCTGATAATTGTTGTTAAAATAAGAACACATATTTAAACTAAATGTTTATTCTTTAAATGATTAAAATGATAAATTTTAATTTAAAATATTTTATTGAAAATGATGGTAAGTGATTAATAAATTTTCAGTGGCGTATTTTATATATATTTCATCTTCTGAGTTAACCTGAAAAAAAAAACTGTTTATTTTTTATTTCTCTACTTAAAATACATGTACTTTAAAGATTTCTACTTATAATAATTAATTTAAAAAAATAAAATTTATGTCAATTCTAAAAAAAACTATTGAAACTAATCTTTGGTAACACTTTTATAAATTTCAATTATAGAAAGTGAAAAAATTTTATTGTTTTTTTTTTTTATCACAACTAAAAAAATTAATAGTAAATCATTATACAAAGCATAATGCAATGCAGTTTTTTAATATCAATTATAACTTAGAACTAAATAGGTTAATAAATATAATTTATAAAAATGAAATTTTTAATTCATTTAATTTATTGTTACAGCTTTGCCGACATCTCAGTAATAAATCGTCAAACAAACTGATTATTATTATGTCTAAAGATTTAAAAGTGTCACAAAAAAATAAATACGTCAATGACTGGATGTGGTTTTGTTCAAAAAATTTTTCACGTGAAAATAATTTTTTAGAGTTTTTGAGTCATTGAATTAATCAGATCAACTCGGCCAACTTATCTGCTGATCAAACTTGAGCTCATTCAGTCATTGAGTATAAAAAAGTGAAATGTCATTGAAATTTTTGTAATAATGCTCTTATAGACATGGAACTTCTAGAGGTTACTTATCATCGATTAAAGTTTGGGAAATAATTGATTCTATAGATTCTATTTTGGGCATACTCGCGTGGTCATCTTTGTACAGCAAATAAAAACCTTCTGGCAAACTGATGAATATCTTCAATGAACACTGGTACTGATCATCGTTTTGGTTGTAAGACAATTCATCGCTTGTATAAATACTCTCTAATGCTATGATTTCATCTTTCTGTTGTTCACTAGCCATTTCAAATTAATTATTTGATAAACCAACAGCTACTTAAATAAATAGAGCTAATATTTTTTTGGTAATTAAAAATTGAAGCGTAAAAAATTATGAGTTATGTTGGTTACTTTATAAAACTAGTCTGTATTTATCAGAAAAATTGCGACTACGTCAACATAAATTTTATTGATCATTATGTTCAATAAAATATTTTAAAATGAAATTTATCATTTTAATCATTTGAAGAATAAACATTTAGTTTAAATATGTGTTCTTATTTTAACAACAATCATCAGATCTGTCAGCCTGTCAGCTGATTACATTCGATTGGTCAAAATCGATACTACAATGTACACAAATGATTTGATATATTAAATTCATAAAATATATATAATATATTAATTTAATATATTAAATTCATAAAAATTCAAGCTATACTTAGTAAATAAAAATTGAGAAAGTTTTAAACTTTTATTGTGCATAACCTTTTTTAATATTTAAAATATGCTTAATTATTTACGATCCTGAATTTAGCAGACAATTAAAAATTTTTCGATTTTTTTTGAACAATTAAATTTGAATAAAAAAAAAAAAAAATAAAAATATGCACATGTAGAAAATTTAAAAGACTATAAGTGCAATTTTTGGAAATATTTTTTCTTTTATAATTTCTCGCTTTAATAAAAATCCAAAAACTATTAGACGTCGGCTAACTTCAGTATCATTAATTATTTTAAGGGTCATACAAAATAAATTAAATAAATAAAAAAAAAAGAATGGTTAGTTTGAAGACAAAGTGTTTGAGATAATGTAAAACGTTATTAAATTAAAAAGATGAAAATATGCAAATGAACATGAACACTTGTACTGCACTGAAAAATAAAACTATGTAAATTCAAATAAAGTAACCTTTAACGGCATTAAATTTATAAATGTGAGATGGTACTGAGTCCCATCCTACATTGTAGTCAGTTAAATGTAGCATGGTAACTGAATAAATGTTAGATTTAAATAGGTCCCATCGGTAACATAGGACTGGTTACCATCCTATAGATTGGACTGACTCCAATGTAAGATCGTAGCCACCACCACGCGGGATTCGACTCAGTCCCATGTTACGCAGCCCCATCTTGGATGGAACTGAGTACAATCTCAGATTGGACTGAGTTAAATGTACATTGTAGCCACTACAATGTAGATTGTAGCAGGTCCAATGTGTAAATTTTTTTCACACCAGATGGGACTCAGTACAATCCGACATTGTACCCAGTCCAATCTCGTTCTTTCCGTGTAGTGTATAGTTATGATATGAAATTAGGCTCGTTCTCTAAGAGTAAGAGTAAAAAAAGACAATGACTATTTTCGATGGAGAACTTCAGATAGTTGATTTGACAAAACATTATGTAGGTAATGTACCAAACTAACCTTCGCGTAAGCAAAGTATGGGAAGTTTAATTAGTATAATCATAATTGTAATCGCTATTACGATGGCAAGACCGGTTATAATGATAGGACGTACAGGTACGTTTGAAACATCATAAGTGATAAAAGAAATCCATTTAAAATATAAAATAGCAGTGAAATCTACAGGTGATTTTCTTTACAATGAAATACAACTGAAAAAAATGTATTATAATGGGAAATGCATAAGTTATGTGGAATAAAAAACCATATTCCCAACATTTTTTGATTTCATTAAAAATTTCAAGGCTATCAAATTATTGGAAGAAATGGTCAAAACAAGAAGCTTGAGGTCATAAATTAAAGCTTACTAAACAAGCTTTAAAAAACTTTTTACGAAAATTGTCTATGAATGTTAGTTTTAAAGTTATATAAGCTTTAGCAGTGATTAAAAACTGATTTTTACGAAAAATCATGAAAATTTCAAACAGTCATAATTTCAAAACTATCCAAACGATTCATCCCATCTTTGAACTTGATCAAGGTAATTGCCTATAGAATAAGTGTAAAATTTCATTAAGATCCGATAAGAACTATGGGTGCTATCGTAATGACAAGACCAGTGATAATCATAGGGATGAGAGGTACATTTGATACATCATAAATAATAAAAGAAATACTTTTAAAATTTAAAATAGCAGTGATATTAACAAGTTATTTTGTGCACAATAAAATACAATTGACGAAACTGGATTATTATGGGACAAGCATAAGTTATGTGGAATGAAAACCATATTTTTAACATTTTTTGATTCCATTAAAATTTTCAAGGCTATCAAATTATTGGAAGAAATGGTATAAATATAAAGTTTAAGGTCATGAATTAAAGCTTATTAGTCAAGTTTTAAAATACTTTTTACAAAAATTCTCTATGAATTTTAGTTTTCAAGTTATATGGACTTTAAAAGTGATTAAAAACGGATTTTTTCGAAAAATCGTTAAAATTTGAAACAGCCACAACTTCTAAACTAATTGACCGATTCAGCCCATCTTCGAACTTAACCGTGGTAATTACACATAAAATAAGTGAAGAAAATTTCATTAAGATCGGATAAGAACTGTAGACGCAATCGTGTCCTCAAAAGTCCGTTATATCACATAAATATGGGTCATTCCACCAAATAAAATTATTTTTACGGGGCGACCCTCGCAGATTTGGTTTAAACTTCGTGGAGGTGTTCTGTATACTAAAATAAAAATTCTCTAAAAATTTGAGCCTTCAATGTGTAGCTGTTTCGAAGTTATGATTTTTTGAATTTTAAGAAAAATTTTTTTTCAACATTTTCATTAATTTTTTTGAAGGAAAAAACTTTTTTCAAAATTCGAGGCCATAACAGTTTTTTGTAGGAAAAATTCTCAGCTTTCCAATAAAAATATCTATTTTTTATTTTACGTTACAGAAGACTTTAAAATTCGATTAAAGTGGAAAAAACGATTTTTCTGACTGTGCGGCGCGTGATACATCGAAGTTAATATTTTTTTCTGAAGGCTGAGACTTTTTCCCACAAAATATGTAATTTTCACGATGTGCATATTTTTTGTTTAAACGAAGTGAAATAAAATGTAAACTCTCTATGATTAAAAAACTTTAATTTTCGAACTTTGCGATGAAGTTGATACATTTTTAACATAAGCGTATCGTAGGTTATTATTGATAGGTGAAAAAAAGTGTAATGATTGGGTGCCTTTCACCGTTTTTGACTCCAAGTATCGTACGTCTAAAATATCCTTTTTCTGTAAATACTCTTAATTTTTTATGAAAGTAAAATCAATACCAGTCAAAGTTTTAGAAGCCCAGGAGTAAAGATCTTGCGGTGTAAGGATATGTTTTTTGGTACCCATTTGCAGTGAAGCTCTGGCAGCAAGTCGTTTTACTGTACCTGCGAGCCCATCGCATGGCCCTTTACCATGGGCGGTGGCGAAAAAATGCCATTCAGCATATATTTGAAAATCATCATTATGATAACACATGTTCATAAATGCTTTTTTATTCTTAAATTGCTGTGGCGCTCCGTCTGAGAAATAAAAAAGCTTTTTTATGACAGCAAATTTTTTTTTCAGATAAGCAATAAATTGGTCTTGAAACAAATAAACTAGAATTGTGTCATGTTTGAGGCAATCAGAAATTCCAACTAGGCTGCAATGTTTGATAACATTATCTTCGTTAAAATAAACGACCATTGGAAATAAGGTAGCCTGATCATTATTCCAATGAAAAGCTTGAGCTGCTTCTTGTGCAACAAATGCATAATTTTCTGCAAAATCAAGAACTATTGCAAACTCACCGACTTTTAAATTTAGCTTCAAATCTGAAAAATATCGGCTTCGCGTTTTCGCTATAAAATCGTGTTTCAAGAGTTTTTCAAGATTCAACATTAACGTATCAATGAATTTTTCTGAATCTAAAACGACATCAACGATAGTACATCGATCTGCAGATGTCTACATTTTGTATTGGATTTCACCAACATCCAATTAATCAAATGATGCATGAAAATAGCTAGCGATTTTTCCGCTAGTCGGACACCTTTGACAATTTTTGAAGTAGCAATTCCGTCGGATTAGTACAAACCAATTTTCTTAAGAGATTGTTATAAATCGGCTGAGATTCAGAAATCCATGGACTATTTTTGGCGATTTTTAAAAAATTACATCCTGAAAAAAAGATTGAAATGAAACAATCATGAAATTAACAAAGATTGACGCACTGTATGTAATTTACAATTACCTTCCAGCATTAACTTTACATTTTGATGTATAGTACATACACATACAACGTGTGTACCACTACTTCCAGCAAGGATACAGTGCCCAGGTCTTAAACTTGCAAATCTTGAGAAATGGATCGGTACTGAATCATATTTAGTCTTAAGGGGGGGGGGGGGGGGGGGTAGGGTTTTAAATGCGAAAAAGAAGCATATTTTTGTGATTTTTTTCCGGCGAGATGAGTAATATAATTTCATTAAACTTAATCACATATTATTGTACAACTTTTGAAGAATATCAGAAAAAATTTTTAACGAAAAATATTGATTAATAAGCTGGTGACGTTGATACTCCGGAGGCGCCTCGAAAAAAAGTCGTTTTGCGGTGTACATCATAACTCGTTACCGGATCATCGGAAAACAAAAAAATTAATATGCATTTTAAAGTTGATGTATTTCTCGAGGTAACCACGAAGAGTTTTTTTTTTTTTTTTTTTTTCAATTTTTTGCAGCACTTGAAAGTGAAAAACGTGATTTTAGCTCAAAAAATCGCGGTTAATTTGTTATTAAAAAATAGAAAAAAAAGAAAAACAAAAAAAAACTCTTCGTAGTTACCTGTTAATTTATGTGAAGAAGTAATGTTCAAATTTTCAAAGGGATCGGTTCAGTACATTTTGAGTTATGATGTTCACGGACTTTAAAAATACCGTTTTCGGGAAAATCCATTTAAAGTTTTTTATTCGTGAAAATTTGAAATAAACTATCAATCAAAGAATATGAATTTTTATACTTATATTGAGTCATCAGTTTACATCCTTTGAAAGACACACTGCCGGAGAAAGGGATTCGGAAGAACAAAGAAAATTGCAGCTGATTTCTACTAGGGGTATGTAGGGACAGGTCGGGCAGGTATAAAATTCAGGTATACCGGCCGGTCATTTGAAACGCTGTAATTCCGTTAGTTTTACTCGGATTGATTTAAAATTTGTACACAATATTCTTGACATATTGCTCATTCAGAAAAAAAATTAAAAAAAAATTTTTTTTTAAATAATTTAAAACCCCTACCCCCCCCCCCTTAAAATTTTGGTATAATTCCTTTAAATTACACAAAATTAATTTTTTTTGGACTCTACTACGGACACCATCAGAATTCTTCACCGATTTAAAATCCTTCATGCCTGCTAATTGCTTTGAATTTTCTTCACTTTCGTAAAAATCAATCACAAGTTTCCTAACATCTAGGTTAAGTAGTTGATTACCCGAAGATCTTATAGGATCAGAATTTTCATTACTCTCCTGATCAGCTTCTAATTCAATATTTTTTAGTTTCTGTTTCAAGTTCACGGCCTTTGTTCGAGAACAGTTGAACTCGCTCTGTATTAGACTGATCTCCCAACTATCGGGTAAAAAGGAAAGTAATTTATTTTTGATAGAACTAAAAAAAAAGACAGTGAATATCGATAAGAAAACAATTGAGTGATTGTATTGTAAAAAAAAGTTACGTGTTTGTTTCAGCGTTATATAATTCCTTCAATTTAGCTATCATTGATCTATAATCTTGACTAATCTTACGGTATGTAGATTCAGGTAATATTCCAAATTGTGATCGAAATTTATTGTCAAGAGCAGCGTAGCTCTCATCAAGTTTTTTTACTCCATATTGTTTTTCAGAGTACAATCTAAAATTAAATATGAAGAAGTGTGATTAAATATGTTCATGTTGGTACAGTAATAATCAAATTAATATAATGAATCATACTTATTCTTTTCAATAGGAGAAATATTTAAGAATTCCTCCAATGAGTGATCATTAAAATCGCACATATTAGCACTAAAATTACTGATAGTTCTAGTTACAGCACTTTCTGAAGTACTTATTTCCTCTGATATACTTAAATTCTCAACACTCACTTGACTTGACATATTTGCTTCTTCTTGTGGGTCTGTTGGAATAAATTCTTTGACGCTAAATCGACAGCGAACACATAAAAAAGAAGTTTCATCCGCTTCAGAAAATTTCCAAAGATCTTGCTGTGGGAATTTGCGTAAATCTGTTGTATCTTTTTTATCTGAATATATAAATTACACTAATGGAAAAAATTAAAGGATCAAAAAAAAATTCTAAATTTTTAGGCGATTTTCAACAGGCTCTAACTTTGATAGAAATGGTCGTACAAGAAATAAAAAAAAAGGAAATTGTAGCTCCAAGTGTCTACTTTTTGGATTAGAACTTCAAAATTTTTTAGCGTCAGCAGTTTTTGAGTAATCTTAGAAAAACCAGCGACAAAAAAATTTTCAAATGTAAAAAATTTTTTTTTTTGGTCTCCGGGCGTGGGAAAAATTATTTTTGCTTAACCACTATGAGGATCGCATACCTTCATTATTCAGCTTTAGTTTCTTTTTTTATGGACCTTGATACGTCCACTTCTCGCCGAGATATCGGTCTTCAAATGGAAAAGAATCCTTTGGTCTTTGATTATCGATATCTCAGAAACCAATAATCGCAAAGAAAGTTGATGGTGGGTTTTAAAAACTTGAATAAATTCCCTTCAACGATTAGCCATTGTTTTTCCGAAAAAAAAATTTTTTCCTATCGTCACATGAATTTAAAAATGCAACAAAAAAAGGGCTTTTTGTGTTTTTTTGGAAAATCAAGCGCTGAAACGAAAATATTGTGGAAATCGATAATGTTGACTGTGCATTTTATAGCTCAATATGTCCACAAAAACCCTGCAGAGAGCCAGATTAATCCAACCAGCCGTTTTTTTGTTTCACGCGATCAAATTTTTCAAAGAATTAAAGGATCACGTTTTTTGCTCTGAAAAGCTCATAATCTTTAACAAGATGGAAAATAACATTTTTTCGGAGCTTTGTCCACAATTTTATTGCGAACAATGCTTAAATTTCCAAAAAAGAAAAAAGTTTTTTTTCGAAACAAAAATTTCAAAAAAAAAATTTTTTCAAAAAATTTTTTTTTGGAATAACTGTAGGAAATTTACAAAACCAACACCCAATAATTTTTAACACGTTTACGTCGCCGCATTCCGTGATTTTACTGATCTCTCAGACATTAAATTCAAAAAAATTTTTTTTTTTTTAAATTATTGTTTCGAAAAAAAACGTTTTCTCTGGTTTACCCGCTCTAGCATTATTTAATTATTATTTTTATTTCATAATCCCTTTCCATTCGCACTTTAAATGGAAGGGATGCGCATCACGTCGACGCGTAAGCATCGACGTGAGTATATAAAAAGGCCTGCGCGCCGATTATCATCAGCTTTTTCTTATATATTCTTCATTATGTCTTTATAATAAATTTAGTTTACATTTTAACCTTTTTAATTTTTAAAACTTTACCTGCTTGTCTAGTAGTTTCTAAGCATTGCTATTAGATAAGTTTAGCCCATAGCCTTTACTATGGACGACGGAAACCCCGTACGGATATACCTTGGTCTATCCTGTGTGATTACACACCTCCTAGCCTATAGCCTTGTACCTATAGAAAACGGAAACCCCGTAGGAATACAATTACTGCATTCCCGTGTAAACCTGCTTGCAGCTCCTAGCCTGTATAATTTCCTCACAGAAGACGGAAAACCCGTGGGGATACACTTTTATGTATCCTCGTATGAGTTATTCATACACCATAGCCTGTGTCCTTTCCTCACAGAAGACGGAAACCCCGTGGGGATATACTTTTCCATATCCTCGTATGAGTTATTCATACACCATAGCCTGTATCATTTCCTTACAGAAGACGGCAACCCCTTGGCGTATCCTCGTGTGAATTACTCACACTTCCTAGCCTACAGCATTTTACTGTAGAAGACGGCAACCCCGTAGAGGTGTGCCTTGCGCAGCCTCATACGACCTTGGTCGTACACCATAGCCTATAGCATTCCCTATAGAAGACGGCAACCCCGTAATCCACCTTTTTGTGTGGTTTTTAATCAACAATTGTGACGCTTAGGTCACAATTGTCTCTTTTAATTATTACCTGCTAATTATCTCTACCTGCATCATTGAACCAGCTATTTATAGGTAAGTATAACAATTCTATCATTATTATAACTTTTTCAACCTCTTGTGCTTATCACTCGTTGGCTTGCTAGGCAAATACTTGTAATCTAATTTCTTTTCATATAATTTATATTGCCCCACGACTCCCGATCCTTCATATGCCTTTTGCGTATATAAATTCAAGGCCAACCGGTCGTCTGGTCCTTACGAACCGGGTAACACCAGGATCAGTTACCGAATAATTAGCCCGCTGGCTAAAAGGGACACGGGCTTATTTCTTACGAAAGTCAGAAATAGGTAACGGACGGTTGATTCACCCACTATTAAAGGGGGTGGACCTCAACATCGTTTCAATATGTAATATAACGCGCCATGTTGCGACGATAGCGACCACAATTTTTAATAGATCTTAATGAAACTTGGTTCACTTATTCTATGAACGATTAGCTTGGTTAAGTTCGAAGATGAGCAAAATCGGTCAACTAGTTTAGAAATGGTGAACATTTGAAATGCAAAAAAAAAAAAAATTCTACTTTTTTGGTTTTTTTAGTAAATAACTTTTAACGGGTATATCTATCCTTGTCACATAAAAAGAACTTGATAGCCGATAAAGTAAGCTATATTTTCCTTTTTTGATTTTTTGTTTTACGATAATTGTTCGACTTTTAATAAGGGTTCAAAGTCACATAATTGACTTATGGTGATAATGCCATTGTTTATATCTTTAAAAATTTTTGATGGATGATTATTAAATTACATATACTTATTAAAAGTGGAACAATTACGTAAGAAATCTACTTCCATTTCGGATGCCGAATGGCCTTTTTTTTAGTAAATATATACTTGTTACCAGTGCTCAAATAATTAAAGGACTCAATATTACAATTAATTACTTATCATTATGCTCAATATTTTCAAATAAATAAAAAGTTATATTTCGCTCAGTAGCCTCTGCAATCATGCTACCACGTGTTAAACACATAAATTAAATTCAGTGCAATTTAATATGAGCTCATTTAATTCAGTTACTTCAGTGATCATTATTGTTAAAACTCAATAATTAAATTATTATGTATCTAGTGGTATTTAAAAATAGTAATGAACGTGTTCAATAATTAACTTCGCTCGATAACCTCTGATTTTATGTTACTTTTCATTCTGACATTTTTACAATCAAATCAGTGTTCAACTAAACTCAAATTAATTACTTAAATTATTTACATTAATTGCTCGAGCTCAAGTTCACAATTTGCATTCATTTAACTACGTATTCACGAGCTCAGACAATTAACAGTATTAATCAATTAAATCAACGATTTGATTTGTAAACCAGTGATATTTTGTGCTGTGAAAAATAAAAATATTGATATATTTTTTAATATGCGTATTTTTCCAACATCCTAACCACGAACCAGTCCTGGCATGCATTTATTTTACTATTATTACAACACTGACTATAGGTTGAGCCTTGGCCCTGTTGTCACTTGCCGAGCTTCGGCAGCTGAGCGTTGGCCCAATGGTTTGATTACGTTGAGTCAAGTCTTGGCAGCTAACCATTGGCCCAAGTCTACGCCGAGGCTTGGTTCAATGGTTTCATTAAATTAAGCCGAGCCTTGGGTAGTGACCATTGGCCCGAGCTTTGGCCAGGGCCAGACCCTATGTTTTGATTTTTGTTAAATCGAGCCTTGGCCGCTGACCATTGGCCCAAGAATCAGCCGAGACTGGGCCCGATAGTTTAATTTTTGTCAAGCTGAGCCTTGGCAGCTGACCATTGGCCAATGCCTCAGCCTGGGTTAAATTTTTATTTAATATTAAAATTAGCAACTTTACATGGATCTATATATGTAGCGTTGCTACAATGATAAGCGATCAATGAATTTTGGCAATCTACGCCGAACATCGATTTTTCTATTTTCCGTCTTTGCATCATTCGTAGAGACACAATAAGTTATACCACTGGACTGCATACACGCATCTAAGCATTTTTCTATTGTCTTCTTAATTTTACTGTGTTGCATTCGTTTGATAAATGAAAATATTTATTCATAACATAATTGGTTGGTTTAAATAATTTATTAATTATATTTAATATTACCTTAACCGCTATAATTAGTGACACCCAGACGTTTGGTGAAACCCTATCACGCATCTAACGTCCTCCACATCCACATTAGGCACGTCCCTCTCTTCACAGGACGAAGTGCGACTGTACTCTTAAAAACTGAGAAACAAGTACGCCCACTTGTGTGATGACTCGGACTCAGACAATTCTCGCTCCTGGTTCGTTCTTTCCTTCGCAGGTTGAGTACACACTATCCTGCCACAAAAGAAGTTGTCAGAACGGCTACGGATGCAAAACACCAAAGACCTCAACGTTATTTCCAAGCTGTTAATGCTTTCCTCTGACTGTTCATCCCACTCTACCCATTTGCGCTAATGCTTTATTCTGATTGGCTATATTGTTTAATTAATAACGATTTACCTGTTCATCGGGTGGAAAATCGTAGAAAACTTTTCGTCTCAGAATTTTGTCTTCTATCTAGATTTCAAGTCTCGGGCGAGACTTGTGGAACACCCTGTATATATATATATATATATATATATATATATATATATATATATATATATATATATATATATATATATATATATTAGGGTGGCTCATTTGAAACGACTATTTTTTTTTTTTTGGTCCATTGACGGAATATTGTTCTAGACATAAAAAAAAAATTTTCCACAAAATTTGAACCCTTAATTTTAATTTTAAGAACTCGCTAATTGAATTTGAAATTTTCCCATTCATTTAGCATGTAAAGTGGAGGTTTTTTTTTTTTAATTATCTATAGCTCTGCTGCATTTCACGTTTTTTTACTGTCCATAGGCAGAAGTTATAGGCAAACCTTTATACTTCAAAAGTTCCTACAGTAAAATTTATGTGACAGGAACGGGGTCAGAGTTAAAAAATGTAAAAGTCGATTTTTATCGATTTTTGCGTATTTTTTGAGTTTTTCGTAGAAAATATTGTAGTTACCGAAAAAAGGTAAATGACAAAATTGTAGGAAATCAAATTTGCTACAAAAAAGGTCCTGTAAGCCAAGGCTGTAAAATCTGTTGTTTCTGAAATAAATTGAATTATACATATGAAAATTCAAGATATCTTTGCAGTATATGGTTTGTTAAATTAATAATTTAATTTTCATTTATTAAATGTTTTTTTTGAACATCATATTACTTTTTCATAAAAATATAACTTAAAAAAAATTTATCTATATGGGGCATTCCACGCCAAATCGGACGGTTTCAAAAATTGATTTTTCCGATTTTCTTCGATTTTTGGTATTTTTTAGTACCCCTCATAAGAGGCTTCCCGGTAAATTTTGAGATCTTTTTGATTAATGGTTCAAAAAATATCGAATTTAAAAAAAAAACCGCTCTTTTTATGGTTTTTTGATCATAACTTTCGTAATAATGGTCGAAATTCAATGTTTTTTTATTCAAAATTTTCGTTTTGAGTTGGCCTTTTCAGACAAAAATGCATAACAAATATACAAAATGTTTTTGATCGAGATTTTTGAATTTTAAGTTTTCAACCGTGTTCCAAAATTTTATATAATTATTCGAAAAAGCGACGAAGCTATATTCACTAAGGAGTCCTCTAGTTCATAAAACAATCGTTAATGTAAAATTTTTGAAAGAACACGGAAATAATTAAAAACGTTTGTGATACAGTTTTGTCGCTTTTCCGAATAATTATATGAAATTTTGGAGCTCCTATAGCAAATCTAATGTTTCTTTTGCTTCGAAATAGTTGCTTTTTAAAAACTAAAAGTATTTATTATAACAGCTTATAAATAGCATTAACTTTTACTTACTGCTTTTAAATCCCTACTCAGAACGAAAAAATATCGGAATCAATTTATAATATTCAAGAAAAACAAGTGTACAATGTCAAAAATCGGTACTGATAATAATTTATAGCAAAAAAAAAATTTTTTTTAATTTCGAAAAATCGAAAAAAAATAGTAATTATGGAAGGCCCACTACTGGACCGGGCTTAAAAGTTGCAGAATGGATAGAAGTTTAAGATAGGAAATTCTCAAGAAAATCGAAGGATACACCCTTTTTTAAAAACACGGTTGAATACTTAAAATTCAAAAATCTCGATCAAAAACATTTTGTATATTTGTTATGCATTTTTGTCTGAAAAGGCCAACTCAAAACGAAAATTTTGAATAAAAAAACATTGAATTTCGACCATTATTACGAAAGTTATGATCAAAAAACCATAAAAAGAGCGGTTTTTTTTTTAAATTCGATATCTTTTGAACCATTAATCAAAAAGATCTCAAAATTTACCGGGAAGCCTCTTTTGAGGGGTACTAAAAAATACCAAAAATCGAAGAAAATCGGAAAAATCAATTTTTGAAACCGTCCGATTTGGCGTGGAATGCCCCATATAGATAAATTTTTTTTAAGTTATATTTTTATGAAAAAGTAATATGATGTTCAAAAAAAACATTTAATAAATGAAAATTAAATTATTAATTTAACAAACCATATACTGCAAAGATATCTTGAATTTTCATATGTATAATTCAGTTTATTTCAGAAACAACAGATTTTACAGCCTTGGCTTACAGGACCTTTTTTGTAGCAAATTTGATTTCCTACAATTTTGTCATTTACTTTTTTTCGGTAACTACAATATTTTCTACGAAAAACTCAAAAAATACGCAAAAATCGATCAAAATCGACTTTTACATTTTTTAACTCTGACCCCGTTCCTGTCACATAAATTGTACTGTAGGAACTTTTGAAGTATAAAGGTTTGCCTATAACTTCTGCCTATGGACAGTAAAAAAACGTGAAATGCAGCAGAGCTATAGATAATTAAAAAAAAAAAAACCTCCACTTTACATGCTAAATGAATGGGAAAATTTCAAATTCAATTAGCGAGTTCTTAAAATTAAAATTAAGGGTTCAAATTTTGTGGAAAATTTTTTTTTTATGTCTAGAACAATATTCCGTCAATGGACCAAAAAAAAAAAAATAGTCGTTTCAAATGAGCCACCCTAATATATATATATATATATATATTAGGGTGAGCCAAAAAAATCAACCTATCGAAATTATGTCTTAAAAAGCACCTATATATCTAGAAAAAAATTCTCCCATTGGGCAAAATTTTTAGCTCAATTTTAAAAGGTGTCGGTAGCCATCTGAAATTTCCCATTTAAATAACATGCAAACAAATTTTTTTTGATTAAAAATATTCTAACTTTTGAACCATGTGAGTCAAAAATTCGGCTCTAGAATATTCTTGTAGGGAATTAAATTTCTTAAAAGAAAGTCTTGGGAGTCGAATTTGTAAACTTGATACTTCGTATTATCAAAAAAAATTTGTTTGCATGTTATTTAAATGGGAAATTTCAGATGGCTACCGACACCTTTTAAAATTGAGCTAAAAATTTTGCCCAATGGGAGAATTTTTTTCTCGATATATAGATCCGTTCTAAGACATAAATTCGATAGGTTGGTTTTTTTGGCTCACCTTAATATATATATATATATATATATATATATATATATATATATATATATATATATATATATATATATTGAGACAATGCGAATTGACTTTGTCATTTCAGCCTTGCGGTTTCCGTTTTTATCCGTCTCGTTGCCGTCTGATATTGTACGTCATATTGCCGTGGTCACATAATGAGTCTTTACGTCGACACATGTCCGACAGGGTGAGGTGGGGATGGAGCTCACCGGCAGGCCCTAGACCCTTAATTATCGGTCAATCACTTCGATCCTGGATCAACTTGCGTATAGACGTTTTCTTAATTAATTATCCAGTATCTATTCTGGCAATTGTACTTGCGAGTTTATATTTCATATCTTACTGCAAATTAGCTTGTAATGTTATTCCTTCTTAGTTAGTTATTAGTTGTAGTAAATAAGATTTAAGCAAATACATTTTTCTGTACGTTGCCGGCGATATACTCGCATTACAAATAATATCAAATCAGATAATAAATTGAGTGTGTTATTCCACGTAAAGGTATATTGTATTCAGCGTAAACCAGGACTCTCCTGATTTTTTTATCTTTCGAAAACGTTATTGTAAGTACTTGAGATTTATTATAATTGGCAATAAACTTGCATAATTTTCAATATAAATCTTTCACATTATACCTCGTTTCTCATCCCATCTATATCCTAAAATACTGGTAAAAGGGTTGAATAAACCATCAGTATTCCCGATGAAAAAAGATTTTGTCTAATCATATATGATCATGCATAATTGTCTAT